>NC_138793.1:20224885-20824885 GCF_965178545.1 Coloeus monedula
GGAAGAGCCAGAATGAGCTGGAGGTTGGGACAGCCGTTGCAGGAGCTGCAAGTCTTGTCTTACACTTGTCTCTGTGCTGTGATTCAGAGTGTGGACACTGCAGGGAGGTCGAGTCTTCACCTCGGTGTTCTCTGTAAGAAGGAGTCTGGGACCTGCTCCCTGGAACACCTTTGGGATTATAAGTGAGCCCAGAAAAACACTTCGGTCCCTCCAGCAAGTCAGGTTCAGCAGTGCCCCGAGTGTCACCTTGAGATGGTGTTTCACCCTGAGATGATATTTCACTCTGTCCTTTCCAGGCCCTTTTTCCCATTTGTGTTTTTCTGACATGAGAAGACCTACTTGGACAAGGGAAAGGGAGAGGAATAAGGGCACTGTTGAGCTGTGCCAGTGTGGCTGACACAACACCATGCTGTGCACACCCCTCGCTGGCACAGGGGAACTGTAGATCAAGGCCTAATTTATTGGCAAAAATCCTCTTTCTGTCTGTTGCCCTCTGGAGTGCTGGGGAACGGCGTGCAGCTGATGGGAACCAGGAGTGCTTGTCTCGGTTGAAAGTTGCAGTTCTCTGAGGAGCTGGTGCTGCAGAGCTCTGCGTGGTGCAGCCACAGCACTCGGGGTGCCCTGTTGTGTGTCCCCCCGGCCCCGTGTGGTCACTGGAGCAGGAGCTGGTGGGTGCCTTTCCTGGCCTTTGCTCACAGATTGTTTGGCTGGGATTGCTGAGTGCTGGCATGTTACATGAGTGGGGTTGTGCAATCCTTAAGAAGTCACCACTAAAAGGTTGAATTTGGCTTCATGATTCCTGCAAATTATGCACTGCAGGTCAGCCAAGCCGAAATCTGTGTGCTGCTGGAAGTGTAGACCAGTTTAAGTTTCCAATTCACATTATTTACTGTGTAATAGGAGTAACAAGACATGTATCACATAGCAAAATTTACTGAATTTTAAGAACATGAACCAAATCCAGGAGATGTGCGAAGACAGCAACTGAAGTGTTGGAGGTGTTTCTGGGAGATGCAATCTCCTGTGCTTCAGAGAGCCTGTGAATGCCTGAAATGAAATAGGATTATTTTAAAATCTAGAGAGCCTTATGGTGATCTATTTTCTCCCAAATCTGGGTAACTGGACCACACCAGGATACATGTTATTACTCCAGGTTGCAGTGGTCTAGAAAAGCACGTGTAGGCTGTGGCTGGAGCAGGAGGGGCTGGGTGCTCGGGGTGAGTGAGGGTGGAGGGAGGCAGCTCCACCTCCTGCAGGTGCTCTGGGGTCTGTCAGGCTCACACTTCACCACACCGGCATCAAAATCTGAGTTTTTAACTTGTGCACAATCTATAACAGACTTATTTACAGTTATGCTGGAGGGATACAGTTTATCTCCATTATCACATATGACTAGGACTGTCTGGAGATCCATGTTTCTCTGGGAAGCTCCTGTGTCTGTTATCTGAGCCCACAAGACACAGCAGACCCCACAGCTCCATGTCTCAGCACAAGCTGTTGTTCCCGATCCCCGTGATAAGTGTGAGCAGGAATCCATTTCCAGTTTCCAAGTGGAAGGAGCCTGGGTTGTGACACCACTGACCCAAATCGGTCAGTTGGTTTCAGGTATAGTGTTCTTCAAGAGAAGGAGGAGCACCAGGCAGCTGGGTTTCCTCATGCTGACTTGCTCCAGCTTTGCAGAGGTGGTTTTGGAAAACCCATTCCATGCCTTACAACCAGCTGTGCAGGATGTGGGGATCATTTGTCCAGGTGGCTGCTTGTCCTTGGTTCTGGCTTGTATGGTGCTGGCACATTATTATTGCACGGGAATACTCTTCCCTCTCCTGGTTTATTTCTTTAACTCAGGGCACTAGGAATGAAAGTTGCATCCCTCCTCAACCTGACACCGTGATCTAATTAGTCATGAAGCTTAGTGGTGCTGCTGAGCTCATTTGTGTCTCCAGTAGGTCTGTACCAGCAGTTCCCAGTCAGACATTTGCAGACAGGTCCTTGGAGTTTGTGGGGAGGGGATTCCAGGCTCTCTCCTTATGCAAGTTTGGGATGTGCTCTTGGAGGCCTTTGCTGCGTGCCCTCAGTTCCAAGTCACTGTTATTCACTGTGTCTGCTGAAGGTCCAGTGACACGGAGGACCCAATTTTATTGTCACCTCTCTCCTTCTGGTTTGCTTTTGGCTGTTTCTTGTCAGAAATTGGCATTTTGCAGCCATTGTTTCCCCTGGAAGTACTTCCGCCCCCCATAGTTCGCAACACCGTTTCCGTGTTTTCCTGCAGCAGCTGCAGCTTTGCAAAGTTTTGGGAAGTTCTGTGGCAGAGTCAATGACTTCCTGTACAAACAGTCTGGGTTTACGTTTGCCAGGGTAGGACAAGGTAGGAATTGTCTGGCTGCAGCGGTGCTGTCTGGAGGACAGAGCCCTTCAGAAATAAGAGATGCCAAAATATTTTGAAGGTCTTTCTCTTTTAAGCTTGGAGATTGCAGTGAAAGACAGATGTGCATAAATATTTGTGGATTGAGCAAATGCATAGAAAGGCTTCAGAGCCAGAGATGTAAAGAGGACTGAACTTTACTGTTCTCCTTCTCTTGAATTTTATCCTTCCTCTTGTCTTTTGTCTGTGGAGAGACTGGATGTCACTGAAAGATCCACTGCATGTTCCCTCTTGCTGCAGGGTTTTGTCTGCCCTTTTAGAGTGAATGATTAGGAAAGGAAGGTTGTCTGCTTAAAATTAGATATTTCCCTGTCTGAAATATGAAATTTCTGGTGAGGCAACCTTAAGGAGTTCTTCTAGAAGGCTCAGGTAAATGGGCAGCTTTTCAGTGGATCTTAGCTGGAAATTGGACAGCTGTTCTGAGCAATGTGAACAGACAACATCCAACAGTCCCTGGTCTGACTTCTCTGGGATCAAGCGAGCCTGAGGGTTGGTGTGGGAGAAGAGGCAGCAAGAGCTGCAGCTGGGCACAGGGAAAGAGCCACAGAGCCTCACCTGGTGCCCCAGCTCAGGCCACCTGATAACTGCCTGCTAACAAACTGTGTCCCTCCACTTTGCCCTTTTTGGCTCCTGAGAAAGCTCCATGTTGGTTTAGTGACATACCTGGACAATAAAGGGATTTATTCCAAATAAAGAGCTGCAGTATGAGGATTGCAGGATTGGCTGCAGCAACCCACCGGAGCACACAGAGGGGCTGGTTTGTGTCCATCCTGTGTTTGGTACGCTGTGGGATGGCCTGGTGGGAATATTCAGACTTTTGGCAGCAAAACCAGACAAACTGAAGGAAGAGGAGGGGAGGCAACTGCTCTGTGTCTGTGGGAAGAAGGATATGACAGAGACAAGCAGGTGTGTTGGTCCTTTGATCTGAAATGCAGCCCAACATCTCTTCTCCAATTCAGGGCTGGTTGCCTGAAGCCCTGGGTTAGTCCCTGTGCGTGCCTTGAGATGCGTGACCACTTTATTGGTGTAACTGGATTAGCTGGTAGTTCACACTCAGACTGTAAAGGGATTGTCCTTTGCTAGGTCTGTGGTTAGCGCTTTCCATTGCCGGTCTGTTCCTGTAATTATGGCATCGACAGTGGACAGAGCCCAGCCCACCACAGACAACAGAACCACACCCGGGTTTGTGTCAGTTTATCTCATCTGAAAGTCAGCTGTGACCAGCTGCCACCCACAGCAGTGGCAGTGCCACTCTGGAGCTCCCTGGGGATTTGGCTGTTGTAGCTCTGAATCTCTGAAATCAGTGTATGACATTAAACAGTATAATTTTTGTGATACTTCATGATTTCCTCCCCCTGTGTCACTGGTGGTTGCACACAGGATCAAGTTCAGTGTTGCACATTGTGTGCAGACTCAGCCAAACACCATCATTTTAGTAGTACCTGAAGAAGCAGTATATCCTTTCCTCCACTGGTGTCTTGTGAATTCCTGACATGTTGGACAACTGAACCTTTGGCAGATTTTATTGATGGTGTTGGTTGAGGTGTCCAGCGGTGCAGGTTGGGAGAAAGGCCAATGACATCCTCAGTGCCTTTCTGCATCCAGCCCTTGGCTCAGCTGGACTCTTCTCTTCCAGCACCCAGGTGGAGAAGAGGTGTTGCTTGAGCAAGCTGGCAGAGATGCCACTGAGAGCTTCGAAGATGTGGGCCATTCCACGGATGCCAGGGAAATGCTGAAGCAGTACTACATTGGAGAGGTCCATCCGGTGAGTCCCTTGCATAACCCCCACACACAGACACTGAGGCACGTGTTGTGAAATAGGGGTTTAGGCAGTCCCTTTATTGTCCAGGGATTCTGTTGGGGGAATTGAACTAAATTGGTCTTCTCCTTCCACCATTCAGAACAGATTTCTCACTTCATTTAAATTGGGGTACTTAAGCTGAATTCGTGGGTTCCCTCTGTAGCTGGTGGAAGCATAATCCCCCTTTGCCTTGTAATTCTGAGCTCAGGAGGGTGAGAATTCCCAGGAGCACAAACACCACGTTCCTGCCTGCCTTTGGGTGTCAAAGGAAGGACTCCTTTGAAAACTGAGCCCAGGCAATTACCTGTGTACAGAACAATTCCCTCATAAAGGCTGCAGCCTTCCTTTGAAGTCAGCACTTACCTCTTCTTTCTTCTTTTTCCCGATAGAATGATCGTAATAAGGAAGGTTCTAAGGTAAGCTCTCAGCATTTCAGTTTTCTGCTGTTACTTAATGTCATATGTCTTTTGGAGGTTTTTTCCCCCCTCTTTTTTTTCTGTGGAGCTTGTGGCTTTATGTTTACGCAAACTACACATGAATAAATTTCCCAAGCAAATTCTACCTTTGTTTTTGTTCTGAAGCTCAGTGGGCACCTCAGTGTGAAATTGGAAGGGAGTTTTTGTGCCCTTTCTCTGCTGGCAGCAATGATGTTTTTTCCACACCTTGAGCCACAGACCATTTTTTTGCATTTCTGGCTGTGTCCTGACCACGGAACTGGTTTCCTTGTTGTTCCCTTTGAGCCAGGAGACTGCACGGCTGGGGGCCAGCTGGCAAACAGGAATTCTCTGTTAACTGCCTCGGGGATCAGTGGTGTTGCTTAACACTCAGGTACTCCTGGACTAGAACAGGACAGAGTGTTGCAAAAATGCCTTTGGAAGGGATGGGGAGAGGGAAAAGGCAATAAATAGACTCCCAGCTGGGAGGTAAACATGTGCCTCACAGATAGCTGGGCTGGGAGGCCTGGGCAGGGCACAGCTCTGCCTTCAACAAGGCTTTCAGGAGATGTTCCTCTGAGCAGGATCACTTGCAGAGCAGCAGGAATCCAGAAGGAAAATGTCAGCAGGGAAATCAAGGATAACTCAGGCTGGGTAAAGCCCATGCTTAGTTATAACATGGAGCTGTGTGATTATGTACATATTCACCTTAAAATTTATCGTTTGATTTGACTCGGATTCAGGAACAGAATCACATGCTGAAAATGTGCACAGAAGTCAGGGATGATCAGAGTAGCTCCCTTGGATCTGAGTTAAATATTTTTTTTTCAAGTATTTTTCTGTTCTGATCAATAAGTCCAGCATGTTATGCACAGCTGAGGGCTCTCTCTGGAGGGCAACATCTGATTTAAAATCATATTCCAGTGTCATTTAAAGATGGCAGCAAGAGAGAGAATCACTAACGTAGAAATAAAAAAGGAGGAAGCACAAAACCAACCCAAAGCTGTGATGTAATAAGCAAGGCCTTATTTTGAGAGGGGTGCAAGTTCCAGCATGAAGTTGGTGACTGGGTGGGACAGATTGGATTGATGGAAAGAACATGGAGGAAAAGATGACAGCAAACATCCCCAAAAACATCCGCACTGGTGACGGGGTGTTTGGGAGAGGAGGGTTATTTCTCCTCTGTACTTGTAATCACACATTCAGGCTTGTCTTCTTAGCACACGTTTAGTGTTTCTTTGTTCCTCTGCTAACTCCCTCTTTCCTCCTCCAGAATCCAAGTATGACATCCTCAGGCCAATCAAGGTATAGTATCTCCTGAAAATAAGAGTGAGACATGGAGAGGTTGGGACTCTGTTTGTAGAGCTGCATTTTAACTCCAAAGGGCAGGAAAATCCCCAGGGATGTACTGCAGTGTCCTGGCAAGCAGATACCCCAAAGCAAGTGCCAGAGTATGCACCTCCCTTGCTGGATGTGAGCCCAGGTCTGCTCTGCTCTGGGCAGAACCAGCATCCCAGTGTTTGGAATTCTCTGCCCCATGTGCTGGTGTTGCATGGCAGTGGCTGCGTCCCTGTAACCACAGGGGTTATTTGGGTGGTCGCTGTGGGCCGAGGAGTGGCACAACGCAGTGATGGGTGGGGTTTTGGAGGATTTTACCATGATCAGCCTGTCTAGTTGAAAATCCTTAAAACCAGCACAGGGCCCTGGTCTCCTGCAGCTGGTGCAGAAGGTTTTGCTCAGGAGGCTGCTGAGGGTGAGCCTGTGGCCTCTGGAGTCTGAGCAAGGCGGATTTACTGGGGCACAGCTGTAGCTGTTGTCATCCTTGAGTCAACTGTGTTGTTTGTACAACACAAATTACAGCCTGACTTATTTAAGGAAAATAAAACCAAACCAACAGCAAACCCCCCCATTGGTCTCTGGATGTGCCAAGCTGGAAACTTCAGCCATCCAGCTGCTATTTTATAAGGCACGAGGCCACGCTTGGGCCTCTTGTGGGGGCTGGCAGAGCCTGTGAACGGGGACAGTGGGGCCTGCCCAGCCTGTGGCCATGGCTGGGGGGTCACCCTGTGGGTACAGCTCCCAGGTGTTCCCTAGATGTGTAACAAGGGATGAACATTGGGAATGGATTATTAACTAGATGCTTTCTTGTGGTTTCTGTGGTGTGTACGTTTTAGTTTGTTGTTTCTTTTTCTCTCCCTGTAGTTTCTGGTCGACATGGCTGATCCCCATCTTCGGAGCACTGGTCTTAGGTTTAATGTATCGGTATTACATGGTGGATGGGAAAAGCTCCTGAGCTGGCCTTGCTGGGGCCTCAGACAGCCTGAAAAGAGGGAGAGAGAGTATATGTGTGCCACACGTGGAGTTCTGCTGCCCTTAACTTTCCTGCCTTGCTTTTAGCTCTGAGTCTGTCAAGTGATGTTGATATCCATGGGACCAAGCTAATTCCAAACTCTGTCCTAACTCTGGGACCTATAGACCTGTCATACTCCCCTCTTGCAGTGGCAGGGAAAGAGGAACTTCCAGTATTCCCTGGCATTGGTGTGGTGTCCCTCATGCTCTCTCTCTTGCTCTCTCTCGCTCTCTGACATAACCCCCAGACAACCTCTTTCTCACAATGCCTTTGCGTGAAGCCAGACACCATGAAAGAGCTGCCCTGGGCCTGTGGCTCTGCCTCAGCCCTTCACACAGTTGGGAATCATCTGCCAGTTGTCTCCAGCCCTTGCCAGAAAAGATGTCTGGAGCTTTGGTTCCACACGAACATTCCCAGAGCGTGCAGGCAACCCTAACTGGAGCAGCAGGGAATTGTTAGCTTGGCCACCTCTTCCTGTACCTGTCTGTTTTTAACGGTTAAACAAATACATGGATTTTAAAAGTGATTCTGTTCATTTTGTAGTATTTGTACTTGTCCCTTTGGAATGTATATCCTGTGAACAACTTATATTGAATGCTGGTTGGTTTGGGTGTTTTCGTGCTGTGCGTGGCAGAGCCAGTGGGAACTGGCATGTGGCTCCTGGAAATGCAGATTCTTCTTTCTCCCTAAGGTCATGATCCGACACATGTATTGGAAACAAAACTCATTCTTATGGACTGTGAATGTGCACCAGATGGGGGAAACAATTAAATCTGGTCTCTTCTACTAAAATGAAAAGGGAAAAGAAATGCATTTGGGATTTGTGGATAATGCTGGTTTTGTCTGGGAATAGAGGAGGGTATTTCCCTCTTGCCCTGTTTTTGTGTGTTGTGCAGTTGGCCTTGAAGTGCAGACAGTGCACAGTTTGCTTCCTGTGCTGAGGCAGGAACTTTTCCAGCTCTTCCAGCACACTGGTCTGGGGCTTTGGGATCTGCCCAAAGGGGCAGATAAAGGGATAAAGGGATCTGATAAAGGGAAGTGGTATCCTGGTGCCCACTACCCTTTGGCGGGGCTCTGCCAGTGACACTGGCTCCCAATCCAAACCTGCAGCACAGCTGATCATCCCCTGGTATCACAGCAGAAAGGGCAGTGATACCCCAGGGTTCTGCTGTGAAAACCTTCCATGGGTTGTGGGGTTTCTTCTCTCTTCCATAAAACTACTGTGTCCTCCAGAAGGTTTTGTTCTTGGATGTGGAATTACACACTGCTTTTTAAAAGCAAAGGCCAGGGAACTTGGAGTAAGAGCACTGCCAGGGCTGCCTTCACATCTAACACAAAATTGTGAACTATGAACTCAGTTTGGGGGAGTTTAGAGTAGATTCCGTATCAGGGAAAGGTTTTGAAGCTGGAAGGCACATGTTGGCCAAAGTATCACTGTGCTGAGTCAGGGTTGTTCAGGGCAGTGCAAGACTCCACAAAGGTCAGCTGGTTTGGATCCAGGAGCACCGTGCTCACCTGAGGAACAGGGCAGGTGTGATGCTGGAAACACACCTGTTTTCTCCACAGGCAGCACTTTTACCTGGATTTTGACTTTTTTTTTTTAATACCATTTTCCTGGTACTCTTTACATTGAGTTGCATTTTGGTTTCTCTAAATAACTTCTTGCCATCACTGACCCTTGCCATCAGCTCTTGACCCTCTGCTATTGGGGAAGTTGCCTGTTGATTCCTGTATGCTATGGAACCTTTATTTCCTCTTAATGGAAATTGATTGCCATGGGGAGATTCTCAGTCTTGTTCCAGGGCTTCTTGGAGCTGGTAAGATCCCTTGTCCAGTGCCTTGTGGAACCCCAAGTAGCCTCTGTCTGCACACGTGCCAGCTCCTCAAAGACCTCAAAGTGCTTGAGATGCATTTGCAGAAGCCACATCAAAGTCTTCTCACTTCTCCATTAATGACAAGGGGCAGAGTGTCTGGGATGGAGGTGGGTTGGAATGAGCCTGGTGCTTCCCGGGTGTCCTCTGGTGTGGTGGTGGAGCCACCTCTTCTCATTCTGTTCTGGCTGGCTCAAGGATGGGCCCCACAGGTGTGAAACCGCTCGGGCAACAAGGGAGGCATTAACAAAGCTTGTTTATTCGTTTTGTTCAAGGATTAAAACAGGCAATTGCCAAGCTCTGTCCTCATGCTGAACCCGCACAGCCCGTGTTTGCTGCCAGGTCCCTGCACAATGCCGGCGCTGTCTCAGCTTTCACCCCACAGAAACCTCTGTGGGTGGAATTCAATCTGGGCTGTGCTCCGCTTCCTTCAGGTGCGGAGGAGGAGGAGTTGAGTGAGGAGCTGGAAACATGAGCACGGAGGCAGCTCCTTTGCTTAATGTGAGCGTGGTAGGGCTGCCCAAGAGTGCAGTGCCGACCTTTTCTGCCTCTCCACCACCCCAAGTTCCTTGATGACGCAGAATGGAACTGTTAATTGGGCTGATGGTTTGTGGAGGAGGGGTGGGAAGTCTGAGGGTGTTCCAGGGGGCAGTTGGTGCATGTTCCGTGATGCAAGCACCCACAAAATGCCATTTCTTGTAGCTGGAGATTGTCTGCCTGGCAGGAGGTGCCAGGCTGTGTGTTTGCTGTGTTCAATAAAGCTGTACAACAAACAGGTGCAGGATCCTGTCTTCCAGCAGGTGTGGGATATTTAGTTACTCCATACCCTGTTACCCCGTGTTACAGGGCTCAAATACCCAGTGTTGGGGAGCTACTGCAGACATGGGATTTGCCTTCCTGTTGGTAGAGGAGAAATCTTTCCTTGGTAGAAGTTGGTGCTGAGCCTGTGCAAAGGATGATCGGCAGCATGGGTGTCCGAGCAACCCGATGGTCCCTGTGGGTCTTGGGGAAGCAGCAGTTTGGGGCTAAGCACTGCACAGGCAGCTCCTGATTCCATACAATATTCCATGCTGTAATTACAATGGGAGTTTTAACAACTGCAGCAGGGCAGCTGTAAGGGCTGCCTATATCATCCTGATAATCCACATCATCTCTTAGAAAGTGCCATGAGCAAGTGGCAGAGCAGCCATGGGCATGGGTTTTCCCTGGAAGAAGCCAGGTGGTGTGTGATGGCAGCACCACTGCCCTGTGGTCCCAGGAGTCCCATGCTCACACCTCTGTGAGAAGAGTGTGTAGGAGGGTTGTTTTCAATGGAAAGATGACATGGAGACCATAGAATTTGTGACTTATTTGCATGTCTGCTTATAAAAGGATGTAACATTCCACTCCTGTGGCTGTCAGCAGAATCAGGCTCTTAAAATTTGCCTGATTATGGATCTCGCAGTACCATCAGCAGCCTCAGGGAAGCAGTACCTGGTTGGAGCATCACAGGAGGGAGCAGGAGGTCAGCAAGGTGCTGACTTCGGAAAAGGGCATGGAAAATCAATGGGAACATCTGCTTTGGTTCTGGATTTCAGCTGAGATGATGTAGGGAAAAAGGGCATGAACTGAGTGGGAAGTGCAAGTTTTGAGGAGGAAGGTTGGGCTTTGTGTTCTTGGCAAGCAGTGTCTCACTGTAAACTTTATCTTTCATCTAGAGGAATTAGATCCAAAAATCAGAGAAATAAACAGAAGATTTCAGAACTATTTTTAAATCTGCTTCCAAGTCCTGCAGGGTCAGTACTGTGCATGGTCCTGCTCCTCTGAGCACCAAAGAGGATTTGCAGGGTGTCTGAGACAGAGATTGTAAAATTCAGGGGCCAGTGGGCCCCAGAAGAGTCCTGACACAGCCAACTTGTGTTTGCACATCACAGCTCCCACTCTGGGACAGGGAGGCTATGGTGGCTTTATTCCAGGATTAAATGGAAAGGCCCTTTAATGGGATTTACGTGTCCCCTCTGTTTTTAAAACTGTCACGAACCAGGCAAATTTTCAGGACACCAGCAAATCCCGTGCACTTAAAGCTGGACCTTGCCCAGCGTTGGCCCCGCAACCGAGTGTCCTGTTCCCTGTCATCAGGATGGGGATGGAGGGAGGACGGTGTCTCCTGCCAGCAGTAACCACCCTGCACAACCCCGACGGCCCCAGTGCCTCCATCACGAGGGTGAAGTCAACGCCAATGTCACATGCTGGTGTCACACGCTGGTGTCACACGCTGGTGTCACCCGCACCATGTTGTCTCTTCTCCAGGGACACCACTAACAGAAATTACTATAAAACAGGTTTCCTGCCAACCTCAGCAGCTCTAATGAGTCAGGAAGTCGTAAGTAATCTGGGAATAGGGGAACTGTTGACAGAGCCTAATTATTTTCTGACAGTCTTTCTAACACCGTTAGAAAATAAAACACCTACGTCGGCTCCGGAATCGCAGACGGGGTTAGTGATATTCTGCAGGCACCTGCTAATTTGTCCCCACGATCCTGGTTTAGACTCCTTCCCCCTCACACCTGCCGCTATCCGGCTGCTTCTGCAGGAAGAGGAACTTAGAATAAAGAGAGAAAATACCTCAGTGACACAGAACCACTGCAACCTGCTCCCACGGCTTTTCCATGTTCTGGGGCCCACAAGAGGAGTTTTATGGCTCCAACTGGATCCCAGGAAACCTTGTACATGTGTTTTGTTGACCCGCCTCAGTGTGGTTCTGCTGGTCTGTGCTGCACTGTGGACTAATAATTTATTTAATCCTTTAAAACTCTAATTGTCCAGGACTGTTTGGTCCTCCCAAAAAATTGGGTTATTTATTCTCCAAATTTGGCCTTTGCCCATAGCCTCCCTGTCTTGGAATGCTGGGAGCACCAGGGCCTCTCTCCTTTCCAGCTGTTACCAGCGCAGTGCTTTGGAAGCTCCCCCAGGCTGGGTGAACACAGGCAGGATTGCAGAGCCAGTCTGCTCCTGCCTCACTCCACAGAGTGCTAGGACTCCTTTTTTCTCTGCTTTGACCCCCCATTCTATGTTGTTATTTGTACTCTCCCAGCTCTGCCCTTCCCAGGACCCTGCAAAGCCCTTCACAGCCAAACATGCTCCAGCAGCTGTCGTGGAGCTGCTGCTGCTGGGCCAGCAACGTCCGGGCTCTCGGTGCTGTCCTTTGACTGCCCAGCCATGAATTCCTGTGCCTCTCAAAGGCACCTTCTCTATCCTGAATTGCTCCATCCCTGAGCACTCTGTCTCTCACCACTTCCCTTTCAGGACTAAGATCTGTTTTCCTTCCCCACCACAGCCCATCTGGTGATGGCACGTTCTGCAAGAGCCTTTGTCTCCCTCATCACTCAGACAGGAGGTGAGTATAGCACAGTCTTACATTGTTTTTCCTGGATGCTTCCCAAACAATTCAGTTTTGTAGTGCCAGCATAGCAGTAGCTCTCTCTCCTCTCATGGACTGACATTCCTCCCTCCCTTGCAGGGCAGGGCAATCCCCGCCTTGCACAGGTGAATGCCCCTTTCCTTCTGAAGTTGTCAGGTTTGAGATTGACAAAGGGGAACCTTTCCCTTCAGCTCTCCTGAGTATGACTGCTCCAAGAGAGCTGGAGAGGGACTTTGGAATGCCAGGACAAGGGCGAATGGCTTCCCACTGCCAGAGGGCAGGGTTAGATGGGATATTGAGAAGGAATTGTTCCCTGTGAGGGTGGTAAGGCCCAGTGAAGCTGTGGCTGTCCCATCCCAGGGACTCAGTGATCACAGCAAACCCTTTTGGAAGACTTTTAACTCAGGAGGGCACTCATACCTGACTTGAACAATGTATGGGTGAGCAGTGCTGAGCACCCTGAAACAGCAGCAGAACTGTGATGTGCCATGACAAGTGTTCCTGGGGACCAGGATGGCTGCATCCCGGCTGTCACTGTCCAGGGAAGGGTCTTGGAGACTTCCATGGCACACTCTGGGGAGGGGCTGGTCACCAGGAGTGATGGCTGATGGACATGGCTGAAATCCGTAGATGTACTGGAGTCCTGTGCCCTCCTGCCACACCATGAATGAAGACAGGCAGAGGAGACGAAAAGCCAGGACAGCTCCAGGAATTACAGCAGCTTGTCTGGGATGAAAGAGAAACCGATGCCACCAACCACGCACCATGCAGCTGCCACTGCTCTGCCAGGACTGTGAAGCCATGGACACCATGCGTGTCCCACTCTGATGCCACGAGCACTGCCTGGCGCCCGGCGGACAGGGAGTGTGGCGGAACAGAGTGCTGGTGCTCCAAGGATCAACTCAACGGTGTCACAAGCACAGGACTGTCGTCAAGGGCCTGGTGAAGGCACCAGTGTGGCCATCCCACAGTGACCGACTGACCAGCAGGGCATGGGGCTCAAGGGTCATTCACTGGCTGTTGGGCTGCGGTAAGCACATAGAAGCTACTGAGTGTTTTTAGAGGGAGATTTCTCTGGGATCTGAGAGCAGACTGGCAAGGAGCTGGCAGCAGGAGGGACAGGAGCCAACCTTTTGGTGTCCCAGGGAAACCGGACCCTGTTCGGCGCCGGAGGCACGCGGCAGCTGTTCACAGCTCCTTCCGCCTCCATTTTTCACAGCTTAAGCACTTGCCTGGCACCTCCATCCACTCACATACAACCCCTCTTGCTTTCCCATCCCTTCCCCACTTCCAAAGCAGATTTTGGACAGTTTGGAAATGTAATTGTACATCTGTGCGGGACACCTTTCCACGCCTCCTCCCCCTTCTTGTACCTTTCAGGGAAAGGGACTCCCAAACTCCCTCTCAGTAACTCAGCACTCATGTTCTCCCTATTCCCCCCATGTGGGGCATTTGTTTCTTAAGGCAGCTGCCACCCGTGTCAATGATAATGCACTGTTGACACTGCTTGTGCATTTTCATGTTATTTGAAAATAGCTCTTTTTTTGGGACAATATCCACCAGTGGGTTTGCGAGCTCTGCCTTGTGGGTTTCCATGGCAGAACCCTGAGGGTGGACGGAGCTGTGATGGCACCACAGCCGGCCCTGACCCGCGGGGTGTCCTCACGACTCCCAGCACCGTGCGAGGAGGGTCGGGCACAGCCCCCCGAGGCACGGCCCCGGCCGCGGGATCTCGGGGCAACCAGTGCTGCCGCCCTCACCCCGGGGGCTCCCGGGAGGGTTTATCCCAGCTGCCCTCACGCCGAGGTGCTCTCCTGAGCCTGGGGGTCTCCCGGGATGAATCACCCCGGGGCCTCCCCTGAGGGACCATCCCGGCCCCCTCACCGCCGGAGGCTCCTCTGAGAGTCCATCCTTGGGGCTGCCCTTGAAGGGCGCTCCCGGTTCCCCTGATCACCAGGAGCTGCCCTGAAGGGTTCCTCTCACCCCGGCTCCCCTCAGTGCAGGGAAGACCCGTGAACGTCCATCGCGACCCCCCCCCCGCTTCCAGACTCTTCCCCCGCACCCCGCCCGCGTGCGCACGCGCGGCCGCTCCGCCCCCGCCGGTCCCCGTCCTCCCCTCGCGCACGCGCAGAGCGGCCGCGCCGCCGCCGTTCCCCGCCGGCCCCTCCCGTGCCCCGCGCAGGCGCAGCGGGCTCGGAGCGGCGTCGGGCGCGCTCCGCTGCACACCGGCCCTGCGAGCGCCGCCCGCTCCCGCAGCCCCGGCCCGACCGCCCGCCCGCCCCGCCGACCGCGGCCCCGCCGTGCGCTCCGCGCGCTCCCCCGGCCCGTGTCTCCGCTCCGCGCGCGGCGAAGGCAGCCGCGCCCCCCCCCCCGGCCCGGCCCCCCCTCCTCCCGCCGCCCCCTCGCCCCCGCCGGGCCGCGGAGCTGCGATGCCCTCGGACTTCATCTCTCTGCTCAGCGCCGACCTCGACCTCGAGTCCCCCAAGTCGCTCTACTCCAAGGGTGAGTGACCGCGGCGGGCTGTGGTGGGGGGGGCAGCGCCGGTACCGCCGGGCCCGCGCTCCGGGCCGCCCCGGGCCCCGCGGGGCATCGCCCGCCCGCCGCCCCCGCCCCGGGATGCGCGTCCGTAGGGGCCCCGGGGCCGCGCGGGGCCGCTCCGGCTCCCCCGGCCGCATTCCTGGCCCGGCCGCGGCCGCCGCAAGAATGTGTCCCGACAGGTTCCGGCGGCGGGGCCGGCGGCGGGGGGCTGCGGCCCGCCCGGGGTCCCTCCCGGGGCTCCTCCCGGCCCTCCCCGGCCCCGGCTCTGTCCGGGCCGGAGGGACGGATACGCTCTGGCCCGGAGCGGGAACTAACGGGGAGCGCGGGCGGGTGAGGGGCCCCCAAAGCTGCTCATTAAAGTGTCCTGGGAACGTGGTTCAGTGGAACAAGAGGGCTCGGATTTTTGGGGTAGGATGGCCTGGTTTTGGGTAAAAACGGGCTCAGAGGTCGAGAAGCGGAGGGTCAGGGGTCCCGGTGCCGGGACCTCGGGGCATCTCCGGGCGTTATCCCCGTGCACCGGAGTAAAGCAGCATCGTCTGTGGGGAGTCGGACCCGGAGGGGATGAAGTGGGTTTAAAAGTAAATTAAATTAACTTCTGTTTTCATAATACCGAATTTGAGCTCTGACAAGTGCACATGAACATGGGTAAGTCCATCAGGGCAAGTGTTATGTACTACAGAGTTTTTAACTCATTTTCTCGTGTTTAAAAGACTTGAAAGCCACTACTGTTAGTTTGTGGTACTAGAAGTACCTGTTAGTAGTTTATTAGTAGTTTGTTGAATATATCTGCCCACAGTACAGCTGGTGGAGGGAACAATTTTGGGGCTGTACAACAAAAGAAATGGAAAGTCCCTTATTACCCTGAAGTGAAGGTTTAAACCAGTTTAATGTTGTTGCAGGAAAGATTTAACTTTTTTAGGACTATAATATGGTCATTAACTTCGAATTGTATGTTGGTAAGTGATGAAGGTAAAAGAAATAAAAAGGCTTTAATGAATCAAAGCACATCTTGGGAACTCTCAAACTGCTTAGAGTAATTGATTCTCTCTTTAAAGTTATCACGGGTAGCTTGTAAGTTTTTTTTTAGGATGTTACTAGAGGGGCTCAAGGCTCTCTGGTTACCCAGCACAATGCGTTCCAGTTGGTTTCAGTCCTAGTGCCAGCAGTAGGAAGAGTATTTTGGAACAGGGAAGTTCAATTATAAATACAGGTGATAAACCCCATCGAAGTTATGATTTATCCTACTGGAAATTTGGGAAGCATGTAAAAATGTTCCGTGTAAGTCACAAAATTGCTTCAAGTACTTGTTAATTGAGCACAGCTTTTGAACTGCCCAATCTTACTGTGAATTCTCTTTAATTTTTTTGTATTTAATTGAATGGTTGAGTGTTTCAGGTTGGAAAAGAGTCTCAAAGTGATTAATCAAGAGTGTATTTTTCTTCCGGTGCATAGATGTGGATTCAGAGCTGGAAGAGGTTGAGGGGAGGATGTTGTGGTCACAATGAGCTGCTTGATCCAAGCGAGATGCTGTGACAGAGGTGTATAAAGCAGAGAAGGGTTATAAAGAGGCTAAAGCAAGTTTTGCTTTTCATATTTTGTCGTAACAAAAGATCAAGGAGATGATAAGTTGAAATGCAATTTAAACTTTAGAACCAACGAATATACTTCTTGAGAATGAGTAGTGAAGTGATTGTGAATATGATTTTATCTGGATTTAGGAAAACGTGTTAGTGGTTCTCTGACTGATCAGAACACGCTCCAGTACGCCTTTTTTTTTTTTCCTAGATAGATACAGATAAGTTTATCCTGTGGACAAGTGCTCTGGCTCAGGGTACAAGTACAACTGATGAGATAAAGGGAAAGGTCTGAACATAGTGAGAGAACCACAAATATGCATTTATGATGAGGGTGTGTTAAGAGAGAGTAGTTTCTTATAACTGCTCTGCTTTTAGCAGTGCAGCCGCCCCGCGGGTGGAATCCAGCCCCAGGTTGAACTGGGGCCAGTCCCTTCTCCTCTGAATCGCATTCCTGTGCGCGTCGGGTTCGTGTGGTTGGCAATCCTGGCCTTGGGAGCCATCGCTGATGGGTGCTGAGGAGCACAGAGGTTCTGAGAGGAGCTGAGGTTGGAGCGGTCTGGGGAGTTACTGGGGTTTCTGACATACAAAATTTGGTTTGTTGGAGTTAAAGAGGCAGCGTCTGCATGCACCGATTAAAAAAAGTGAAGCTACATTTGGAAACCCAGCGACTGAAGTTTTTTGTAGTGTGATTTTTTTTTCTGGTGTATTTTCACCCCTTCTCTGGACAGGCCGAGTTACGTCATCAGACTGTCCCTGCACCATGTGTTAAAATTTTGGCTTGCACCACATTTCAGTTAAGAGTTTTGTTTTCATATTCTCATAAAAAAAATGTTAAACAAAACTCTAAAAGCCCCCACACCTCAGGTGAGTGTGAGTGGGTAATAAAAACTCAGCCCGCAGTGTGAGTCGATAATGTAAACTGCTCTGATAATTCATTCGAGTAATTTCTTTTCATTTATGCGTATCTTGGGACAGGGAGTATTTTC
The DNA here is from genome assembly GCF_965178545.1 of Coloeus monedula. Taxonomy (NCBI): domain Eukaryota; kingdom Metazoa; phylum Chordata; class Aves; order Passeriformes; family Corvidae; genus Coloeus; species Coloeus monedula. Next base: position 20,242,265 of record NC_138793.1, read on the forward strand.
TTTGAGTATCTGAATGCTTTATGTTCCAGTTTTTGCCCCTGTAGGTGTGTTTCCATGAGCAGCTCCAGCCAGAATGATTCCCACGTGCACAGTTCAGGCAGTCGTGTGCTCCTCTTTTCCTTGTGGCTCAGCTCACGCCAACTCTGACGTGGCCACAGTGAGCTGGACTGATTGTGTTGAAATTAGCTCAGCTTCTCCCTTATTCCTTCCCAAAGGAAAAGGGGAGGAGAAATGATTTTTAATGGGGTGAGTATCCTGTGTTTGCTGTGGGTCTTCATGAATGGCTCATGCTGACTCAAGGAAGGGACGTGTGGAAACTGGCCTTGAGGAGAGGTGGGACTGGTTCTTTCAGCAGCAGCTTATGTTGGCTTAAAATGATAGTGAAACTGTACTTGCAGGCCTCTGCAACAGGATCTCTAAATGTTTTATATATTGGTTGTAGCAGTTAAAAATGAAAGAAATGGGAAATGTGGATTCCAAGGCCTGTTGCTGGAGCTCATCCCACAGACCCTGAGGAGCTGACTTGTGTGAAGGACTAAAACCAGTCTTCTAATGTATAGTCAGTATTAAATAATGTATAATCAATTAAGAAATGCTTTGTAGCCATTGCAGAAGGATGGCATCTCCTGCTAAAAAGTTAATAGAGATATAAAAAAATATGCATCACTTCATGCCGAAAATATTTAGGCTGTAGTATGTTTCTTTCCCGTCTTTACATAACACACTGTCCTTTTTGGAATAAACCAACCCAAATGTGCATACGGATTAGTAATGTAGTAGAAAAACCACTGGAGCATAAAACCTAAAACCTCGAGGCTGGTTGTCCTGTGGTTGAATATCATCTGCAGCATTCAAATAGAGCAAAGTTGGCTCTTCGTTGGCAGTAGGCGAGGGTGAAAACCTGTAATTAAAGCAGTTCATCAGATGTCAGGTACCAAATCTGATTAAACATGGGATTAGTTTAGCTAATACATTCATTTTGAATTACTCAATAATGTGTGTGTACTAATAAAATGGCATTTTTGTGCTGCAGCAAGTGCAGTTAGAAGTTTTTAGTCATCTCCTGGATTTTGCTTTCCACAATGGAGTGACTGTAAAACTGAGAGACTTCCTGGAATTTGGTAGCAACAAGAAGAATGTTAGTAGTCTGATAAATAGCTCTTTTGCCCTAAAAACGTTATATAATCAAAACTCAAACGTTCTTCATGCTTAAATGTGAACTGACTGTAATCCAGTTGTGTTTGCTGGGAATTGTGATACAAAACATGGGATTTGGTGGTTTTTCTTTTTCCCTACCAGAACTTTTTTCTTCCCATCATCCCAGAGATAACTCTACTAAGACAGTCACTAAATTATTGAAGAGAGATGGAAAAGATGCTTTATAAAGATAGTTTTGAACTTTGGAACTGGTACTAGCAGGTTTTAGGAATAGAAATCAGACTTGGCTTCTTTTTGTAGCAATTTTTATCTTCTTTTTGTAACTGCTCGATGGTGCCACGGTGGATGCATTGTGTTGAGTGCTCTGGGAAGGATGGATCCCTACACCCACCTCTTGCAGCTCTTCCAGCTGCCCCCGGGACAGTCTGACTTAACCGAAATGGATTCAACCAAAGTTCCTTAACTTGTGCGTCAGCCTCGTAAATGTCCTTTCCTCCTTGGAATCTTCCTCCTTTATTGGCTTTCAAAACAAAACTCTGGAATGTGTTGCTGCAAGATGATTGTGTGGTGCTGGGGGTAGGGGGAGGACTTTGAATTCACAGCTTCCCAGGGTGTAATTTGAATATTCCGGTGGCAGAGCTGTCTGAACAGCCCCTTTTCCCCACTGTCTGTTCTCACCCATGGACTGTGCTCTGAATTGTGCCAGCACAATTGTTATTTGTGGTTGGAAGATGAATGGGATTGGGAAACTGATCTAGAATGGGGATATTGTACTTCTGATTGGATTTTCTCACACTGTTCTCCTTCCTGGTCTAGTTACTGTGCAGCTGCACAAGGAGTGGTGTCACAGCAGGAAAGGGGGGCTCTGGAGCACTGGGATCAACTGGTGGAGGTGGGAGCAGATGAGCTAAAACTGCTGAACTGGCTCTGCCATGGAAAGAGATGCTCCTCATGTTGTGCCTTTTGTAGCATTTGCTGTGCCTGTGCTCTTGTGCCGAGACCTGGACAGACAGGATTCCTGCTGGGGCTGGTTTTTGGGAATTGGTGAGGGAATCTGTTTCTGGAGCTTGGAGGGCTGGGCAGGACACTGCAAAGGCTCTCTGCCACAGGTGTGGGTGAAGGAGTGTGAGACTGCTCCTGCCTTGGGTTTTCTAGTGCTTCTCCGTTTGTACCCAAGTCTAAATCATGGAATGGTTGAGGTTGGAAAAGACCTTTAAGATCCCCAAGCCCAAGTGTCAGTCCAACACCACCATGTTCATCACTAACAGTGTCCTCAAGTGTCACATCCACAGTTTTTGAATGCTTCCAGGGATGGGGACTCCACCAGTGCCCTGGGCAGCCCTTTCCATAGAGAAATGTGTGGTGTGGATCAAGAAGTAGGGGAAATTAAAAGGAATTAAGTATGCTTTTTCTTTGGTTCTAAGACTAGTTGGATTCTTTTATTGTCAGTTTTACTTGTTTTGAATACTTTGTCGTTCTCCGAGAGTTGTAGGTTTTTTTCTATTAGAGAATCTCCATACATTGCCCTATTCTTTTGTCCCTTGAAGTGTCCAAGGCCAGATGGAGCTTGGAGCAACCTGGTCTAGTGGAAGGTGTCCCTGCCCAGGGCAGCGGGTGGAATGAGATGAACTTAGGTCCCTTCCAACCCAAACCATTCCATGGTTCTGCGATTCTGTACTTCTGCAGATTAGTGTTGTCAAGAAGTAGAATTTTCTCATCATACGTTTCTGAGGTTATAGGTTAAGATTTTTCATTTTTTATGAAGCATCTGACCTTTATTTATAAATTTTCAACAGCACAGTTACCTTTTGGTATCTGTAACTAAAAATGATTGGCAGCCTGGAGCCTTGGTCTGACTTTTGCACTGATACACAGGTTATGTAGTTTTACATGGAAGTGTGTTGCACAGAATCATTTAGGTTGGAAAAGACCGCTAAGGCTGAGTCCAACTTTTGAGTGATCCCTGTCTTGTTGACCAGACCAGAGGACTGAGAGCCATGTCCAATCATTCCTTGAACACCTCCAGGGATGGTGAAAATGAAGGAGAAATAATATTTTATTCTATACAAAGAGGCAATGGCCTGAACTCATTTTGAAGTGTAGAAGTGCTGGTGAACCCCAGCAGGAGTTGGTGAGTGGCCAAAGTGCAGGTGAAGTAAGGTGTGTGGTCATGTCTCTGCAGTTATCACGTGTGTTATCTCGGTGGGTATGTAGAGAGTAAACTGATGAGGCTGAACATTCAGGCCAGTTTGTCATTAGCAGTTGTTTTAGGAACTGACTGAAACGAACTCTCAGATCCAGCTTTGAACAAACGCTCAGATCCAACTTTGAACTGTGGAGTAATAGCAGGTGCTAATGGACACGCAGTAAAATCCCCAGTAACTGCTGTTTGCAAAGCAGGCAGTGCTTCAGCAGTGCTTAAAATGTAAATGTCCGACTTCAGCTACGTTATTTTACCATGTTGTGTAGCTCTGAGGCATCTGTGATGTGAATATCATTTAACCAGACTGAGGAATGTTGTCTATTTACATAAATACTCTCTGTAAATTGTTCTCCATTCCCTTCCATCACTTGTCCCTTCAGCATTTGGAAAGGTTTTATGGTTGCTTTGTAAATAACTAGAAAGAATTTGGGGTCACCTTACAAAGTTGATGAAACTGAAGTGCTGAAGAAACACAAGGTTTTGATCCTAAAAGCAGGTTTGAGTTGTGGTGAAGGTCAGGAGGTTTGGCAAACAGAGGGAAGATGGACAGTGGTTCCTGTCAATGCCCAGACAAGGTGAAGACAGGGAAGAGAGAGATTCAAAGGCAGTCCTAAAAAGTTTCCAAATGTTGGAGTTTCCATTCCCGTTCAGAAAAACTGCCACTACATCCAGTTGTTTCAGTCCGTCATTGTCAGGAGGCCTGATGTTTTTTGTGTGTATGCATTCACTCAGCAGAAGAATCAGGGAGTTTGGATAGGAGCACTCTGGGGTGATTGGGGAATAATCAGCTGCAGAGTTCAGAGCTTCTGTTAACTGACAGTTTTCTGCCTTTGCAGCAAGGATCCTGCGCTGTGGAGATGTGTAAATCCATACTATTCGGGGCAGAACAGGACTATCTAGACTTTAAATCAGTTCTGTTTTGACTCAGCAAGAAATCCCACAGTCTAGCTGTATACGTGGTGAATAAATACTTGTATTTCATTTAAAGTTTACTCTGTTTTCAGTTTAGGAATGAGGAGGTCTCCTGGTAATATTTGAGTATGTTTTATTTCTTAGGGAGGAAAAAAGGCAGCTTTCCTTGGAATGTGTATTCCTATTAAAGCAGATTTACTGAGGAATTTATAATTACAGTTTCTAATAGTCTTGGTTTTATCTCATAAGTAGATGCTGCAGAGCCCAGGAATCTGATTTGGGTTCAACTTCTGAAAACAGTCAGATGTTCTGGTGGTGGGAGAGGAGCCGGGTGAGTCTTGTGGAGGCAGTGCCAGCGTTCAGTCTCAGCCCTTGGGGCTGCCAGGGACCTCTGGAGATCATGGAATCAGTGCTGGAGTGGGTGCTGGGACCGTGCCCAGCTGGGTCTGTCTGTCCTCACAGAGACTCCACAGCCTCCCTGGGCAACCTGGGCCAGTGCTTGGCTGTCTCCATGGATAAGATAATTCTGATGGAATTTAATGTGTTTTAATTGGTGCCCACTGCCTCTTGTCCTGTCACGGGGTACCGCTGAGAGGAGCCTCTCATTGCCTCCCATCAGGAATTTTCACACATGGATAAAACCTCCCTGAGCCTTCTCCAGGCTGAACAGACCCAGCTCTCTCAGCCTTTCCTTGTGTGAAAGATGCTCCAGGCCCTTCATCTTCCTGGCCCTAAATCAATGTTGTTTTGTGACTTCTGAAGAGCTTCTGCTGTTTGTATGTTTGTGAGTCCCCAGACCAGGAATTTTAGAGTTACATTGTAGTCACTTTCTTACTGGGGCACTAAGTCAGGTTTTTCCTCTGGAATATAGTGATTTATTTATCTGTGATTTATCTATGATTTTCCTGGACACTAAGTTGTATCCTAGTAACTTTGCTGAGGATATATACTAGGATCAGACCCTATTGGGAGGTGTGACTGTCTTGCTGCTCCCTTACAAAGAAGCTTACACTTGTTTGTCACCAGCATATGCCTTTGAAAGTGACATTTTGGGCATTCCTGGAGTTCTGTGCTCCAACCACACTCAGCATCTTCAGCAGTTTTCAACTCCTATGTGCATGTCAGTGTCAGAGAAAGAATTTCCGTCGTCTCTTGTCTGCAAGTGTGTTTGTGTGAGTGTGAGCAGTGCCCTTCCTTAGCAGGTGTGCAGGTCTCACATGGGAGTAAATCTTTTCTAAAGGAGACAAAAATCCTTAACACTTTGTTTTAATTTTAGGACATCTGAATTCTGGCTGGGGCCATCTGCCTCGCTTGGAAACTTGAACCACGTCTGGAACCAAGTTGCTTTTTAATCAGATGAGGAAATAATTTGATTTATTTTGTGGCCTGAAAGAGTTGAGTGTAAGCTTCAGTAATTCAGTTATTTGCTGCTACTTAAGTGAAAACGGTGCTTTTGGAGGTGTGGTGGTGAGAAGGATTGTGTTGGGTAGAGCACATTTGGGTGCTCCTTGCCATGCAGGTATTTTGGTACATACAATAGCAAAAGAAATCCTTTAGGAAGATTTAGTGCAGCTGAGCCAGGCAGTCCCCTGAACCAGGGAGTGAGTCTGTAGATGACTGTCAGAATTTGAAGGAATTATAATAGAAATACTCTTCTAAATGTCCTGTTCTTGTCAGCCTTTGCCTGTCAGAGAGAAGAGGTTGGTTAATCCATATTTAGCTGTCCTTAAATTTTTGGTAACTTGGGAGTTCTAGAGTGGTTCCACCACTGATTCCTTCATTGCTGTCTCCCATTTTGATTTTAGCTCTGTAGAGCAGCAAGGAATCTTTTGTTCACATTTTACCATTAAATGTTTGGCTTAAGTTCCCATTTGTCTCCTGAGAGTTGTGTGTGAATGTACTTGGAGAGGAACTTGCTTAATGCTCTGAAAACCTGTTTTTATGAACAACTTGCATCTTTATTTCCCTGAGGAATCCCTTCCAGGTGCAGTAGCTGTCACAGGTTTACTGGTCACACAGGTGAGCATGCTGGTCACGTCCCTGATCAGTCGGTCCCTTCGAAGCATGAGAGGTGTCAGACTCACCAGAGCTCTGTAACTGTGCCGAGGAGTGCTCTTTATGAAACATCATCTTTGGTCTGAAGAACAGTGTTTATCATCAAACACAGCTGAGTTAGCAGTAGAAAGCAAAGTGGTGGCAGGAAGCATAAACATTTCTCAGTTTTGATGATGATGAAAGAACATAACTTTTAATGGGAGTACAGGCAGGGAGGCGTGGAGGCAGTCTGTGGACTCGAGATGCTGGGTGTCGTTTTGGGAGTTACTGGGACAGGTCAGGTCTCAGGAGCACAGCCTGTACATCCAGGTTTATAATGAAATACTGAACCCAAGAGGTGGCTGCAATGTGTTGGAAGTCTGTCAGAATGCCTTTTATTCTTCACCTTACATATTGTGGTACAGCCTCAAAAGAAAGAGGTGCTTGTATCTTTCATTGCTGCTGTTGCTTTTCATGCTCACAGGAAATATAAGAGATGACAAAAATAACCCCATCAGAAAAAATGGTGCAAACCTGAAAAGGCTGAGAAATGTTCTGAGACAACAGTGAACTGTGGGTCAGGTGGATTCTGTGTGTCCCTGAATTCGGATGGTGCTTTGTACCTAAGGAACTGCCTGATTACCTCTGTTTCTGGTGAACTTTGATTTTTGAAACAACACAGGTGTTTTAAAGGGGTTGATAAATAGCTGTTACTGATGTTCTTTGATCACTTGGTATTTGGGTTTCTCTGAACATTTCAAGGCCAGGTTGGATGGGGCTTGGAGCAGCCTCGTCTACTGGAAGGTGTCCCTGCTCGTGGCAGGGGGTGTAATGAGGTGAGCTTTAAGGTCCTTCCAAGTCCAGCCAGTCTGGCATTCTGTGATTCCATGATTCTGTGTTTGTGTACCTGCAGCTCTGTCAGCCTGCATACTGCTCTGCCTTGTCCACAGTGGTATTTTAGGAGTATTTTTATGTTCTTTGGCTTTTGTCTGGAGTTTACAACTGCACAGGATAGATGTCTCAGTAAGTCATTACTGGTCCGTCCCTTGAAGTGACAATTCCTAAATAATGTTGTTCTCTCATTCTGAGATGTGTAAAATTGGATGCAAACAAGATCCAGGATTTATACTGCCTGTCTACATTTATAAAAGTCCTCTTTGAGCTGTGAATGGGGATGACTGAAACACAGCCAGGAAAGCTTTATTTGATATTTGGATGAATGCCATAAATAGAATTCAGCTAACACATGCCTCTGTCAATTGTTGAAATTCAACTTTAAAAGGATTAATTTCTCAACTCTACCCTGCTGTGCGGAATCCTGAATATTGAGATTAGCAGCTTTTCTGAAGGTTGGTGGGATATACTGCAGGAGCTGGTTACGAATTGCTTGCAAAATTACCTATTTAATACTGCCATTTTTGGTAGTAATACTTGTCCTTTAAAAAATATAAGAAATAACTTTTAGCTTTCATTTTTATTTTTAAGTAAAAGAAATAATGATACTGTGGAAATGTTCAAGACTGGGTTGGATGGCACTTGGAGCAGCCTGGTCTAGTGGAAGATGTCCATGTCCATGGCAGGAGGGTGGAATGAGATGGACTTTAAGGTCGTTTCCCACCCAAACCAGTCTGGGATTCTGTGATACTAGAGTTGTGATCAAATGTTAATTACTTTAATCATTAATAATATATTACTGGCCATCTTTCTGTAAAACAACAGCCTTTCAGAAAACTCCTCTCTCCTTCACTAACACATTATAAAGTGCATTTCAGGGAGTAGCAGCATTTGCAGGCAAGATTTGAATTTTAGTGCCCTGTGCTACGTCATCAACACGGAGCACTCGGATCCTCTGGGGGTTCTTCAGAGTGGAGCTGCACCAACATCAGCTCTTTAATCCTGAAGTTTTCTAGCACAGGCAGCACCGCGGCATCTGCCTTTCCCTCCGCGCGCGTGAAGCCTGTTGATTCAGGGTTTGCTGCTTTTGTCTGAAGCCAGGGGGAACTGGAAGGAAGATTTTCTATTTGGCTGTGTAAAACATCCTTGTATACACTGCAGTTTCTTTGAAAACCTGCCACTGTTGCTGTAGCAGCAATCTAGCCCTGCCAGGGCTGACAATAACAGGAGTGCTGGTGGGAAGACCTGCTTCCAGTCTTTCCCTGCTCCACCGTCGGCAGATGCGCTGAGGATGGCGTGGCAGATAGAGGGAACAGTGCCCTGCAGTTTGTTTCCTCTGTCAGGACAGCCTGGCAAGTCTCTGGTGACAGACCTGCATCTGAGAGCTGTGTGGAAATCCATGGCCAGTGTTGGGCAATTAGGCAGAACATGCTAATTAGTCTTTACGTATTTTCGATTACACACTTAATTTGTATTGAGTCCTTTGTTTAGTTGTATTCTGAGACACACTGAAAAATATGAAATGAAAGCAATGGTTTAGTAAGTGTAACCTGGTGGATTTGGCACTGGGTAAGACGGATAGGACTGGGAGCCTTGTGAGTTATGATCTTACTACAACTCAGCTTCAACTCTTGCAAAAATAGGAGTTATTAGACCACTAACTCTGTAAAATGTTTAGGGTGTCTGCATCAAGACTGTTATGTAGTGTCTGTTGTCCTCCTGCTCAGCCTCACTGCCTATGGGCTGCTTCTTGCTCTCTGCCTTTTGCCATGCAGTTATATCACAGAATTTCACAAGTGTCACAGAATCCTAGGATGGTTTAGGTTGGAAGGGACCTTAAAGCCCATCCTGTTCCACCTCCTGCCATGGGCACGGACACCTTCTACTAGCCCAGGTTGCTTCAAGCCATGTCCAACGTGGCCTTGGACGCTTCCATGTATGGGGCAGCCACAGCTTCTCTGAGAAACCTGTGCCAGGGCCTCACCACCCTCACAGGGAACAATTTCTTCCCAGTATCCCATCTAAATCTATATCCCTGTGGTTTAGTGAGACTTGGTAGTGCTGTGTTAACAGTTGGTCTTGATGTTCTTAAAGGTCTTTCCCAACCTTAAGTGATTTTGTGTTTCTTTGAACAGTCGCTGTATTTTATCTTTTCTGTGTATGTTCAAGCAGGGTCCTTCCATTTTGCTCTGTGTGAAACCTAAACCTGTTTTCAGGACTGTTTGTCTTGTTTTCCCTGCTGCCAAGCTTCTGATGTTAAGTCAGTGAAGTTGCAAAGATGTTAGGAAATACAGGAGTATGATAGTCTGTAATATGTCCTAAATCCTCTTTTGACAGATACAGAACAAAAGCTGATTTACTCTTTGTTGTGTGTTCTTCTAAATCTTTTATCTTGTAACTTTATAACTTAAAAATCTCTGCTGTCCCTTAAGCAGAGCTGCCATGGCCTGCAGTTGTCATGGGTGATTCTCACTTCTGCAAGTGAGAGTTTGAATCTCCTAAGGAATACTCAGAAAAGCTAACCAAACAAAAAAAAGGAAAAAGCCCAAACCCCAACAACAACAAACCCTCGGCACTGAAGTAGGAAGTGCTTTAGTGGTCACTGATCTGTCTGGGCTGTGCCTGTCTCCGTCTGTTTCTGTTCTGGTTCATGCACTGGGCTTTGTCTCTCTCCTAGTTGCCTTTCTCAGACTCTCAGAGCTTCCTCTGTTGAGCTTCTTACTGAATCCTTGTTATCCTTCTTTGGCTTCCATCCATGCAGTCCCTGTGCCGGTCCCTGTGCCAGTTCCTGTGCCAGCCCTGTTATTGGCATTGCCATCTCAATGCTTAAAACATTCCGGGGGCTGGGGGCAGATTCCCTGCCATTCCCTGTCAGGGCTATGGGTGTGCTATCTCAAAGCAGCTGGAGGAACAGTTTTGTCTGCTCACTCAAAGGCTAAAAGGCACTGAGCTGTTGTATTTTCACTGCAGGAGTTACTCCTGTGGGTCCTGAGGTTACTTCTCCTGGTTTAGCCTTGAGGAAGGGAGAGCAGTCGTGCTGTGAGATGTGGACTCTCTCTAGTGGGGTGGCCTAAGTTTTCTGAAATGTTTCCTTAATTTTGTTAGGAGTTCTGCTGGGATGCTGGGTAGAAATTCTTCCCTGTGAGAGCAGTGAGGCCCTGCCACAGGGTGCTCAGAGAAGCTGTGGCTGCCCCATCCCTGGAAGTGTCCAAGGTCAGGTTGGACATGGCTTGGAGCACCCTGGTCTAGCAGAAGATGTCCCTGCCTGTGGCTGGGGGTTTAATGAGATGCACTTTAAGGCCCCTTTGCAGCCAAACCATTCTTTGATTCTGTGATTCTCTGAATTCTCTGTGTTATAATAACCAAACTTACTCAGTCAATACTGTTCCTGGGGTCTGCAGGAGAACCTGTTTGTCTTGGGGTGAAGAGCCAGAGGGTGCCTCAGCTGGCTCCTACAGGCTCTTCCTGATGGGCAAAATAATCTGCTTCAAAGTCTTCCCACACCCAAGCTTTTGTGTACAGAAAAATCCCCGAGGGTCATGTGATATGAACGTTTTTAACAAAGCAAAGCTTTGACTAGATTTTAAATATTTAGAGCTCTCCCATTCCCCCATCATTCTCTAAAAACTCTCTGAACTAAGCTATTGTGGTGGAATCAGTGGCCTCCAATAAGCTCAACCACTAAGCTGTGGTGTTTATCATGGACACTGAAATCTGAGTAGAACTGAACTTCAAGATAAACACATTGACCAACCACAAGGTCTTCTGGCAGAGACCTGAATTTTTTAGGTCTAGAGTAGATTCTGGTTTTAGCATCCCTTACCCACAAAAGTTTCTGAAAGATGTTAAGTCACATGTACTGTTTTATTAAAATGCAGTGGCCTTTGGAGTGAGGAGTGACAATCTGACATTTGGAGCCTTGGTAATACAGGTTTAGCCCAAAACTGTGTCTTAGATTAGCATCATAGGACCTTTATATATGTGTGTGGGTGCTCTGAAATGGAATTTGCATCCCTAGCTGGGGGTGAGGTGGAATATGGACACTGTTATTTTTCCTTTATGGCCTCTTTAATTTGCTGAGCACGTGTGCTCAGTTCTTTGACCTCCCCTGTGTAGCAGAGGCTACTTGCTGCTTCATGATTTCTAATTGTTTTTTAATCTCAGTTCCATATAAACAACTCTCTTGGCCTGTTTGCTTGCTTGTTTTTTTGATCAGCTTAGTGAACATCATTAGAAGAGATTTCTGCTCCGATGCCTCCAGCTGATTAGAGGAGGACACCAAGGTTTTGTCTAATCTCTGGTGTGACTGTCATGTGCTGCAGCAAGGAAATGGCTTTGGAAGAACCAGCCAAATCTGTGCGGGTATTAAACCATGTTGAGGAGACGAGTATCAGTGGGGATCAAATGGGCAGCCATTCAGTGCAGGGAGCTTATTAAAAGACAAGGATTAACTTGGCTGCTGTTCATGAGGTCATGGAAGTGGTAAGGGATTTCCAGGATGTACCTTTCCTTAAGGGCAAAAAATGTCAGCAGCAAGTGGAAAATGCCCTATCTCTGTCTCTAGTGCTGATAATTGGGGTGGTTCTCATCTTCCCCCATGTACTCTTTGCATGATTTCCGTGGAGCAGGAAATCTGTCATTACCTGTTAGTCCAGGAGGGGGGATGAAGGGGATGCTGCTGGAGGAGCCCCTGGCATTAGAGGGGCTGAAGTCCCAGGAGCAGGTCACAGTGGTGGAACAGACACAGGTGAGCTGGGGGAGAGCTGGGGCTGGATTCCAACGACCTCCTCAAGGCTGGGCCTGGGAACAACCTGGAGAAACGGTGGTGGAGTTGGAGCTGCAGCCAGGACCCTCTGCATTAGTTACGGCCTCATTTGCCTGCAGGTCAGAGCAAACTTCTCCATCGGGTTTGTGACTTGGCTTCCAGCTGTGGCAGTTCTGGGTAGCGTGGCTTGGCTTTTGATATGAAATAGCAAAGCTTAGGGGTCTCTTTTCTGTATATAAAGAAAATACTATAACCTTTAAGGTGTTTGGAGGTCCTGGCAAAGCGAGGATGTCTGCATTCCTCGTGGCTGAGCTGCTGTGTTTTAAACATTGGAATTGGGTGTTCTCTGCTCTTTTCCATGTCTCTATGCTCCCAGTGTCACCAGGTGCTGAGTTAAGGGCAGCAGCAATTTGGTCAGCCAACCAGAAGGATCTCAATTCAATTTGCATCACAAAAGCATGAGGACAGAGAGGTTCTTTAACACCCTGAGCCAGTCCTAGCACAGCTCGAGATAATGGGGCACTAAATTTCTAGAAATCACGGTTCTTAATCTGTGCAGCTGAAATGTCTGTGTAGGTGCAGCCAGAAAGTCATGGAGGATTCATGGCCCAGAAGAGTCTCACAGGTGCTGCATGTGACAGAATAGTGGATCCTTGTGTACTTGGTTTGCTGCTTTACAGAAAACTTTTTCCATGAAGAGGGAGAGCACTCTCCATGCTGGGAATACCTACTCTTTGGGAAAAGCAGGGCTTTGTATGGGACTTGTCACAGAATCTTGGAGTTGTCTCAGCATTCCCACACAGGAAGCAGTTGTGTCATGTTCTCTTTGCTCCTGTAAGCTTAACTGCTCTGTTCCTGAGAATGAAGTTTAAATGGAATCCCAGCATGTTAGTGAGTGAGGAGGAATGTGATGTTGCAGCTTGCAAGGTGTGTTGTGTTTCTGAAAGGTCCCTTGGTGCTGTGAGGATGAGCATGGGTTAGGAATTCCAGAGGTATTTGCTGCTAGTGGGTATGAGAGAAGGCTGAGCACTTGGACTTTGTTATAGGCCCAGGTCTGTAACTCAGCCTGGTTAGGTTGCGTGTAGAAATCCAAAGACATTCCTAGAAAAGGGCAGCTGTGTGTGCACTGAGGGGAAGTGAGTAAAAAAGGAAGTGAAGGAGCTTGCAGAATTTGGTTTGCCATCACGAACCAGCCTTCCGCACTCCTGCTGCAGCATCACCACATCAGCTTCACACACTGCTTTTGGTACCTTCTCAGTGTTATTTTTCCTAAATCTTTCCAAGGCCTCTCCTCTCCCCCTCAAAGACAGAGCTCCTGTCACCAGCTGCTGGGACTGATCCAGGTCCGTGTTGACCCAAGGGCGTATTTTGTGTGGACTGGTGGTCATGTGTCCGGCCCTGCCACAGACACCTTTTGTGTGGTTGTTTTAACTTAAAATGACCCAATTCCAGGGAATCCTGGAATGGTTTGGGTTGAAAGAGACCTTAAAGCTCATCCAGTGCCACCCCCTGCCCTGGTCAGGGACACCTTCCACTAGCCCAGGTTGCTCCAAACCCTGTCCAGTCTGGCCTTGGACACTGCCAGGGATCCAGGGGCAGCCACAGCTTCTCTGGGCAACCTGTGCCAGGGCCTGCCCACCCTCAAAGGAACAATTCCTTCCTAAATTTCTTGATTACTTTCTACTAATATATAAGTTCAGAATGTTTTGTGCAGGTTCAAGTAGTGCACATGGACAAAATCATCTCTGTCCTGATTGCAGGTGCTGTGTTGTTGGATCCTGATCCGATGTTTGGTGCAGATCTGGTCCATATAACCATGTGAAATAGAATTTTCTGGACTGTCAGTACAACTGGCAGGAAGATCAAAGTTCCAAGCAGCTGATCTCAGATGAGAGATTATGAGGGCAGGATAATCGGATAAAGGGCAGTTGAAGAAATTTGACACTTAAAATACTTTTTGTAAATCTGCCTGTCCCTGTGTGTCCTTGGTTTCAGGAGGAGAATTTGTGAAGCTGGGCTTGTCTAGGCAAGATATTTTAGGGAAAGAGAAGAGATTTGGAAGTTTACTGTAGATAATATGTCTAATAACTGATTACCTTAATGCAGGTGAGGGTTTGTGTGGGGAAATGAGTGTGTGGGACTTTTGGCTGATCACTAGGGTTTTGTTATCTTGTTTGTGTGTTATCTTGTTTATATTTCATAATAACACTAATCCTGAAACACGTGTTCCTTGCTTCCTGTATGGAGAGAGAAAATGTGTTTAAACGTTGAGTATAAATGGAGCTACTTCCAGAAAAAAACCCCAGGAACTTCAGATCAACCAATGTATTCATCAATGGAATTTAAATCAGCAATAAATTACAAGACACTTAGTGCTGTCAGACAGCTTAAACTTCCTCATTGATTCAGCACTGGCTGCTGGAAGCAAGAATTCTGTCTACACATTTTTTTCTTGCTAATTAGGTAGAAATACGTAATGATGCTGAAATGCTATTTTTGCCTCCAAATGTAATACTGCATTTCTATAGCAGCATTTCCCTTTAGTAGGTGTTTTCTGCATGAATCAACATAAAATTCTAGCAGGAAATTTCATGTTCTCAGTATTGGTGAGTGCACACACATGTAAAACATGGTGATGGAAAGGGGCTGAGCAGTAACTTCAGCTCCTAATGCAGTGTGAGGCATGGGGGGAGCTGTATCCTCTGGGGAAGAATTAGTTTCCTTGCAACAACTCTCATGTTTCTGGAATTTGTCAGTTTTTGCTTTAATGCTATTTATAGTTCAGCATATATAAACATTGGCCTGTGTTTAGGTGAAAACACAAAGTTTCATTTGAAGTCTGATGTGTGTGGAGTAGGTTTGTGGCAGCAAGAGTTCTTAAAGGTACCTGGGCATTGCTCTGGATGTGTTGAACTGCAGTTGGGATTGCTCTGGAAGGTGTTGAACTGCAGTTCACTAATGATGTGTTTTAGACTGTGAAGCTGCATCTGCTGCGAGAAAAGCCAGGAGAGTTGTTTTTCTTGTGAAAGTTTGGATTTGACCATAAACTTCTGCCCTGTGTTCATAGATTCACAGAATGGTTTGGAAGGGGTTGGAAAGGCAACACTGGTTGTCACTTTTGCTCCTGTTGTACTACAAGGAGCAGCTGCATTTGCTTTTCCTCAGAGATGAGTGCAGCAGTTTGTACAAGCCCTTGTAAATGAGCACCAGCCTTTACTCTGGCTGGCACTGGCACTGCTACCTGTAGCAGGGCAGGAAACTCACAGGCAGGTGTTCAGGGCTGCTGCTACTCAAAATGTTTAGTGAGGGGCCCCAAAATGAGGGATTACA
Source organism: Coloeus monedula (assembly GCF_965178545.1). NCBI lineage: Eukaryota > Metazoa > Chordata > Aves > Passeriformes > Corvidae > Coloeus > Coloeus monedula. The sequence goes on from NC_138793.1 coordinate 20,257,561, forward strand.
GCAGTGTGTGACTGCAGGTAACTACAGAATGCTTTATATTTCATATGTAAGTTGAATATATACATACACTTGCATTCCTTTCTCCTCAAGAAAGCCTCTGAGAGGAGTGAATTGTCATCATCATCATTCTGTCATGACTCATAAAATATTCAGAGTTGACTACAAAAGCTCCTTTCCAAACCCCAAGTTAGTAGGTAATTGAGAGCTTTTCTCTTTGGGATGGCTCTTGTGGATGTTTTTTTTTTTTTGTTTAAGAAATTTATTTTTGACTCTCCAGTGTGGCGAAGGTTCTGTCAAACCTTTTGCTTTAAAGGGATGCTTACATCCAAGACTCCCACAGGATAATTTTTTCTTAGGGAGCACATGATTTTTGCAGTAATCCACAAGCAGCGCAATTCTAATCTTTGTGAATAATTCCAGTGTGATAAAGAGGGAGGGGAAGGAAAAGCCAGCATTAGAATTGAAGCACATTCCCAAAGGTCACAAGACCATTAAGAGCAAATCTTTAATTTCATGCTTCATTGATAAAGACCAAGTTACTTGAAATAGGGTCTAAAATATGGCGCGAAACCTCTATCCTGAAACACCTGGTGAGCACTCCTAAGGCTGCAGGTGTATGGGAGGCTGGAATTAGCTTGAGAGCTGTAAATATGAGAGGACGGAACAAGCTCTTAGGAGGGAACCTTAGGACGTCTCCTGGGTAACACACAAGGAGGAAGAGAGATCAAAACCACGGGATTAATACAGGGCAGGGAAGACATGGACCTGTTGGAGCAAGCCCTGAAGAGGTCACTAAGTTGATCCAAGGCCTTGAGCCCCTGGGTGCTGGAGCCAGACTAGGACAGCTGGAGTTCACCTGGAGAAGGGAAGGCTCCAGGGGGACCTCAGAGCCCCTTCCAAAGGGGCTCCAGGAGAGCTGGAGAGGGGCTGGGGACAAGGGATGGAGGGACAGGACACAGGGAATGGCTTCCCAGTGCCAGAGGGCAGGGCTGGATGGGACATTGGGAAGGAATTCCTGGCTGTGAGGGTGGGGAGGCCCTGGCACAGGGTGCGGTGCCCAGGGAAGCTGTGGCTGTCCCTGGGTCCCTGCAAGTGTCAAGGGCCAGGTTGGATGGGGCTTGGAGTAACCTGGGGATAATAGTGGAAGGTGTCCCTGCCCATGGCAGGGGGTTGGATGGGATGGGCTTTAAAGTCACTTCCCACCCACACCAGTCTGTGATTCGAAGACTATAGGATGTTGTTGGGATGGTGGTGCTAAATTAGGCTTTTTTCCTTAAGAAGTCAGTTGCACAGTTGGAATTCTGAAACCAGATTTGTCTCAGATTCTCACGTGATGTGCTGCCCTCAGCCCTTCATTCTGGATGAGAATAGTTTCTCTGGGAGTTCATGAATTATTTCTTTGTTTGAACAAGTTTGTGTCCTTTGTTTCAGTCTTCAGAATGTGCATCTTAATGTTTGTTTGTTTTCTGAAATAACTTTTCTCCATGCTGTTATTTCCGAGCACTTACTGCAGCTTTTTCCAGAGGTTGTGAAAGGGTTGGGTAATAGTTCATATCTTATAGGCAAAAACATTCTTTCTTTTCTTGTACAGGACACGGGTGACTTTTTGATCAAGTTCTTTTTGTTCCACAGAATCTGTCTATGACCTTCTCCCAAAGGAGCTGCAGTTACCACCTTCCAGAGAAACATCCATAGCATCCATGAGCCAAACAAGCGGTGGCGAGGCCGGTTCGCCGCCTCCAGCTGTAGTTGCTGCTGGTAAGGACTCTCCTTTATTCTTGTATTTTCTTAAGGTTTATAATGTTCTGGCCAACATGAACAGTGCTGGCAAAGTTCTGAGTGTAAGAAAGAGCTTGTGGAGAAGTAACAGAGTTCATTCTAGGAGAATATAGGTGGTATCATTCAGCTGGGTGATCAAAAGTGTCAGGTATTTTATGTTAATGGTTGCTGTGTTTCGTGTATGCATCTCCATAAGAAATAAATTATCTGTTCCTCTATTCTGTTATGCCACACAGGCAATTAACTCCTAGAATGCACTCTGTCTTCCAAGGGAATAAATCCCTGTTTGGAACTAAGGTGGAACGCCGACTGACTGTAAACCAGTGGATTCTAGTTAGGATAAAAATGGAATGGGAGATGACATTTTGGGCCACGAAGCTTTTACCAAAATGTGAGGAGGAAGAAAAGGTCGTGTTTTCCACTGGGGCCTGAGGAAGTGTAGTATTTAAACTCCTTTCACACACATTTCTAGCATGATGTAGTAAAAAATCCTCAAATACATGAGGATATAATGTATATCAGCTGGAACTCTGTAAATGACCAGTGTAGTTATTTTTCTAATTGACAACATATAAAAAAGAGGCATGACCTTTTAGTCTGCATCCTTTTCTTATTCCCAGCCATGTTGTAAACTTTAAAGACTCTCACTGATCTTCATTAAACGTAAAAAAGTGAGGATCTAAGGACAAAGCTTTGATTTGGGAGGTTAGCCTTAGTGCTGGCTTGCATCTGGAATTCTTGTCAGTAACATATATATTAGTAAACATCTGTGCAATGGGGAGAAAAGATAATTTTGCCCATTATAGATGCATCTCCCTTCACTGGATAAGGAGGCTTTTTTCATAATTTGATCCCCATATATCTTATAAGGTCATGTTCCACTAATTGGCCTTAAATTGTTGCTTTAAAAAAAAAAATGTCTATAGGGTGAGGATTCAGATAGCTGCATTATTCCATTTTCTCTCTCTCCAAGTTCATATGCATTAAATGTTTGTGTGAGACTGTTTCCCAGATTTGCATGGTTCAGGAATCCTGATCAGAACCTGAAGTGGTTGTAGATTTGTCAGAGAAACTTTACAGCACTGCTCACCATTCATGTTTTGCCAGACCTCTCCTGAGAACCTGTGGATTTAACTGTGCACAGTGGAACTTGGTCATTGAAAGAATTTGATGCTTTTATTATATTGGAAGGATTTGATACTTTTATATCACTTACTAAAAAAATAATTTGGGCATCTGTTCTAAAATCAGGGTTCTTAATGGTGGGTTTGGTTCATAGACAGCAGCAACCAAATCTTGAAGAAACACATATCCTAAAAACAACTGAACAAAACTACCCCACAAACCCTGTTACACTCTAAATCCACAGACAGACCTGAACTGCTAATTAATTCTGTACCTAACAGAAAAGACTTAAAAACTTGAATGGAACTAAAAGTCTGTTGCCTCCAGGTATTTGGTGTCTGCCAGCAGCCAGTCCAGATCCTTTAAAAAACCTGAGATGCATTAGGTGTGTTTGGGTTAAACTGCAGCACAAGTTTCTGGAATCAAAAACTTTAAAAACTAATGTTGAGGCTTTTTGTTAACACTGAAAGGAGACCTGATCATTCACCCACGAACACCTTTCAATGTCCCTCAATGACCCTCTGAGCTGATATCAAATTGAGAGCTTGGATTATTAAACCTGGGGAAGAAGAGGGTCCAGGGTAACCTTAGAGCCCTTCCAGTGCCCAAAGGGGCTCCAGGAGAGCTGGAGAGGGACATGGGGACACGGGCCTGGAGTGACAGTTGTTAAAAATTCTGTTTAAACTGCCCCACCCAACCAGACAAAGACCCATTTTGTCTCCACTGCTGGTTTGAACGTGGCACATGTTCTTGCTGTAGCTGTACCACGCTGGTAGACAAAAGGTGGTTTACTATTTTCTTTAATTGTTTTGGGATTTCTGCTATGTCTTTGAGAAGCTGCCACCTCACTTTCAGCCCGTGTTACCTTGCCTCGAGTAGTAATGAGAGGTCTGGTTGGGGTTTCCTCACAGAAAAATCATCCTGGGCTTTGTGCAGACCAGGTGTTTATACAGGGAAACAAACATACATTTTACACTTGCATTCCAAAAGATGAAGATTGACTATCATTTGTATACATCAAATGCTTAATAGCAGACTGTGGGCAGCTTTTTGGGGAGCTGACACTGTACAGGAGCAGGGTAAGGAGGAAGGACTGGCAACTTCTTGTTCTGTATCTGAAATTTTCCCCTCGTTTTCTGTAAGTCTTTTTATTTTTTTTTTTGTCTGCTCTTACTTGCCTTAAAACCTCATATTTAGGAATGAGAGGGAAATGATAGTTCAGTCTGCATAGTGCTGTAGGTAATCTCATTTATTGTTGTTTTTGAAAGGAGGGGCTAATTTGAACAGCTAGCCACACCATGTAGAATTCCCCTACAGATCTGATTACTTTGGATAATGAGAGGATTCCGTGACAGGGATTGATCCAAAGTGTTCAGAGCTTTTTACTTCTCCTCTAGGAGTTCACACAGCTTGTTCTCTGCTTCCTGAAACACAGAGTAAGGCAATATCTGGCTGAAATTCAGCTTACTTGAGGCTTTTTTGTCACCTTGCTGTGGGGTTTTGTCCCATATAAATCACATGGTAGGTTGGAAATACTGCTGCAGTTAACTCCTGGTTTTTTTTGGAGGAGCAGGATGGGCTGGTTTTAGCAGTGATGACCTCACAGGGGCAGACTTCTAGTTCTTCTTCCATTTGGAAATTCGTTTTGTGATTTACAGAACAGTTGTAAGAGTATGAAAATGGAATGTTGCTGATTGGATTTTCATTAATTTGTAAATAAATGTGTATCTCCTATTCATTAATTCAGACAAAAGAGGTGTTACCCACTCTCTGAATATCAAACTGGCAAGTATGATTTCATAGAACTCTGGGATTTTGAGCTGCTAGCTCAAGCTTCTAATTCTGTAGTTCTTCTGGAAAGCAGAAGGGAGGGAAGGGGAAAGGTTTTACCCCTGGAAACGGTTCTCTGTGCTCGCTACTTGAATTCTAGTGTCTTTGTTCAGGGGACAGGAAAAGCAAGATTTTTCCCGGTGCAGCACCATAAACACATTAAATATGAATCATCTCCAGACTCTGGAAATGCATTGAGGGTGTCATGCTGAGAAATGTCATTGTGTGCTCTGCCTGGAGATTTTACATGAAATAAATGTGCCTGAAGCTTTCCCAGTGCTCCTGCACAGTGTTTGTGAGCTCCAGTTTTGAGGAGCAATGCTTGAGTCTCTTCTCAGTTGGTTCTGAAAGGCAGAACAATTTTTTGGTGTTGATCAAGACACCTTGAACCTTAAAATGCTTAAAATTCATTCTGCCAATTAAAGTTCTTTCTCAAAGGTGTCTTTTCAGCTTGTAGGTAGCACATGGTTCTTGTCTTTAGGGGATGATCAGGAGTGTTTTCAATCATATTCTTTAAATGAGTGTTGCTTTTTCATCTTTTCTTTCTAGTGCCAGGAATGCTCAAACCTTCTGAACCCCAGTGAACTGTTACAGAAACTCACTTCCCTTCTCACCATTCCTTGTTCTTCCTGCAGCAAAACTTGGAATGAGATGCTTCATCTTGTTGATGATCTCTCAAGCTGCTTTCCATTTCCCACAGAGGCAAATATATGTATATTTCCATATTTTTTGCATTGCTGTCCAGTTTCCAGTTCGTAGTTTCCAGTGGAATTCTCCAGAGTGGTGGTCTTGCTGCAGCAAAAGGGGAACAGATTTTGTGCTACTGAAATGTATTTACTGATCTCCTCTTTTGCATTCTCCGTTTTGGGATACAGTTAATCTGTGATGTAGTGAAGTCTTCTGGCTCGCAAACGCCTGTGATTACATCCTAGGAAAATAGTAGGTAAATGATGAAACTTTACCTTTTTGTGATCAATTTTATGCTTCTTTTTATGCTTCTTTTTCAGTAAAGGGACAACCTACTTGTCCAAACAGATGTAATTGGCTTTTTTGATTGGAGTTGTAATTGAAATGTTGCTATAAGCATCTTTGGTCATTTTAATGACGAAAATAGGGCTTTGCTTCTGAATTGCTACTTTAGAGACATGGATAAAGATATCTGCATCACCTGTGGGGTAGAGGCTGGGTGCTAAGGGGTTGTGTTTTCTGCTGCCAAAATAAGGCTTTTTCATCATTCTCAAACGGAAGATTCTCATAAAGCCTCAAAATGGAGATGGGTTTGTTTTGGTTTAGTTTTCCCTGAGTGGCTTCTCAGGCTTCTTCGTTTTTATTTTTACTGAAAATATTTTGTCCATCTGTCATCCTTCCTGGTGTCATTAGTCAGTTTTTCCTGTTGATACAGAAATAATTACCAGAGATTTCAAAGGGGATCTCAGTGCTGTCCCCAGTTCTCTTATCCTGGGCTTACGATTGCACGTTGTAAACAAATGAGCAGAAAAAAGGATTCTTCTTTGTAGTTGGCCTCCAATGCCTGTAAAAACTTCCATTTCTTTGTAGGCTTTTCCCTTCCTCTTCCCACCACCCTCCCAGTTGGAAATGCCTTCCTGTCATTTCCAGGAGGATGTCTTCCGGGGATTTCTGTCTGCAGCCTGCTTGCTTCAGTCACGAGTCAAATACTTCTTTCTTACACAATGAACTTCAAGCAGACCCTAATGCTCATTCAAAACTCACCCTCCTGGTGCTGTACATGGGTTTAAGTGTTTCTCCTGGAAGTTCATGTCCCAAAAGAGCCGTGGCAGAGCCCAGTCTGGAGAGGCCAGGCTGTGATGAGGGTCAGCTTAGCTTGGAGAGGTTCCTTCATCATTCCAAAGGGTCCTCTGGTGAGACATCATTGATGGGAAATGCCAGAGACAAAGATTTTTCTCACTGTTTCCATTTTAGGTGTTTTCTCTCCAAATTTAGTTGGAATATACCAGCTGTAAGGAGTCGTGTGTTGAGGGCATTCCTGCTCCATGAGCTTCCTTGGAATTCCATATTTATATTGGTGTTCATCTAGTTCATGTTTTTTCTAAATTGTTTGTTTTCAGTCTTCATAAATTTCACATCTAGTTTGCATCTTTTTTCTAAATTAAATTTATTTTCAGTCGTCATGACTTTTCATACAGTCAGTAAACCCAGTTTTCTAGAACTACTCAAAGAAACTTTCATCATTCTGTGAGGTTTTTTTCTTACGGCAATTTCTTGCATTAAATGGCTCCTGTTATTAGATCAGAAAGACTTGAGAGCTACTTTGTGACATGAGAATTCCCTGTTCCATAAGGAATCATGGAAAACCAAGGCAGCAAGGGGAAGAACAGTCCTGTTGTGCCACTGCTTGGGCACCTCCTTCTGTAACAGCATCGACAATATTGTGAAGGCCAAGAGCAGTTCTTGATTTCTTAGGAAAAACCCAGCCCTATATTTAAGAGATAAAATAGTCTGTTTCTTAAATTGAGGTGTTTTTTGCCAGATCCATCAATCCTAATGTCTCATTCAGGGAGCTGGGGAGGTGCTGAGGGGTGGCAGAGCTTGGAGAGAGCAGCTGAGGGTCCCAGAGTTCTGCTTGCTTGGAATCAGCCTTTTACACTGAGTGGGAAGATCTAAGATCCGTGGAATTGGTGTGTGTGAGACACTAACAAAAGTCCTCCTTAGATACCTAAACTTGAGTGTTAATTGAATAATGGGAGTCATAACAAAACCATTGATTGATGTATTTACCCAAAGTATAATAATACACTGCTTGGGTCAGCATGGGAATGTAAAGGGGAATTTACACTGTTGGGCTTAATGTAAATTAAATTAACCTACCTATCTTGAATCTGAGTGTTTTTAATAACTGGTGAATTGGATTGCTTTATGATATTTGCTGGGATGCTAGTTTTTTTCTCTATTAATACACTTAACTTGCATTCTAGCTTCGCCATTCAGAGACAGGCATCGAGTGGTGGGTTGTGTGACAGTGTCTGTCAATAGTGAAGACAAATAGTGCCAGAGACACTTAACCCATCCAATCTCACCCAGGGTATAGGTCGGTCTTGTTTTCAGACTTCTTCATAAGTCTCTTTTCTTTCTTTCTTTTTTTTTTTTTTTATTTTTTTTTTAAATTTTACTTTTTTTTTTTTTTGGTTTATTTCTGAATAGTGGATTGATACTGATTTGAAACTAAACTTTTTGGAAAAGTTTTTGACATGACATCAGTAATACAAGAAGAAGAAAAGTAGAACCCCAAGTTTGGCATGTGAGGTGTTGAAAGCAGGTTTGCAGCCACTTTGTAAGTTCTGGGTTTTACCTTTAAAACCTTTTGACAACACAAAGGTTGATGGTGGAAATTTGCACAGTTTCCTTCTGGGTCTGTCCTGAAATTGTTCTTCTGTGTCCAGGGGTTCAAATAAACCAATTGACATCAAAAAATCTTACCAAGGACATGACATGTTAGATAAATTAACACATTTAATAGAAGTTACACTTCACATATTAAGCTTATGTGCCACTTAATCCTCACCCTGTGGGTGAGTTTTCATTTTTGACAGTTGTTTTCTGCACAGAGCATAGAGGATACCATGGGATGCAGGGGAGGTTCTGAGAAAAAAAGCAGTTCTTTAATGGCTTTTTGCTTGTCCTGGCTGTCCATGCACAGGTGGCTGGAAAACTTGTGAAACCAAAAATATCTTCGGTTTATTTGTCTTTACAATCTTAAGCTTTCCAGTCTGGGAAATGACTTGCTTTTGCAATTAAAAAGCAAAGTCATCAGGACACTCTTTCTCCTTGAGGACTTGGTAATCCTTGTTGTATTTGAGGGTATTTGAAAAGAGTGAACAAGGATTTCAGGATTGGCTCCACGGAAGTGTTACCTAAAAAGACTCCCTCAATGCCAAGTAGTGATTTTTTTCTCTCTCCTGCCTTTCCAGCCTTTTTTTTTAGAGGCTGAATGCCTTGTTTGACTTCACAGGAGAATAGGATATAGAAAATATGTCATTGCCTTGGTTGCTAATGCAGGAGGTAATAAATTTTCTTTGGTTTTTTGGTACTGAAAAGAAAAAGCCTGCCCTGGTTTGCTCACAGGACACTCTTTGCTATGTGCTCCCTTACTTTTAGTCCCTGTGCTGGACTGATTGGTACAATTCTGCCTCTTTTGGGGAAGAAAAACTTGTAGCACAGGCAACAAAGTCTGAATTACTTCTTCCAGCTCCCTTTTGTGTTACAGTGATGGCAGTAAAGAGATTTAGGAGGTTTAGTTTCAACAGTGATCACAGTTGCTCTAATGTGGAATATTATCTTGTTATTTATTAAAAAATGAGAAAAAAACCCCTACCTTGTGATGCTGATGCACATTTCATTTCTATTCCTGAGGCTGCACACTTGCCATGACAAGCACTGCATCTGTTCAGTGTCATCGCTCTGAAAGCAAGTTTGATTTTGAGACTGTGTTAAATGAAATATATTCAGTCTTCTATTTCAAAATGTACCTACTCACTTAAAAATACATATATGTATTTGTCATTGCACGCACTGTTAAATTGCAAATCATGAGCCACCTGTAACAATTCCAATTAATATGTGTCTAAAGAAAGTAAAATAAAAGGAATGCTCAAGCTGGGGAAGGTGTGTGTATGCTCTCACCTTGTAAAGCAACACAAGTTAAGTCAAAATTACTAAATTTTTTTTTTTCCAAAATGCAGCACGTTCATCCAAGGAATCTCTTTTGGGTGTCAGATACAAATGTGGCTTTGGAATAAAATGATGAACCCAAATGAGAGCCATGTAAAGCTCTGTTTATTCATTGCAGTAACATGGTGAATTCTTATTTGATTGACCCAGTTTATTTATTAGTTCAAAGGAAGATGAGTCGGCTCAAGGCCTGCAGACTCTGAGAAAACATAGATTTCACTGTTTCTTAGTATTTTCATAACTTAAAGTGTTGCTGAAGCAATTACTAATTTATCTCATTTATCCCCCCAAAAGTTTTTAAATCTCTGTATTTGACTGTTCCAACACAGCCAATTTATTCTATTTGCTGTAATATTTATCATACTTTCTTATTTATGGGTGGTAATGGCATTCATTTATTATATAAGGCTGAAGAGAGATTTTCTTGCCATTACTGTTCAATTTGGATTTATTTCCATAATCTAATCTTATCATTACACAGGGGCATCTCTGGTAAATGGAGGAGAGTGTTACCAATTTATAATGGACAATGTTTATTTACTTTTTAAAAGTATAAAAGCCCACATACACATATTCATACGTATAAGTGTTTTTTAACTTCTATAAAAAGAAAGGAGGAGAAATTGTTTTGGAGAGCAGTAATGATGATATTGCAGTAATGATAATATTTCACAATGCTGCACCCTAAAACAACACTACCATCACCAGCTCTTTTAGCTTTGTGCTGAAAAGCATTTGGTTCAGTGATATATTTATTTTTTTCCCTAGGAAAGTGAGGGAAAAGTGCAGGTTTTGCATTCCTGGCCAGGAGATGCACTGAAGCCCCTGCTGAGCCCAGTGCTTGTGTACGTGGCCCACGCAGAGCTGAGCCTGGAGTGTCCAAGGTTTTCTTACACTCCCAGGATTGATGTGAAAAGATAAATCTGATATTAATCTGTTGGAGGAAGAATCCTGCAGTCGAAGCCCTGCTGCCTGTTCCATGTGTGTGATGGTTTCATGGTCTGAGTCCTTGTCCCACAGACCCCCGACGTGCCCACACTGCCTCGGGCTCTTCCCTGAATTCCATATACTGACCTTTCCTGGGGCAGCTCCTGGGATTCAGCCCCCCAGTCCTGCAGCTCGGCCAGGTGCTCCAGGGGCTCCCTGGGCACACTTCTGCTTCTCTCTGGAGGTATAAATGATGGATGGAAACTAATCCTCTTTACCAAAATAAACATCCCAAATAGCAGTGGGCTGTCTCAACTCAAAGTGGCTGCAAATCAGCTCCTAAATATTGTCACTGAAATGAATATCTATATTTAATAGTTCTTGCCAATCCTATAAATGTTTTTGAAAGAAGCATTGCATTAATGCATGATATAGAAAGGAGAAATTTGCCTTTAAATTGGAATGCAAAGTGACTGAATTCTCCAATTTCAGCCACTGTATTTGCCAAAGAACAAGCTGGAAAATGGAACTGGTATCATTCAGCTGCTCCTGGTTCACTGGGAGGCTCGGTGAAGGCAGAATAGTTTATTGATAAACTGTAACAACCACTAAATTTGACAGTCTGAAGTGGTGTAAGTTTGCTTTTACATTCATTTAGTACAGGAAAGCTGTAGGAAACAGTAATGGTTTAAAAATTCTTTATCATCAGTCATTGATACTCACAGTAATCCCCAGTATAGGAAAGTTGGCTGAGTTTTACTGTTATTTAAATGTATATATCATGGCTGAACGTACTTTTTTCTGTTACTTTCAAATAACTAAAACTGTATAAAATAGTCCGAAAGTCTCTAAAACTTTTAGACTTGAGAGACTATTACAATATTTTGCATTTTAAAAAAATCCCAAGTAACAAAAAGGAGAAACATCATGTTCCTCTTAGTAATAAGCATTACCTGTGTGACAGCAGTAACTAGCTGAACAAACATACAGTATTATTATTATGTATATATTTAATGTACAATTTGTTTCCAAAATTAGATTATTTCAGTGCTTCTGGTTTATCAGGTGTGGGTGGCAGTGCAGAAGTACAGAAAACGGGGTATCCCCACGGGAAGCTGAAATCTGACTGTAAAATTCAGTTATTCCTCAGTGAGCTACAGATGATTGAAATAAATACATATGTTTGTCTGGCCTGCTTCCCCTGGAATATTTAACTCAATGTATTCCACTAATCTGTCCGTTAAAATTCTTCAATGGCAACAATTACAGTGTTCTCCAGAAATCTTCAGGGCTTTGGTTTAATAATTTTCATGTTTCTAAACCAGGTTGAGCTCTGGGACCTCTGCAGAAGTCGCAGTCACAGTGTTGGAAATCTCCTGTTTAATGTGAATTTTTCAGAGGTCTGTCCCAAGCCATCTCTGTGGAAGGGACTGATAAAGTCTGAGAGAAATCGGTCGCAGTGACTGAACAAGTCAAATTACAGAGATTCCCAGTTCTTGGATCAGCGTGTCTCCAGCACAGATATTTCATCCCTCTTTTGAACCTTCAAAATCAACAGCTCACTCATAGTGACTGATACCAGTTCCATTTTGCCTACCAACTCAGTTGATTTTATATTTTATTTCTCATTTATGATGGAATAATCAGCAGCTCTTTTTCTCATTTATTTTCTCATATTTTTATTCCAGGATTTGCCTCTGAAGCAGGGAGTGTCTGCATTAAAAATGACCTGTAGTTCTCTGCTTCATAGGTTAGAAACTTATTTTAATATTTTGTGGCTAAGCACAGTCCCATCTTTAAAAAAAAAAAAAATTAAAAATTTCCAACAATAAATGGTTTAATTGGCATTGAATGTGGATTATAAGCATTTTGTTTTGGGGCTATTTTAGATGAAATGGCTTCTACACCAATAATTAGTCCAGCTGAGGCAATGAAAGCTCTGTTTACTCGCAGCCATTTATATGAATTAACATTAAGTTGTAAAGAAATTTGATTACAGTGGATCGTGCTAAGACTTGTTTGGACATTTCCAAAGTATTGGCTAGGCTGTATTGCTTTAAGCACTTCCATTCCAAAACTGAACCAAATTCCAAACATTTCTTGGGGGAAAGCAATCGGTTCCTAAATCACCTTGATCTCACTGGGACTGCTATAGCCAGCGCACGCCCCGCCACGGGTCCTGTATTTACTTGTGAATTGTACACCGCAGATGCTTCTTCAGCTCCCTCCTCTTCCTCCATGGGCGGTGCTTGCAGCTCCTTTACCACCTCTTCCAGCCCTACCATTTACTCTACCTCAGTCACCGACAGCAAGGCTATGCAAGTGGAGAGCTGCTCCGCGGCCGTGGGGGTAAGTACCCGAGGGGTAAGTGAGCAGCAGATAACCAGTAACACAGCCCAGCAGCACCCGGCCACGCCGAAGCGCCACACAGTCCTGTACATCTCGCCACCACCCGAGGACTTGCTGGACAACAGCCGGATGTCCTGCCAGGATGAGGGCTGTGGATTGGAGTCAGAACAGAGCTGCAGTATGTGGATGGAGGATTCACCCTCCAACTTCAGTAACATGAGTACCAGTTCCTACAATGATAACACTGAGGTGCCACGTAAATCGCGCAAACGCAACCCAAAGCAGAGGCCAGGGATCAAACGCCGAGATTGTGAAGAGTCCAACATGGATATCTTTGATGCCGACAGTGCCAAAGCGCCTCACTATGTCCTTTCTCAGCTCAGCACGGACAGCAAAAGCAACTCAAAAGCAGGAAATGGGTTGGTATCTGCTTTTTTTTTTTTTTTTTAAAAAAAAAGAAAAAAAAACGTTCTATCTCCACATGTAAACCCAAACTAATAAAAATGCCCCCGTGCCCCGGCAAATGTTCTGCTCAGGTTCTCACATAAACCCCTCCCTTCTCTGCTGTCCCTGTCATGTCCTAGCCCAGGATAAGTTCTTCCTGCCCCCAGAAATTGTGGCTGCCCCATCCCTGGCAGTGTCCAAGGCCAGGTTGGACGGGGCTTGGGGCAACCTGGGACAGTGGAAGGTGTCCCTGCACATGGCAGGGGGTGGACCTGGATCTCTTGAAGGTCCCTTTCAACACAAACCACTCCATGATTCTGTGATAAGTTTTCATTAGACCTGTTAATCATTATTTGGAAGATAGAGCTAAACTTTCCTGCAGCAATTAAATGCAGTGCTGATAAGCTCATCTGTTCTTTGAGTGAAATTCCCAGAAGGCCACACAATTGCATTTATAAAATGGCAATGAAAATGTATTTAAAAAGAAAGGCAGAGTGGAGTGGGCGCACCCTGAATGGTTGGTTGCAGGATTTTATGTGAGGATTTCAGTCTGTGCACTTCACCTGCTGCTCTGTTTGTCAAATAGAAATAGGGATGGGAGTAGAAGTTAATGGTTAATGTCTCGTTAAGATTTCTCATCTTTTAAATTATCACTTACTTTACTTTTTTATGAAATGTTAAGACAATATGGTGAACCAGGTTTTGGTTTTTCCTTGTGAATTCACTCTGTATTTGATTTTTTCAGAAATAAATCTCTAATGCTGTTTCTCTCTGTGCTTCTGGGTTGTGTGCGTGTGTCTGTGTGGGCACGCCTGGGTGGTGGCCCCTCATCTCCCACTTCACACTGTTCACTAAATGCATTCCAGTAGCTGCTTAAAGAGGAAAATTCCATCAGTTTGCAAGAGTGTGTTGATACGTTTCTTTATTTTATTTTTTAACTTGTTGCTTCTTCAGTACTTTTCAAATGGTCAAATGGATAGATTTGGCTCTTTTGTTTTGGCTTTTTTGGGGGCAGGAGTGCATTTTGGTTTGACTTTTATGTCTGTGCTTGCAGTACGTTCTGACGTTCATCACAGCAAATTTGACTGATGGCAAAGATGATGAACTTCTCATATCCCAAAGGGAAAGAGCCTGGAGTCTGTATTCCCAGGGTCAGTGCAGTTCCATACTTAAAATTTCACTGTGAAAAGCAGTTCTGAGAACATGTCCTGAGTGTGCTGCTGCTTCCTGGGCATGGTGGCCTGCAGCCTCGGGGTTTTCACCAGCCAAAATCAATGGTAATTAAATAAAATATTAGTACCTGGTAGACCAGGTGGCTTGGAATGAGGGAAGTGCCTCCCCCAGCTCCAAGGGACCAGGCCCTCCCTTACACAGGGAAAAGCTTTACGGAAAGGCAGGAACTGTGCCACTGTAAACGTGATCTCAGGGAGGTTCTGTAAGCTCTGAAAGAGTATGTGGGATCTCGGTCTAAGAACAGAACAAGACTTCCCCAAAAACACTGGGCTGACTAGGGAAATCCATAGGTTCTGTGAGTGCAGAGGGGAAGAAAGTGGAATGTTTTTCCTTACGTGTTACAGGCCAGACTGAACTGCAGGAAAACTCCCAGGTAACAGAACTGTCCTTGGAAATAAGTACTCTGGGATAAGAAGTGGCCAGATCTTAGAAAATTTAATTTTGCCATTGGAATATGGAGATTTGGCCTTACAAATCTGGGTCACCGTAGTGACTGGAGTTTTTTAAACTTCCCAGCCTGGTGGAGCTCAGCCAAGGGAGTTCATTTACTTTTGGCTTTAAGAAAAGAGCAAGGAAAGCTGCTGTGCTCCGTGGTGAATGGAAATGGCATTTGCCCCTAAAGACGCAGTTGTTGTTAAAAGACAGGAAGAGAAGGAATATGTTCCTGTGGAAACTTGGAATTTGTGAAAGCCTTTTTAGAAAGGGATGCATTGGTGGTGATTCAGGGCAGAGACTCGGGTTTCCTGGTCTCACTTTCACTTTCAGGTCTGCCCTGTGAACAGGCCTGATAGCAGAGCAGGACCAGGCCAAACTTTACTCAGGAGATCTGTTTGAGTAGAGTCATAAGATTTGCCAATTACATTTATTCCTTTTAAAAAAGAAGTGCTGGATTAGAGGACATTTGTCTGGTAACAGTCAAATTGATAAATATGTGTGTATTAAATGTACAGGTGTGAATAATTGCAATATGCATAAACTGAATTAAAATTAAATCATTAATTGAAGGGATGTATAAGTGATTCATCCTCGTATTTTGAGGAGAAGGACCACTGAGAAGTTCTGGTGAAGGCTTTAAATTGCCTCCAGGTTTGGCTAATTGATTGAAAGTAATGGTTAAGTTTCTAGAGGAACGACTAAAATAGTTGTGAGGAGCATGTCTCTGCATAAATATTAAAATGATAAAATACTAGTATGCTGACAATTAAGGTACTTGGGATTTAAGGGTACAGTTCTCCTGGAGAGGTCAGTGTTAATGTCACGCTGCTGAAATGTGGCACTGGGAGCAGTAAAGGTGAATTTCATTTTGATGGCAGGCTTGCCAACGTTTCCCTTCAAAATTCAACTATGTCCCAGTCTCATTAATTTATGGAGCTGGAACTTGCAGGTGTGGCAAGGTCAGACTGAGCAGTCCCTGTGGTGTCTTTCCATGGAGCATTGTCCAGTGCCAGTGCCCAGCCAGGGCCCCGTGGGTCCCAGGGTGGTGTTTGGACGGGTCAAACACCAGAGCTGAGGTTGCCCAGCATCCCTTCTTGTCTTCCCTGTGGGAAGCCGAGAAGTTTATTTTAAAATTCTGAACAAGAAAAAGAAAAGATACTGACTGAAAGTTGGTAAATTCCTTGAAATGAGTAGTCCATGGGAGGAATGTCCTGACAGGAAGATAGAAAGTGATTGTGTAACGAGCTTGAATTGCATTAGAGTTTTCCCTGAACTTGTACAGAAGCAAAGACATAATGGTGTTAATTACAGTTTGTTTAGTGTGTCGAAGGTTTTCTGTGTGCTGCACTGAAGGACAGTTTTGTCCCTTTTCCCAAAAGAAGGTATGTTGTGCTGTTGTGCATAGCTTCTTTTTGTTTTGAAGCAGCTAGTGTGACTGCACTGAGCAGAGTAGTCAGGACTCCTTGGCAGGAAGACAGTTTTATTGTAAGATGGTATTACTATTATTTTGCAGGGTTTTATGCTAGTTTTTATCTAGTTCCTGCCTCAGCTGGGTCCTGGTTGAGGGTGAGTGTGCAAGGCAGCCAGGGCCATGACTGGGCTGTCCACAGTGAAGTGCTTAACCTTCGTGGACAGAAAATGGGAATGGAAATCATCCAAAGCAGCAACTCTGTTTTAACCCTTTTTTTAATGGGTAGTGAAAGGTTTTCGAAGGCTTAATGAAAATAAGAGTGTGACAAATAGGACCTGTTGCATTAGGCAAAGAGTGATGGCTTTAAACTAAAAGAGGGTTGATTTAGTATAGATCAAAGGAGAAGGTTTTTTAGAAGGAGGGTGGGCAGGCCCTGGCACAGGATGCCCAGAGCAGCTGTGGCTGCCCCTGGATCCCTGGCAGTGCCCAAGGCCAGGCTGGACATTGGGGCTTGGAGCAGCCTGGGACAGTGGAAGGTGTCCCTGCCCATGGCAGGGGTGGCACTGGATGATCTCTAGAGGTCTCTCCTAGCCCACACTGTTCTATGATTCCATGGCTTTCAGGGCTGTGAAATGTGGTGGGATGGGCACTAAGTGCCCGACCTTTCCTGGGGCAGGAAAAGGAGCAGTGCCAGGCCAGGCCCCACAGGGCTGGGGGAGGGCTGGAATCAGGGGCATGTGCTGTGTCCAGGGGCTGCTCTGTGCACAGCAGGAGCTTTAGGAAAGGTGTGGATCGTATTTGTAAATGTAAATCGTCTGGTAGTTGGGAAGAGCTGGGTCACCCCAGCTCTGGATCAGTGAGAGCTTCATGCAGTGGCAAACCTCCCAGGGAATAATTTTGAAAAAAAAGCAGTTTTCACCCTGTTTGAGAAGGAAAAAATCCTGGATAAATTACTTCCATAACTTGCACGTTTAAACAGGATTTGCTTTTTAAGCAATTCACACCTGTTATTTAAAACTGCTTTCTTCCCAGGCATTAGCTGTTAGAAACTGTGTTTTGCTAGGAAGGAAGAATATGAAATTTGCATGAATCATGGGGCCCTTTTCCTACGTGCACCGTGTGCTGCGGCACATCCACATTTCCTAGTGGGAAAGGAGTTTTTTGGACTTCAGGTTCATTACCAAATCCCGATCTCTGTAGGATCAAGGGTTATTTCCCATTGTGCTGTAAAGAGAACACAAAATGGCTCATGTGCTGATAGACTTGGGAGGGCTCCTTCATCCTGGTTTTAATTATGGAACTGAGCACAAGCCGCTGCATCTTACGGAATGCACCTGGTAAGAAAGGCCTTGTGCATACACTGATTTAACATTGGTGCAATTATGCCAGAGTTTTTACAATAACTAATTGGGTTTTGACATAAATTGGTCAATCTGTTTAGACAGAAATTGGAGCTGGAGTTTGCATGGATATACAAGTTGAGATGGAGACAGGCATGAGGCTGTTTTCCTGTTTAAAGAAGTGTCATTTAACCTTAAATCCATCCAGTGTGTGTGTACGTGTGTGTTTGTTACAGCAGCAAAACAGCTTGTTCAGGCTGTGTCATAGGCTCTGAAAAGCAGGTTATGAGGCACCTTCTGTTCGTTAACATCATTTAATGCTAGTTGTTTTTTCCTTCCTTTATGTTTGCACTCTGAAACGCAGTTCCCATGTGCTCTGGATGGAGGAGGCAGGGAAGCACCATTCCTCTTCATCCTGCAGGTCTCCTCTGGCAGAAAGAGAATTCCAAAGTTTGCTTTTAACTACAAATGTTCCATCCATTAATACACACTCTTTGCCTTTTTAGCTTTTCTGTGATTTGGAGTGTTTTTACTGGGGAGCTGCTTCTAACATCTTCTTGATGGTGTGCTTTGACTTCCCAGAGCATCAGAGAACCAGAAGGGAGCTGGAGGGAAGAAGACCCCAATGTTGTGTGGTCAGTACCCGACTAAGAGTGAGGGGAAGGAGCTGAAGATCGTGGTGCAGCCAGAGACCCAGCACAGGGCTCGGTACCTGACTGAGGGCAGCCGGGGCTCCGTCAAGGACCGGACGCAGCAGGGCTTTCCCACCGTGAAGGTAGGCTGGGGACACAGCACTGCCTTCCCAGGGCTGCCCCAGGGGGAGGGCAGCTGCTTTGGTTCAGTGGGCCTCCTGTCTCTGTAGTGCTGAGGGACCAGGCTTTGCAGTCTTTCGGCTGCAGGGGCTGGACTGGGTCTCTTCTTGCAGGTCACAAGTCTTGCTGGTGTCACAGAGTTAGAGGAGAGGGAAGCTGGATGTCAAAGCAGGGATACAAAATCTGGGATGCACGTCCTGTTAGGCTGCAGTTCCATGAAGTGTATGAGTACAGAGACATTCCATGCCTATGAAAGTGGGACAGTGAAATGCTGTAGCTGTTTGATGGCTGGTGACAGTGGGTCATCATTAGTAAGGACATAAAAACAGGTTTCATTTAAAAGAAATTAATTATAAGTGGGATGTTTTGGTTTTGTTGCTTTGTTTTGGTTGGGCCTTTTTTTTTTTTTTTTGATTGCTTGGTGGTTTTTGTTCTTTTTAATTCAGCACCATCTGAGTTGACATATGCAGTGTCTTTCAAGTGAGTCATGAAGATCTCACTGAGGTGTGTTTTACAGGTGGTACTGCTGAGTGTGTTTAGCATGGTACAGGTGGAGGCAGTAGAGGTAGATGTGGATCAGGAGAACTGGAGATTGGGGGCAAGGAAAGAGGCAGCATTTATGTGCACAGTTGGCAGTTGCAGCCTGTTTCCTCTATGGACTTTGATGCCTTAAAATTCAGGTGCTGAAGGCCTCTTGATCTGAGGAGAAGCACAAAGAAGAAGGTTACAAGATCTTTGACATTCCTGTTCACTAATGCACAGAGTAGGAGTTTGCAGGTCTTGTTTCTTACCTGTCTAGCCTGGGGAAAGCAGTTGGACTTACTTGGGAAGGTTTCCTAATGGAAATGGTAGAGAGGCTCACCAGGAGCAAGGCTGGACTTGACTTAGAGTGACAAACAGATGAACTGATGTCAAATATCCTCCCACGAGTGATTATGAGAGTCATCAGAGAACTAAGTCCAGGCCAGCACTTCACTGGCACCATGGCAAATGGCATACTGGGCATACTGGGCGTACTGGGAGGAGTGTGGCCAGCAGGTTGAGTGAGTAGACAGCTAGATTTATTATCATACAGATGAGGAGGGTGAAAGACATTTAATTTCATATTTTTTCTTAGTTACGTCACTTTGAGAAAGCAGCAAAGCAGTTCTCAACCCAAACTAACTTACCAGGTCCACAAAGAGATGTTTGTTTGTGATACAGCCCTTAAAATTTGTGCTGACTGCTGCTGACAGAATACAGAAGTAGACTTAACTTCAAAGTCCTGTTCAGCAGTGTTAGGAACGCCAGCAGCCCTTCACTCAGTCCTCCTGAGTAATGCACAACTCCAGTAAAGTTTCATAAGAAAAGAATCCATTCATATCGGCCTGTTGCTATGGGGATTTAGTGCTCATTTATGTGGATTTTCTTAATGGGCCTTTGTTCATCTGAATTTCCTTTTAATTCCTTTCCCAGTTACCCTTTAGCACCCATCAGTGAAAATTCTTTTTGGAAGAGTCTCATGTTACTGAATTCCTGGAAGTTCCAGTTTGCTTTACCAGTAGGCAGAGGAGTTCGTACCCTGCAGATAAAACTCTGCCAGGGCTGGACAGACAAATGAGTCAGTGAATCTTCAGGAAATCTGAGCTAGTGGGAAAAAATATGTTATGGACAAGGGGGCTTTTTGTTTTGTTTGTGGGGTTTAAAGATGGAGAAGAAGAGTGTAAAAATGTTGGTGCTCAGCAGAGATCTGGCGCTTGGGAGCGGCTCAGGTGCGTGGCTCTGACTCAGGCCAAGGAGGAGAAGCAGGTTCAGTGGCCATTTCAATAAAACTCTGTTCTTGGTGACTTAGAACTTGAGTCTACAATTGGTATGCAATGTTAAAATTGTATAACCAAGCCTTAACTAAGGGACTGGCTGTTGAGCCCTTGTTGTGAGCTGTGCCTGTGGGTCCCATGTGGATACCTGTGCTGGGCCACCTGCAGAGATCTTGGGGCTTTGCTCATCTTTGACAGTCACATTTGCTATTTGGACATGAGCCCACGATGATCTTATCAGTATTTACTGGTTTATTTTTTTCCTTTATTCAAACTTGCTACAGACTTCAGAACTACATTTTTTAAGTGTGTCAGGGAATAATCCCCCAAGAGATTCTCCAGAGGATTCTGCTCTCATTTGCATGTCCTCACTAATAAAACTGGAGCTTCTTTCTGCAGGTGTTGCCTGGACTTCCAGGCCTGGGACAAAAGACAACACTGTCACCCAGAAATCCTTGAGCAACAAATGTGTCTCAATGGAAACATTAAAATACTCATTTTATCTCCTAGAATGCTCTGGCAAGGAATTTCCAGCTCTGGCCCGGGAATTTGGCAACAATCTAATGTTTCTTTTCACTTGGAGTATTTTTCTTAACTATTTCCTAAAAAGAAGGAGAGTTTCCTTTGTAATGCAATATCCAGGTTTACTTCAGGACTTCTTTTACCTCAGGGTATTTTTAGTCTGTGACCCCAGTGGGGATCCCAGATAAAAAAAGGATTAAGAGGACACAAACCGTTTCATGCCAGGGTGTTGATGTAACAAAAATGAATGTATTTTTCACTGACATGTTCTGGGATAATTATGGCTTGCACATGGGGTTGCAGGAGGATATTAAAATGTCTGTCCTGCTCTTATTTATGAAGTGTTTCAGTGAATCCTGACACTGTAACCTTTTAAGTAGGAGATGTCAAGTTACCATTTTTATTTTGGTGTCTGAAGGAAAGCTGGGCTTATGTGATTGGATAGTTGGACCATTCAATCATCCCATTCCTCCCTCTGCTTCCCTTTCATCCTATTCTGACTCTTTCAGGGGTTTTGCAGGTGTTGGACAATTGTAATCAGGTTTCACGAGGATTTCAAGATGTGGCTGGCATGAAGGTGGGGTCCTGGAATGCCACTGGCTGTACACATACTGACCAGCAAAACCTCTTCACCTTTGGAACGAGCCGCAGGAAATGTTCTGTTTCTCGGCTGCCTGGTGGATGCAGATGCTGGGGGGAATCCTGGGAAGAGAGGGGGGAGTAGCCACAGCTGGGGTGAGAACAGGAGGTTGTAAGAGATGTGAGAGTCACAGCTGGGATACTTCTGTCTGAAGGTAGACAGGATTCAGGCTGGTTTAGAAACAAGATGTTAATAATAATAATAATAATAATTAAAGCAGTCATTCCTGTGTTAATTGCCCACCTGGCGTGTTGCAGCTGGAAGGCCACAACGAGCCCGTGGTGCTGCAGGTGTTCGTGGGCAACGACTCCGGGCGTGTGAAGCCCCACGGCTTCTACCAGGCCTGCAGGGTCACGGGCAGGAACACCACACCCTGCAAGGAGGTGGACATCGAGGGCACCACTGTCATAGAGGTGGGGCTGGACCCAAGCAACAACATGACACTGGCGTGAGTAGCTCTTCCCATGAATATTTTCGTTCATTAGCTTGGGCTTGGGAACCGATTTCCTTTTTCCCTTGGATGGGTTATAGTGAAAGTCTGAACATCTTGGCACTCTCCTCTCTCTGCTGCTCAGCTCTTGCTTGCAATTCGCTGTATTCAAATGAGATAGCAGGTGGTATGTGCTTTTTGGGCACAGAACTCAAAATCCTGGGTAAATGGCAATATTCTTCTTTTTAACACATACGGCTGTGTTTGCTTCTCCTGTTCTTATTTTTTGGGCTGTTTTTTGCTTTAAATCATTTTGCATGGAGCCTGTCTGAAAAGCCAGCACTGCATCACTCACCTGGCCCTGTACATCTCCCCTAGGACCACACTTATGGGAGGACTTATCTGTCACTTCCAAGTCCCACTGAACATAAATAATATGACTACAGTAAGTTTTCTTCTACTCCTGCTTTCTTTAAGTGAATGCAGAATATTTTGAAGCAATAATCCTACAAACACAGATCTTGCCCTGGGGATGGAAGAATGAAGAGCTGTGATTCTAAATTGAATGCTTACCAGAATTACATTGCACTTTCTGTTTTATTCATGCTTTCATATGCCTTTCTCCCATGATTCATCATCCAAATTAGGCAGGGTTGAATGAAAACTTGAAAAAGGTCATAGATTTCATGTAAATAAAAAGAAATCTAATAAGATTTCAGTAATTACCTCAAGGCTTTTGACTTTGGCTTACGAAACTACTCGAGAGATTGTTAAAGATGCTGAACGTATTAAACTGTGAAATTCTGCTCTGTTTTGTGTTGTTAGGGTTGACTGTGTGGGAATCCTGAAGCTGAGGAACGCTGATGTGGAGGCCAGGATAGGCATTGCCGGCTCCAAGAAGAAAAGCACCCGCGCTCGGCTCGTCTTTCGCGTCAACATCACGCGCAAGGACGGCTCCACCCTGACCCTGCAGACGCCTTCTTCCCCAATTCTGTGCAGTGAGTGTCAAACCAAAGAGCTGAGAGTAGAGAGGGGTCTGGGTTTTAGTGTGAGCCCTGCATGGAAGGGCTTGGCAGAGGCTGCCCAGGGAGGTTTGGAGTCCCCAGCCCTGGAGGTGCCCAAGGAAGGCCTGAACGTGGCACTCAGTGCTCTGGGCTGGGGACAAGGTGGGGATGGGGCACAGGTGGGATTCGATGGTCTCAGAGGTCTTTGCCAACCTAAATGATTCTGTGATTCTGTGAAAATATCTTGGGGGGAAAAAACCACCCCGTGTTAATCTGTGATGATTTCAGAATTGCTGTTGCTAAAATCAAGTGGATTGATTTTTATTTGTGGTGAGGTATTAGTTGAAATTGTTGTCTAGTATTGAAAAATAGTTACTCATTTCCTGATCTTCAGTTAAATGAATATTTGCCTCCTAAAATTTCACAATTTTTGTCATGATTGCTTTGAAAAATGACTCTGGTACGACTTTCTTCTGTGTTGTCACATTCATGCCTCAGCTTTCAGTGCTAGACAAGACTTGCAGTAAGTCAGCAAGCCTGGCTCTTCAGCTGTGGTCCTTGCGTGGGCCAGAGGCTGAATCTGTTCTGGTTCGGTGCAAGAACAAAACTTTTTATAGCTCTTTATTAAACTGCTCTGTTTAGCACGAGCACAGATGGCTGCCTCGGCTGGGGAGGTTCCACTGACCAACAGGGAAAAGGGAATCGTGGAATAGTTTGGGCTGGAAGGGAACTTAAAGCTCATCTTGTTCCACCCCTTATCTTGATGAATGAGATGGAGAGCTTTTTCTCTATTCATGGAAAGAGTAGACAAACTCCTGGGCACTCGTGTTGTGCTCTTTCCATGGTGTAAAAAGAATATTTTGTGGATATTTTTTAGAAATACGGTCATCTTTGCGGCTCCATTCCAGTCAGTAGACCATGGTGGTATATTACAGTAATAGAGTATCTGATGCCAATTTTCAGATTTAAGATAAAAACATTTTCTATAAAATCTTCCAAAGCCATTCCTGTATCTCTTTTGTTTGTAACTTTCTGGTTAAAGATAAAATTATTTCAACCATAGAAGAAAAGGGAGTGGAAATCACCTGATGATTTGTCAAGCACTCCATAACTTGCTATTGTGAGTAGAAGCTGAGTCTGAGATGAAACATTCAGAGACTGATTTTAAAATAGGCTGTTGAGCTAAAAGAAGCTGTATTTGATGCAAAGAGTAAATTGGTTTGGTTTTTGGCAGGCTGGGGTTTGGTCACTTGCTAAGAAAATAGTCTCAATTGTGTAAGTTGCTAAGAGATTGCCCAGGAATTTTACAATGTCTCCACTGCTGGAAGTCTTAGAACACAGAACAAAATACTCTGGTCAGACTTGTGTCTTTGGGGAATATGTGGATAAAGCTGATCGTGGTGTGAAGGTTGAGAGGGGAATTCCTGAGGCTCCTTCCAGGACTCTGTGCTTCTGTCTTATGCTGAAGCT
This sequence comes from Coloeus monedula, assembly GCF_965178545.1. Classification (NCBI taxonomy): domain Eukaryota; kingdom Metazoa; phylum Chordata; class Aves; order Passeriformes; family Corvidae; genus Coloeus; species Coloeus monedula. Next base: position 20,281,815 of record NC_138793.1, read on the forward strand.
ACAGGGACTTGCAGTATACCTTGGCCAAGGAAATAGTGCTGGCACATGGCTACTGGCTGATCAAAATGGCATGAAATGTGTTGTTACTGAATATAAATTATCTCCTCAAGCACATTATGCCCGGTTGCTTTGCTACATAAACCTTACTATGGATGTGTAATGTACCTTCACAACACAGTTTGCATTTACACTCATCACGGCCTGTTTACGTTGTGTTTTATAACTAATAATGTTCCAGAAACCATAGAAAAGGCATTAAGGAGCTGCAGGCTCTTTATTTAAGGCCTGTGTTTTAAACAGGCTTTGTTAACTTGTTAGCAAACCTAAATCCAGTTACTCTTTTCATGTGCCTTTAGCATATTCAGTCGTTGCGTAACGGTTGCCTGGGAACCCGCAGCCAGAGTTGTAGAAAAATCCTTTCTGAAAGGTCATTAAATAATTTGGAGTGGTACAGGATGTATGTTCTGCTGTGTAGTAAGCCCAGGGAATATTGTTATTAAACACTCAAAGTGGGCCAGGCAAGTGCAGAAGCACGAGCCTGGGTGTGTGCCCCGGGGAGCTGTGGTGAGGAGAAAAGGTGGTTGAGGAACGTTCGTTAGAAACTGGAATTCTTTTATATTAAAATGTGTCAAAGCACATTATTTTAAAATGTATCTCTGTTTGAATTGTCTGCAGTGCTCATTTTCATTTAGCACACGTGGTCCTATTTGGTTTAAGGTTTAAGAAGAATAGGAATGGTTTGCAACAAAGACAGTTTATGATGAGTGATGTAAATCATCATCTGGGGCATCCAGGCATGTGTGTCTTTGAAACCACATCCTCTTGGCTTATTTGATTCAAATTGCTAAAATTCCCAACTACAGAGATGTGAGTCTTGCAAGGATTTGGAGGGGACCTTGAAGCTCATCCTGTTCCACTCCCTGCCACGGACCAGGGGATATCAGGTTGCTCCAAGCCCTGGGTTAGTGCTTGCACCAGCCAGAAAACTGTGTCATGTAAAAAGGCTGCAAAGCCCCCCAGGTAACTGGGGAATTGCTGCTTCTGCTCTTTTGCAGAGCAGAACAAAATAAGCTTCACAAAAAATGTTTTATGACCCAGAGGCTGAATTTGCAAGTTGGCTTCAGGTGTGTCTAAGGGCTGATGCCTCTGGAGATCACTCTACACGAGGGAGTTACAGAAACGCATTTCCTTCTGTTCTGAGCACTTGTTGAGCTTTGGCCCCAACACTGGGAGTTTCATTGTGAAGATTTAATACGTGCAGGAGAAAAGGAAAAAGACTATTAGTAGATCATTGAGCTAAGTGTGATTTTTGTGAGCTCATTACATTTAGTGAGCAAATTACAGAAATGGTTATGTTCTGAAGAGTTTGTCACGAAATACATGATAAAGAAAGAAGCTCAGGAGTTTTATTTTTTCCTTCATAACCCTGTAAGTAAAAGTGGTTTGGTTTGGATGTTGATATTTTCTTGATTCCAGACTCTGTTTTTTTCCCTTGCAGCTCAGCCAGCAGGAGTCCCAGAGATCCTAAAGAAAAGTCTCCACAGCTGTTCAGTGAAGGGTGAAGAGGAAGTTTTTCTGATTGGCAAGAACTTCCTAAAGGGAACAAAAGTGATTTTCCAAGAGAATGTTTCCGGTTAGTGTGAAAGCAGTGCTGCCTTGGGGTGCTGAGCAGAGCTTGGGGTCGGGGTTTCACTGCTGGGTAAAGCTCAGTCGTGGAGAGCAAACTGAGGAGCAGAGTCAAAGGCCCTAAAATAAATTGCTCTATAGGATGTGCAATGACTTATGCTTTTTAATTTTTATTTAGATGAGAATTCTTGGAAGGCAGAAGCTGAAATTGACATGGAATTATTTCATCAGGTACTTCTGTATTACTATTATTATTACTACTGTTATTACTACTACTATTACTACTAGTACTATTATTTCTAATTTAAAAAAATACAGTGACTTTGTTTTCAAAGAAAAATTAATCAAGCCTTTTCCTCTTTCTCTGCATTTCTAGAAGTAATACTAATTGTTTTTACATAAGGTCTGTTGTGAGTCTGATAGAATATAATTTTGGGTTTACACAAGTATAATTGGTCAGTTTCTAACCGAGAGCTTGGATCCCACAGTGGGTTTGGTGAGCAGGTCTTTGCCCTTGCATACAATGGAATTAAAAGGCCTAATTCAGTTTTCCCAGCAGTTTTCCATGGAAGGGGATAGCGTGTACACCATGGTCTTTATAACTGGCTGAATTTCTGTTCCACTTTGAAATGTTTTACAGAATATGTATTATTTTACACACAAATAAGTGTCTTTATGGACACTCTGGCTGCAAATGATGTCAGAAAAGTGCCATCCTGGTCCCACCTCTGAAGGCAGTATGCCACATGTGCATTGCCCCCAGTGTCCTGGGTTTTTATGGTGGTTTATCAGTCTTATTTCTCGCTTTTGATGGATGTAAGTAGGATTGAGATCAGTAGTAATAAAATGTGATTTTTTCAATTATTTTTGCCCTGCAGAATCACCTTATTGTGAAGGTGCCACCATATCACGACCAGCAAATCACCTCAGCTGTCTCAGTGGGAATATACGTGGTGACGAACGCTGGGAGATCTCACGACGTGCAGCCCTTCACCTACACTCCAGAGCCAGGTGTGTGGGATGCACTGAGCAGGAGTGGCCATTGCACCTGCTGAACACTTCTGACTCCACAGCCTTTAGTCCATGCCACAGGAATGTTCAGTAGCATGGATCTTTCCAAACTCCTCTTGCTGGCGAGTTTTGCTGTGTTAACAATAAGATCTAAAGGCTTTGCTTTTCTCATTTATGTGCCAAATACCTCAAATTCCAGCTGTCTTGTGACGGCTGTTCTTATAGAACAGCATCCATTTCTAGTTTAAGGATCAAAATGAAGCTGAGCAGGATAAAAAATCAACATACTCCATACAATGCACCAAATAAACCAAGAAATCCCACCGGGCTTTGTCCTGGGGAAAGCTGCAATTTGCCCACTTCATGTATTTTAGTTTATTTATTTATCTGTATCGCAATAGACAGTGCAAAGGTTTGTGTGGGTTTCAAAGAACCTGAATTTCTTTAAGCTATAAGGAATTGTTTTGGTTTGCTTTGTGTTTTTTTGGCTTGTTTGCTGATTTAAGGTAAGGAAGTTCTCAATGTGTTTTGTCTCGGCAGCTGGGACTCTGAATGTTAATGTGAAGAAGGAAATCTCCAGCCCAGCCCAACATTGTTCTTTTGAAGAGGCTATAAAAGGTACTAAATTGATTCTTATCAGTGTTCTTAATAATTTAACTATGAATTCCTACCCAGATTTGGAGAAATGAATCAGACATCCTGTGATAAGTCTGTGCTTATAAAATCTGGCCCTATTCTTACAGGGAGGTTTGTTTTCTGACTCTGAATATTTTGCTTTATCACAGTATTCCTATCAGTGTATTTTAGTACAAGCTAATATAGAACAAAAAAAATGCAAAAATAATACTGATTTTTTTTATTTTTCATGCATTAGGCTCTGCAGTCTAATCTTTATTTAGTATGTTTGCAAGTGAAGATTAAAAAGGAAGCATAAGATCGCAGTTAATGCAAAGAATTAGAAACTGTGTAGTGTTAATTTAAGCAAAAACACATCTAAAGTAGTGGTGAGGAAGGGCTGAGCACTGAAAAACAAATGTGACAATGTGGTGTTTTTCAGAAGCTGTATTTTTATAGGTTTTATAACTCGGCTTTCAGTGGGACTAGTTAAAAATGTTAATTCTGGGAATTGCAACTTATTCCCTTCAGTGAGGATTTTTTCCTTTATCCAGACGAAGTTTGTCCTTTTCTTCCAGAGGAACAGGTTTCGGGTTTACCTGTTCTTTGTTTAAGTGGGACTTGATCCTTCCAGTATTAAAATGAAGTCAAGGAAGGAAATGTCTCTTAGTAGCTTGTTCAGATTCTGGTGGTGCAGAAAGATGCCTGGGAGTTCCCAGAGTTGCTCTGGAGAAGCAGCTTGGAGGGAGCAGATGAGCACTGGGGTCACAGTGGGACAGGACTCTGGCTGCAGGTGAGACCATGGACTTGTGTTGGAGTTAAGGCTGGGTCTTGGCAGGGCTGGGTTTACAAGAGACTTTACAAGTGTTAGGGAGGATAATAGAAGATATGCTGAGTTTAAACCTGCAGAGAGTACCTGGGGGGAGAAGTTTACAAAAATATGGAGGACAGTGAAACAAACTGGTAAAGCAGTGGTAAGAGCTTTCTAGTAGCCAGGTTGAAAAGATGAGGAAAATAATAACTATATACAGGGTAAGCCTGACATCCATCTAATTTAGTGTGGAGCTTAACCGAGGGAAGATCCCAACTGCTCCAGGAGAACAGCTGCTGCTCCTCGGAACACAGCGTGCTGTTGCTGTTCCTTCATGTCCTCAGTTAATTTATGCAATAAAGCTGAATTTACCTTCTCATGGGGGTTTCTGTGTTAGCTCCTCTCTGATGGTTCATTCCTGTGCCTGTTCTACTCCAGGCTGACTGTGAACCAGAGGTCAGAGCATTTTATCTGCTGTATGTACTTGGTCTGTTCTGTCCTTCCTCAGTCTATACACAAGTGCAGAAATTTTACTACCACATTGCTGTAAGATTTAAATTTGGTTAAAGCGTGGAGATCTGTTGCTTTACATTGAAGAACAATCCTTTAATTTACTTAAAAGGAGTTATGGAATGATGGGTATTACCCATCTTTTGCCCCTCTTGTTTTCTTTGTGGCTGCAGCAGTGAAGGCCACGGGCTGTAACCTGGAGAAGGTGAACATTCTTCCTAGTGCCTTGATAACTCCACTCATGCCAAGCAGTATGATCAAGAATGAAGATGTGGCTCCAATGGAAGTAAGTACAGAAAAATGCTCTCCCCCCGTGCTCCAGGTGAGTTTGGTGGGGGCTGAGCACAGCAGCTTTCAGACTCTGAGTTACCTCTACTCCTTGGTCTATGCTTTACTAGTGGAGAAGAGTAATAGACAGGGAAAGTGCCATGTCCACGATCAGTCTGGGCAAAACACAGTCACAGAGCATGAGTAAAACAGACAATTTCCTTAGATGACTCACCTGGTTGCTGCACCCAGACAGATTGATGGGTTAGGGACATTACAATGGGGTGTTTCGTCCTGTGACACAGAACTAGTAAATTACTGTAAGAATATTCTGTTAATCACTTCTTAGTGTTGCTTTCATTAATTGTGCCGTGATTCCATCCTTGAAGTAGCATTTCCACTGCTAATCATTTGCTTGCTGGTTTGGGTGTGTCTGGCTTTCACATCTCACATCTTCCTCTGATCTTCCCTGGACATCGGGGATTTGGGGAAGTTGTATCAGTATAACCCCAGTAAGTTTATAAATTACTGAATGCCTTGCTCTTTTCAGGCTTCAAATGTGGTTGGGTCAACTCAACAAACATTGGAAAACAGCATGTCTGGCATATCAACTTCTGCTTCCCATTTACCTTCTGAAAGCGAAAACCAGCAGCAAATCCAGCCCAAGGTGTACAACCCAGAGACCCTGAGCACGATCCAAACGCAGGACATTTCCCAGCCCGGCAGCTTCTCCGCAGTGTCCACCCCAGGCCAGCTGCAGAACAGCGATGCCCTGCTGCAGCAGGCTGCACAGTTCCAGACGAGGGATTCGCAGCCCAGGGAGGTGCTGCAGTCGGATGGCACAGTGGTGACTCTGTCACAGCTGGCCGATGCCTCACAGCAGCAGCAGCCGACGCTCTCGGAGCCGGCCCAGGCCCTGCAGCAGCAGATTTCCTCGAGCATCTTCTCGTCGGCCAGTGGCGTGAGTCAGCTCCAGAACACCATCCAGCAGCTCCAGGCTGGGAACTTCCCCACCAACACCGCCACGGGCAGCAACAGGAACGTTGACTTGGTGCAGCAGGTTCTGGAAGCTCAGCAGCAGTTATCTTCCGTTTTGTTTTCGGGCTCAGACAGCAGCGAGGATGTCCAAGATCAGCTGAATGCAGATATCTTTCAGCAGGTCAGCCAGATACAGAACAGCGTAAATCCTGGGATATTTTCCTCCTCAGACACAGCTGTCCATTCCAGACCAGAGAACCTTTTGCCTGGACGAGCTGAGAACGTTCACTCCCAGCCTGAAGGTGCCCTGTCCAACCAGCAGCAGCAGCAGCAGCAGCAGCAGGCCATGGAGACGTCGGCGGCGATGGTGATGGGGATGCAGCAGAACATGTGCCAGGCGGCCACGCAGATGCAGTCGGACCTGTTCTCCTCCACCACGTCGGGGAACGGAGCCCTGCAGCAGTCCCCGGTGTACCAGCAGGCGTCTCACATGATGGGTGGCTTATCCACAGGTGAAGACATGCAGATGCAGTGTGAGCTGTTCTCCTCGTCCCCGGGGGTGTCCGGCAGCGAGGCAGCCGCCACCGCACAGCAGCCGGTCTCCAACAACGGCCCTGCCATGTTCCAGCCGTCGAGCTCTGCTGAGGGAGAAGAGGCCTCGGGGCAGAGTAAACAGATGCAGAGCTCTGTGTTTCAGACCATGGTTCAGATGCAGCACAGTGGGGAAAGTCAGTCCCAGGTTAATCTCTTCTCATCTACTAAGACCATGATGAGTGTCCAGGCCAGTGGGACTCAGCAGCAGGGCGGGGGTCTGTTCCAGCAAGGTGGAGAAATGATGTCCATTCAGTCGGGAAGCTTCATCCAACAGTCTCCACACTCACAAGCTCAGCTTTTCCACTCTCAGAACCCTATTGGCGACACTCAGAATATATCCCAGGAAACACAAGGATCCCTTTTTCACAGCTCAAATTCCATCGTCCACAACCAGACCAACACTAATTCCTCTGACCAGCTGCAGCCCCCGATGTTCCACTCACAGAATGCCATGGGTGTCTTGCAGACCTCCTCTGTGGCTCAAGACCAGCAGTCTGCCAACATGTTCCTTTCCCAGAGTTCCATGAGCAACCCTGCCACTCAGGAAGAGCAGATGTCATTCTTTACAAGCCCAAATCCCATTTCTCCTCTTCAGACAGCAACAAACACTGAACAGCAGACTTCTTTCCAGCAGCAGACACAGATCTCTCATATCCAGAGCTCCATGCTACCCCAGGAGCAGCCCCAGACTCAGCCTGCTCAGCAGGGTTTGTTTCAGTCCCAAGTGTCGTTGGGCTCCATCCAGTCCAGCTCCATTCCTCAGAACCAACAAGGGGCCATCTTCCAGCCTCAGCATTCAATTGTTGCTATCCAGAGCAGCCCCCCAGCTCAGGAGCAGCAACAGCAGCAGCAGCAGAACATGATGTTCAGCAATCAAAATGCAATGAGTACAATGGCCTCCCAAAAGCAGAACATGATTTTCAATCCAAATCAAAACCCAGTTACCAATCAGGAACAACAAGGCCAGTCCATTTTTCATCCACAGTCCAACATGGCCTCAATGAACCAGGAGCAGCAGCCCATGCAATTCCAGAGTCAGACCACAGTGTCTCCTCTCCAGAATCCTGGCTCCAACCAGGCCGAAGCACAGCAGCCAACCATCTTCCATAACTCGCCCCAGATTCAGCTGGTCCAAGGATCCCCAAGTTCTCAAGAGCAACAAGTCACCCTCTTCATCTCCTCAGCTTCCATGTCTGCCCTGCAGAACAGCATGAGCCAGCCAGAGCTGCAGCAGTCCCCCATGTACTCCTCCCAAAACAGCATGGCAGGAATGCCAGGAACTGCTTCTCCTCCCCAGCAGCAGGCTCCTCTGTTCCACAACACGGCGGGAGGTGCCATCAACCAGCTGCAGAATTCCCCTGCCTCATCCCAGCAGACATCGGGAATATTCCTGTTCGGCATCCAGAACAGTAAGTGACCAGTGCCTGGTGCTGAGCTTTCGGTATAGAGAGCTGCCATAGAAACATGGAATGGTGTGGGTAGGGGGGGACCTTAAAGCCCATCCAGTGCCACCCCCTGCCATGGGCAGGGACACCTCCCACTGCCCCAGGCTGCTCCAAGCCCCAAGGTCCAGCCTGGCCTTGGGCACTTGCAGGGATCCAGGGGCAGCCCCAGCTGCTCTGGGTACCCTGTGCCAGGACCTGCCCACCCTCACAGGGAAGGATCTCTCCCTAATGTCTAATCTAGGAATGATTGTGGTCTCTTAAGAGAGCATTTCTCTTCCTGTTTTTGGTTTCTGCAATACACGTTGGCTTTCTTCACGTTATTGAAGGAAAGCAAGGAGCTATAGGGTCCAGAAATGTGTTAAAGTGTACTTAGCTGTACAAACCTGCACTTCTCCTCATAGCCTCTCTGGACCCAGCCTCCACGAGCAGTTCTGTGGGATGTAGAGCCTTTCTCTGTGTGCATGGGTCTGTGGGTGCCTGTGAGCCCCAGCAGTGAGAGGTGCAGGTGTTGCTTACAACAGGCTGTAGCAGCTCTCACAGGGCACACAGCTGGTGGTGGGCCGTGGTCGTAGCTGGGTGCTTTGCTGTGGGAACTGCTGGACTGTGCCAAGATACTGAGCTGTCCCTCTGTCCCCCAGACTGTGGTCAGCTGCTGCCCCCCGGGCCGGCAGCGCTGCCGGAGGAGCTGATGGCCATGGGCCAGCCCGGGCAGCCCCAGGGCGAGGCGCAGCCCGCGGTGCCGGCGCTCCTGTCCCAGCAGCTCCCCGAGACCCCGCCGCTGCCCTCAGCCATGGCCACCAACCAGAACATGGAGAAAATAGATGATCTGCTCGTGTCCTTGCAGAACCAGGGGAACAACATGGCTGGCTCATTTTAATTAGGCAAGTAAGTGGTGAGTTTGGGTCTCTGGGTTCTTCCCTGCCACACAGGAGCTTTGTTCAGCCCATTTGTACCTTGCAGTGTGTGACTGTGCTTTAAGAGGCCAGCTAAAACACCAGTGAGGCTGAATTAAGACTATAGTACCAGAATGAAGTTACTAAAACCAGTCAGAGGTCAGAATTTGTATGAAACAGTTGAGACTTTTGTTCAATTTTCATTGCCGTGACAGTCTGGTGCTTTCTTAGGGAGGAGAGTGGATCACTGACAGCTTGGCAGATCAAAACCTTACGAAACATGACTGTAGTTTAAAAACTTGAGGCTTAATGAGTAACACCTCAAGTCTGAACTGTTCTGAACTCTTCCCCCGGGTTACAATAATGTAATGTGAGAACAAGTTTTGGTGGAATGTGGTAGTGTGCCACATGCTGAGTCTGTGTTAGAAACAGCTGACAGCATCAGCTGTTGCTAGGAGACACTCTGCTTTTAGAAGGTGTCTTTTTCAGAGGGGGGAAAGAGTCTCTCCAGAGCTTCTCTTGCTCCTCACCCCCGGTTCAGTGCCTGCTCATGAGGAACACCCTGAAGATGAAGCAACTGCACAGAAGGAAGAGGGAACTGTGGTTAGTTATGCCTGACTTTTCTGCTTGTTTTCTCATGCAGAAATTCCGTGAAGAAAAAAAAAGCGACGATTCCCCAGATCCTCTCAGACCTTCCAACTCTGGATTAGGCTGCGTGGAACCAATTGCTTCTGTGGAAAAGTGGCCTCTTTAAAGAGCACACGCGTGGCCAGTGGCAGACCTGAGGCCATGACCATGGAGTTTGGGCTCCATAGTGCCAATAATGCTGAGGAGTTATGCTTTGTGTTACTGGGGCGTGGGGTTGGGCTGTTACCGGGTTCCTAAACCTCATTACTGTGGGGGCTCTTGGAATTTAAAGCATATCTGGTCAGTTATTATTGTTGTTGGAAGGTAATCCATGTTACCACGTTTACTTTTTCCCTCCTATTCCTTCTTCACATCCTCTCTTTTTCCTCGGGAAGCTCGTGCAGCAGAAACAGCAGCTGCCTCTGCCCTGAGCTGTGACTCAGCTGTCAGTAAGTGAAGGGATCTCTTGGCTGACACGGAGTGGGAGAGCCAAACCCACCCTTTATGAATGGCAAGTATTGTTAACTGTAATAACCAAGCAGAGAATTGCTGCTGTAAATAACCAGTTCCCATCTGAGAATGGGATTAATGGTTTCCCACATCCCTTACGTGGAGCTGTACATAGAGCAAGGGTTTGGTGGCTCTACAGAATGAAGAAGTGAAGGGGAACTTCCAGTTGATCTTAAAATCTTCTCTAAAACACCTTCAGCTTGAAAAGAGCATTCTGTGTTGCTGAGGAAGGGACTCCTCTGTGTCTCCCACTCTTGACTGATGGGTTAGAGCTCTGTAAAGCCTCATGAGCTGTTCCCAAACCAGCCTTCTCCCTTTCATTCTTTCCATGGTTTTCCTTCTCTCCCTCAGTTTTGTATTGTGTTTTTAAAAAAAGACGTAAATATCCTACTGGCTTTAAAGCTCAGAAACAGCTTTTAGGAATCGTTGGCAGTAAATTGCTTAGTCAGTAGAAGCTTTGACAAATAATCAAGGACTAAGGAGAGAGGAAGCAATTTCTCCACCACCTTCTAAATGCAGGAATCCCCCTTAACCCGCCACTTCCAGCTGTGACTGATGGAAAAAGCTTGGCTTTACTCCAAGTAGGGGGCAAATTGCATCATTTTTAAGCCTTCTTAAAACATCACTTCATCCTGAGCTGTTGCATCTTTGTAGCACATGGAGCTCATCGCAGTTCTGAAGTGATTTTTCCTTTTTCTACCACAGAGCCCCAAGTCTGGTTTCTAGATTGTCATGTTTAAAGAATAAATCATTGACTGATGTTACCGAATGTAAAAACAACCCACTCCAGACCACGCAGGTGTATTGTGAGGCATGTGGATTTTTTAGGTGCTTCAACTCTCCGGACAGTGTGTGATCTCTCACTACAGCCTCGTTCAGATCCGTGTTCCTCCCGCTGCCGCCGGAGCCGAGCCGCTCCCGCGGCGCCCGTTCCGCCTCGGTAGAGTGTAGCTGGTATCACGTCATTTTTCATTTTTGTTATTTGAAATAACAAAAGAACCGTCTGTAAATGGTTTTTTTTAAGTTCCTCGAGTCTGTTTACTGTGTGTTTTCCCCTTAACTCGTGTGCGTAGTTGAGCCGTGTAGAGTTTTTGTTGGTTTTCCTGGATTTCCCCCGTTTGTTGGTCTGTCACGACGTTCACTTTCTCTTTCTGTCTCTCTCTTTCTCTCTCTCATTGAGAGGCATTGAATTACGTTTTCAGTAGTAAGGCTTCTTGCCGATATGAAGGGAACTTTTCAGAAAGAGACCTGCTCTGGGTCATTTAATTTTGAATACAGTTTTCAATCGTTCAAGTTTTGGATGGTTTATATCTAATGTGTGTTTCATTTTTTTGGAAAGCTATATTTTGTATTTAGGAAATGGTATAACTATTTTGCTATTTGTACTGAGTGAGTACATTGGCATAAATATAAAAAATTTATATATATACATATATATAAAATATTCTTTTTGCCACACATTTTTGTGGTAAATTTGTGAGTTTGTCTGATGTTCTACCACAACGTGGCGTCTGATAACAGTGGGGTGGGGTGGGGTTTGTTATGTCTTTATTGAGTATTTAAGTACTTTTTGCAACATAAATAACGTGTTCATCTCTCGCCATTCCATCAGGCAGTGTTGGTCCAGCTGGCCACGAGAAGCTTCGCTCTGTGTTTGGTGTGTCCCTCACTCACAGCCTAGCAAGGAAGCCCAGAGGCATTTAGGATTATATAATATATGAAATATTGGGGTTTCCCTCAGAATGAGCCATTCAGCTTTTCTTCACTCATTGCCTATTTAATATTTTAATACTAGCGCCTCTGTGTTTTAACTCCTAATTTATGATTATGCTCAAACGTTGGAAATTTTAATCAGGACAGAAAGAATTCCCCGCTGCATCATGTCCAGAGCTGCTTTAACCCCGACCCAGACTTTTTCTTTCTGTACTTTATTTTTTTTCCCCTGCTAAGACAAAACATTAACAACATCTTGTAATGGTTCACGACAGGAAAGCAGCAGCCCCCAGCAGTGCCCAAGTGCTGTGTGGGGCTGCTCAGGCTGAGAACAATGGACCCAACAACGTCCAGAGGGCTGTGGAAGTCCATAGCCACTCACTGGGAAAGGAACTGGTGGTGTTTGCAGGATCAGTGTCCCAGGATGAGCTGTTGGGTGTCACCTGGGGCTGTCACACACAGAAGGAGTGACAGGAACGATGGATTCGCTCGTGTGCTGCTTCAGTTTGCTCGTTGTTCCGAAGGGCTGTATCCGTTTGTTGGTCAGTGCCAAGTCACCAGGGACCAATTCTCCATGGAACAGGATGAGTGCCCAGAAGAGATCCTCATCCCAAGCCTGCCACAGCTCCAGGGAAGGGTATGTTTGAATTGTGGGCATTTGAGGTCGCTTATGAAGAGAAGAGAGAAAAAAAAACATACACAAAAAACCAACTAAGGGCTGTGCTATCCCAGCTTTCCCTTCTGGAAACACCTTCCTTTCCTCGTGTTAAATTTACCTGTTCATTTTAGGTCAATGTTTAAATGTACAACACTTTGAACATGTGATTTGGTTACAAAAAGTATTTGTGTGACTGAAGAGGTCGCTCAGCGGTTGGCGCGTGCTCGGGCAGCGGCTCCGAGGGTGGAGGGGTTGGATCAGCCCCAAAAGAGCTCATGGACAGGCTGCAGGGTGTCATGGCAGGGAGCACAGCCTGAGCCACATCTGTGTTTTACCAGGGGCCTGAACATTCACTTCTGGCATATTTAGCAGTTGAGATTGGGCAGCAGAGCTTCTCTATGATCCATGTGTTCCAGGAGCACACGGAGCACTGGCATCGTGTCTGGGCCCTTTGGGTGCAGAGAGGCTCCTGAGGTATCAGTCTGTAAATCCAGCATCGCTGGGGGTCCCAGAGCACCCATTTGTGGGCACAGGTGAAAATTGAGGGAGAGGGAGCTGCCAGCCCCCACCACATCCCCTCAGCTTTTACCCTGAGTGTGCCCAGAGCCCACCCAGAAACCACCGAGACAACACTTAACGCACAGTTGGAGCTGAACAGCTCCTCTGGCATGGAGTTACTGGTGCTTTGTGCTTAATTAACAGTTGTTTTGTTATTAATTGCCTCCTCACTGCCTGATCTTGCAGCAAGCCAAACACTTTGCTCTTATTTTAACACAAATCTAGTTCAAGAAATAATTCCAGGCTGGCTGTTCTGAAGTGGATGTCCAGTGTCTGATCAGTGACTATGATTACTTCTAATCACTGACAGGGTGGTTGCTTCCTGTATAGTTTTAAGATAAACTAAGGCATGAGCAGTTAAACATAACTTTGGCAGGTTTTTACTGGAAGCACCAAGTCTGGGCAGCTGTGTCAGTGGACATTCCCCTCACCTGAATGAGCCAAACTTTGTTTTTTAAAGTTTCTGTTGAGATTTTGATTTAGTATCTAATTTATAAAAGGAAAATATGTCTGAATGGATTTTCATTCCTGTTTTCTCATGCCTCTGCTTGGCAAACAGTTGGGTTCCTTTTCCAGGGGCATTGTGGGAGCACAGGGAGCACAGACATGGATCTGAGAGAGAGAAGCAGGAGAGAGAAGAGGGAATTGCTTGGCATGCTCTGAGCTGTGGGTGGAAGGTGAGAAGAGCAAATGCTGGTCACTGGTGACTTGTCATTAGTGCAAAACTTGAGTTTCAGGGGGTTGGTGGTTTCATGTTCCAGGGTCTCGGGGCAGCTCCATTCTGTAGAAGCTAAAAGGAAGCAGCACTGGGATGCTGTGTTTGTTCAGGGGGTTTGTTTTAATTTGGGCTTTTTTAGACTTTGGGGCTGACTGTGAGCACTTTGTGTTCCTGCTCAGACCAGCTGTGCCAGCTGTAGTGGCCATGGTGCCCCGGGCAGGGCATCTGTGCCGTGGCACCGGGAGAGGGTCAGCGTTGGAAACGGGATAAACGTGTCAGAAACAAGGAAAAATGCTGCAGGGGGTAAACTCTTGCAAAGGGAAACTGGTGGAATTCTCTAGGGGAGTGGGGGACTCTGGGGGGTTACACAGGAGGAGAGGCTTTTCCTCTCCCAATCTGTATAGGGATGTAAATACACACTGCCTGTATATTCTAGGATTATATATATGTATATAGAGGAGTCAGATTATTATATATAAATAATAGTAGGCACATGCATAGAATACTGTTATATTTACATTTTTATAAACATGAAATAATACTCCTTTTCCTCAGTAGGTTTTTGTAGTAACTCATAAGTAGCTGTCTCACCCCTCTCAGTCCTGGACGTGTGGCCCTGTTGGTACTGAGGCTCCAGAAGTTGCTCTGCTTGGGAACCTCGCTGGTATCCGTGGGCTGGAAGCAGATGTGGCCACTTTTGTATTTTTATATCTTGTAGTTCATACTTGCAGATGTGGTTTAGGATAGAACTGACACCCAGGCTGAGGATGGGCTTCCTGCAGCCCTGAGCATCCCTCGGCTTCCCTCGGGTAACCCCAGAGCCTTTTGCATCCCCCGTCTGGCAGCAGCTCATGCAGGCAGGGGTTGGTGATGGCCCCCAGAGGGGCTGGGCTGACACCAGCCAGGTGTGTTGGATGTTACTGTGTAGCAAAGGGTCCCTGGTTGTGCTGGGTCAGGGAGGGGATGTTCCTCTGCCATTCCTCTTTATTCCCGTAAGGGCAGGAGTCTGTAAACTGATTTTTTTTTTTAACTGACTCATTACTGCAGCAGTCAAAATGTAGAGAACTCCTTGAAAGCCAGTGAAGCTCCCATTGAATTCTGTCCATGAGGAACCTGCCACAACTTGTGCTGATTTCTGTCTTGCAGGTTGTGTGAGGAATTAAATCCTAAGGATCATAGAATCATGGAGCATCCTGAGTTGGAAGGGACCCACAGGGATCACCCAGCCCAGCTCCTGGCCCTGCACAGACACCCCAACAACCCCACCCTGGGCATCCCTGGCAGCGCTGCCCAGATGCTCCTGGAGCTCTGGCAGCCTCGGGGCCGTGCCCATTCCTTGGGGAGCCTGGGCAGTGCCCAGCACCCTCTGGGGGAAGAACCTTTTCCTGATATCCAGCTTAAACCTCCCCTTGCCTAGCTCCAGCCATTAAATCAGGTCATAAAATCAATAGTGTGTATTGTGGCCACCATGACTTTTTCATTCCAAATCCATGTTCCACTGGAATTTGTCATGAGTGGATCAGACAGTGTTGTCCTGGTACAGGTTTTCTTAAATCACCTCCACCACACTGAGAGCCAATGTCCTCATTTGTTCTCTTGGAGTTTGCTGGGCTGAGCCCTGCTTTTTCCAGAGATCTGTCATTTTTGCTGTTACACTTCTTTAAATTTCCTGGTAACATTCACTGTGTGGGGACAGGGTGAGGGATCCAAGGATTCCCTGCTCACTGACCCCTCTGTTCAGGTTCCAAAGCTCCCACACCCGGCAGCCTCTGTGACACATTCCATCCCTCTGGGATGAGGGAAGGGTTCTGTGTTCATGTGACAGGTAAATGGCTTTGGCTTTGTTTTGGCCCTGGAGCTGCCCGTGGAACGGGACCTGCCTTGAGTGTCCTGGGCAGGACCATGGCTGCCCATCGGGATAACGTGTCCAGGGGGACGTTCCTGTTTGAAAGTGGCTCTTTGGGTGTTGCAGAACTGGGATCACATTCCAGTATCCTTAGCAGCCTTTTTATTCTGGATAAAAGGAGGCAGTTTGAATTACTCCCATCTGAGCTGATGCTGAGTTAAGCTCCAACCCCTTCAGAGCAGAGCTCCAGCCTCTCTCTCTGTCCCTGCACCTCTGGTGGGCTCTCCCCTGCCTGCCAGATGTTCTGGGTGCACCCTCGACCGCTGAGCTGCCTCTTCTGTGTCCTGCAATGTGAAAGTAGCACCAGATACTCCTTCGTGCAGTTCTGTGTATATGGCTTTCGTAGGTGGGTTTTCCAAGCACTGATTCCCGGTGTTTTCAGTTTGTCTATGAGGGGATATTTTATTTGCATCTATGTTTTTAGCTCTCCTGTGATAACTTGTTGAATATTAAAAAAAATAAAAATATTTTGCTTCTATTGGGACATTTGTATACTCGCAACTATATTTCTGTAAACAGCTGCAGTCGAGAATAAACAATGAAAGTTTTCATTTTGCAGTGTAAAGTCTTGTGATGGTTTTTCCAAGGGCATCTCCAGAGCTGCCCAACCCAGCCTCCAAACTGTGACCGAGGGAACAGCTTCCATAGCCCGGGATCCCGTCTCTGAGGGACTGGGGGAGACACAGAGGCTGCCCCAGGGAGGTGAGGCCAAGAGTCCAAAGCCAAGACGCTGGAAGTTGCCTCAGCAGGATTTGTGGGTGTGTTACCCAATGCCCTTTATCTGCAGCTCTGACACACCAAAAATGCCCTGGGGCTGGGGAAGGCCCAGGTGTGTTCCCCTCCCCTGCTCCCACCCTGCAACCTCCCCAGGACCAGGGGCCACAGCTGGTACCAGGCATTTCCTTACCTTGAACAATTTCAGCAGGGTTAAGAAGAAACTGCAGCAAGAGCTGGGCAGAACAGGCAGTTGTGAAAGATTTCAGCAGATTTATCCAAAAAGCTTTACCTGAGTCTCCCCCTTCAGCCCTGGGCATTGCCTAGTGCCAGGGTGAGACACAACCCCCTGCCCTGGGCTTTTGTCTTTCTGGAGCTCATGATCCCGTGGGGCAAAACATCAAAGAAATCCTCCCTTCCTCTGTCCCAGCCTCCTCATCCCTCGAGGCTCAGAGCAAGGCTCCTCCTGGCACAGGCACCCATACAAACGGGACTGAGCCACGGTGCTTTGGGGTTTGGTGTTTATTGGGTGACACAGCCCCTGCCCAGGGGCACCCAGGGCCAGCAGGGAAGCCACCCCACCCTCTCCCATGCTGGGGCCTCCCCAAACCCAGCCACCATCACCCCAGTCACGGTGGCTCTCTGGGCACCAGCGCAGTGCCGACAGAGCGGCCTGGCCCATGCCCATGGCCATGCCAGGTTCTGGGAGAGGCCTTGCCCTGGTGGAGCCACCACCGCAGCCGGGCAGGCAGGTCCTGCAGGCGGGGCCCGTCCTGCCCCTCACCTCCTCTTCACGAACTTCTTGGTGACGGCGTTGGGGTTGAGGCGCCGGCGGCCGGCGCCCAGGGCGGCATTGCGCAGGTGCAGGTGCGCGGCCCGGCTGTGCACGTCGTTCTCGGCGAAGGGAGAGGCCCCGGCCAGGTAGTCGGGGTGGAACACGTTGGTTTTCTGCCTGGCTTTGCGCGACAGGCGCTGCTGCGGGAAGCGCTGGTCCTCCACCAGGTGCGGGTTGTTGGCGTGCTTCCCGCCCTGCGGCGCCGGCAGCGGGTACTGCGGGAGAGAAGGGATCAGCCCCGGCTCCCAGGGACTCCGAGGTGACCACAGGCCCCTGGAGACCTGAGCAGGGAAGCCCAGAAGCCCTGGGGTCCAGGTGCAACATCTGGAGGATGTTCACAGTTTGCTTTGATTCCCTCCAACCTGCCAGCCACAGGCTGGGCTCCCATCCCTGGGGTCCCAGTGGAAGAATTTCTTCACAGAAAGGGTTGTTAAAAATGGGAAGGGGCTGCCCAGGGAGGTGGTGGAGTCCCCATCCCTGGAGGTGTCCAAGGAATTGACTGGACATGGCACTCAGTGCTCTGGTCTGGCTGACAAGGTGAGGATCGGTCACAGGTTGGATTTGAGGATCTTGATGGTCTTTTCCAACCTCAGTGAGTCTGGGATTCTGTCCAGGTACTCACCCTGAGCCCCCGGGGGTTCAGCACCTTGGGGTTGCGGGAGAAATGCATGTGGAGACTCCCATCGTCGCTGACACTCACTGCCACCTTCTTGAGGGTCTTGTTACCGCAGTGGGGGCAGAAAACCTTGGTCATGTCCGAGGTGGTCCTGTGAGGGTGGGACAGACGGGTTCACAGCTCCCGGGGCCGTGGAACATGGGCTCAGCCCGGGAGCAGGATCAGCCCCAGCACCTGAAGCAGCCATGGCAGCGCAGGATGTAGCTCCGGGCCCGGCGGATCAGCATCCCGTTCACGGCCAGCACGTGGAGACCCATCTGCAGCAGCACGTTCTGCAAGAGCAGGGACAACCTGGGACCCCGGGAGCTGGGAATGCCGGGAGCTGGGACTGGGCCCTGCCAGCTGGGGCATTGAGAGCCCGACAGGCTGTGCACAGGCCTCTGGAACTGAGACCCTACTGGTTCGACACGCGGAGCTGTCCCAAAGCTGCTCTCCCCTGCCCAGGGACTTGGCACTGCCTTGGTGGGAGCAGCCCCGAGGTTTGAGCCCTGGCTGCAGCCCA
This sequence comes from Coloeus monedula, assembly GCF_965178545.1. Lineage (NCBI taxonomy): Eukaryota > Metazoa > Chordata > Aves > Passeriformes > Corvidae > Coloeus > Coloeus monedula. Next base: position 20,299,982 of record NC_138793.1, read on the forward strand.
GCACCCACCTGCATGGCAAAGTCTGTGGTGACACAGCCGACCTGGACACCGACGGGAGCAGTGTCACAGTGCCCTGTGTCCTGCTGGGCCTGCTTCAGGTTGCTGGGAGTTATCCAGCCTTCGTCATCGCTCTCCTCATCCTCCTCCTCTTCGCCAGCGCTGGCCCCATCTGCAGAGCTCCGGTGTTCCTCCGGGTGTTCCTCCAGGGGCTCGGGGCTACTGGAGATGACCTGGGCCATGTGGGGGGAGGAGACAGTCAGGGTGGCACAGAGGGGTCGGGAAAGGCCAGCCAGAAATCACAGAGCGAGGACAGAAAGAAAACTCCAGAAGATTCTCACCAGCAGCTCCCGCAGCTCCTCCTCGATGCTGGGCAGGGGCGGCCGCCAGTACAGGAAGGATCCGAACTCGTCGCTGTCCGGCGGGGCCGGGCCGCTACCGGGGCTGGGCTGGCGCGGGCCCTTCCCCGCGGGCTTGTGCTGGGGGCACAGCACGGGGAACCCTCACCCGGGGCTCCGAGGGGCCGCACGCCCTCGCCCTCCCTCCGGGCCTTACCTTGGCGGGCAGGTGGAAGCCGGCGAGGTGCAGGGGGGCCTCGGGGTGCCGCGGGGTGGAGCTGAGCCGCACCTGGGGAGCGGCACGGGGCGTCGGCGGGGCCGCTGGAACCGGGGCCCCGTCCCCGGGCCGATCCTACCTTGTCCTGCGGCTCCCAGCGGAGGCAGCCGGGGCCGTCGATCTCGGCCTGGAGCTGGCATGTGAGGGCGAGCACCTGCAGGTCGGCGGCCGAGAGGCTCGGGTAGTCCCCGGTCTTCTTGGAGAATTCGGTTACTGCGGGCGGGGAACAACGGCACCGTCGGGCCGGGCCGGACCGGGCTGCGAGAGCCGGGCGGGGCGGGGCCGGGCCGTGGGGCCGAGGGAAAGGAAGCGGTGCCCCGCGCAGGACGGGTACCGGGGCCTGCCCCGCACTCACCGAGGCGCAGCAGCTCGGGGCGCGGGCGGCGGACCCGCAGCTCGCAGGGCAGCGCGGCGAGGCGGCGGCGCGCGGGCCGGTCGCGGATCTCGGCCAGCACCTCGGGCACGGTGTACAGCGCATCTGCGATGTCCTGCGGGCAGCGCAGTCACACCGGCCCGTAACCCCTCGTCCCCCCCGCCCCTCCGGTATCTCCCCGGTGTTTCCCCGGTACCTGCAGCGGGGCAGCGCTCAGGAACGCGCCCGTGTCGGCCACGACGTGCGGAACACGCGCCATGTCCGCGTGCCCCATGGCCCACCCGGGCCGCCGTCCAAGCGCCGCGGGAAGCACAGCGGGAGTTGTGGTCCGAGCACGGAGCACGCCGGGAGTTGTAGTTCAAGCGGGGCACGCCGGGACCGGCGGCCGTGCCGCGGGAGCGCTTCCGGCCGGCGGGATCACGTGGCGGCCGGGGTCACATGACGGCGGGAGCTGGAGCCGGGGAGCGGGAGCGGAGCGGCTGCCGGTAACGGGACGGGGCGGGGCGGCTCGGCTCGGCTCGGCTCGGCTCGGCTCGGCTCGGCTCGGCTCGGCTCGGCTCGGCTCGGCTCAGCTCGGCACTGGGGCGCTCCCGTCCGTCCGCCGGACAGGGCCTGCTGAGGCGCTCCGGCCGCCAGGAGCTGCTCAGCCGGTGCCGGTACCAGCCCGGGACAGCGGGGCCAAGGTGGGGCCCTTGGCCTCCGCCTCCTGTGCGCGGTGCCCGCAGCGCCCGGCCCAGTTCCGTGCGGGGCTGCGGGGCCGGACCGGCCGGTCCCGGGGGCGGGTTCGGTGTTCGCTGCCGGGGCGGCGGCCCCGCGGGTGACCCGGGAGGTCAGGCCAGGCTGTCGGAAACGGGAAGCCGGGGAGGGAAGGGAGGCCTCGGCCTTGCCAAGGGGGATTCCCCATGTGTGGGGTGCGGGAGCGCCCCGGGCCCGGCCCGGCCCGGTCATGGCCCCGCTCGGGTGAGGGGCTGTGGGGGTGTGCGGAGCGGGAACAGCCCGGGGACAGCAAAGCTGTGCCCGGGGAGCGGCACTGGACACCGAGGGGTTTCTGCGGGTCAGGGGTGCTTGGCGTGGCCGGGGATGTCAGAGCGAGTGACAGAAAATGGTGAAAAGAGGAAATGGGGAAGAGTCAGGGTTTGAAAGAAGAAGGATGGCGACAGCCCAGGCGGAACAGGGCTGGGCACGGCCTAGCACTGGAGGGGCACGGCCCCGATGGAATCCATGTGATGTGGAGCTGGGGACATGAGGAGGAGGAGTATGCGATATCCTCAGGGAAGGTCGGGGTGATCTGCGGGCCGGGATAATTGGAATGGGACTCACTGTGTGAGTGTGGTGAGTAGCCCCTCACGGTGAGGGACAGGAGGTTGGGATGTGTCCGGGAGCCCCGGCTGTTGTTGGATGGAGCCAGAACAGTGGTTGGATAGTGCCAAATGGGGATTTCCAGGCAGAGGTGGGGGCTGTATGAGACAGCCAAGCCCTGGGGTGCCAGGCAGGTTTGCTGTGCTGGCACAGAGAGCAGAGACCCTGGGAGAAGGGATTTCACAGGGAATCTGCCATGGGTTGGAGCTCGGTACAGTTTAAGGAGGATGTAAAGAGAGAGCAGAGAAGAGGCTCCTGCACAGGGAGAGGGGCTGGAGCTGTTTCCTCCCTTTTCCTGCTTCCCCTGATCGGGGAGGGGGAGGTTGGCAGTGCCCTGGTCCTGGCTGGGCAGTTCTTGGCTTAGGGGCTGGGCCATGACCTTGGCCCCTGTCCTCTCCAGCTCCTGGGAATGGTGGGGAGGAGGCTGGAGCAAGCCCATGGCTGACTCCGTGGTCCCAGATGCAGCGTCTCGTGCTCCTGTGTGATGTGTGACCTCATCCCTCCGCTCTGTGGTCGCTGATTTGGGCAGAGGCCCCAACCACGTGTCCTGCCACCCTGCTTGGTGTCACAGTGTGTCCTTCCTGTCTGGGGGGTGACACGATGGTCTTGGAGGCCTTTCCCAACCTCAGTGATTCTGTGGATTTGGTACCATAGTGAGACCAGGGCTTCCCTTGAGGGATGTGGCCACTACCCCGTGCTGTGACCAACTTCTGTCCAGCCCGTGCCACTGACATGTCCTTGCCATCTTGTTGGTGATGTGTGGGCTCACGAGTCAGTGTCCCACAGGGCAAGGCTTTGGTGGCTGCTCTGTCCCCCATCAGCACTGACCTGTAGGTCAGGGGAGCTTCAGGTGTCCAGAGGGGTGTCTGGAGGTGGCACTGCCCAGCTCGGCTAGCGGTGGTGCCGTGCAGGGGTTGCTCTCCCAGGGACGCAGCGTTGCCTGTGGTGCAGGGCTGGTTTATTAGGAGAGGGAGCCTGTGTTTCCCGGGGGTTGCCCAACCCTTTCCCCGTGTCCCTGCCGTGCTGGGCACTCGCAGCAGCATCGGGCTGTGTTTGGGCTCCCTGGGCGCCGTGGGAGCGGTGCTGAGGTGTCTCCTCTCTCTGCTTCCAGCCGGGGGTGATGCCATGGCCGCTGCCAGCTCCAGCAGGGCCAGGGCCGGGCCGCCCTGCGAGAAGTCCCCGCTCTCCGTGAAAGGTGGGTCCCGCTGCCTCGCCGGGATTCCCCCTGCCAGGAACGTGTGTTGTGTGTGCTCTGCCTGCACCCCGGGCTGGGACACCTTCCCGGGGGCAGCAGGGGCTGAGGATGGCCAGCGCTGCCCTGTGTGCCATGGGCTGGGCTCGGTCGCTTCCCCCGCCCGGCTGCCTTGGGGACGTGGCTCTGTGGCCCTGCTGGGGCCGCGCTGGTGCTCCCGTGGCCGCGAGATGGCTCCCGGCGCCCGGAGCCCCGTCCCCTCGGAGCCACGTCCCCAGCTCTGCCCCTCCGCAGGCACTGCTGGCCCGGGGCTGCCCCGTCCCACCTGGCCCCCGTGCCCTGGGGTCGGGAGGTGTCCGTGGGGACAGTGACAGTCCTGCCACCCTCGGAGGGGTGAAGCTAGGGATGGGCATGGTCAGGGCTTGGTGCCAGCCATTGCTGCCACCAGGAGCATTGCTCCCCACTGCCCCTCTCCCAGAACTCTGCTGTGAGTCATGGCACCCCGGGCTGGCAGGGATGGGGTGGGGGATGAGGGCAGGGGACAGGGTGTCTCATGGCTGCCTGACCCTGTGCCTGTCCCTGCCCAGTCGTGTCTGTGAAGCCCAAGGCCCAGAGCCGCCCAGCACGGATGAACTGCTACGTGGAGGTGGCCGGCGACGGGCTGCCCAGCGAGACCAAGAAGACGGGGAAGCAGATGGGGGTCTCTGAGCTGCTGTGGAACGAGGTCCTCACCCTGTGAGTCCATGTGACCCCTGCTGTGGGGCTAGCCCTGTGTGCCCCTCTGGGGACACTTGAATGTCACAGAGCTTTGTCCCTTGCATGAGGACACTGCCAGAGACAGCCAGGCTGGGAGGGCAGTGGGAGGGGGGGGTCTCCCATTGCCCCATGTCCTTGCCCACCTTTCTCCGCTCCTTGCCTTTGGCACTGCCTGCTCCCCAAGCATGGAGCAGGCATGAGGCCACGGTGACAGCCCCCTTCCCTGGTCTCTGCAGGAATGTCACGGCTCAGAGCCACTTGGAGCTGAAGGTGTGGATCTGCCACACGCTGAGGAACGAGCTGCTGGGCGCCGCCTCCGTCAGCCTCGGCAGCCTGCTCAAGGGCGGCGGCAAGTGTACGTACGGGGGGCCCGGGGCTGCGCTCGCCTGCCCGGGGCACAGGGGACAGGACGGGGGTGGCCGCAGTGGCTCCAGCGCTCCCCGGCAGGGAACAAGGTGCCGTTGTGTGCCCTGGGCCGGGCGTGCCGGAAGCCGTACCTGCGTCAGCCCGGGCGCCGCAGCCGGCTCGGAAACACAAACCCCGCTGCTATTTGCCGCCGTTTGCGGTTGCCAGAGCGTGGCTTGTGACAGCAGCTCCCACATAAAGGCGGCCATTCAGGGCTGGGGCGGCGCGAGTGGCCGCGCAGGGCTGGAAAAGGCGTGCTCTGTCTCTTCCAAGCAAAGCTTGTGAGACACAGACCTGGTATTGAGCAGGGAGAGGGGCCTCCTGCACCCCAAGGGATTCAGGGCTGGTTCAGACCCTTCCCGGTGCCGGGGGCTGGGGTGAGCTGCTTCCCCTGGTGCTGCCAGCTCTGAAACCACATCAGTGTCCCTGCCGTGCTGCTGTGGCTCTGGGTGGCACCAGGTGCTGTGGCAGTGAGGGATACATGGGACGTGTGCTGCCACTGCTGTCATCTTGCAAGGCCTGTGGGGACTTGGACGTGTGCCTCGGGCTGGCTCTTTTGGGGTGTAGCTGCCAGCCAGCCCCACAGCTGTGGGATCTGTGCCCCTGGGCACCCTCCCCTGCAGCCGTTATTTCCCGAGGTGTGCAGGGGCCCTGCCGGGCTCCCAGAGCTGCCGCGGTTCCCGCCCTACCTGCGCCTCCACGGGGGCACAATTGGCTCTTTCATTCCCAGCCATCCCGGGGGGCTGTGTGGAAAATGAATGGAAAAGGCAACTGGCTGTTCTAGCTTGTCTGTTAACATCCCTCAGAAAAAACGTGTCAGATTTTTCCTTGACACCGTGGGCTGGGAGGGAGGAAGGACTCTTAAAGCTGCAGAGCCTGCCCTGCTGGGAAGGTGCTGCCTGTCTGCTCCTGTCTGCTTTCATCTGCCCTCCTTGTCTGGGCTGACATCTGCTCCCTCCTCTTCCCTGCAGGCTCATGCTCAGCCTTCGTGCTTTGCTGCAGGTCTGAGTGGGCCAGAGACTGCTGGGGGTCCTATGGGAGCCTGGGAGATCCTTTTCTCAGGGGCTCCTCACTTCCTGGGAAGAGGGGAGTGTGTTCCCTCTGCCAGCCAGCCTGAGGAAGGGGCTGGGTCAGGCAAGGTCGTGCAAAAGGCATCTGGGATTTCAAGCCATTCTGGGTCAGGCAATTGATATGTGAAGGGCAGTGAAATGCATGTGCCCCCTGCCACTGGAGGGGCCTGGCCCTCCTCTCCCCATCCTGGGAAGTGCTCAGCCAGAGTGAGCCTTCCCCAGGGCAGCTCCTGCCGGGCAGCAGCCCCTTTGTCTTCGTTGGGTTTGTTATGGTTTTGGTGAGGCTTTATGAAAGTTACTGGTTTGTGAGTATAGCTGTGGCCTTGGGTTGATGTTCCTGTTCCCCTCAGCAGGCAGGACAGTGTCCTCACTGCTGGTGACACCTGTGGCAGTGCGTGCTGGGCTCCCACCTGCCAGGATGGTGCTGTCAGCCCTCCTGCCAGGTATGCCTTGCTCCAGGGGGAAGAGTCTCAGCTCTGAGGCCCGGAGCATGGAAAAAGAGCTCAGTGATGAGGCCTGAGCTCCCAGGAAGGCTGTGAGAGCCTCTGGAGCCGACAGCCTGGCTGTCGCAGGAGCTCCTGCTCCGGTGGGTCCAGCCCAGCTTTCGGGCTCGCAGCGCTTCCCAGCGCCTTGGCAGCGCCTGCGGGGCCTCTCTGCTGGCAGGCAGCGCCTCCCGCCTTCCCAGGGATTGGCCGGGGAGGTGGAGAGGTGGGTCAGCACCGGCTCAATCACCGACAGGAGCTGGAGCCTTCCAGGAGCTGAGCTGCTCCCAGGGCTCCCATGAAACAGCTCGTTTGCCATGGCACGGCCCCTGGCCCCGGCCCCTGAGCTGCTGCCTCTGCAGAGGCACCTCTTTGTTCCCGGGCTCTGGGAGCTCCTTGCCGCTGGCCCTGGCCGGCCTCGCATCCTGGGCTGTGTGGGAGCCCATAGTGGGCCTTGCTGGTCCCCCTGTGTGCTGAGTGGCACCACGTGCTAGGGCTTTACAGATCCCACAGAGTCTCTGCTGCTGTGCCCCAGGCAGAGTGGCTGGAACTTGGCCTCCTGGGATCCTTCAGGACAACAGCAGCAATTCCCAGCCCCTGGAAAACTGCAGCTCCACCCCGTTGTGGCTGTGATGCCAAAGGAGCTGTGCTGTGCTGCATGTCCCAGCAGTTCCGTGAGCTGGCTCTGCCATGGCCAGGATGTAATCCCACAAAACTGGCCATCCAGCCAGCAGGTCACTATGGGGATTGGAGAGTGCCCATCCCATGTCACCTTTTAGAGGAAAGGAACAGAAACCCAAGGCCCTCCTGGTTATCCCTGGCAGATAAATGGAGTGGGACACAGTTGTCTCTAAACCTCTGGTGGTTGAGGCTGGATCAGCAGCAAAGGCAAAGCTCCCCTGGGGAGACTTTCATGGGACACTAAAGATTATCCCTTCCCCAAAACTCTGGGTTCCTTCTTCATTTGGGGATGTCTGTGGAAGGTTTAACTTTCCCCTTGCTTGTTCCTGGAGGGACTTGTAGCCACAGCATAGAGTCATTCCTTCTGCTGTGGGAATGCACCAAGGCTGAGCCAGTCTTCACCTGCTTAGCACCAGGGAGCTTTGATTCATCCCAGACAAAACCTGGGTGATCACGTGGAGCTGTTGGAATGGGAACTGGCCTTTGCATCCAGTGGGACTGGGCAAGGAGCTTGGCGCTAGCTTTGGGGAGCTGAGAGACTGGGAAGCACTTTTTGGCTGTCTGTCTGAAAATCTTCTGGTATGCAGGTGTGACGATGGAGCCATCTCACACAGGGTCTTCCAGAGGAGCTGCTTGTCTCATGTGGCAGGTCCCTGGGGTCAGACACATGTGGTTCCTGGGGGTCCCGGAGCTGGGGCTCAGCCCGGGGCCATTATCGTGCCGGCTGCTCCCAGCCTCGTTTCGCAGAACCGTAAATCCACTTAATGGGCTGGGTGGGAATTCCAGCTCACCTCTGCTAAATGGGAGCTCTGATGCTGCGTGCAGGGCACTGGAAGTAGCTGAACTGAGACCTTATTCAGGACCAAATCACCCCCCGACCCCCTCCCAAAATAATAATAATCCCTCTGACATTCTGGCAGCCGGCGGGACAGAGGCAGCCTTTGTGCTGGGCCCTTCGGGGGACCCGCCGTCGGTGCAGCAGCAATGTCCCTTTGTGCGTCCTGCATGCTGCTTGGGGACAGGGAGTGGAAGGTTCTGCGAGTGTTTATTTTCTTTAAAAAAGCTGGAGGGGGTGGAGGGGGGGAGAAGGAAGCCGGCTGGGAGGTTCATGTTCACATCCTCCACTTGGAGACACCTTGTCTTTGCACCTCGGCTGGGCGCCCGCACAATGAGGGCTTGTGCGGCCCCGGAGAGCGGTGCACGTGGAGGGGGATGGAGGGACCCTGGAGAAAATGCGGATTCCTACGGCTTGGAGGAGCCGGGGGGGAAACAGGGTCTGGATTTGTTCTGGTTTTTGGCTGTGCTCAGTAGCATCTTCTGTCTCAGGCTCTTAAAACTGTCTGTGAGGTCAGTTTCCCATGGAAGCAAGTGGAGTGCAGCTCCGTGAGGCAGAGAGGGAGATCAGGCTCAGCAGAATCCCGTGTTGGATGATGGTGATCAGTGACAGAGCTGTGCCCCCATGAGCTGTGTAGGAGACACCCATCTTCTTGGTGCTGGAGACTTCCCTCAGATCCTCGAGTGCCACCTGTCCCACAGGCCTGTGTTCACCGCAGACCCTGTGTCACTGGGATTTGGGGTGCCTTGGAGAAGGAAGTGTCAAGTCCAGTGCAGGACAGCCGGAGCTAGAGGTGGGACAAGGGCTCCATGGGGGTGTGCTCCCATCCTCCTCCAGCTGGCCTGAGCCACACCCCGTCCCCGCGTCGCACCGGGACAAAGCAGGTTGCTAAAAAATGGTGCCATTGTGTCATGAGCAATCCGTGTATAATAAAAATATTATTTGAGCAAGTGAGTCAGGAAGCGTCTGGGCCAGTGTCCCAGGCTGGTGCAGCCAAATTTTTCTGGCCTTCTGTGATGGAGCCGGGTGTTTCAGTCTGGCTGGCACTGGCAGGCATTGCTGTGATGGGGTGGGTGCTGAGGGCTGTGCTGTGCCCCAGCTGCCCCCAGGGACCAGCAAAGCCTTGCTGAAGCTGCTGAAACCAGGCTGGCTCTCAAGGGAGGGAGTGGAGCTGGCATCTGTCTCCAGGAGCCTCCCAGCCTGTGGCACCCTCTCCAGAACCTTCTGTGAGTGTGGTCCAGTGCTGCAACAGAGCATTCCTGTTTGGGAACAGCCCTCTGTGCCGGTTTTGTTCAGTGGAATTGGTGCATGGGGATGTGGATGGAGGGATGCTCACCATCATGTAGGACCCTTCTTGCCCCGTGTGTCATCTCAAAGGAGCCAAATCCTTTGGCTTTCCTGCCGGGATCTGCCCTACAGCCCCAGCTCCTGGATCTGTGAGTGATGGGGGTCTCGGTGTCACAGCCAGGGCCCCTGGGGCAGCTGCAGCCCCAGGAAAAGGGTGGAGGGATCCTGAGGGCCAGTAAAGAAGGATCTTCCTCAGGAGCAGGTGGTGGGACTGGCCAGGGGTCCTCTGGCAGCGCTGGCAGGTGTGTGTAGGTGTGGGGCCAACACTGGTGGTGCTCGCTGGGACAGCTGGCCCTGAGGGAGTGGGCACATTGTCCTTTGGGGACAGGGGAGGCCTGGAGGAGCCCGGGAGGCTGACGTGGTTGCTGGGGCAGTGGAGCCACCTCCACACCGCTGGTATCCCGGTGGTGACTGGGGGTCTCTTTCTCCATGTCCCGTCTGCCACAGTGGAGAACAGGCAGCTGACCCTGGACCTGCAGACGGAGAACAAAGGCAGCATTGTGTCGGGCGGAGAGCTGACGATTTTCCTGGACGGGCCGGCTGTTGCTCTGGGCAGCGTTCCCGACGGCAGTGCCGGCACGGAGGGTGAGTGCCCAGCCCCGCGCGCGGCCGCTCCGGACACCAGGCGTGGGGAGCGGAGCGGGGCGAGCGCAGCCCCGGCAGCCCCGGGATGGTGTCCCAGGGCCAGCACTCGCCTCCGCCCCCACTGGGGCCCCAGCCCTGTGGGCTCCCGCGGGCGCGTGGCTGGAGCGGAACGGGAGCATCGACAGGCTCACAGCAGCCGGCCTGGGAGGAGCGGCCCTTCTCCAGTCCCTCCTCCAGCCTTCCATGCGGGTCAGCCCCTTCCCTCGCTGGCCGTGAGGGCTGGGGAAATGGTGTCTGCTGGTCCACTCACAGAGAGCTCCCCACAGCAGAGCGTGCGTGGGGTCACGGGCTGGTGGCTGCTCTCTCGGGGCTGCCAGGGGAGCAAAGCTTGTACAGAACAAGGGTTGGTGCATTGCTTTCCCTTGGCTCTTCTTCGTCGCTGGAAGACAAAACCTGTGACATCTGGGAGTTGTGGATGCAGCACTCTCCTGGCACTGCCAGCTCTGCAGAGCCCTGTGTTCTGCTTGGAGCTACAGAGTGCTGGGGGGCCAGGCAGTGCCAGGCTGTGTGGTGTGAGGAGAGCACCCCAGTGTGAGGTGGGGGGTCCTTGGGTGCTGGGGGGTCTGTCCTACAAGGGATGAGGCTGTTGTGCTTTTGGGGCTCCTTTCTGGAAAGTGGAAGGGAGGGAAGGAGGGTAGATCTATAGGTGGTTCAGTCCTTTTCTTCACCCGTTGTTCTTCCCCCATGCAGGGTCCCAGGTGCCTGGACGGGACCCCACCAGCACAGCTGTGGCCACGGAGGGCTGGCACCAACCTCCCAGTACCAACTGCTCTGGCAGCAGACCAAGGTGAGGGTCCCATGCCGTGTATCCATTACTGAGGGGCTGCTGTGTCTCTGTCTGGATTGTCCTTGTGCTGTGCATCCTGCTCCAGATCTCCCAGTGAGCCCCTGTCGCGCAGCACACAGGTGGTGTGGAGCAGGGGGGGCCTATACTGGGGGACAGCAGAGCTGGGAGTGCAGAGGGGTGACTGTAACAGCTGGGCTGTGGCTGGCCTGAGCCTCTCCCAAAGTGTGGGTCTCTTAAGGAATATCAGGTCTGTGATGGCTCAGAGAGTTTCCACCAGCTGCTCCACTGGCAGCTGAAAGAATGGTCTCTCTAGGAGTGGGGCAAGCTGTGGCCAGACAAACCAGCAAAGTGGGGTCCCTTCAAATGGGGATCACAGGAACCCCAGCTCTTCCCTCAAGCACAGCTCTGACCAGGCTGGGAAGCACAATGTCCCTCCACGCATTGGCCACAGGGAGATGCTTCCAAAGGTCCAGGCAGAGCAGGAGGAGCAGAGCTGCAGGGAAATAACAGCTGCTTCCAAAGGAAGTGAGGTGCTTGGGCAGCAGGCCATCCTGCACCTGGCTCCATGCCCTGCCCTGCCTCCTTGCTGGGCTGGAGTGGCTCAGCGCTGCTCCTTTTGGAGCTGTGGTTATTGAGAGACGTGTCACACTGTCAACAGAGAGTTGAATTTAACACCTATTTATATTTCCAGAGCATGGCAGTGGCCCAGCAGCCTTTACAGATGTTCTGGGTAGGAGTGTGGCTGTGGAGAGGACGCCTGCAGCCTGCCCGTGGGAGGTTCTGCATGGCCCAGGCTCAGGAGCGCTCTCAGCTACAAGCTCCACACCTTGAGCTCTTCTGCTCCTTCTTCATCTGCTGGGCACACACCAGAGTTGATGTTTTTGGCTCAAAAAGTGACCCTGTCTTTCCATGTTGTGTGTCCATCTCCCACCCGAGGAGGGAGAGGGATGGAAATTGGGAGCAGGTTGTGAACACAGTTCATGCCCCTTTGTGGTGGCTGCTCCTGTTGATTCTTGCTGTCCAGGTGTTAAAGCCTCCCCAGGGGTGGGAAGTGCTCGGTGACCTGACTGAGCTGGGCTTGGCAGGCACTTAGCAGCTCTCAGGAGGTGCTAGAAACCTGCAAAGAGAATTCTAGTTTGGGAGGCTGAGCCCGGGCACTGCTTGTGGCCCATTCCCCGCTGGTTTCCCATCGACTGTGAGGAGTTTCTGCTTCAGGTGTCACCTTGAGTATGGTGAGGTCTGGCCAGGACTTGTGCAGGGCACCTTCAGACACCTGCCAGGTGTGCCTGTGATCAGTCAAATCCCATGGCTGCCTTGGTATGGGAAACTTCAAGCTAGTTCTCAATCCTTGCTGCTCTTACATGAATTTGGGGTTGTTCTGGGCATACCTGCTCAGTTTGATGTGGTGCTGCTCCGTGGGGCAGAGCACTGCTCTGTGTACCCACAGTGGAGGCAGCTGCCTGCTCCAGAGTGGACTGTGGGTCCCTTGCACTTGGGAATGTTGTTTGATGGGTTGCTGTGTTTATACACAGAGCCGTGTTTATTTTCTTGGGCTTGGTGATGGATGCTGGCAAAGTCACTCGGCAGTAGGATGGGAAGAAAAGGGTCATTCTTTGCTCCTCAGCTATTTCTACACTGTCCCTGCAAGGGAAATTGCTTGGTCAGGGCTTCTCTTTCTTCTCCTGAACAAATGTCATCTTGGGATTTGCTGCTAATCTTGGTGGTTGGGTGTGAAATTCCACAGCCCTCTGTGCAGGGAGAGAAGGGGCTCTGGCTGAGAGCTGGGGCCATGGGTGCCACAACCCCTGTTTGTTGAGGCCCTGGCACAGGGTGCCCAGAGCTGTGGCTGCCCCATCCCTGGACAGAGCTTGGAGCAACCTGGCATAGTGGAAGGTGTCCCTGCCTGTGGCAGGGGGTGGAACGGGATGAGCTTTCAGGTCTCTATGCACCCAAGTTATTCCATGATTGTCCCATTTGGGTGCTGGGGGATGTGGCTGCCTCCTTCCACCTTGGCAGGGACAGGGGGAATTTCTCAGCTCTGTGTTTTGGGAGCTGTGCTCTCACTGTCTGCATGGCACTGGTGCTCTACCAGTTGTTTCCCAGAGGTCGTGCACTGCTCCCCACAGCCAGCGCTGGCTCTCGGACCGAGACATGCTGCCACCTCTGCTGCATCTCACAAGGGAGCTTCTGGCCATCTCAGCTGCAGGAATTGGCCATTCCTGGGTTTCCTGGCTGGGGTCCGTGTTGGCCACTGTGGCGAGGGGACCCCGCCTTGGCAGAAGGGGGAGAAGAAATGTTGATGTCACCTGGCTGATGCCACTTTGCTCTTTGGCATCATCTGCCCCAGCCCAGGAGGGGCAATGGGGCAGCCACCAAGTCCCCAAGTCGATGGGGGACAGCAGGGTCTTGCCCCCAGCGTGGGAGAGGGGCTGTCATCCGCACACCCTGCTCCACCCCACCCCACTGTTTGTTCCCATCCGTGCTCTGCCTGGTTTTTTCCCTGCTCCTATTTTAAGCACACACTCCCATCCCGCCACGCTCTGTGGCCTTGCTGGGTTTGTTTCCAGTGTCTATTAAAAGACAATGCCCAGATGGGAGCACTCGTAGGAGGGCTGGGCTGGGCGGCGGGCTGGCTAATTCAGGCTGGTAACCCTGTGCTGCCGGCTGGCAGCCTGGAAACATCCTGTTTTGGTTTCTAAAAACTCTCTGGGCACTTCTGAGCTCATCTGTGCTGAGGAGAGCAGGGGCCAGATCCATCCCATGCCAGAGAGGCTGCTCCCAGTGGGACAGCCTGCTGCCACCTGCCTGTTCCCCTCTGGCCAGGGCTCCAGGGGCTGTGCTGCCTCTGGCCTCACCATGGGGGGAATTGTGGGGAGAGGTCCCAGCCAGCTTTTGGAAGGTGGGTAGTTACCAGAATGCCCTGCTGAGCCACATCAGTGAGGGACCACCTTCACCTCCTGATGGGGGAAGAGGAGCCTCTTCTGTACCCACAGTTGCTCCATGTTCCTGGGTGTGGGTGGCCAAAGCAAACCCCAGCACAGAGCCATGTCTGGGGGGCAGCCGGGGTTCCAGTGTGAGTTCACTGTGTGAGGAGCCCCTGGCTGGGGCTGGCCTCCTGGGGGCACAACTGAAGTGGCCACAGCAGCTCCTGCTCTGCCCGTGGCTCTCATCTAATCTATTTTCAACAACCATCTCCTGCTTTCCCATGTCTCCTCCCAATCCCAGTCCTGCCATGAGCCGCTCCCCAAGGAGAGCAGCTTTGGAGTGAGTGGGAGGGTTCCAGTTGCTGGAGCTGCTGTGAGTGGCATGACTGATCTGTGCCCTGTCGCTGCCAAGCTGCTTTCCCCTCCCAGTGCCAGCCCTGAGACTTGGGGACAGTTTGTGGGTTTTGCCCTTTTAAGGTAGATTTTGGCTGGGACAAACTGATGTCCTTGTCCCTGCAGTCTTTACCCTCCGTGGTTGCTGCCTTGTCCCTGCAGTCTTTACCCTCCGTGGTTGCTGCCTGGGCTCTGCCTCTGCTCCCCAGGCCCACCAGATTTGGGATGGCAGCGTCTCCCCTCCTGCCCTGTCCCCCTCCTCACTCACAGGAATGAATTCTTAAGGTGAAACCCAGCTTTTTCAGGAATGCCTCTGTGCTGCCTTGGGGACCCTGGATGGTCCAAAGGGGAGAGTTTGCAGGGGGGGCTGCAGGTGTTCTGCCCATGGAGGTTGGGCTGCCCCGGCCGTGGGAAGCAGTGGCAGGTGAGCTCTAGGGTGGCAGCAACCCCCAAGAGATGGAGCAGCTGCACCTGAGCTGGTCACAACTTGTGCTGTGATTTCAGCTCCCATCCTTCCCGACTGCTTGTCCCCTCCTTTTCTGGAGGCCACAGCTGTCCTGGGAGCACCTTCCTCATCTGCCTCTGTGCAAGACTTGGAGCCAGGCATGAGGCACTGGTCAGGGTCCCCACCATGGTGCAGGACCTGGGGCTGGTGTGGGATCTCCTGGGATCTGCAGGGGTGGATGAAACAAGCTGGCATCCACGGTGGCGAGCAGATGTCCGGCCGTGAGCGGCCAGGGCCATTCCTCGGCACGTAGAGTGACCGTCTGTGAACAAAGCAAGGTGGTGTCACCTGGGTGACTCCTCCATGGGTCTCTGCCACCAGCAGGTGTGTGCCAAGACTGGGGGCAGGTCTGAGCAGCCAGCATGAAGCTCCAGGCACTGCCCTGAGCAGAGGCATGGAACTGGATCCTGGCCCTTCCCAGGGGACACCAGTGGCTGTGCTGGGAGGAAGCAGCGGAAGACCAGGGCAAAAAGACAGGAGTGGGGTTTTCCATGTGATGTCTGCCACCTCCCACATTCCCTTCCCTTGCAGGACGCACCGACATGTGGCCGGAGCAGCCCGGGGAAACGCGGGGAGTGGAGAGCAAAGTCCCAGTGCCAGGAGCCGGCACCGGCAGCAGGCCAAGAGCTCACAGCACACCAGCACAGCCACCAGCATGGCCAATGGCACAGCCACCAGCATGGCCAATGGCATAGCCACTGGCGTGGCCACCAGCACGGCCAATGGCACGGCCACCGGCATGGCCAATGGCGTGGCCAACGGCACAGGTGACTCTGCGCTCGTGGGAGGTGGGGGCAGAGCTCGGGGCTATTACTCATTTAGAAAATGAATCGCTGCTGAGATAATGCATCTTGTAGTGCCTGGGAATTTTGTCCCCGCGGAGTGATTGATTTTTATTGATTTTACTTCTGATAAGCCAGGCAGCTCTGCAGAGCGCACTGGGAGGATCTCTGCTGCCTGTCAGGAATGATTTCTGTGACTCCACTCTGGAGTCACCAGCTCCAGGTGTTTAAAGGATACTGGGGCAGCAATATCACCGATATCACAGTGAGGAGGACAGTTGTCACTGCTGAGTGGGCTTTTTTCAGGGTTCAGCTGAATTTCCCAGCAGTCTTCAGTGAAAATGTTCTGAGCTGTGAAGTGGGGAGGAGCAGCTGCCTGTCAAGCATGAGACAAGGCACAAACCCACCTCTCATAGAGGGCTGGTTCTTACACCATGGGGTATTTTTGGAAAGATTTCTCTTGTCATTTCTTGGATTTGTCCACAAAGCCATAAATCCCTTGTGGAGCAGGACTGAGACCTGCTGAGTGCCTGACTGTGAAGTCACACGTGGCTGATCTGTTTTTCTTCTCTGGCTCTCATGGAGCATCTTCTGCTCCTCTGCACTGCATTTGCTTTTGTGGGAGAGGAAGGAGAGGCAGAGTGCTTTGTTTTGGGTAGAAGGAAATGTACTGTTCAGCCCAGAAGGAGTCTGGTGTCTTCTGACGTTTCGTTGGGAAAACCTGGAGCAATGCAATTTCAATTTTTCCAAAGCCCATTTTTGTCAAAGCCCAGCCCCTCCCAGGCTCCTTGCTCTGTGGACACTCCCTCAGGCTGGGGATGGGGATTTTGATCTCAAGTACAACTTGGCTCCTTGGCTTTGGTGTATTTAAAGAACTTTTTACTGGCCCAGCCACAGCCTCCCCAGTGGCTTTATGACTGTGCCGTCCTTGTTGCTGTTTTACCACCCCCCATGCCTCCCGCAGGTCCTGTCAGCAATGGCTCGGGATGGGGAGAAGAGTGTTTTGTGTGGCTGGGATTAGTGCTGGACACCCTGGAATGCCTAGAAACCAACCTCTTCTCCCTCACTGTGGCACATTTTGGTGACACTGCCATGTTTTTCAAGCAGGCTGTTCCAAGAACTCCCCATTACATTTGTCACTCACATCTGTAATTTCAGCTGACAATAAAAGAGATTATTCCCAGGCGTGTTTTCCCCACAGCCACATTGTTCAGCCCTTGCTATGTTCCCCCTGGAGCCCTTCTTTATCAGGTGGACTTTGGATCAGCTTTTCCCTGCTTTGTCCAGGACTGAGATCAAACTGACCATGGTGCATTCACCTGGGTCCTGCTGCACGTTCCCTTTGAAGCTTCTCACAATGTGACTGAAGCTTCTAAAATGGCCTTTTCCCAGGCTTGCTGGAGATGAAGGGCAGTCAGAGACCTCCTCAGCTGGGTCCTGCTGGACTCTGATGGAACATCAGTTGTTGCTAACCTGGAAATCTTCCTTGCCTGCAGCTTTTGCCTGGGGGCACCTGCAGCTGCTGCTGTGTCCCAGGATCCCTCTAGTGCTGGAGGATTTGTCCTGCCACCCTCCACCTGCCAAGCAGAGTGTCCTGAGCACTCTGTCTCTTCCACAGAGCATCTGTAGCTCTTCAGTCTCCCTTCCATGAGGGTTTATACTGCTTTTTCCTACAAGACTTCTAAATATTTGGGCTTCCCTTACAGTTTTTATGTTTCTCAGCTCTAACTCATGGAAATCTGTCTGCATTCCTCACGCCCTTGTTTGTGGGTTGTTTATAAAGCTTTTGCTTTGCCACTCCAGCCAGGATGCCTTGTAGCAAAGGATCTCCTCAGCTGGGCTGCCAGGTCTCAGCGTTTTGGCTATCTAATAAATATTCCTCAAACAAATTCCCTTTCAACTTTCTTTCTCTGCAAAAAACTTACCAGTTTTCTTTGTAGTTTTCCTTTGCTCAGTCTCTTCCCCTTCCCAAAAGTTCCGTGGAATCCAGCAACGTTTAGCTCTTTCCAGTGCTGTTGACTTGCAGAGCCTGGGTTTCACTCTGCCTCAGGGGAGATGCTGTACCCACTGTTTCGGAGCTCCCCCTCATTCCCCGAGTTCCCATCTGGGGTGCAGCTTGTTTCCAGTGGCAGAGGAGACACTGAGCACAAATGCAAAGAACCTTCTGCTTTTGCCTCAGGATGGAGGCGATGGCAGTGGTGCCCAGAGGGGTCTGGGTGAAGCAGGTGCTGCCTTTGCTGCAGGCTGGGAGCACTGAGAGCGCCGTGCTTGGGTTGTGACCCACCACGTGCTCTGCTTCCCGGGAAGATCAGCCGGCCTTGGCCCCCTCCCTGGTGCTGACCTCCTGCCCTCTGCCTTTCCAGTGAACGGGGATGCCGTGGGTGCCGTGGACATGGATGAGGACAGGCCGGCAGCTGGTGCCAGCGTTCCGACCCCGGCGGCGTCCGGCACGGCCGACGGCTCCGCTGCTCCTGCCCTTCCTGCCCTGAGCAGCTCCGGAGAGGCCGAGGAGGCAGCCTCAGGCCCCAGTGCCCCCCCAGCTCGGGCAGCCGTGCTCACCCTGGATGCTCTGCCCCCCGGGTAAGCTCTGCCTGTGGCCCTTGGGGAGTGGGGATGGGAACCAACTGGGGCACTGCTGTGTGCTGGGATGAGAGGCTGTTCAAGGGAGGGGAAGTGCTGCCCCAGGAACTGGTGGAGATGCTGGTGCTGGGTGGAACAAGGAGGGCCTGGGGCAGGTGCTGGGGATCCTGTGCTCCTTGTCCTGCCTGCCTGCCCAGGATGCTCTGGGCTGAGGTCTAGCCTGTGCCTGCTGGGTGTTTGGGGTAGTAAACAGTGGGTGGCATCTCTGTGCCAAGCAGCATCTGTGTCTGGGGAGCAGCAGAGCCCTCCACTCTCACCGGGCTGCTCAAGGGATCAGTCAGAGGAAAACACCCAGGAGAGTGAGCGTGGATTTTCAGGGAGCTCCACTGAGCAGGAGGGCACAGGCGTGCTCCGGGGACACCACAGAGACATTGGCCACGGCTGGGGCCAGGGGGGCAGGGCCCTCGAGTAGTGGTGCTCATTCTCCCTGGTGTGGATGCTGTTCATCCTCCTCCTCCTCCACAGGACATTGGGAATGGGCTGCAGAGGAGTGGGGGCTGCTGGCTCGGGCTGTGGGGGTGGCAGTCGGGGTCTGGGCTCAGCCCCCAGTGTGCTGCAGCTGCGCCGTTCTCCCCTCGTGTCAGACCCCTAGAATTCTGGGCGGGGGGTGAAATGGCCTGTGTTTGGGATGAAGGGAGCTGTTTATTTTGCTTTGGCTGAGGCGATGCCTGGAAGGTCAGGGCCCCGCTCGCGTGTCAGTCACAGGTAATTAGGGTTAACGGCTCACTGTGCCTTTATGCGGGTGTGTGAGGGTTTCTGTTCTCCTGGCCTGGGCGCTTCCTGTTTCCAGGCAGCTGGAAAAGTCCAGTGCTCTCAAAAAGGCCTTTATTCCAGCCAGAGCTTATGCCTCTTTCTGCTCCTACCAGGTAGACTGAAGGTCTCCTTTTCCCCACCTGGGGCTGGAAACAGGCTGTTGTTTCTGTGCTGGGGCAGGGAAGCCTGCAGATACCTTCAGGATTTTGGAGGTTCAGGAGGCTGCAGGCGCCGCTTTCTAAGACACCAGGCTGGATTTACCTGGCCCAGCCAGGTGGAAAAGTGGCCGTGTCCTCTGTGCCCATCTCCCTGTGGAGCTCACACACCAGAGAATCGGGTGTGTCAGAGCAGGGAGGAGGATAAAGGCGTTTGCTTTGGGAGATGGATGGAGAGGAACACTGAAGGGGTAGTGAGGCATTCTCCAGGCTGAGCTGGAATTTAGATCTCTGGAGACACCTTTGGTTAGCACCTTCTGTGCTGGCCGTGGGATCTGTAGGGGGAAAGAGGGCAGCACGAGCTGCATTTGTGCTGTGCTGTGCTGGCCTGAGCAGGGGGAGACCAGAGATCAGGGGCTTCCCAGGTGAAGGAGAGCAGAGAGTTGAATCCGTTGAGGTCTCCACGGTGTGAACCCTGCCAGGGAGCTGCCAGAGCAGGTCCTGGGCTAATGGGGATTTGCTGAACTGGATTGCACAGTGCTGTGTCCCTGGGGTGGTGTAAATGAGCTTCTGGAGTTCTCTTGAGCCCTGATCCAGGGAGGCTGGTTTTTGGCGGGCTCACCTCACCACGGAATTTTCTTACTGGTGGTTTGGGGCCCATCTTGGGAGATGGGGATGCAGGATAGCCCCTTGCTGGGACGGCTGTGAGAGCACTGTAGGGCCTGTGGGGATGGCTCCTGCTCTGCCACTCCAGGAGCAGCGTCCCCCTGCAGAGCTGCCAGGCACGTCCCTCCTGAGCCCTGCGCCGTTCTCCGAGTGTCTCCTTTCTTCCCTGGAAGCGTGGGGAGCACTCCCTTCAGCCTCTGGAGGGTGGTCCCAGCCTCCCTGCTCATTCTGGGCTGTAACAGACGGTTGGGTTCATGTGGGGATCCCAAGTGATTTGCTGTGCTCAGATCTCCGTGTCTCAACATCTGCACCAGGTGTGGTGGCTCAAAGGCATCCCTCACACAACTGGGAGTCTGTCCTAGGGGCTAGAGAGGGCTGGAAGGAGTTCTGAGTAATTCCAGCCCCGACAGTGCCCAAAACCTCCTTCACATCCTCTGGGCAGAGCGTTCCCCTGCGGAGCTGGGAGCGTGTGTGGCGCCGGAGCCGTGGCCACAGTGCCCAAGGCTTTGGGGTCCCAGCTCTCATGCTGGGGTTTCTGAGCGGATCGATAGTGAAGAGAGGGGAGGGGGACTGCTGGCTCCTGCATCTGGATCCTATCAGGGATGATCCCATGTGGGGACAGGCGGCTGGAGCAGGGGGCGTGCGTGCTGTCTTGCCCGCACAAAGAGGTGCTTTATGCTGCCTGGCAGAACCCATGGGGCTGTGGTTTCTTACGTAAGGAGGGCGTTTTGTTTGGACTGCAGGGTTGCCTCAGCTCTGCCACTTCTCAGTGCCTGTGGCTCCCTGCATCCATGGCCATCATGAGCCTGTGGGCAGCTGGAGGAGAGCTGGCAGGGACCGGCATGTTGGGTGCTTTGTGGTTGCAGTGTGGTGCATGTGGGGAGAGCTCCCACCATCCAGTGCTCCCAAAACCGTGGATCTCCCATGCTGGGGGCTGTGTGGAGCTGGGCAAGGTGGTCTGAGCACGGACGGGTTGTCCCCAGTGTCCCCATCTCTGTGTGTCAGCGGTAACCGCGGTTCATCACCACCGGCGGTGACTGGCAGGGAGAGCCAGCCCTCGGCAGATTCACTCCTCACATCACCCAGGAGCTGCTGGGGAGGAGTTTGTGAGCTCATCAGTGTTTTTACAGGGGGTGAGGTGGGGGCAGGGGGACATCAAGCAGTAGCTGCCACCACCAGCAGCTCTCCGCAATCCTGCATGTCTCTTTTCAGTCACGAGCACACCCAGAGGGATCCAGAAACCTGGAGGAATTCTCATCATGGGAATTCTGGTCTCTATAGCCACAGGAATGGTGCCTTCCAAGTCCTCAGAGCTGTATGGATCAGAGAACCTGATGTTAATGAGACTGGAGGACCTGTCCAGGGCAATTCCACTGCCCTGAAGGTGCCTGGGCACCTTCTGCCATCCATCTCATGGGGTGGACATCCTTGTGCCTTAGGACACCCCAGCTGTGCTGATTTTCTCTTTAGAGATTTCACTCTTGTTTTACCTGTCCTGGTGCTTTTATGCTCATGAAGCACCAAGTTCATGGTTTGTGACCAGGAAACTGGGTGGTGTCAGGCTTGGCAGCCCCTCACCCTTATGGTGTAGGGGCACAGCAGATGCTGCCTCAGACTCTCCCTCAGGGATACCCACTGTTGTCCCTGACCTGGTCCAGGGAGGAGAAAGGTCCAGTGCTGCTGACTAGAAGCAACATGTGCAGGTGTTACATGGGCTCCACAGAGGCTGCAATGCAGCTGAGCTGTGTCACAGCAGTTGTGTGTCCGTGGTGAGGTCACCGATGGCTTTGCTGTCCTTGGAGCTGTGGGGCTGAGCTGGAACAAGCCCAGGCTGTGGGGCACTAGCACTTGGAGCAGCTCCATCCCCAGGGCTGCCTTCTCCCTGCCAGCCTGGGCTGGCTCCCTTGCTGTCACACAGAAGCTGGTGTATTAATTTCCTAGAGCTTTTTATGGTGATTAATTGAGACAGAAGATTGAATGGGGAGAGAGGCCTGTGGGAGCAGAAGTGTGGCAGGAGAACACTTTATCTGTCAGCAGCTGCTGCCTCGCCTCCTCTGCTGAAGGATAAAAGCTGACGAGAAAGCACAGGCTCCACAGAGCTTTTACCTTTGCCAGGGTGAATTCATGAATGAATTCACACAAAGAATGGTTCCAGTGTGGCCCTGTAAAGCCAGGCTCGCTGTCACCCAGGCTGTCCTCAGGGCCACCCCAGCCTGAGTGCCGTGGCCACACGTGTGTTTAAGCTGTAGCTGTCAGCAGCAAGCCCAGGGCTGCCAGGGAGAGAACCCAGCCCCAGCCCAAACTCAAACACTCCCCTTTGAAGATGTATTAGGACAAACCAAACAAAAACATCAGAAACACAGGGCATAAAACTGACCCTGTGTGAAATCTTATGCCGACCTTTCTGGGGGAAATTAGGAATTTATGTTCCAGGTTATGCCTGTTCAGGAAGCAGAGTGCTGCAGCCCCTCTCCCAGAGTCTCCATCTAGGAGGCCCAGCAGCTGCCATGCAGACCTGTCCAGTAAAGGTTGGAATGCCAAGGATGTGAGGGGCTGGGCTCCCTGACCCACCAGGGGCAGCTCTCTGGATGTTCTTGGTGCCAGCAAGTATCACCTGCCTCATGATTTTATTTTTCTTGCAGGTGGGAACAGCGGGAGCTGCCGAATGGTAGAGTCTACTATGTAGACCACAACAACAAGACCACGACGTGGGAGAGACCCCTTCCTCCAGGGTAAGGGGCTCAGGGGCTCCAGGCCTTGCCTCGGTTGGAGGTCGGCTGTCCTGGAGGGATGCTCATGGCATCCTGGTGGGAGCTCTGCTGGTGTCCCAGAATCCTGTCAGGCTTCGTGTGCCCTTGCAGGAGCTACTCGAAGAGTTACTCGTCCTCTGTATTTCGTTTTGGTGGGTCCTTGTCCAAAAGAGCCCCTTTAGGTGTGAAACCAGTGGTTATGCTGGAGCTGGGCACAGAGCCCTCATGTCGGAGGGTGCCAGTCCGCAGGACCCGCCAAGCTGCGTGAGACACACGGTGACAACTTCCTTGGGTGCTTGCAGGTGGGAGAAGCGCGTGGATCCTCGAGGCAGGTATTACTACGTGGACCACAACACCCGGACCACCACGTGGCAGCGCCCCACGGCCGAGTACGTCAGGAACTACGAGCAGTGGCAGTCGCAGCGCAACCAGCTCCAAGGGGCCATGCAGCAGTTCAGCCAAAGGTTCTTGTACCAGGTGAGAGCCGGGCGTGGTGCTGGCGGGGGTCTCACCTGGCTGTCCCACTGGTCTTGCCGGGGCCTGCCTGGGAGCCACGGAGCGTGGGAAGGCGCTTGCTGGGCTGTGTGGGGTCTGTGTGAGCTCAGAGCAGTGCCTGGATGGGAGCCCACAAACTCCTCAGCTGCCTGCAGAGGCTGTGGGGGAGTGACTTGCTTTTTATAAACCAGCTTGCACGGCCTTGAAGAGTGGTGGGAGGTGTCCTCAGCTGCCTGTGCCCAAGGTCTCGCCAGTGCCAGTGGCACACATTCTCCTGTGACTCCCATCAGACAAGCCTTGCTGCAGACCTGTGGGGCTGCAGAACCTGCTGTTGGAGCTGAGGGAGCTGTGGGAGCCTGGTGTGTAGCAGGACAGGAGGCTCTGGGGCCTGAGCTCATCCCTGCCCGGGTCTCTGTTGGGCTGAGGACAGCGTGGTTGGGTCCCAGATGCAGCAGGAGCTGCAGGGCCAGGGTACCAGTGCAGAGGGTTGCAGGAGCCAGGGACCAGAGGGTGCAAGGAACAAGCTGGACTTGGCCAGCTCCCTCCTGCTTCCTCTGCTGCTTCCCCTCATTCCTGGTTTGGGCTGAGTATTTGCGTTTCCTTGCTCAGGGAATGGTCTCAACCATTCTGTTTCTGGGCAGGGACCACGCTTGTCCCGGCCATACCTTTGCTGTGGATCTGGACCCAGCTGTGGGAGTGAGCACCTCTGCTGACCTGAGCAGTGCTGGTGGCCATGGGCTGCAGGGAGAGCAGTGCTTGGGAAAGGGCCAGGCTGGAGCGGTTCTGCCACCCGGAGCAGCAATCTGGCCCGTGCAGTGGTGAAACTGCACTCGTGCCAGAGGCAGGTGAACAGGTGTGGAGGGAAGGTGGGGAGCCTAGAGGAACCAGCTTCTCATTGACTTTTATCTCCTCAGAGAAAGCCAGGAGTCCCAGCTGAGACTGGAGTGAGCTCAGGGCTGTATCGAGGAGCTCGGCTGCTCTCTGGGCAGGGGAGTAGGCAGTGCAAAGTCCATTCTGTGTGGAACACAACCGGGGCCGCTCCTGGGGCTCAGCCCCTCTCCTCCCCCTGCCTGTCCCTCCCTGGATGTCTCTCCAACCCTTCCAAGCCTCACAGGGGAGCTGGACCCCCACGACCGTGCTGTCCCACGTGCCGTTCACCAGAGCCCAGTGGAAGGGCACTGGGAGGGGCTCCCCTGGGAGGGGGCTCCCAGCGGGGCTCCAGGCCCATCCCTCACTCCCCGCCAGTGCCAGCCTTGGAGCTGCTCCAGCGCCGTGCAGCTCACCCTGGCCGCGCTCTGCCGAGGGAGGGACTTGAGCTCCAAATTTAGCCTGATGAAACGATTGTACTTTTTGTTTCAAACTCTGCTGCCAGCGGTGATGGCTGCTGCTCTGCCTCCTGCCCCACAGGGGCTTTCTGCTTGACTTGCCCCTGCCTCCAGCATCCCTCTGCCCTCCTTGCTGGAGGGGACGGTAGGGGGGATGACGAGCAGTGGGGCAGAGCCTGGGAAAGGCAGAGCTTGGGGGGCTTGGGTGAAGCCAGGGATCGCTCTCCCAGCAGATGCCCTGGTGCTGCATCCCTTGCATGAAGGGTCTCTGGCACAGGGGCCAGGTTGTTCCCAGGGGCTGTGGGGAGCTGCAGGAGCTGCCTGGAGCCCTGCCCTGGTAGCTTCAATTAGCTATGTTTAGGTGCCAGTGAGGTGGTACCTCTGGACAAGACTCGGCTGCGTGTCTGGGCAGCCTGTCCTGGTGGGGAGGGAGCGGACGCTGCCCCAGGTCCGAGCTGTGCTGGCCATGCCAGTCCTGGCACGGGGGGCGGGTACAAGAGATGAAGCTCGGAGGGGCACGGGCTGTGCCAGGCCATCCCCGGGGTGCTGGGCTGCCATGAGCTGTACCCATCCAGGTTTTGGTGCCTCTCGGGGGTGGGGGTCCCTGGCGCCGCGAGGGCCGGGTCTGGCTGCAGGTGGCATGTCCTGGACCCAGGCTGACTCGGATCGGTCCTGGCGCGGGGAGCTGGGACACAGCCCCCTCCAGCAGCTGGGCTTTTACCTTTTGGGTAACGATTCGTTTCTTATTTAACCATTAAAAGCGCTTCCAGGTCCCCTCCTGCCCTGGGCCCCGGGGACCCTCTATCCCCAGGGAGCGCAGCGGGGCGGGGGCGGGGGTTTGCACCCACCGGCGCGGGACAGCGGCCCGTGCCCCCCGTGCTGGGCCAGCCCGGCTCGGGAGAAAGGGGCTTTGTGCGGCGGGGGCGGGGGCCGGGCCGCCCGGGCTGAATGCGGGCTCAGTGCAGCGCATCCCGCACCGGCCCTGCCCGGGAGGAGGGGGCCGCCATCCCGCCAGGAAGCGCGGGGCGTGGACAGCGCTTGTGGGAATGATTTCATTGGAAAGGCCTGCGATATTTTTTCCCCTCTTGTGTGTGGTTCTTGGAGGAGGCTGGAGGTGTATGTGGAGGGGACGCCGGCGCAGCCGAGCAGCCGCGCACGTCCGGAGCCCTCCGGGCCGTCCCGCTGCCCTCGGCCGGCACAGCCCCTGCCCCTGCCCGCCGCCCCTTGGCTGCCCCAGCCCCTGCTTAGGCTGAGCTTCTGGGCTTTTTTTTTTTTTTTTCTTCTTTCTTTTTTTTTTTTTTTTTTTTTTGCGTTTCTTTTTTTAACCCCCCTTGAGTGTGCAAGTTTTTTTTAGTTCCCTGGGAGCTGTGGGCCAAGGAGAGGCGAGTGGAAGCGGGGCTGGCCGGCTCACCTCTATGTTCTGCTCCTCCCAGCCATCCTGGCTCTGGGGTTTATTCCGTGTTTTTGCTCTCTCTGTTGTCTCTAGTCCTCCGGAGCCCCGTCCGACAATGATCCTCTGGGGCCCCTTCCTCCTGGCTGGGGTAAGTACTGTGCTGCCTCACCTGCTCCTGCATGGCCCCCAGGGGACACTCCTGTCACCGACAGCAGGACCCTGCCCATCCCGCGGGGAGCACCGTGCTGCCAGCGCCTCCCTCGCTCCCATCCCTGGCGATACTGGGAAGGGTGGCCGTGGAGCCAGCACTCCCTGTGCTTGGCTGCACGTGGGGCTGACTCTGCCTGTGACTAGCACGATCTCTGATGTGAAATTCAACTTTTTTTTCCCCCCCTTTTTCCCTTTTTGCTGGAGGAGTTCGCAGCCTCTCTCAGTTGCTGAATGCAGAAGTGCCTGTGATTGCTCTTTGGATGGGGGAAGATGCTGGGGATCCAAGTCCTTGCTTGTCCCCACACCCCTCCTCTGCCAAGCAGGGATCTGTCCTGCTTCCGTGCTGCCTCCAGGTTGCTCTGCCTGGGTCTGTAGCAGGGCTGGGAGCTGGCAGGAGCAGGGCTGGTGGTCCCCACATGGCCCAAGCATTGTGTGCCGGGACATTTTGAAAAGTTCCTGTGTCACCCACAGGACAGAGAGATCCCCTCCATGGCCAAAGCATCCCTGGAGAGGGCAGGCTGGGACGCTTGTGGGTGCAGCTGGGCTGTGCTGTGCCAGGGAGAGCAGGAGAGGGGTTAAAATTGTGGAAGCTTGGAGCAGGACAGAGGGACTCAGGCTGCTCAGGGAGTCCACAGGGGCAGTGTCTTGATAGGGGCAGTGGTGGAGCCCTTGCTGGGTGTCCCACCTCCCATCAGCAAGGAGAAGGGACCAATCCCCAGTGCCAGCTGGGCAGGCTGGGGAGGCGCAGCTCTGCGTGGGGCTGAGCACCCCCTGGGTTTGGGGTCCCCAGGATGGATGGGATCCCTGGGGTGGATGCAGTCCTGGCCATCATTTGGGGGCTGCTGCCCACAGTCCAGGAGTGAGATGGAGCGAGGGGCTGGCACTGGCCAGAAGGGTGACAGGGAGGTGACAAGGTGTCGCTGCCTGTGTGGTGCAGGGCTGAGCATGTGGGAGTGATGCAGCACACAGAGGACGAGGAGGAGGTGCGGGGCACACACGGTGCTGGGGAGGCAGGGGTGTGTGTAGGGGTGGCTGGTGTGTGTGGTGGGGCTGTTTTGTGCCTGTGTGCAGCACAAGGAGAACCCTGTGTGTTCACACATGTGTGCACTGGAGCAAGGCCGTGCAGGGAGTTTGGAAAGCACCTGTGGCTCCATGTGGAGGGAGGGACGTTGCTGTGTGTCCCAGGAGGGGGTGTGTGTGCCACGAGGGTGTGTGGCTGTGCACAGCCCCCGTGCTGGCCTGGCAGCGCATTGGCAGCGCTGGCCTTGCCCTGGCACCTCCCACATGCTGGCACTGCTGGGCTGAGGCAGCTTGGGTGCGTGGAAAGAATGTGGGGTTTATCCTGCCTTTTCCAAAGGAGCCAGGGAGGTGGAATGGGGGAGCTGACAAACTTCTGTGAGCTGCTGTTCCCAGGACTCCAGCTGACGCTTCCTCTCCCTTTTCTCCTAGAGAAGAGACAGGACAATGGCCGAGTGTATTACGTGAACCACAACACCCGGACCACGCAGTGGGAAGACCCTCGCACGCAGGGGTAGGCGGCCGTGGGGGGAGCAGGGTTTGGGAAGGTGCTGTTCTCCAGGGACCTGCCCTGGCTGAGGACCTTTTGCTGGCCTGCACTGAGGCCATGCGTCCCACAGATGGAGAGTGAAGCTCTGACAGTGCCGTGGCTGCGGCTGGAGTGCTGCCCAGGCAGGGCTCCTCTCACAGGGTGCGCGCAGTCGCTCGCCAGTCCCATGCCATGGATCCTTCCTTTTGCCTGGCACAGAGCTGTAGTTCAGGGGGGACTGCCTGAAGGGCCTGTCTGGTGAGCCGTTCCTTGCCAGCAGGATGATCCAGGAGCCGCCACTGCCGCCGGGCTGGGAGATGAAGTACACGAACGAGAGCGTGCGGTACTTCGTGGACCACAACACCCGCACCACCACCTTCAAGGACCCGCGCCCGGGCTTCGAGTCTGGGTAAGCCCCGAGCAGCGAGTCTGGGGGCTCGCGTGGGCTCTGACAGAGGAGAGCTGCACCCAGTGACCCTCATCCCACCTGGCTGGCGACGGGGGCTGCTCGGGGCCGGGGGTGTGACCGAGGCCCTGCTGCTTTGGCAGGAGCAAGCACGGCGGCTCCCCAGGTGCGTATGACCGGAGCTTTCGCTGGAAGTACCACCAGTTCCGCTTCCTCTGCCACGTGAGTAGAGCGGCTGTGGGCGGCTGCGTGGGTGCCCTGAGCCCTGTGGGCAGGTGTGGGTGAGGAGGGCCGTGCCTGCCTCACACAGCCCTGTGCCTCTGCCCTGCCTGCAGTCGAACGCACTGCCCAGCCATGTGAAGATCAGCGTGTCCCGGCAGACGCTCTTCGAGGACTCCTTCCAGCAGGTAGGGAGGTGCCGGGGCCACGGAGCTGGGCAGGAGTGGAGCTGGCCCTCAGGAGTGGAGCTGGCCCTGGCCGCGGTGACACTTCCCTGCTCGTCCCCAGATCATGAACATGAAGCCGTACGACCTGCGGCGCCGGCTGTACATCATCATGCGAGGGGAGGAGGGCCTGGACTACGGTGGCATTGCCAGGTGAGCGCGGCGCGCCGGGCCACGGAGCTGTGCCATGCCTGTGCCCTTTGTCCTGTGGGCAGTGCAGGCACGAGGCAGCCGCACTCAGGACTCCCAGTCCTTGAGCAGAGGAGTCCAGGGGTGTTTAAATGGGAAACTGAGTTTTAGGAGTGGTGGAACGCCCTGAAAGCACTTCCAGGCGTGTCCCTGGCAGCGACAGCACAGGGGACGCAGCTGGGGCTCCCCTGCTACTCCCAGTGTGGGGGTGATGGGCTGAGTGGCCTCATCTCCCTGCAGCTGACAGGCCCTGGTGTTCCCAGACAGTCAGCATATGCCAGGGCAGACAGGGTGTGATGTGGTTGCTGCGGCCCTGCTGCTGCCCCAGTATGGTGTTGCCACAGGGCATGGGCTGTGGCTTGGCTTGAGGGGGTCCTGTGTGCTTGTGATCCCCCTCTGGCTCCCCTGGGACATCTCCTTGGAGCTGGGTTGGTGTGTCCCTGCCCGCTGCCACCCCACGCTCACCTGCTGCCCTTCGTGGGGCTGCTACCCTGGCTCCTGCTCCTGCTCCACCTCTCTCTGTGTCCTGCCAGTGGTTTTACCCTATGGTAGGTTACGTCATGCTGTTCTACCACAGGGTAGAACCACGGACGGGATGCCGGGGCTGCCTCCACGTCCGAGGATTCCTGTCTGCCTGCACGGCCGGGGGAGCAAAGCCAGGATGGTGCTGTCCCGAGCTTGGCGTGGGGCTCCTGGGGCAGCGTGTGCAGAGGGATTGGGTGCACTGGGGTGTGTATGTGTGGGACAGCCCAGCTGGGACTGAGTGTGTGGCACCTGACGGGGTTCCTAATGCTCTGAGTGGGGCCTGCAGCAAGCTGGCATCTCCAGAAACATCTCACAAACCCCACAAACCACAGGGCACCTCCTGGAGGGGGACACCCTCGCCCAGTCACACCAGTGCCCAACACCTGCCTGGCACCCTGAGGAGGTGGGCACCCGGTTGGTGCAGGGACACACACTGTCTCCTCCCTGAGCTGCTTGTCACCGTGTTCCCCTTGTCTCGTCCAGGGAGTGGTTCTTCCTCCTGTCCCACGAGGTGCTCAACCCCATGTACTGCCTCTTCGAGTACGCGGGCAAGAACAACTACTGCCTGCAGATCAACCCCGCCTCCTCCATCAACCCCGACCACCTCACCTATTTCCGCTTCATTGGCCGCTTCATCGCCATGGTGAGAGCCTGGGGGATGGCACGGGGTGGTCAGCAGGGCGAGGGGCAGCTCCATGTGCCACAGCTGTGCTGGGCTCGGCACTGCTGCCCTCCGTGAGCCCCTTCTTGCCCACGTGTGGGTCCATGGGAGATGGCCCTGCAAGGGGGTGCTATGGGGTGATGCATTTTAAATCCAGGGAATGGCTGTGGGGCCAGAGGAGACCTGGTTTCCCAGGAGTTGTGGCGGGGATGGATGGCTCCAGGTCTTTGGCTGTCACCCCAGGTGCTGTCGGATCTGCAGCTCCAGGGACTATTTTTAGTCCCAGCTGTGTGAGATTTTCCAGCTGCCCGAGCTCCGGAGCAGCTCCTCCTGTTTGTCTCGGATTCCTTAAGGCCAATGTGCCCCGGGCTGGCAGGGGGGCTGCCAGGGCTCCCCAGGCCCAGGGAAGGGTCCCTGGCCCGCAGCCCTGCGGGGTGTGCGCGGAGGCGGCTCCGGCCCCGCTGTCCTGCCCTGCCCTGCCCCGCCTCGCAGGATACCAATAAAACCCCAGACTATTACTCACCGCTGGGCTGTTCTAGACAAGCGTCTGCATTATTTTTGGCTGCCTTTGCCTCGGGGCTCCTGGAAGCCAGGGATTGAGGGAAGCCACAGCACAGCTCTGTTTGAACAAGTGCTCTTAATAGAGCTGTGAGGGGAGAGGGAGACGCAGTGGAATTTGTGGTGGGGAGGGAGAGGGGCTGCAGCCCACCCGCCCTGGGCAGTGCTGTTGGGGCAGCCCACCCTTTCCCACCGTGTGTGCCAGCCAGGAGCAAGTGCCACAGCTCAGGGACCCGGCAATGAGTTCCTTCTGCCCCGTCAGTGCCCCAGGGTGGAGCGTTTTCTCGCCCCAGGGCTGCGTCCTGGGGTCCCCCATGACCTGGTGTCCCCTCCCCGCCACAGGCTCTGTACCACGGGAAGTTCATCGATACCGGCTTCACGCTGCCCTTCTACAAACGGATGCTGAACAAGCGCCCGACGCTGAAGGACCTGGAGTCCATCGACCCCGAGTTCTACAACTCCATCGTCTGGACCAAGTGAGTGCCCTGCGCTCCTCCTCCACCTGCTCCGGTCGTGCTGCGGGCGGGCAGAGCTCTCCCCGCAGCCCCTCACTGCTGCTGGGTGCCTCCATCAGGAATCACATCCCAGTGTCCCCCACAGGGAGAACAGCCTGGAGGAGTGCGGCCTGGAGCTGTACTTCATCCAGGACATGGAGATCCTGGGCAAGGTGACCACCCACGAGCTGAAGGAGGGTGGTGAGAGCATCCGTGTGACGGAGGAGAACAAGGAGGAGTACATCATGTGAGTGGCTGTCCCAAGGGTCCTGTCAGGCACCCGCCCCCAGCGGCTGCAGGGGTGGGACCGTGGGGCTTGGGACGTGGCCGCTTCCCTGGGCTACGTGGCCTGTGACAAGCCCGGGCTGGCGCGGCTGGCCGAGCTCTGCTGCAGTCTGGATTGCTGCGGGCTGGGCAGTTGCCAGTACTTTCAGGAAAAAGGAGAGGGGAGAGAGGCTGAGGCTGCTCTCCCATCTCATGGCTGTTACCCCTGCCTGCCTGGGGGCTGCCAGGGCCAGCTCAGCTCCAGCCAGGGGACTTGCTTTGTACCCCTGGAGCTCCTAAGTCCGCTGTGCTATGCTTGGGGCTGAATGCTGCTCATGGGTTTGGGGGCAGAGACAGAAATCCACCAGTGGGAACTGAGGGGAGCCCTGGTGCTTTGAGGGAGCCCCTCTCCCCTTCCCCACACTCCCGGGGCCCTCCCTGTTTGTGGGAGGGATCCTGGGGTTTCCCCGTGCCGGGCCAGCGGTGCTGGCTCTGTGCCGACCCCGTCTGCCTCCCCAGGCTGCTGACGGACTGGAGGTTCACACGGGGCGTGGAGGAACAGACCAAGGCATTCCTGGACGGCTTCAACGAGGTGGTGCCACTCGAGTGGCTGCGCTACTTCGACGAGAAGGAGCTGGAGGTGAGCTGGCACCTGGGGTGGGGACGTGGATGTGAAGTGGCACATGGTGACCCTGCTCATGCTCTGTGCCCATCGGCTCTGCTGATGAGGGTACGGCCCCGGGTGTTCGCTCTGCGGGTGGCTCATTGGGTCCATTGGCAAGAGAACATCTTGTTGGATGGGAGGAATTCATCCCAGATGCCTCAGTGCTGGTGCCTGGGCCAGCTGAAGGCCGGCACTGGAGGAGTTGGTGCTCGGAGTGCGGGTGCAGGGCCCTGTCTGTCCCCTGCTGAGTGTTCCCCTGTCCCCAGCTGATGCTGTGTGGGATGCAGGAGATCGACATGAACGACTGGCAGAAAAATACCATCTACAGGCACTACACCAAGAACAGCAAACAGATCCAGTGGTTCTGGCAGGTCAGTCTGAGCCCAGCT
Organism: Coloeus monedula; assembly: GCF_965178545.1. Taxonomy (NCBI): domain Eukaryota; kingdom Metazoa; phylum Chordata; class Aves; order Passeriformes; family Corvidae; genus Coloeus; species Coloeus monedula. The sequence goes on from NC_138793.1 coordinate 20,331,656, forward strand.
GAGGGTGTGGGGTGGCAGGAGCCATCCTGTGGGATGGGACCAGGATCCCATTCACCTGCTGCATTCCTGCTGCAGGTGGTTAAGGAGATGGACAACGAGAAGAGGATCCGGCTGCTGCAGTTTGTGACGGGGACCTGCCGCCTGCCTGTCGGGGGCTTTGCTGAGCTCATCGGTGTGTCCTGGGGAGCCACTGGGGGTGGCACCTTCCTGTCCCTGTCCCCACACAGAGCACACGCAGCACATGAGCAGGAAAGCAGCTGCGAGGTCTGAGCACAGGGGTCCCATCTGGTGTTGTGCCATTTCCAGACACATTCTTTGGCCATGACCGCCCTGCCAGGGTTAACTTTGTCGGGCTGGTTTGTGATCTCAATCTGAATGAGATTGGATTTCTGATTGAATTTTGATTCTTGTGTGACAAAGCCTCTTTTTCAGAAAACCACAGTGTGGTTCCACTCATCCTTTAATTTGCTGCTTTTTGGGGCCTGCACCAGCCTTTCCCTGACTTTCCTGGTATTCGTGTCAAGCCAACCAGCTTGCTTAACCCCCTCAGTTGTTCTTGCTGGCATATTAGCTTTTTCCGCCCCCTGGAACCTCTCCAGCATTCCCAATCTGTTAAAAAGCCAGTGACTCAGACTTCCTGTGCCAGGTCCTTTAAAACTCTTGGATGGACTCGCACAATCCTGAGGGTTCACAGATCAGTAAGTTTTAGCACTGGCTATGGAACCATCATGCTCAGAGATGGTGCTCTTGCCCCTTGGTGCTGTGAACCTGCATTTTGCTTTCTCCTTTGTTTTTTGAACATCCTCTCTGCAAACAGGCAGAGATTGTTTCTGTGGATTTACCCCCTGTGTCCCTGGGATTGTAAGCCCATGACGGTGGATCTCAGTGTGTGTGGGAGGGGTTTCTTTTTCAGCTCGTGGTCGTGTAATGAACTTTGCTGTGCTTGTCATTAACAGGCAGCAACGGGCCCCAGAAATTCTGCATCGATAAAGTTGGCAAAGAGACGTGGCTGCCACGGAGCCACACGTGGTAAGTCACTGCCCCTCGGCCTGGCCGGAGTGCGTGAGGGCACAGGGAACGCTGCGGGGCTGCACGGGGCTCTCCATCCCATGGGATGGGAGTGCTGTTCCTGGCTGTGTCTCACCTTCCACTCTCTCCCCAGCTTCAACCGCCTGGATCTCCCTCCCTACAAGAGCTACGAACAGCTGAAGGAGAAGCTGCTTTACGCCATCGAGGAGACGGAAGGGTTTGGACAGGAGTGATGGAGCTGTGGGGCATTCCCAGAGTGCTGCCGGCCGGTGCCCACGGCCCTCTCTGGGATGTGCACAGGCCCCTATGGACACTGTGGCTCTTGCTCCCAGGCGAGGCCTGCACTGACACGGCCCTGGGGGAATGGGGCTTTGCTTCCCTCCCTAAGGAAATCTGAGGTGTGATGGAGAGGAGGACACAAGGGCTTGGCTCGCGAGGGCTGGCGCAGAGGGGCTGGGGGGCAGCACAGGGGGCACTGGGGCTTCTCGGCCCCCCTCACAGACACAGGTGTTTGGTAGAGGCTCTTCCCCCTCCTGTTTTCTGCCTTTTGATGCCATTTTGATAGTGGCAGGTGAGGGGGAAAATGGCTCTGACTGATTTCTGGGCCCCATCCTGCACCCAGCATCCAGCAACAATGACAAGGACCCCCAAGATGATGCTTCTGAAGGGCTCTTGTGCACTGTCTGAGCGCCAGGACAGCCCCTTCCCCAGCCACACCCACAGCCGCTGGAGCCAGAGCCTGGCTGAGCGTGTCCTGATTTGCAGCCCGTGGCCCGTGGGCAGCTGTATTTAAGTGATGTGGTTTCTGCTCAGAGCTGGTGCTCCACAGCAGCCCCGGAGGCTCGGGGCACTGCCGGGGCCCTGCCGGCCTTCGCTCAGATCCTGGGTCCTGCCCACACTTCCGTGTTCCCTCTGCTGCCGGCCGGGCTGTGGAGAGGGCAACATCACCTGGATGTCACTCCTGCCCTTCCCTGTGTGTGCGGGCAAGAGGCCTGGCATGTCCGTGTGTCCGGGGGCCTGCGGAGATGGGACCCTGCAACGGCTCCGGGCTGGGAAGCGGCCGGGTCCGCACGGCCCTGCCTGCCCCGCGAGGCTTCCTGTGCAATAAACGACAAAGCAGCTGCCGAGGTGTGCCTGTGTCCTGGATCCCTGCGAGTCCCAGGTCTCTGCCTGTCCTGGCTCAGCATTGCCCCTGGGCCCGGGTATGGCTCCCAGGGTGGGGTCTGTGCAGTGCTCAGGCTCCAGGACCATGACAGCAGCCGGAGCTCAGCACTGGGATCATAAATCCCGTGGATTTTGTCCCTGCCCGCTCTGTGTCAGTGGTGATGGTCCCAGTGCTTCCCCGGGCTCACAGCCTCCTGCCGCCCTGAGAGCTGCTTGGCCCCGACCAGGGGTGACAGGGCCACCAGCGCTGTCCCCAGGGAGGGGCTGGGGCCCTGCTGGCACAGAGCTGTGACAGCAGTGACAACATCCCAGCTGTGCCACACCCCTGGGGGCTGGGGCACAGAGCCAGTTAAACACAGGGATGGCTGTGGTGCACGGAAGTGGTTGATGGCAATAGATTAGCCCTGGAAAATGGGAATACACTCACCGAGAGCAGAGTGTGTGTGAGCTGAGGCCTCAACACCCCCCAAGACACACTGGGGGAAGGAAAAGTGCTGTATTAAAGTATAATCAAATCAAAAGCCTCTGCATGGCTCCCCCAACCCTGCCTGGGTGAGGAAGAGCAGTGCTGAGCACAACATACAAGACCCCACCACCAGGGATTTAGTTTACAAGATTTTTAATTTACAAATAAAAAAACTACACCTTTTACTTTTTCTCCTTTTTCTCTTCTTTCTTGCCATCACTCTTCTCTTTGTCCTTCTCCTTCTCATCTTTCCTCTCCTTTTTACTTTCTTCTTTTTCCTGTCCTTCCTTCTTCTCTGCGTCCCTGTTGGCAATCTTGTTGTTGATGAGGTTGTGCAGGGCCACAACAGAGCGGATGAGCGAGGCCAGGTACACCACCACCATCTGGTCATTGGTCTTCAGGTAAAAGGCCTTGACAAACTCCTGCAGGTTCACATCTGGGAGTAGGTTGAAGACGTCCTGGAGGTGGTAGATGATCTGGTGGTTGATGGGGAGTTTGCCCAGGGCTACTTTCTCTAGGTAGCTCCTGATGTCCAGAAGCTTGGAGTTCAGTCCCTTCAAACCATGGACTTGGTTTGTGATCCGCTGGGACAGAGTGCCCACCGTGGTGTCCTTGATGTCCCTGAAATGCAGAGAGAACTGGGATCAGAACCTCACCCTGCTGGGCACCATCCCTTGGGACCTTTCCAGCTTAGAGCCACGTGAGCACAGCTGAGGGATGATGGGATCCAGTGCTCCCGGGATTTATGCCATGTGCTCAACGCGCTCCTCGGGCAGTGGCACCGGAAATGGCACCGGGAATGCCGCTGGGAGCGCGGGCAGGGCCCGGGACAGCTCCCCCCTCACCTCAGCAGATGCTCCACACCCACTTCCTCGGCCTCCTCCGCGCCGATCTCGCTCGTCACGTGCTCAAAAGTCTTGGAGGTCGGGGTGCCATCCTGAAGGGACACAGAACCAGGGGATTTTAGCCAGGGCATGAGGGATTGCACCGATGAAACCAGAAAAGCAGCCCTACACAGGCCACAAGGGATGTGAGAGGAACAGCTCTAGTTGGGATGTCCTTGATTTGACCACCTTATCACCGACTGCCCCAGCAATCTCTCCTGCTCTGGGTAACTTCCCATTTCTGCATTTTGCTGGTGTGTACCCAGCGGGGAGCAATGGAAATTCTCACTAAATATCACAATTATTTCTCTCTTCCCTGATCCAGCCTCATTGCATTTTGGGAGGGCAGCTCCTGCTCTGTAGTGAAGGCCTCAGAAAGGCAAAAAGATCCAATATTTCATACACATCCATAATCGAAGTGCAACAATTACAGTGACTCACTGCTGGGTGTTTGTCTGCATGGGGCTCAGTGAGGCGTGAGCTGCTCAGGGCAGGCCCACAATGACGGGGCACACCTGGGAGCACCTGCAGGCAGTGACACCCCCAAGTGACAGCCTCCAAGTGCTCCCAGCCGTGACTGTGACACTTCACACGGTCAACACTCACATCATGGACCTCCTCCACTGAGATGTAGGCTTCTGTGGGCAGCCCCAGGTCCTTCGGCTTCACGTCAATGATCACCAGCACCTCGGGAAGAAAGAAAACATGCAGGAAACTGGATTTTGGTCAAAGAGTAGGAAGAAATACCCGAGCCAGCTCTTCCCTCCTCAACACCAGCACGAGGCTGCTCAGAGGGGTAACCGCAGGCACTGAGACAATGATTCAGAAAACTCCTGATCCCAGTTCCTCAATCACTTTACAGCCACCATGCTGTGTCACCAGCAAAAAAGGTGGGGGACAAGGCTTCCCACATGCCCCTTTTAGGGAAAGAGAAAGAAGAACAACCCCAAAGGCCAAACTTACAGAGTTGGGGCAGTATCTCTTCATCAGTTCATTGATGGCGATGTCATTCTTGTGCAGCTTCGGGCCCGTGTGGTACCACCCCACGATTCTTTCTCTGGCTGAGCAAAAGCAGAAAGGATCTGGAATCAGAACCGTGGGGAGGCCGCAGCAGAGAGACCCAAGCAGAGACTGGGTAGGCACATCAAGGGTGAGAGTCTGATCCATGTGGAGGAGAGGGAAATGGATTAAAAGGCCACGGCTTGAGCAGTGACCACGCTCACTCGTCACCATTACTGACCCACAACCTTCCTGCTGGTCCCTTCACTGCTTATTTAATGGCTTCTGTTAATTGTGTTGCTCTCAGGGTCTGACAGCCTGCACCTCTGACATCTCGAGATGCAAGTGCCATCCCTGAAGTGTTCAAAACTGCGTGGATGTGGGACACGGTTAGTGGAGAACATGCTGGTGGTGCTGGTTGATGGTTGGACTCCGTGATCTTACAGGTCTTTTCCAACCTTAGGGATTCTGTGATTAATAGAAATTCCCTTTTCCACAGTCCTGAAAGTTTTTGGGAATGTACCCCTGACTGTCAGAAGATCTTAACTCACCATTGACCTTCTTAAACATTCCATACATGTTCTCCAGATAGTCATGGTCCAGGAACCACACAGTATCATCCTTGTCATCCTCATCAAAAGGTACTGGGAATAAAACAAAACACCAGTGTTTAAGAATCCAACTTCCTGAATTAAAATGTTTATTGAAACGCTCTGGCTTGGGTATTTTTGGCTGGTAAAGGAGAGTGAGGTTTACTTGGGGGTGTCGACAGCAGTTTGCATTTGTTGTTGGATATGGGGTGATTTGTACATGGATGGATCAGGGTGCCTTCCAAAACCCCAACACAATCCATCCACTAAATAATTCAGTGGGTTTGGAGAAGGGCAAGACACCCGAACTCACCTGCAAAACTGTTGGACACATCCAGGATCTTCTTTTGCCAGGAGCCCAGCAGCACTCCGACCACTCGCTTCTGATTTCCCACTTTTCCTATTCTGAAAGGAAAAACGACTGTCAGTCCCTTTCGCAGACGGGAGGGAGGGAGCAGGGACGCCCCTCTCGTGGCGGGGGTGCCACAGCGGGGGTGGAAGAGGGGCAGTGACTGTGTTATATCACTGCTTGTGTTCGCAGCCACGAAAGGGCGTCCCGGAGCCCTCGGAACCAAAGCCTGTCCCGGGGAGGCCGGGGATGCGACCCCGACACCGCCTGCGCGCAGCGACCGATCCCACTGTCACCCACCGTGGGCTCGGGCACCTCCTGGGATTTAGGGCTTTATTTTTGACTCTAAAACCGCTCCGCACCGGCGGGAGGGAGCGGAATTAGGCCCAAATTACCCAGGGTGCCGGAGGGACAGGATCCCCTCCCGGCCCCGGGGCCCTCCCGCTCCGCCGGGTCCCCTCCCAGCCCCGGGCTCCTTCAGGGCCCCGCTCCCGGCCCGGCCCCGCTCCCGGCCCGGCCGTGACTCAGCGCCGCGGCGCCGCTCCCGCCCGGCCGCACCTGTTGAAGTGATCGACGACGCTGAGCAGCACCAGCGGGTGCACGACCACCCTGTCCACGGCCAGCTCCGGCATGGCGCCCGCCCTGCCCGGCCCGGCCCGGCCCGGCCCCGCTCGCTCCGACCGCCCGCGCCCGCACCAGGCCCGACCGGCCCCGGCCCTCAGCCCGCCCCGAGCGACCGGCGTGCACCGCGCGGGGCGGGGCGGCCGCCGGCTCGGGGGAGCGCCGCCATCTTGGGAGGGTGCGCTCGCCATCCTGAGAAGGTGCGCTCGCCATCTTGGGAAGGTGCGCTCGCCATCTTGGGAAGGTGCGCTCGCCATCTTGGGAAGGTGCGCTCGCCATCTTGGGAAGGTGCGCTCGCCATCTTGGGAAGGTGCGCTCGCCATCTTGGGAAGGTACCGCCGCCATCTTGGGAAGGTGCCGCCGCCATCTTGGGAAGGTGCCGCCGCCATCTTGGGAAGGTGCCGCCGCCATCTTGGGAAGGTGCCGCCGCCATCTTGGGAAGGTGCCGCCGCCATCTTGGGAAGGTGCCGCCGCCATCTTGGGAAGGTGCGCTCGCCATCTTGGGAAGGTGCGCTCGCCATCTTGGGAAGGTGCCGCCGCCATCTTGGGAAGGTGCGCTCGCCATCTTGGGAAGGTACCATCGCCATCTTGGGAAGGTGCCGCCGCCATCTTGGGGCTGCGGCGTTGCTCCGCCCCGAGGCGGGGAAAGGGCGGGAAGGGGCCGTCCCCAGCTGCGGATCCCTCCCCTTTCCCTCCCCTTTCTCCCCCTCCTTTCCCTCTCTTTTTCTGTGCCTTTCCTCGCTTTCCCCCTCCTTCTCCCCTTTTTTCCTCCTCTTGCCCCCCTTTCCCCTCTTTCTGTCCTTTTTTCCTCCCCTCTTCCCCCCCCCTCTTTTTCTCCCCCTGCTTTTTTTAACGCTTCTTTTTCCCCATCCCTTTTTCCCCTCCCCTTTGCCCCATCGTTTCCCCTCATTTTGCCGCCATCCCTCCTCTGAGTGTTCCCAGCCCTCCCGGGAGGGTGCTTCTGGGCCGTGCCGGCGGCGGCTCCCGTGCAGGATGAGGCTGCCGTTCGCCTTTCCGCGGGTCAGGGATCTCCGTGCCCTCTCCCAGAATGAGGAATCCCTCGGGCCGCACTCCCGGCCCTGCCGTCCCGCCTGGGGGTGGGAGCGCAGGGAAGCCCTGGGACGGAGTGGAATTGCCAACACCGGGTTTAATCTTCCCCCTCACAGGTGCGCCGGGGCTGTCCCTGCGACCCGGCCCGGGAAAGAGCCTCCGGGGACGGCAGGGATTCCGCTACCGCAGCGATAAAAGTCCACGAAAATAGGTAGAAATCTTTATTAGTGTTTGGTTTCTTCCCAGGGACCGTGTCAGGTAAAGCCAATGCCCTTCAGCCTCTCAGATTTTGTAGAGGTTTTTGCACCGTGTGAAGGAGAAACGGGCTCAGGTGAGGCTTTGGACAAGGGTTTTTGCGCCTCAGGAGCAGAAGCTGACACAGAACTTGTCTTTCCCACTTTATTTCTAGCAAAACAAAAGTATTACCTGAGGCTATTACTTCAGAGTCTACATGGAGGAGTTACTAACGTGAAAAATACCAAAGTTGTTGAGGGTGATCTCACAGTTTTTAAAGCACTACGGTATCCGCTTATTTTCTACACTTTTCCCACATGGTTTTGTATATTTCTGGATATAGTGGCAATATTTTGCTATTTCAAAATACCAAATGGTATTTTGGGTGCAATTGAAGGTTTTGTGTTGCTATTCGGCATCGTAAAACTTCAAAGATTTTGGCAAAACCAACAATAATTTATAAACCCTGCAGAGTCTGAGACCTCTGGTGGAGTTTTCAGTTGTTACATCCTTTAGTGTTCCTGCTTCAAAAAAAAAAAAAAAAAAAAAAAAAAGGAAAAAAAAAGTCTCTGGTGGAGTTTTAAGAGTTTTTTTTCCCGGCAGAGGGAGATATCTGACCGTGGAATTCGAACACACCCAGGGTTTTTGTCGCTTGTTTTATCAATATACATATAAAACTCAATGTTCAAATTAACTAGTTCAATAAGTAATTTAGCTCATTGATTTTCGGGCATATCCTAAGTGCCATTACAAGCTACGGATATTTTAAATGCCATTACCTAATAGAAGGAATGTTTTAAGCACCTTTTATTGATTTTATTACTGCTTTATTTTGCTGTCTTGGTTTAAAAATCATTTTAACCACTCTGTCATCGAGAAGAAATATATCGTTGGTGAAATACAGTCAATTTCCTAAAAACCTTTGACATCGTTAAATAAGGAATTACAGTTGTTAAATCATGTCAGGCAGTGACGGGGGACAGCGGGGAGATGGACTGGGGGCAGAGGGCCGGGGGGCTGTGCTGGCCTTTGCCACTGTCCCCGGCTGTGACAGAGCCACGGCGGGGCTGCCGGGGCTCCTCCAGCTCCCCGAGCAGCTTTAAACCTCTGGAGGGTGCCAGACGGGGTGGGAGCAGCACGGAGTGCGATGCAGACACAATTAAGGGGCATTTTAATGACCTGCTGTGGCTTTTTATTGAAATTATTCTCGAACTTGGCACGTTTGAAGTTGGATTCTCTGGACAGTGTTGCTGGGAGTTTGGGGTATTGATGTTGTATACAAAGGGGTAAATCGAGCCAGCTCCCAGGGATTGCAGTTCCTTCCCTTCCCAGCTCTCTGGGTCTGCGATTATCAGAATTATTGAGCTAATCAGGTGGCAGATGCAGGCTGGGGATCCCGGCAGTGTGGTGCTTAATCAGAGAATTGAGAAGTAATGAGTGTTGGTGCTCAATAAAAAGCAGCTAATGAGGTGGTTGAGCTGTGGAGTGGCAAACATCCTCACTGAGAGGGGATCCTGCTCTGGAGTGCTGAGCTGGGACTGTCCCTGAGCACTGGCCCCTCACCTGGAGTGGGGATGGAAGGAGGAAGGGACCTGGGATCTGCTCTTTAAATGGAACAGGGGATTCCTGCAGTATTTGTTGCGCTTTTATTTTGTTGAGAAAAACCCAATCCAACCCACACACAACCCCCAAAAGTTACACACAAAAGTTCTCAGAGGCGTAAGAATGGTTTCTGGTTTGGAAAGTAAGACTAAACCATCATAAAGTAGTTTAAAAATCAAAGTAATGATTATAAATGTTAAAGGAGGCTCTAGCTGTTGCCCCGGTGAGCTGTAGGGGGAGTGGGCAGCAGGGGAACGTCCATGGAAGGGGAGGGGGCTGTGCTGGGTCCGTGTCCAGCTCAGGGGGTCCCTGGGGGTGAACGTGATGAACCTGGAACTTCCTTCCTAATCCACGTGTGCCCTGATTCTCCCCCTTTTGCCCCGATCCTCTTCCTTTTGCTCGGTTTGGGGTTGCACACTCGCCCCAAGTGCCAGGCTACTCTTTCTGGTACCTTTGCAGATGTTCTCTCCAGTGATGAGAGGTAGAAAAAGATGCATGGAAAGATCCATGCAGCTGGGAAATATTGATACCTGATACTTTGGATCCTAATCCTAAAGGACTCTTACTGATGTGCTGCTTTAATACTGGTTGGGTTTGTTTTTAGGGAAAAGCCTTCCTTTATTTTTCCTACTCTTACAGACCATGCCCACTAGCGTGTATTTTCTTGAGGTACCTTCTCAAATGTGTTTAATCCATCAGGAGAAGCTGGACTTCCTCCAGACCTGTTGATAGTCTGTCACATAATACCTTTGTGCTCCCAGTTTGAACAGGAAATACATTTATTTCCCTATAAATACATTTAGCTTTGTCCAAATAACTGTAGTTTCCTGTTAAGATTTCCTCGGCCAGGGTGTGTCATAAACTGGTTTAGAAGGAATGATGCTGCCTGGAATTGAGCAAGGATAATGCAAGCCATGGAAGCAGAACAGAAAGCCACCACCACATGAATTGTGATTTATTTTGGTTAAAGTGTAGTTCAGTGATGTGCTGACACTGTCTATCTGTACATGATGGCCTGAGCCAAGCTGCACTTTGCTTCTGAACGCTTCCAAATAGCCATTTTCCCCCTCAAATATCTGTTCTAGAATGTCATCTCTAAAGCAAACAATTAAATCTGTATTTATAAACGAGTCTATTCGCTTTCTGATATGAACTTTAAATATTTGTGTTGTAGTAGTTTATTTCTCTGTTTCCCTATAGGGTGCTTGACCAAAGCTCTGTGTGTATATGTGTGTATATATGTATATGTAGAAGTCATTACTGACCACATCTGTGAATATTGTTGCAGTTGCTGCCAAGGGATTTAAGCCTTTTTGTTCCCACCTGGGGGGTAGCAGGTGACTCAGATAATCCTGCCCTCTCTCAAAGAGTGGAATTTTGACTGATAACTGTGGACATCGAATCCCCACTTTCTTTAGTTAAAAACCAGGAGTATTGTCAGCATGTCGTATCACACCATGGAAGATATTTAATGTTTTATATTCTATGCCTCTGATTTTGTTGCCCTGTCCAGACATCACAGGGTATAAAACATCAGAAATATGGGGTTTTAATAAGTAAGTCCTAACTCTAATTTTTTATTTTAATACAGATAATTTTCCTTATGTTATTCTGGTCCCTTTGCTAAAAAATGATTTTAAAAAAATAGTGGAAACAAACAGTTAAAAAAAGCAAGCACAACAGGTTCTAGTCATACTTATTTTTCCACACCTTGAGGACTAGCAAATTCTTTAATATGAGATTTTATTTGTACAAAGCAAAACTTCAAACCCAGTCCAAAGCTTTCTTATTAAGTGCTGTCAGTGCGGTGATTTACAGGGGCAATAAAGATCTGGAGGGGGCACATTCATCACGGGGTTCAGCGCACCAGGAGCCATTTTCTCCAGTGCTAAAGCCAAGTGATAAAATGAATTCTTTTGTTCTATAACCAAGACACATTCCCTGGTTTTTTGTTTTTTTTTTTTTTTTTTTTTTTTTGTTTTTTTTTGTTTTTTTTTTTAATGTGTGTTGGACTCCTTGGTTTGTAGCTTGGCCGTGTTCCTGTAACGCATTTATAAATAATGAAAAATTGCTCACATGCAGATGTGATGATGCATCTGGCAAAACCACTGCTGGAAACAGAGGAACTTACTTTCTACTTGGTCTTATTCCTAACTTTTCTCCATTGTTAATTCTTGTATGAAATTTTAACAGCATTCTTTTTAAACTACAGGGTTTGGGGAGTTTTGTTTGGTGTGGTGTTCTTTTTATATTATTTTTTTGAGTGATTCTATACCTCTCTGCAAAACTCAGAGAATTCTGGTTAGGAAGTAATAAAAATATTCAAAACGAAGAGCCATTTTCATGGGGTACAGTGCAATTTGGAAAGCTTCACTTGCTTCCTCTGTTTCTAAACTTGTGCTTTGGTGACTTCTGGGATGCTGCTCCTTAACAGCAGCGGGGAGGGAAGTTTGGCTTGTCCAGAGGGCAATGCTGCTGCTTGTGTGGGCACTGCCCAGCCGCGGCTGGGGAGAGGAGCTGATGGGGAGAATCGGTGTCTTTGCCCGTCACCTGCGGGCTCAGAATCCGACTGTGCCGTGACTGTTAAAATAAAGGGAATTCTGGTTTTTCCGTACGAAAACGCCGCCACCTATGGGCTCTGCCTGGAAGTTCTGGGAAGCCCCCTCGCTCTCAGCGGCCGGGGCGGGTGCCCTGGCACCTTTGGGACAGAAGTAGGAGAAACAAGTTGCAAAAAAATACTTTTCAGTATAATTTTGAACATCTTTACATGTAAATGTAAACCCGCGTGAAGCTGCTGCCAATGCTGTGGTGTGGGTTGGGCTGGAGCCAGAGCCTGTGGAAGCGGGAGGCCGGGAAAGCTCCGCTGTTGAGCCGGGTTCGGAACGAAGTTGCCACCACACTGGGCAGGGACACCATCCACTACCGCAGGTTGCTCCAAGCCCTTTCCAGCCTGGCCTCGGGCACATCCAGGGATCTTGATCTTGGGTAAATGCTCTTTAGCTGTCCCGTGTGTGTGTGGGATGAGCAGTTTTCCACTTGCTGTGCTTTACATCCAGGGATTTGGAAGTAGGACTTGTGCTGTTGCCCTGCAGTCCTTGTGACTGAGCGGTTCTGGACAGTGTCCATCCGTGACTGCCTCGTAGGAGTTACTTATCCAGAGGGAAGCACTGCTGCAACAGCCCCAAGTCCCACCACAGCTGCTGTATGGCTGGTGGAAAACTGGAGCTTCGCTTGACCAAAAAACGGAGATCTCTTTGCTGTAATTTTATGTTGACTCTTGAAATTTAGCAAGGAAAGCTGTGGTCTTGGAGGCTTTTTGTAGAGCTGTGTGTGTTACTGCTGATACTTTTATTGCAAAACCTTTAGTCTCTGATATTTAAGGTCAGAAATTGTAAGTGTGTGTGCGCTATTTTTTTTTTTAACCCAGGGGCCTCTTATACTGTAGTGTCATGAGAGATCCTAAAGCTTTGAGGGGAAAAAAAAAATGGAAATACTTCATTTTATGAAGCAGTTTTGGGGTCAGTTTTTCTGAAATGAATGCTTTTATGTTGGATAGTTTAAAGCCCATCTGTTAACTGAAACCAACCCTAAGTGAAGTTGCAGTTGTGTTTCCTATTAGTCTTGTATCTTTCCTATTAGTCATGTATGAAAGAATACAGAGCCGTCCAGCAGAATTCCAAACAAAAATGGAAAAAGCAGATGGTGAAACTGTTGCCTTGTTGCCTTTCTTTTACAGGAGCGAGTAATTATTAATAGATCACAAAAATACTGTAAGAGTAGTTCTGTAAAGTGTTACCAGAGTCCCCGCTCAAGGTGTGCTTCTGATCATTGCGTATTGCAGGTGAAAATTGGCGCCTTTCACTCAGAGACACTGAAGAGGGTTTGAAAAATAGATCATGGATGTTATGTCTGGAAGCCTACAGTGAAAGATAAAATACACAATTTTAAATAGTTAAGCACTGCAAGTCTCTCAGGGCTCATTTATTATGTTGTCATGGTGAGCAACGAATAAAAAAATAAAATAAAAAGGCTGTTCCTTGGGTAGTTGGTACTTAGAGGCACTTTTCTTTTACAAGAGTTCCATGCTGGCTTAAGGAAAGATCTCGGAGAAAAAGAACAAACTTTATTTTTCAAATAAATTCAGCTAGGAACTCACAGCCTCCCTTGACACAGGGCTGAATTATTGTTAGTGTACACTGCTGGGAGAGTAACACTTACTGCTGTTTAACAACAATGGCTTTCCATGGAATTTCAGAAAGGCAGTAGGAAAAAGAAAGGCAGAGTTGAGTCCTGAAGCAGAAGGAAACACATCCAGCCTGGAGCCAGGCTCCTTTATCAGGCAGGGCTGCTGGAAGGGAGAAGGAACACGTTCTGTACATGCAGCTCCATATGATTTGGTTGTAAAATTCTTAATGGCTTGTGTGTGTGAAGCAGGAGGTCCTCTCGTCCCTGAATAAAATCTCCTTAGGTGTATTTCTGCCAGACTTTCTCTCTTTTCCATTCTTAGACTGCAGCCAAATATTGGGAACGTTGTGTCTGCAAAGCTCCATTTGTCATGAACAGGAGACAGTAACTTTTTAACGTCATGATGGAAGGTCACAGGTTGAGCTTGGTAGATGATGAGTTTAAAATAGCTGTGAATTGTGTCCAGGCTGTCCCTGCAAGGTTCCCTGATTGTGAAATTCCACTGAGCAGGCTCTTGGATGCTCCCACGTTCCCGTATTTTCAGGTTCTGGAGGGCACCTGAACTCCTGGGTACTAAACCTGTCACACAGGAGTTTTCATAGTGCTGGAACCTGTGGTGCAATGGTATGGGATATTCAGGATCTATAAGGAGGTGCCTCTGAGGTTTGTGTGTACAGTTTGGGGGGGTGATTGTTTGGGTTATAATCACTGGTGAACTCTCAAATTTCTTTTTAACTGGTAAGCTGATTGGGCTGATTGTGTTCTGGGTGTTGAGCTTGGTGGTTTTTAATGGAAATCATTCTTTACTGGTTTTTTTTACATCAGGGAGGCAATTGCCCAAGTGATGTTTTCATATCAAAGTGTCATAGGCTGTGTTTGTTGATGTAAAATGAGTCAGTTTTTAGTACAGATTACTCCCTTGGCTCATGGAAAAGTGGTGTTCTAGCTCATCCATTCTTGGATTCCAGTGATAGTCCCTTTGCTTCCCTTTGCTCCTGATGGATCCTAGAAAAGGCTAGTTAGTTCTCCACTGAGCTTGATAGAAAAGGATTTAAAAAAAATATAATATTGAAAGGTGTTCTATTGGGGCATGAAGGTAACACCACAAGGGGGTACTATAATTTTATCAAATTTGCCTCGGTAGGTTGTTTTATTAAGGTAAAGTGATTACAGCCAGCAGAGTTAATTTTAATATGCTAATACGCCACAGTAAGTTGGAAACATAAATAAAATGATACAATTAATTTAAATGTAGAGAAGGTAGAGAAGCTTAGGAAGGTGACCTGTGTGTTACACTGAGATTGCACCCAGGCTGGGCAGATGTAAAGGGTTTCTCAGCAGGCTCCAGGAGGTTCCGGGCTGAGCTGCACTGACCTTTGTGGGAGGATGTTAACGCAGCTCTGCAAAAACTGCCTTCTCCAAAAGTTTGCTTTCATCTCTCTCAGCTGTGGGGGTTAATGGTTTTAACACCTGTGTGATGGTGGCTGTTTATTAGGAATTTTTTTTCAATGGAAAAATGCATTCTCTGGCATTCCTCTATTAGTGGAGTAATTGCTCTCAATTAAAATACATTGCTGGGACTCAGTTGGCACCCAGTTGGGAGGATGGGTGGGTGTTAAATCCCCAGGGCTGCCCTAGGGGTTGGAGAACTGCTGCCAGTTGTATTTTTTGTGTCAGAAGCTTTGGATGAGCTCCAGAGAGCCAAACTAGAAAACAGGGAAGAAATAACATGTCAGTAGAACACATGAGACAAATATTTTCTGCTGATTTCTACAGAAGAGAACAAATTTGTCATTCCTGTGATCCTGTTGAGTGAGTTTTACTTTCATTAGGAGGTTCCCAAGACCACCATTTTCCCCCAGGACATGGAAAACCAAACTGCATGTCAACAAACCAGTGGAAAGGCTGGTTTGCCAGGGATGGTAATTGGGAATGATGTAACTATGGGATTTTCCAAATGCTTTTCAAGATGTTTTCAGTGGCTGTTTGCAGTCTGTGATTGAAATCTTCACATGGCATCAGAGTGTGTGGAGAACTTGGCCTCCAATGGGCACAGAATGCTGTTTGTTCTGGTCACGTTCCGTGGTCATTCCCTGGCTTTGCGTGGAAGATGTGCCCAAGGAGTACCATCAGAACATCATTAACTAAGAGCTGCAGCCTCAGTGTTCTGCATCTTCCTCGTAAAGCCCAGGGGGCTGGATTTAAGGACTTCTGAGTGCCAGTGAAAGGCTTTGATTTCCCTGGGTGTGAGCTGTGTCCTGTTTAGGAAGGCTGCAGGTAAAATATGGCAAAATTGGGAGTTCTAGTGAGAACTCACAGGTAACTTCTTTCCAAGGAAGAAACCAAATGAGTGCATTCTAGATTTTGTATAACAAATTACTGGTATTGAATTATCAAATTATATGCACAATTAAATTTTTATTAAATAAGGAATAACGTATGCAATATTATGCTAATCTGGTGCAGTATAACAAGTTTGTAAGTTTAACACACCGTGCACTGTGCCTCTGCCTCCCAGGGGACTCGTTTGAGACGTAAGGCATTCAGCAGTTGAAAAGGAAATTATAAAATTAGTCACTTGAGTAATTTAAACATGCAAATAAGTGTCCCAACTGTGGTGATACCAGATTTAGCTGAATTTACTCGGGCTGCTTCGACTTTATCACCCTAATTATTCCAGCTTTGTGTCAGGCTTAAGAAAGCAGGAAGCCAGAATTCTCTGTTACACAAGTTTCTTGTGGTGCTATTACTGCACTGTGTGTGCCCTAGCGCACTCACTGGGAAAAACTTATTCCAAGGGTTTGTTCCCTGCTAATTAGCAGAACAAAAGCAATCAGGACTGTTCTATCACCAGAGACTTAGCACACTCAGGTTTTATGAGTCAAGCTGAGTGAGGTACAATGCACGTATGTTCTGATAGCAAATGTACAGCCCAGCTGAGGGAATTCCGTGTGCTGGAGCCCCTCAGGAATTCAGTAAAAATTACTTGTTTAGGTAATGACTTTTTTTTTTTTTTTTTCCCCTCAGAGCCATCTCCTTGCGTGTCTCTGACGTTAAAACATAGCTGGCTCCATGAAAATATTAATTATTTTAGAAATCTTATCTACAAGGAACTGGTTGCCAGAGGAATGCTGATGGAAATAAGCACATGATTGAGTTGCACATGCAGGGCTGTTTTCAGGCTCCTGTTAATATTAAAAGAATGTTAATGTAAAACATTAAGATAAGAAATCAGAGGACAGTCTCTACCTCCATGAAGCCCAGGAGCTCCTGCTGAGCTTTGCTCAACCAGCAAGTACAGAAGCTCTGTGATTAAATTGATTTAGCCCTTATTATTGGCAATAGGGTGACCATTGCTTGGATGTAAGAGTAATTTTTTTAAAAGGTATCTTGGTGATAAAATGATGAGAGTCTAAGAGACATTTCTTCTTAGTTTTTGGCATAACTTTTCACATTTTTTTTCCCTCAGGAAGTGTACACAACAACTCCATTTTTCACATGAATAAATGAAAATAATCTTTGCAGCCATGGATGCTTCTTAATATTAGTTGAAAGTAAAGGCGCACATAGGGCTTCTAGTCTATAAAGAAGGGGAGAAAACAAATAAGAACAAGTGTTAATTCATGTACACAGAATTTGTGTCTGCACAGCAGGTGAAAATGCTACATTAATGCTGGAAATATCTGTCCTGCTGTGTAGTTTTCCTTCCTTTTTATTACTCTAGTGTTTGGTCTCGTATGAATGCACCGTACTTATTTGCATGTTATCACGACAGATTCCTCTTTGCTTCTAGTTACCCATATAAAGAGATAGATGCTACACATGACCTCAAGAAAGTATTCAGATGAAACACTATCTTAAAATATTGTGGGTTTCATAGCACAGTGTATATATATACATACATTTTATTTTTAGTTGAGGTTATTAATTGCTCACAAAAATGCCAACTAAGACGAATGTTGTTAAAGTGTAATGTCAAACGCTTCTAATTATGGCAATGTGAGGAGCAGGGGTCAGTTGGAATGTCCATGAGATTAAATAGAAAATTATCCTGACTGTGTGACTCAAAGCTTTCAGCACCCCTGTTTGAGGAGCCACCAGCTGTGGCCATGGTCCCCCATGGAGCTCAGTAACACGTTGTGGATCGATGCCTGTGTTTGTAACGGGGCCAGACCTTGCTCTGGACATGTGCAGGGATGGACAGTCCGTGCCTCTGGGCAGTAACTTGTCAGCCATCAGCCCTGTCATCACTGGAACCTTGAGCTGGATGTCTGGGTGAGCCTGTCCCCACTAAAAACAGCCTTGCCTTGCTCTCAGGGGAGTGCACTGACCGTGTTCCCGCTGGGGCCGGACAAGAGAACCGTGTGCCAGTGCCTGACGCGGCTCACGCTGCCGCCGCATGCTCCAGGTGTGCGATGCCGCTTGCTTGGCGTGTCTGCCCACTCGTTTGCAGCTGGGTTGTTCTACCCTGTTTTTAAACAGAAGAGAGGCTACTCTTGCTGTGCTTCCACTTGCCACGTGTGGGGCTGCTGCCTCAGGCTGGTGCTCTCCAACCTTCTGGCATGTTGTCGGTCTGGATCTGCAGTAGTCATAAGATATATGTTGTGGAAATAATTCCTCTTTTTGTTTTTTCAGTTAGAATAACAAGGAAAAAAACTTACAAAATGCGAATTAATTTGATAATTCAGTCTTGCTGGCCACACAAATTCCAGTTAAAGCTTGTACTTCATGAGGAACCAAGCGTGATAGATGACATGCTCTGTTTTGGTCTGGAAGTTTGTTTACCTCTGTTATTAATGTTGTGTCATACTCTGAAAGGATCAAGGACACCGTATAAGGGGAATATTTTTTTACAAAAGGGAAATGAGTGTAGTGAGTGGAAGAAGGGTGAGAATACATACAAAAGTGACAAGCAACCCGTCAGTCATTTTATGTTACTTTTCCAGATTGCTTTGTGTGGCACTTGTATTTTTCCAGTGGGTTTTTCTCATTGTGCTTTATGTATTTTGCTTGACACAGCAGGTACTTGGCGTTTGTACTTTTGTCTATGTGACTCACAAAATGGGCTTTTCCTTAAAATAGGTATTTTTGCACTGTTTTATCCAGCATCATGGTGGATTGGTGTGCTTGTGCCTCAGACTGGCAGGTCAGTGAAGCCGGGGAACAGTCAGCACAGGAGAGGGGAGCAGGAAGCCTCTGAAGGGTTCTCTGAGATCTTGGCTGCTCCTTGGGTTCCTTTTCCTTGACACCTTACAAAATAATCCGCTGTCAGAGAATTTCCTGCCTGTGTACAACTTCCCTGGTGCCTTAGGTGTTGGTAAGTTAAAACAATGCTGGGCTGCTCCAAGATAAGGTGACTGGTGAGAGGGGTGCTGGAGCAATCTTCAGTGCTCTCCTTCCATCCCATGGCCAAAACCACCGGAACTGTCACACTCCACAGGTACATGATCCTGCTGGAGTGGCCAGCATGGGCATTACCTCCTGGGGACTGCACCTCCCAGCTCTGAAGAGCAAGTCATTTGCATGAGGTAATTAAGTTTTTAATGCCGGGTGGTCAGAGAAATCTCTTGCAGGAGGCAGTGCCCGACGCAGCAGCTCAGGGAGGCCTCTGGAGCTGGCCACGCAGGACGTGTGAGCTGCTGTTTGAGGGAGCCTGCACAGGCTGGGCTGAGCTCTTTTTGTGGTTTCTGGCCTGCCAGAGGCAGAGCTGGGCCAGAACCCTGGGAAATGCACTGATGGCACCATGGCAGGGCAGTGGGGTAATCTCCAGGTCTATGTCTTCATAGTGCTTATTGAGTTTTCAGCATTTTAGAAAAGTTCATCCTTCAGGTCTTCAGTACACAATGAAACATTTAATCATTTAAAGTTCATATTAGGTCTAAAACTGAAAGTAGTCTGGTTCCTTCGGAGAAATTTCAGTGTCTCCAGAAAATATCAATACCAGCTCTTTGAGAGGCTCTTGGCTGCTCAGGTGACCCTGGGGCATCCCTGCTGCTCTGAGTCAGTGGGGGGACTTTGGATTCCTCTCCAAGTTCTTTTTGGAGCTTTCGCTGGGCCACAAAAATGTCACTCAAAAAAACTTGTCGTTTAATGAAGCTGTTGCTCTGCAAAGAACAAGTTAGATGAGGTAGCTGTCAAAATATGTGCTTGGTCCTCTTCTGACCTAAAAAGTCTGGATTTGGTCCCTGATGTCATGAGGCCAAACTTTCTCACTTCCTTGACTTTAGGAAGGCAACTGTGACTGAGATACTGCAATGGATATGTTGGGGACTGCGTAATTAGTGTCTGAAATCAGCGCTTAATAGCTTGTCTTCATAAATTTATTTTCCCTTCTGGAAAAAAGTGTTGATATTTTAAGCATTTTAACTGTTCATGCTTATTTTTTTGCTTCCTTTTATGACATAAAAATTCAGTTTGGTTCATTTTGAGCCTGACTAGAAGGCGAGGTTTATTTTGGCAGCTTAGTTGTAGATCGGCCAAGAGGAAAATGAAAAACTGTAGCCTGTGGGCATTCTGCGTGTGCTTATCTCCGTCCTGCTGGAGCAGGGATAACTGTCTCCTTCCTAGGAAAGGAAAACAGGTTGAGGAGAAGCCTCACATAGTTATATTTTCTCTCTTTTTTTTTTTTTTTACTGTAGCAATTCTGCACAAGGTCTGCTGGCAGTGTTGGGGGTGGCACAGACACATCCACAGCTCAGGGTATGCTGAAATACTTTTGCCCAACAGAAGTTTAATCAATTTATTAAATATTTGTTTTTTCTGCTCCTAATGTTTGGAAAATAACTTGAGACTGTATATCTCTGAGTATTAATCTAAGAGTGAATCAGAAAACAATAATTTCTGTAGGCTCCTTTTTTGGTGCTATAATTCAGCCAAGGGCACACATTCCAACAGCCCGGGCACTGGGCTGGTCCCCTCAGGACTGTGCTCTCACCACAGCCAAGGACAGGCGTTGTCAGGTTGTCCTGCTGTGATCTCAAACACCTCCCAAACTCCATTGGTGCCATCAGGACCGGCTGGGACACGAGGGGTGCAGAGGGAGCCTGGCTGCCAGCCCTGGTGCTGTGAGACCCCTCAGCTACAGCAGCCTCTGCACCCACCTTTGCTGCGTGGCACGGTGTCAGCAGAGCTCTGCTTGGGAGGGCTGGTAAGTCAGGGACAGCCAATTCCTACTTTAACAGGACCTGTAACATTGGATGTGAGGTACTGAACGGCTTTAATTTACAAATCCCGGGATGCTCGCTCACTCTGTTTGCTTTTGCATCATCAGCTCTTTCACATGAAGCATTTTAAAGATTCGTAGTTATTAACTTTCTGCCAAATTTTATCACTTTGTGTTGTGTGCTGTTTCCCACTTGGATATATGGGAATTTTTTCTTATGAGGGATGATCAACATGTAAAATCTTAATTTTTAGGAGTTGGTACAAGTTCAAATACTATTGCTTTAAAAGAAAAGGACTCTAGTGAGACAGAGAAGAAACTTGATGGAAAAAGTGAGGGACCTCTGTGCTTTTTGGTAGTTTTTTTTAAAGCTTCTTGCTCAAAGGCATCTACCCTGTCCTCGGAGGACTTGGGTATTGGTTTGATGTCAATTCTTTCACGAATAAACTCTTCTTTCTGTTATTCTAATCATACATGTATGCTGCTAATAAAATTCTTCCTCAGGGTATCTGTGAGGAAAACCTTGTTCCTTTGTTTTGGGCCAGCCGGCAACTGCGGCACTGGTGGATTAGCAGATGAGAAGTTTACTCCAGAGAAACAGCTTTTTCTGGAAAATTGCTTTGACAGAAACCCCTCATTCTGTGACCAGAATTCACAGACTTTCAAAGTAATTAGGGGACTTCAGTAACAAAGAAATACAGGCAACAAATCCAACAGGAGATTTGGCCGTTGCTCCGCAGCCTTCCTGTCTGTGTGTCCCTCCTGCTGCTGGGGGGAGCAGGGAAATGAAGGGGAAGAGGAGTTACTGAGGGTGCTGAGAAGCCTTTATTGCTGGGACACCAAACTCATCCATCTCCTTTAGGCAGAGCTCTGTTTTTGGGAGCAGGAGCACAAGCAGTCTCGCTGTGGAGGTGTGGTGTGGCAGCAGGCACCTGGCAGGAGCTTGTGGTCTAACACAGGTCGGCTCCAAGGAGCAGGGCAAGAGGGCATTCCAGAAGCTGGGCATTGTGGTATGGGATGGCACTGGCAGGGTGTGTGCCGGCCTGGCAGCCAGTGGCATCTCCCACGGGCCGTGCCTGTGGCGGGCACCGGCTGTGTCCTGGCGTGGGGCGGAGTGGGCTGCACTGGCCACGCAGTTCCCCAGTTCCCGCTAAGGGAAGAAAGCACCCGTATTTTCTTGATTAAACCATTAAAAAGTCTTCGGGGATGGAAAGGGGAAGGATAAAACCCTCTGGAGAAGTAGTGCTCTTAATGGCCTTCACTCTGTGGGCGATGCCCACCACTGGGCATTGTCCCCCTTCTTTTGTCCTAATAACAAACGCACACTGCGGGCTTAAGGGTTGCTGCTGGAACTGTGGGCCCAGTCAGCACCTTCCTGCTGACTCAGGGTTACTGAGAGTGTGCTGGCATTCTGGGCCAGCCTGGGCTGAGGGAAAAACAGCTTTCCTGGGTCTTTCTTGGGACTGACCCTAATTGTATTTCCTTACGCTGCCCAAGGAGGTTTGTCTCCTTCGTGCCTCTGATCCTATGGCAACAGAAATCACAGATCATGATTAAGTAAATGCAAAGTCTGTGGTGTTTGATCCACGTGTGCAGTGGTGGCAGCCAGATGGCTGGGAGTTTCCATGTGTGTGCTTTCTTGCAGAAGTTTGGGAAAAATCAATTTGCACAATCAGGATGACTCCCAGTGCAGAGTTCCTGTGTAAAGGTGAGGTGGCCTGGTGCCACCAGAGCATCTTCATCCCAGGGCCAGAGTCTGCTGGATGCCAGGCGTGTGGGGCAGGTGTGCTGAGGGGTGGCACACCACAGGTGCCCCCCCAGCCTAGCCCATGCAGGAATGTGCCCAGCAGCTTTCTCCCAAAGGAAACATGAGGAAAACATCTTGTTTTAGAGAGATATTTAATATGTTTTTCATATTTGGAAGGCAGTTAATGTCTGGGAATGTCCTTTTGCTCCCTGGCCAGCATGATTAATATTACTTTTGATCTTTGTTAAAAAAAATCAGAGTAAAAGTGATTTATCTGCAAGGAAAGCAACAGCAATTATTTACTCTGTATTCATGGTTAAAGTTGCTTTCTTTTAAACATTATTTTTGGGAGGGTGAAAGTTCTTAAAAATAAACATGGTTCAAATTATTTTTAGATTAAAATACTTTATGGAAGGAGAGCTGAGTTTTAGTGTTTGAGCATTAAACCAGGTAGTTAAGTCTTTGGGGAAAACACAGATGTAGAAAGGCTGAGCAGAAATGTGCCTGGAGCTAATTACATGGGGCGGCTAACAAGGATTCTAATGAGGATGCTCCTGGGTCAGGTGGTTGTGCCCCGGTGGGCTGGTTTGCTGCCTTCCTGCCAGCCCTGTGCTGGGGCTTGGCTGTGCGTGGGGGCCATCCAGGCTGGTGGGCACAGGGACTGGGCACGGGGATTGGGCACAGGAGCTCCTGTGGAGCCGGAGCAGGGCAGGAGGCACCCGGGCATCGGCTGTGCTGCCCTCGTGAAGCGTTGGTGAAAGCTGCCCTCAGCAGAGCACCATTGAGGCTTGGCAGAGGGCTATAGGTAATGTGCCGATAATTCAGGATGTGTTTGAAAAAGTTCATCAGAATTATTGCTGTAGCTTTTTTGCCCGTGAAGCTAAAACTTCATCTACCTGGTGTCCAGTGTCACAGTCTGACTGGGAACCACAGAACCATGGAACAGCTCAAGGTCACAGGATGGAATTTGTGGTATTTAAATTATATATTATACAATTAATTAATTATATAATAATAATAATATATTAATTAATTATACAATAAATTAATTATATATTAATTTATCATGGTCCCTTCCAGAACCAGCAGCAGATGTGATGTCCTGAGGCCAGGGATGGTCCCTCTCTGCCCTGGGGAATGATGGGCTGCAAACTGGGGTCCACTCTTAATACCAAAACTAGGTGTCTGTTGGGGCTGACATCTCTCTCCATGCATCCCTCTGGGATGCTGCTGTGTTGGAGTAGGAAGAGAGAAGCGTTTTTTTGGTTCTTTATTTTTCTCAGTCTAAGTGTTTAAAGGCTATCTGAGCTCATGTGTTACCTTTGGGAGAGGTGATAACTGGTGATCCATCCATGACCCCTATGAGGGGTTTAGGATGTGCAGGTGAGAAGTGCAGGTGTGGGACTTGGGAGGCACAGCGGTTGTAGTGGTTCCCTTCTAGACAGAGAGGACAGCAGCTTTACAGCCAGTGAGGTTCTGGCCCAAGACTGTCACAGGTTTTGTACTAATTTTACGCCCAGACGTGTCTCTTGGGCAGTCAGAGGCAGTGAGGGTCCAGCTGGGCAATGAGCAGGGTCCTGTGCAAGGGGATCTCTGATCTTTGCTGGCTCTTCTGATTGCTTTCTGCCTCTGGCTTACACCATGTCTAATTAATAGTAACAAATGAAAAACCAAGACTGAGCTATTGAGTCCATAATGCATGAGTAAGCTAAAAAGATAACGCCAAGTTACTTCTCTACTTCCAGAAACTAGCCCTGAGTTCTTCATTTTGTATTAAGGCTGTTCTGGTGTGACAGCAGGTCATGTACCATAGACATGATTGTCAAAGAAAACACTGTTTATCCTTCTCATTTGATTACATTCTGTGATGAATAACAGAGATTTCCTTTTACTTACACTTTCCATTATGGTCATACAGATGTCATTTGGGTGGAAATATTGCACTGGTCCGATTATTGTGTAAAATCATCCGTGTTATTTTCAGCCTTAAAAGCCCAAAACGAAGTGCGTCCACCCGAGTTGGGGCAGAGACTCCTGAGAATGATTCTGCAGGACTTGTGTGTATTAAATCCTGTGGAGCAAATCACAATGGGCTCATTCCCAGTTGGGGCTCTCTGGGCTTTTTCACCTCTGTAGTTACTTGGTAATACAGAAAGTGGTTTATGCTTCATATCCCTGTTCATAACCTCACAGCACTTGGCTGCAAAATCCTGTGAGGTGGTGTTGTTCTGGATGCAGGAGCTCAGGCTTGACTGAAGGAGTTTTATCATTTCCTCTGCCGTGGCTGATGCAATTAGAGGGGTTTGGTGTAATTAGCACTATGTGACAAAGGGACGTGGCCAGAGCAAACCTATTTACTGAGCCATGACTCACTTCTGCACATTGAGGAGCCATGACTCACTCGTGTGTCACTCTGTGACACCATCCTTCATCTACAAGGCTGCTCTGTTGAACATCTGATGATTTTGATTTTTCTCCTTGGAACTGCCTTGGCACAAGGTTATTCAGGATGAGGCTGTTGATCAGCAGCTCCTTCGGATCCTGAAATTTTCCTTGTGGGTGGTGCACAGTGCTCCCCAAACCCAACCTCTAGACTGCAGCAGAGATGTGTTGTGGTTGAATTGTCTTCACTTTGAGCCATCCCCATCGCACACCTGGTCCCACTTGTTCTCAATGTGCAATTCACTATCAGGGTGCTTTGATTAATGCAAGTGACTCCTGCAGGGTAACATTTTCTGTGTCAGGATCCTGAGGGTCCAAACCTTCCATCTCACCTACTTTGATACAATTTTTGTTCTTTTCATTGTTAGTGTGCAAAACATAACTCCACTCATAATGAGTTTATGGACCTAATGCTACCCTATTCCTAAGAGGAATTTAGATTGCTGTTAGATATTAGAACATTTCTCTGAAAAATAGTCCATAAATTTCTGTTCTTCCTCAAGAGTCTCAGTGTTTGACAACTGGTTCCTCTGATGGGTTTTGTGTGTTTTGTTCTGGTTTTTTTTTAATTATACATATTCCCACTTTTGGGCAGGGAGTCTACTGGTCCCTCCCAAGCTGCTTCAGCACCACAGATGTGAATCGTCTGCTTCAACTCCACAGTGAGCTGAGAAATATCTTCTCAAGAGTGCTTAGAGTTGTGAACACTGTAAATGAGAGCAGCAACAGCAGAGATATAGGAAACAGATGCTGTGGCTTCCGGTTGGAAATTCAGTGACTGTTCTGGCAAAATACTTTAGACTCATTAGATGCAAAAAGGTACTACAAACCCACACAAACCTGTCAGACTTGAACGCTGCAGCCTTAGATGGTGGTGGTTACCATGCTGGCCCACGAGCTGTAGAAACTTGAATTACGTTGTGAGAATCTGTTGTCTTGAATTTGGTCAAAACATGCTCTTAGTGAGTGGCAAAATCACTTGAAGGAAATGTCAGTGATACCACAAAATCCCAGAATGGTTTGGGTTGGGAAGGGACCTTAAAGCCCATCTCATCCTACCCCCTGCCATGGGCAGGGACACCTCCCACTATCCCAGACTGCTCTGAGTCCCGTCCAACCTGGCCTTGGACAATTCCAGGGATCCAGGGGCAGCCACAGCTTCTCTAGGAACCCTGTGCCAGGGCCTGCCCACCCTCACAGTAAAGATTTTTTCCTAATGTCCCATCTAACCCTGCCCTCTGGCAGAGTGAAACCATTCTCTGCTGTCCTGTCATTCCTTGTAAATAGTCTCCATCTTTCTTGTAGGCTCCTTCAGGTACTGGAAGGGTAGAAGGAGAAAAAAACTTTCCTATCAGGTGATAGAATTGTACCCGCCTGGGTTTGCTAAGTCCCAGGTAGTTTTTGGAGTGCTGAGTTGGGGTCAGTACTGGCTGAATGTAAGTGATGTGGTTTAGTGATTTTATGGATGGTTCTTGCCAGTCTGTGTGGGTGTGGAAACAGACCCTATCGCACACTCTACCTTTATGGAGTGGATAAACAGGGTTTCATCCGCTTCCCATTTACTGGTACATTTTGTTGTCTTTGCCATGGGCATTTAAAACTGAGATGTTCTGAAGAGCCCTGCATGAAATTTTAAAGAGACTGGACCTTTCATCTGCACACCAGCAGGACACCAGATAGATGAACAAGAAAGAAAGAGAAATTGTTTTTGAAGCAATAGCAAAAAAAATAACAGTAGAAGCAATTATTTTATCAAAGGTTTATTTTCTTTCTTGTTTTTTAAAGACCTTTCCTCGGTTGAAGTTGGCTACCTTCTTATGTATGTTTGATTTGTGGTTTTCACAAGGTCCAAATGAAAAATGTCAGCTGGAAGATGTGTATTGTTAATGAGCAATCACAATGGCCCCGGTGATTTCAGTGAATTTTGGTGCTCAGAGGATTGCAAAACTCTTGTCTTGTATCCCCCAAACAGGAACACATTTCTCTTTCACATTTCACTCTGTTCCTTGACTACGGACAGACCTTTTCAAAGAGGAAGGATGAAGTTAGTCTTTGTTTGTCTTTGTTTGTCATGTTCTTGCTTGTGGTGACATAAATGGTGTTCTTTGCGGCAAGGAGCTGGACTATGATCCCTCAGCCGCCTCTGCCAGGCCATTAGGCAGTAATCTCCACTTGGGTTGCTTTGGCTTGTGTTGGTGGCCCGACTGTGAGAAGTTCACTATTGCATTACTGGTTCCAGGTCCTTTCAAATCGCTGCTGGTTTTGATCAGTTTTCCTTTTGCTGACTGATCTCCTGCCTGCTGCTCCTCACCCTGCTGGGAGATGTTCCCCTGGGGTGATGGAAGCTCCAGCTGAACCCCATCGCCTGGCTGGGGTGGCTCTGACTTGCTCCAGATGTGCAGGTGGGATGGTTTTGGTTTTAATATTGATGGTGCTCCAGTGGGAAGGAAAATAAAGCTCCTCTCCTTGTGTGTTTATCGTATGACACACTGGGAGCAGACTGCAAATACCACCAGCTGCCCCAAAAATTGATTTGGAGCAGAGAAAGAGTTTGAGGGGAGAGCAAAGCCACCAGCTGTGACAACCCTGAGTCATGGGGAAGAAAGTAATCCATGGGGTTGGGACTGACAGCTGGGCTGGGCTTTACTCCCATGCTGATTAGAACATATTCTGGAGGAGCTCTGCTGTCCAGAATGTGCAGGACTGAAGACATTATGCTGGTGGCTTCTTCCAGGATGAGGAAAACTCAGAGAAATCTAAAATATGAATAAACATATCTCGTGTTCCTCACTTTCAAATCTATAGACCTTGTATTAATTAAATAGGGCAAGCGGGCAGGGAAGGGGTTTGTACTGCCAGTAAATATTGGAACTGGGATCTTGTTTGAATTAGGGTGATGTCTGCTGGGCAAGAGACACCTACAGCCATATATAAGACCAAAGCTTCCAGCAGTCCATACTGACTTCCCTGAAAAGCATATTTATATCTTCCAGACCAGTAATTAATCACTCAGTAGGACTTTTTGGGACGTGAATTCACAGAATATCTTTTTGTACTGCCAGGAACCACAAAGCATGGGCACAATTAAAACTCTGATTTAATTTATTACGTGGAGGCATGGAATGGGAATGTTCTAAGCGATGTTGACAGACCAACATTTCACAACCACCTTTTTTTTTTTTTAAATAGAAAACAAATGCTGCTCCTTACAAAAATTAAATTACATTAATAGCAGTTTTCTAATACACTGCTAAGGAAGAAAATCAAGTTTTGGCATTAATTAAGATGTGAAGAAGTGGTATAATTTTTAAAGAGAATGCATTTCAAAGTTATCCGTTTATATAAAACAAACGATACTGCCTTTTGTTGAAATGCACTTTAAAAGTACATGGTTCTTTTGAAAAATTAAAAATAATTGCTGAAAGGCTTTTGTATGCTGATAATTTCCTTTTAGTTAATCTTGGGAGTCCCTGCAGCTCCTCTGGTGCCTTCATGTGCTATTGTCCATTTCTTGGCCTGACACTTGCAAAAAGGCACTGAAACAGATGCACTGAAAATCCACAAAGGTGATTAAATAAGTGAAAAATTTATCTTATGGTGACAGATTAAAAAAAAAAAATCAAGCCTCTTCTGTTATCAGAAAAGCACTGAAGAGGTGGTTGAACTTGGTCAATAAGTGCCTACACGGGCAAAAGGAATTAACGAATAGAGAGCTCTTAAGAGTAGAAGAAAAAAAATACAATAAGATTTAGTGAATTGAATTAAAGGTAGACAAAAATTTGACTAGAAATAATGTACGTGTTAATCAGGGAAGGTGATTAATCACTGGAACAACTTAATGGCCATTATGGTGGATATTTTAACATCGAGAGTGGATGATTTTCTAAACCTGCAGTTCAAGTGCAACTATTGAGCTTTAAACTGGAAATAATACAGAAAATTCTGGTGGCCTGTATTAAGCAAAGTGTCAGATCAAATCATCACATTATCTTGAGTCCTGTGAATTAACAAGGCACTTTTGTTTCTGAATAAACACAACCTCTAATAATTTCCTTTTTCTTGAACAACTCAGTCCTACCAGCTCGAGTTTTTATGATGTTTTAGTCCATCATCATTAATTGAACAGGGATTTCTTCAGTGGTGAACCGAAGTACAGAAAATAAATGTGAGGAGCTGTCAGGAAAATAGAATAAAAAATTTTTTTTATGTTTCTGCCTTTTTGTATACTCCTATCTGTTCTTCTCTTCAATCTCCCATGCTTTGTGTGGCGGTGGCATCCCGTGTCACGCGTGGTGTGACGCAGGGCTGGAGTGACACTTCCAGCTCTAATTTTGCTACCTCCTGTGCATGTCACAACATTGGCTTCTGTGTTTTATTATTTGGTGTTTATCATATCTGCGTGTGAACGTTGTGTTAGGGTAGTGATGGGATAAACCACGAGGAGCTGGGAGAAGTGACAGTGTGGAGAAAGGGTTTCATGTTAATAAACTGCACGTAAACCTGTGCTGGTAAAAATCCTCCTCTGGCTGACCAGTGCTGCAATGCCAGGTGAACCCAGCGAGTTACAAAGATGTGACCCCAGAGCGGGGCTGGGCTCTCATCCTCAATCAGAGAGGGCCTTTTGGAAGTGACACTGAAGGTTCCAAGCTGATCTTACATTTCAAGTGCGGAGGAATCCATGGATGGATGGAAAGGTAGTCACAGAAATTAAATGTGGGTCACCATCTGCGTGACCAGAAGTTTTTATACCTCTGATGCTGAGATAAGACCAGGCTCATTGAAGCCAACAGGAGAAGCTCATGGTGCTTTCAGCTGCCCCAAGATGATTTGAGTGCCCAAAGGTTCCCAGCTGCACTGGGCATGCTGGAGCTCAGGGAACAGAGAATAACGTAGGACGAGCGTAGCACTGCCCTTTGGGTGCCAACGTGAACAAATCTGACACAGAGCAATGAATGGATGAAGTAATGGCACTTTACTATACAAATCAATCAAATGTGATAAAAAAAGGGTAAATGTTTTAAAACCATGAAAATAATTGAGTTTGCAGAGCAAATTTGTCTGCAGTTTAAGGCTATTTTAAAATAACATGTACAGAGATCTTTCCACTGGAGTTTGAAGGACTCTTTCATTTCTGAACTGACCAGATACAGTTTAAAATATGTTGGAGAAACCACAAACAGATTTTAAAACCTGTTCCAGGACAAGTGAAATTTGGGTATGATTTACAGGATTCCTGGGGGGATACTTCACAGTGCACGTCTCTGTTTCTTCTGGGACTTTAGAGGCATTTGTTATCCACGTTTCCGTGTTTTAAGGAGCAGGTATTATCCCATGTACTGGTACCAAATGGTTTGGTCCTGAACTGGGAAGAGTTTTATTGCGCTGTTGATGTTGGGGTCGGGAGGCCAGGGGACACCTGTTTGTTTGGCTCTCGGAAGAACTCTGTCCCTTGATGGATTTTAGATTTATTCACACACTGGAGATTGCAGATGACAGTTTCTCTGACTTTCTTTTGAGATTCATGGTTTGCAAAGGTTTTTTTCTTAATGAGCTGTTAATTCGTAACAGTATTCACCAGTGATGTAAAATAGCTGTCTGGTGCTTTCCAAGCTGGTTTGCATTGTGCTGGAGTTTGCAATTTTTAAAAGAAAAGGATTTATTTCGTCCTGAGATTTCTTTCTTAGGTCACAAATTTCATAAGGAAATTATTTTAAACTTGTTTGTGCTTAATATTTGCCCAAATATATGCAACATCTGACCTTGGCGTGCATCGTTGTGTTTTTATAAATTAATTCTCTTACATCTAAACCCCCACCTCTGATCCTTCAGAGCCCCAGCAGTGTCATCCAGGTCTAGCACAGCTCCTTCTGCTCCCTTATGGACTTGCTCTAAAAACTGCTGGACACTCTGATGCATAAGCTCACAGATGCACAAAGTTTGCGTTTAAAACATCTTTTGGTGTGAAATCTGTCCTCCCCATCCCCGGAAGTGTCCAAGGCCAATTTGGACAGGACTTGGAGTAACCTGGTCTAGTGGAGGATGTCCCCTCGCAATTGCTCTCATAGTCAGGATGAAGAGCTATCCTGCCTAATATTTCAGTTTTTCCTGCTCAGACATTTTATGCTGTTTTGCTTCTGAGCAATACCAAACCTCTAAATAACTTCATAATTAGTTTCTGCAGTGGTGTGGAAATAAAACTGAAATGAGAAGTTAACACTCAAAGAAAGCACCATTTTAGTAACTGGGTGAGGAATGAATGCTCAGGCACTGGAGGCTTGAGGATCATATTGTCACTGCTCACACAGGGACTGAGAAAGAAGCAGCGGATGCCATCATCAGGGAATGTCGGGATGCCGCAATCCCCACACGTGCAGCAGGTGCCCGCGCCAGCCGCTGTCGCCAGCTCGGGTTTTGCAGCAGCTGGGAAGGGAGAAGAGGGAAGCAGCGGCCGGACCTGCGGGGTCCCGCTGCCATCGGCTCGGGAGGGCACCGCATCCCCCGGGCACGCGCGGCGGGGGGAGCGCGGGATCAGACATCAAAGATGAATATAAATAGGAAAGAAGCCAGAGATAAAAAGGACCATAAGGCTGGAACAGTCCGTGGAGATATTCCATGTTTATAGCGGGGTCTGGGGGAATAATGGGTGTTTATAAATGAGTTCAAGGGGATAACGTGTATTGAAATATGAGTCCGGAGGGAGAGTACGTATTCAAAAACTATCTACTGTAAATAGCATAATAATCCCAGTATTTCATAAGCTCATAGGAAAGTATTAAATAAAAATAAATTACAAATGTCTGTGGCTTGATTGCAAATTATTTCAGAGCAAAGGGAAAGAAAGTCCTTTGCAAAATGTGGAAACCATCTTGTGTTAAACAGCACCAGAAAAAAACCCTAATTGTAAAAAGTAAATGTCAGTTACAGTTATTACAGTGGCCATGTTGTTTCCAATAACAATTTGGCATTTTATTTAGTCTGTAACAATCTACAATTTAAATTTAAAATAAAGATTTTTCTTTTATTTCCCTCTGAAGTTGTGTGCCAAGCACAGCAGAGCAGAATGTAACATCTGTTGATGATTAAAACAAGCTTTCCTATGGGCCCTGAATACAAAGTAAACATGGATTTTATCCATAGTCAACAGCATTTACAAATGTAAAGGGAGGAAGCTACTGAGTTTTTGAAGAATGAGCTGTGAGAGAGGAAATATAAGACCGGGGACGGCAGATGGCGATAATTAGTTCCATATCGTGAAAGGCTTCTATTAAAAAATAAAGAGGACAGAGTCCTGAATTATGCTGCTGGTTTATTAAAGGCCCTTTCTTTGCCATCAGCCCCTGTGCACACCACTCCGGGCTGGGATGGGTGGGCACAGCTGGTGTCCATGGGCCCTGGCAGCTGGCACTGGGCGCGGCCACTCAAAATACAGAATTTCCAAGCTTTTCCCCATGTAGTGCTATAAACACTCTGCTGGCAGGAGGCAGAATTCAGGAGGAATTTATTATGTGGACCTATAGGCTAGTAATCTTGCATTTTATTCTGGTTTAATTTAGATTTAGGGGCAGGATATCCAAAGTTGAAGGCTACTGAACTTGGTGATGCCCCTTGTCTGCTGCTTCTGCCCTGTTCAGTCATGCAGTGCGTGGTCCCACCTCGGGGCTCACCTCTTCTCACTGAGAGCTGCTGTGTTTTATCACTTATCAAGGGATTGTGCCTCTACTCCACATGTTTCTTGTATGATCTATGTGTTCTTACATCACTGGGTTTCACCATATTGCCCATCCCTGCAAGTGTCCAAGGCCAGGTTGGACGGGGCTTGGAGCAACCTGGGACAGTGGAAGGTGTCCCTGCCTGTGGCAGGGGGTGGAACTGGATGGGTTTTAAGGTCCCTCCCAACCCAAACCATTCTGGGATTCTATAAATTATTGCTGCTGGAACCATTTCATAGGGCTCTGCTCAGCCTGTTTGCCTTGCTTTAATTTTTTCCCCTCGTTGTACACAGAGTACGTTAAGTGAAGTGACAAAGTGAAATTCCAGTTTGCTGAGATTTACCTGCTCCCCAGGGAGAGGACAGCCCTCCTCCAGCTTCTGGGGCCTGAGCCAGCCCCAAACTTCCACAAGAGATTTTTGACTCTTCTTTCCAATCTGGGCTGGTTTCAGTTTGCTACAAAAGTATCCTTTTTCCTTTTTTTTTTTTTTTTCCCGAAAGTATTTTGTAGCGTTCCAGTTCATATGTTATTTTGGAATTCATTTCAGTTTTTAATTGCAATTTCTTCTTTCCTCACTTCCATCCTCCTTCAGTTTTCTTTCCAACTGGAAGCTGTTGTAGCTGAGCTCTCCGCGCAGGCAGCCGTGCAAGCGCCTTTGTAGCCCTGCACAAACACACTGAGTGTTAATCTGGCGCTCACTCGCTTTTTTCCCTTTCCCTTCCTTCATTTTATAATTACCTGAGGTGGTAACAGCTCTTAAGAGCCTCGTCTGTCACCCTGGAACCAAATGCTTTTCATTGAAAATTAAGGAGAGGCTTCAAAAGTTTTAAGTTCTTTCAGCAATGAAATATAGCAGTCCTCCAGTAGAAAGAGTGTTTTGCTGCTGGATCCCATTACAGCGGCAGTGTCGGATGCTGGTGTGCTGTTGTGGTTAGGAGGGAGCAGGAACACTGGGGGCTTGTGCTCGCTCTCACAGCCACAGCCCCCAGCGCTGCTTGCCTGGGGAAGGGCCCACGGGAATTGCAGGGCTCTGTCAAGATGGGCACCGATCCCCACCTGGCACCAAAGGTGTTAGGAAAGCCCCTGGACCTGCTCTTCTCCCAGGTGTCACTGGAACCGTCTCCCTAGTGGTCTGTCTGGACACGTCAACTGTCACAGTGACAGTGGGAAAGGGCTGAGTGAGGAGGGAGTCGGGACTGGGTGGAAATGGAGGCAATTTGTCCTCGTGATACCAAATGCATGCATTAAATTTAATGAAGTCCCTCCCTGTGTCACAGGTTGCCCAGAGAAGCTGTGGCTGCCCCATCCCTGGCAGCGTCCAAGGCCAGGTTGGATGGGGCTTGGAGCAGCCTGGGACAGTGGAAGGTGTCCCTGTCCATGGGAGGGGGTGGGATGGAATCGGCTTTAGGGTCCCTTCCCACCCAAACCATTCTGTGATTACATGATTCTGATTTAAATTTAAAATGGAAAAAGAAAAACTGCATGAAAATCAAAATTACTTTAAAATTGCTGAAAGAATGTACAGGAAGAGTTTTAGGCAAAATAAAACGAGCTCAAACCAAAATATGTGTCCAGATCTGCTGAGACATATGTTTTGGGCAGTTTTCCTTAACTCATAGCTTTAGCAGAGTCTTCAGGTAACAGATTTTATACTTAAATGTCCAACTACAAAGCAAAATGACAGCAGAAGCAGCCTTGCTTTTATTTTTAATTAAAAATTCAAAAGCATTACCTGAGTGGACCCCAAAAGTTAAAAGGCAGAAGGCAAATAAAATGTTACATCTCTTGATGTCTTTGAAGTTGAATCTTACAATTGCTGGATCTCGTTTTCTGGGGGTTTGTGCCTGTTTGGGGGTGAGTGTCTTTGTCAGGCTGGCAGTGAAGGGGGTGGATGAAGGGATGGTGATTGCAGAGGTGTTTTTATTTTTTATTATTAAATAATTTACAAATAGACTGGCAATAGTGGGTGCAGTGAAAATGCTGTGGTTTAAGTGACTGTATGACCTTGCAGCACCAGAGAATGCTCTTAAATAAGAAAACCCCCCCAAAACTCAGCCCTTGCTGAGTTTTGCCTCCTCTCCCATCCAGGAAGGGCACGGTGAGCCGTGGTACCCCACACTTTGTGTTTGCAGGGCTTCACTGGCTGCCTCCCAGCTTTCCCTGTATTCCAGGCAGTAATGGCTCTGGAGGCCCAGATGAGTACTGGAGCCTTTCCAGGAGATGATTATCCTTCCTCTGCTGCCCATAGGTGAGGCTGCTGCAGAGCCAAGTGCCAGCCCAGGCTCTCTGTCCCATTACGGAGTGCTACCCGAGGGCCACCAGACTCACTCTGCCTTGCCTTTCAAATAAGCAGCTTAATCATTCTCTGCTTGCAATTAAAATTTTGAGCTGGTCACCTGCTGTAAATCTGTGCAAGGAGAATTTAACTTCAATAAAATTTCGTTTCAAGGTGGGTTTATCTGAGTGCCTGGAAGCTCAGCTCTCTGGCTGCATCAGCTCCAGTCTCCTGCGAGTGAGCATCACTCTGCTGCTTCTCTGGAAGCTCATGCAGCAGCGAGCCAAGGGCCGGCCTCGGCCTCCTTTAGTAAAAGCCATTATTCCAGCTTCTGCACAAATTGGAGTCGGGCCATAACGTGGGATGGGAACACCTTGTAACACTTACAGATGAGCCCCTGCTTTCAGTGGATCAAGGCCAAACTTCTGTTTGGCTTCTTGTTTTCTCTGCAGGATTGGCTGCAGTGTCACGCGGCGTTTGTGGTCTGAGGGGCAGTGGAGACAGTAGCG
Organism: Coloeus monedula; assembly: GCF_965178545.1. NCBI lineage: Eukaryota > Metazoa > Chordata > Aves > Passeriformes > Corvidae > Coloeus > Coloeus monedula. The sequence goes on from NC_138793.1 coordinate 20,366,673, forward strand.
GTGGCTGTGAGGAGTGTCTCCACCATCACTTGTTCTTTGGCTTCCCTACTGCAATTAGGTGATAAAGCTCCAATTTTCTTAGGTTTTGCCATACGTTTCTGTCAGTGGTGCAACCCAGTACACTGAGGCCTGCTTGAGATTGGAACAGATTGCCCAGAGAGGCTGTGGTGTCTCCCTCACTGGAGATATCCCAGAACCATCTGGATGCAATCCTGTGCCCCATGCTCTGGGATGACCCTGCTAGAGCAGCGAGGTTGGACCAGATCACCCACTGTGGTCCCTGCCAGCTGCCCCATCCTGTGATTCTGTGAGAGGATCAGCCTAAGCCAAGGGATAGGATTGTTGCCCTCAAACCAATGGGAAGTGGCTCTCTGTGGTAGTGAGGATCTGGTTGGGCCGTGATAACCTGTGTGCTGTCTGGTGGCCATTTCTCAGCCCCTGCACTGGGGACAGTCACCTGCTGTCACTGGTCACCGGGGGCCAGGGCAGGGAAAGTCCTGGGAAGCTTTTGCTGCATGGAGCAGCCCTGTTTGCCCACAGGTTCTGACTCTGAGACAGTCAATTGAAACAACACTATGAAACTAAAAAAAAAAAATCAATGTTTGCTCAGCAAGACTCTGAACAAAACATTTGTGACTTGAGTTAATTTTATTCCCATCCTCTAATATTTTATTGATCAAATTCTATATTAACTTCCCTGACTTTCTGCTGAGATTGACGACAGGTTAAGTAACCTGTAGTTACAAGTCCTGCTTGCTCTGGGTGAGTGTGGATATAATCTGCAGCATTTCCAGAGTTCCACGATTTTCCTGCTCTGGTAACTTTTCTCCATTCCTATTGACAGATTAGGGATCTCTCCTGGCAATTCTCTTACAGTGTAGGAGCACAAGGCACCCAGAGGCTGTTAGATTTTAGATTGTTTAATGCTCCCTGTGCCTAGAAATCCTCAGATGGGTTTGCTGTCTTCATCTGATTTGAGTGCACTGGCTGAGTTTCCTAACAAAATGTTTATTGACCACTTCTGCCCTGTCTGCTTCTTTATTAATAATATAATCATATCCACCCAACAATAAACCAGTTCTTGGAATTTCTTTTGATCCTAATATCCTTGCTGTCTGAAGTCTGGGCAGCTGAGACTTTGACAACTGCCTTCTTCTGTCAGTGACCGACATCTCCAAACATCCACAACTCTATTAATTCTTGTTTCTTTTCCCTTCTTGTAACTTAAGGAGGTATAACAAAAGATATACCTTGTAACAAAAGTTGGTCTTGAGCTGTCATTGGAAAAGGCAGTGTGGAGATGCTGACATTCCATGGATGCAGGTATCCACGCAGGCTTTTACCTGCCCGTCTCCAGGGGCTGCTCACAGGATGTGCCAATCCAAGAGCCCCCTCCTCTCCTTGAGGTGTTCAGTAGCGTGGGATTGGGCATCTCCAAAGGCCTTGCAATAGTCAATACCTGCTTTTGCCTTAAGCCACCTGTTGTAAGACTAAAAATAGAGATTTCTTGTACTTGAGCCCAAGCTGAGACAGACTGCTGGGGAACAGAGACCATTCACTGCCTTCTGCTCTACATTCAAGCAGAACTCCTACAGTCTTGTGTTCACTGCTCCTGCAGTCAATGCAGATGTCCAGAACAAACAATTACATGACCACTTGCCAAAATATTGCCTTATAGCAACTTTAAACTACTCAGCTGCCAGCAGCTTTTGAGGGTCTGTTGTTTCTGTAACTCAGCTGGGCTGTGTGGCACATGGAACAGGGACTTGGGCAAGAAATGTCCCTTGAGCTGGTGTTTGTAAGATTGCCAAGAGGGCAATTTCCCTTTGGATTATTTTTTCCCACTACAATAAAATGCCTACCTTTAGGTTGCTCTGAAGTTTTCTCTTTGGATGTTTAAAAGAGAGGTGCTCAGATTTATGGGTAAGATAATAAAGAGCTATTGCAGCCTGAAATTGGAGGGTTAAATGTGCTGTTTTCCTTCTAATCCAGACAAAGCCCAGGGGCACGGCTCTGGGGAGGGTATGCATGACTCCTGCAGGGTGAAGATTGCTGGGCTTGGCTGCAAAGAGAGCACTTGATCAGCTTTCCACCAGCATCTCAGGGTTTCCTGAGTGCTCTTTGGTGGGAAGGAGATGCCAGTGTGATAAAACTGAGAGGCAGGTTCAAAGCAGCCCCACAGATGTGGTGGTTGTAGCAAAGGGCTCTGACCTCATCCAAGTCCTGCCCCAGCATTCTTGATGAGACCCACGCAGAACTCATTAGGTGATTGCAGGAGGTACAGCAGGAGGAGTCATGTTTGCTGCAAGTGCCTTCCCAATCTGCAAACAATTCCCAACAGCAACGGTGGCAACAGTGCCGGGTTGGTCTTCAGAAGGTGGCCCAGGCACTGATAATTGTCCCTGTGCTGGGGATTGGAGCTCACAGCCTCATTAGAAATAGAGGTAATAAGGTTCTCCAAAGGTCACTCCCTTTTCTTCACCCTTGGAATAAGTTGCCCAGGGAGGGGTTGGAGTCATCATCTCTGGAAGTGTTCAAGAGCCATCTGGATGTGGCACTTGCAGATGTGTTTTAGGAATGATTATGGTGGTGCTGGGTTGATGGTTGGACTTGATGATCTCCAAGGTCTCTTCAACCTTGCTGATTCTGTGGTTCTGTGGAGGCAGTAGATTCCCTATGGCAGGTTAGACTGACACAGCCCTTGTCTTCCCATGGACTTGTGTTTGAAAATTAATTTTGGTGGTACAGGTGGAAGCTCTGTCTACCAAACAGAAAACTCAACTAAAGACTGAAGACTAAGAACAGCAATAAAGGCAGAATGTTTAATGTGGTGGTGGTGGGTTGTTTACAGCCACATGGCTGGTCCTGATTTAATTCTATGCCATCTCCTTTAATCATGGCATCCCAGAATGGTTTGGGAGGGAAGGGACCTGAAAATTCTTCTTGTTCCTCCCCCTGCCATGGGCAGGGACACCTTTCACTATCCCAGGTTGCTCCAAGCCCTGTCCAGCCTGGTCTTGGACATTTCTAGGGGCAGCCACATCTGCTCTGGGCAACAACTTCTTAATAACTTCTAATAGTTTGAGAGATGAAGGAAACCTCATCAGACTAACTCTGGAGAATGATGAGTTGTGAGTGGTTTTATACAGGTACAATACCAGCTTATTTATAGAAGTTAGAAACAGGAAAGGGGAAAAATGAAATTCAGCCTTGAAAAATACAGATGATGTAGCTGCCTGTGTATGAAAGTACTAATCCATCACAGGTATGTTCCATGGGAAAGAACCTGAGCAGCAGCGATGCTCGGAGGTGTCTCAGGGTAACAGGAGCCACTGAGTTAGACAGGAGTTTGCAGTGTCATGTAGGAAAGATGAGCAGTTTGGATATGCCTGCACTATAAACCATCATGGCAAGGAGCAGGAGAACCATAGTGACCCCCTTATGCCCCATGGCTGCAGCTGGGAGATTGTTCTCTCTTCTGGCACCACAGCAGTGGCTTTCTGTTCACAAGTGAAAACCAGTTCACAGAAAAGCAGCAAGGAGAACTGGGGACCTGAAGATTTGACTTATGAGAAAGGATTAGGAGAGGTTAGTTGTCACAGCCTGGCTCTGCAGTGACTCAGCAGCCATGTAAGCACCCATGGCTGTGAGCAACCATGGATGGGCCCGTGATCCAGTAGGATGCCCACCCTAAAAACTGAACAGGAGGGGCTGAATTTAACAAAAGAAATGTTTAGGCAATAGTGGTTAAAAATCAGCCAGTAATGAAATCTTTAAGCAAAGGTCTCTCAAAGATGGGAGGAAACTCAGTCTCTAGAGAGTTTTAAAGCAAGGCTAGGTGATGGCAGAGAATGGAGTACAGTGAAATGCTGGATGCTGCTGAGATGTCCACAACCATTTGATGTTCCCACCACTCCCAAATGCCAAATGTGCAGAGATTCCTGTGGGCACCTGATAGCACATAGATTTTTTTGGTATTGCATACATGCAAGCTCCACTTTTTTATTTTGAGAAACCTGTATGGGGATATGAATGGAAACTGCCTCTGCAGCTCTCAGGATCCCCATGGAGTTCACACCTTCACTCCCTACTGCAGCACCCTCCTTCCTGGGCTTTCAGATGTTTCAACCATAATTTTGCATCCCAGGCCCAGATGCTGGGCAGCAGCAGCACCTTGTCTGCACGGTAACTCCCAAAGAGGTCACAAGTGTGGTCAGCCTGTTGGGAGAGCAGTGTCCAGAGGAGCTGTGGGGCAGCCAGGGAGCAGTCGGGCTCCCCAGGAGGTTCCTGTTGGACTTGACCCGTCACAAGCAATGAGGCTGCAGAGGAAATGCTGCACATCTGGCAGCCTGCTCTGGAGCAGCGTGGAGCTGTCTGGTGTAAAACAAAGCCAAATGCTCGTAAACTTACAAGACCACATTGATAAAACGCTGATATCAAGATTTATTAATGTGTTCTTTGCTCAGCCCCGGCCTCGATGCTCCTGACAGGTCAATCAGGCGACAGCGCCGCAGGGCCGGGGCTGCTCAGAGGCACCACGGCAGTGGCTCATGGTGACAGCAGCACTCATGGCACAGACCATGGGGTGTGGCTGGGGGAACAAGTGGTCTTTTGCATTGTACCTGGTCAGTCACTCTTCCACTTACTGTTTTGGGGTAGCTATATGGTAAACGTGTGGGAAAACATCTCCACTGAGTGCCAGCAAACTCCCAACTGACGAGACGGAAACGGTGATGAAAGTGTTTTCTGCACTTGCTTCATTTCAGGCTGTGAGCTGTTAACACACTGTTGTGATACATAATGAACGAGTTTCCTTTTCCAGTGAAGGAGAAGCTGGAGGCATCTCAGAACAAGAAACTAACATCAAGTGTGTCTTAAGACACTGTCCAAGTGTGGGGGGCCCCTGTGGGCTCTGTGCTGCCCTGCCTTCCAGCATCAGGCTCTCTCTACACAAGTGGTTTCTGGGTTCCTGATCTTGTTTTCGCATGTGCAGCAGGAAGAAACCACCCCTTCAGAGCTTGGCTTGGGAAAAAGAGAGAAAAGGAGTATTTGAGATGGAGGTTAAAGCATAGGGCCTTTTCCACATGTGGGATCCTTACTCAGCCCTCAGGGGTGGCCCTCAGAAGTTACTCTGGAAATCCTACGGTCTGGGATGGGGGCCAGGAGACACTTAGGAAAGGAGGAGTTGTGCCGAGTGTCTATCCAGGAGCAGCTGACCTGACTGGCACAGACAGTGCCCACAGGAGGGTCTGTGCGGGGCACTCAGCTCCAGGGTGAGGGCAGGTCCCACCCAGGGCACGGCTGTGTGTGTCCAGGTGCCCGGGGAAAGCTCTGCTCAGCGCCCGGGCAGGAGCACTGACTCTGCTTGGATAAACGTGCAGCTTTGTGGGCTGGTGCTCTTCTCTGTTCCAGAGCAGCCCAGCGTTCCCTTGCACACAGGCCCTGCTTTGTTCAAGTATTCATCCTCTGCCTGAATTATTTATTTATTCATTTTTTCCCCCTTCATTTTTCCTTCTGTCTTTCCTCTGCTGGTGCCAGATGAATTCCTGTTTCTCCAGCATCTCAGCAGGGCAGGGATTAATGTGGCTGGAGCATGGCTGCAGCCGTGCGGGGCAGCAGAGTGACCTCCTCCTGGAAAAAAAAAGGAAAAGAAAAAGGGAAGTATCCAGTAGTTAGAAAGAGGGGGGAAAAAACTCTGGGTGCCTCTTGTTCCTTTTAACTGCAGACCTGTTTCCAGCACCTCCAACCCCCTCAGAGAGAAAAATATAATGAAAATCTTTAGCAGAAGATAACATCAAGAGTGCAAATATTGAGTTGTATTGAAAGAAACTGCAAGCTCTGAACCCAAAAGCGTGTAAACTTTGAGAGCTTGGCTGAGGCTGTCAATGCTGAGCTTGTTCTCACAGCTCTGGTTGTTCAAGCCCCAGGATGCGGGAGGAAGTGTCTCCTTTCCTGTTGTCCTTCTGCTAATGGCATGATGAATTCTGATTACACTGCAGTTGCATCCCAGCACTGTGGAAGGCCACGGTAACTATTTGGGACATCAGTTTTCCTTCTGCCAACTTTCAGGAGCATTTTATAGGATTAATATTCAATAAAACCCCCTTAACATTAAAAAAATGCTTAGTCCCCCAATTGTTATTAAATTCTTTTCCTGTGCCATAATGCGGCTGCTTTGATGTAAAGTCCTGCAGTTTCTGGAAGGAGCCGGCGTGATTACGCTAATGTGCAGTGCTCTTTCTGCTATTCCTATAGGGAAAATAAACCCCACATTAGTTCCATATTAGTACCTGACTTGGAGAAGTTAAAAAGTGCCAGAAAAAGGTTAACCAGAGTCAAGTACACATAAGAGAGCTGTGATTATTAGTGTTAGGGGAGCCATTTGAAAAAAACATTTCTGCTCTTACAGAAGAATTTATTGGTGTCTTTGCTTCTGGCTGCTTTATGCATTTTAATAAAGCAGTAGCAGCAATACCGGGGGGGAGTTGGTTGTGCCTGGTCCAAAGAAGGAGTTTCTCTGTGTGATGTTGCCCCTTGTGCCCAGCCAGGGGCTGACTTCTGTGTGGGGGGAGCCCAGGGATGAGCCTGCCATCCAGCACCATCCAGGAGTTCACATTCCTGAATGCCGGTGCAGTGCAGGCTCTCCCACTGCCAGCACACCGAGGGGATCCTTCTGGAGAGCCAGTGAAACCAAGGCAGTAATTGCTTTGTGCGGTGTAAGTGTTAAAAGTTACATCCAGCCTACAAGCAGCTTTGGCAACTTCCCTGCCAAACGTCTGGGATTATTTGGAAAATGTGCTCTGTTGAAAGTAGCCCCAGTCCAAGATCCACCTCTGCAATGGGGTAAAATGCTGGGTCTGGATGCAGCTGGGGCCAGAAAAGCCTTTTTGGTGGGAGAAACAGTAAAATGTTTTTTGTGCGTGGGGAGGGTTTGTGCTCCCCTGAGGTACCGACTGACCTGGAGTGAGTTCTTTGCTGTCATTTAGCTGTGGAAATGTTACACTTTAAATTTCATCACAAAGACCTGTCATTTATTCATGGAAAACTCTGATTCTCTTTAACTTTCACACCTACAACTTAATAATAACACAATTTAACCACGTTAGAGGGTGTTGAGGCCCTGGCACAGGTTGTGCAGAGAAGCTGTGGCTGCCCCATCCCTGGAAGTGTCCAAGGCCAGGTTGGATGGGGCTTGGAGCAACCTGGGATGATGGAAGGTGTCCCTGCCCATGGCAGGGGGTGGCACTGGGTGAGCTTTCAGGTCCCTTCCAACCCAAACAAGCTGTGATTCTCTGGTTCTATGATAATAAAAATTGGGGGTGCAGCCTGAGGGCCAGGTTTTGCTGCATGATCTATATTCCCTCTCTTGAGCTGTTTACCTTTCTGGAACTGTTCTGTGTGTTTTCACACACGGATTCTGCTCTGGGGATCCCATTGTCTGTTCCTGTAGCGCTGGTTTCTCAGCAGTGATAATTCCTCACAGGTTGTGTAACAGTCCCATTCATCCATTTGGGGAGAGTGGGAAGATTTTGCTTTGCAGGCCCGTAAGCCCATCTGCACTCCCACATCTGGAAAGGCTCATGCCGTCTGTCGTGTTAGTGCACTGGGACAAGACTTCTGATGGAAACACTTAATTCTCAAAGCACTGCTGGATAATGATAAATCCTTTGTGAAACGTGGATTTGCATTTAAGATTCTTTCGTGCTCCCATTGTCTGTGGGACATTTTACTCAGCTTCATTTCCACTGTCCCACGTCTAAACTCCTAATCACCTCTCCTGATGCTTCAGCTTGAGCTGATACTCCTCTGTTACTCCTTCATTTCCGTGGTTTTCAGAGCCCAGGCTCTGTCTCAGCCCTCTTCCCTGCCCCTGCAATCCTCGCCAGTTTTCTCCTGTTCTCCACTGCTGCTTTACTGGGCTGTCCCATCTCACAGTCCCCGATTCCCCTCCTCCCCACCTGGCCCTGCTCACCACCGGAGCAGCTCCCACTGCAGGTGCAGTGCCAGACGTGCTGCTGGCCCTTGGTGTGGGTCAGGCACAAGGAGAAACACAAAAGGGCACGCTGGTAAATGCAGATCGTGTCCAGTGACCCCAGTTCCCAGGAGCATCCCGGCATCTCCCGGCTGTGGGAGCGATGCAGCAGTGAATGCGGCTGGCAGACGGAAGGAGCAGAGCGGCTGTTATCCCTCCGGAGGGCAAGGCAGCAATTCAGAACAACCTTGGAAAGTTTGCAAAACAGCTGGAAATTACAGAGTTGAAATTCAGTTAGGAGAGACCCAAGCCTCCATACTTATTCATTCATTTATTTCCCCTTCCTGAGCATGGACTGGAGAGAAACTGGCTGGACAAACCAGCCCCTCTTCACAAAAAGCAGCCTGAAATCAAAGAGGGAAATAAACTGCTGGGTCCTTAATGATGGGCTGGAGGCAGAATTTTATTTCATACTTTGTCCCTGCAATTTCCCCCTTTGTTTTACAGGGTGTGACTTTACCAAAAATAGTCAAAGGAAGAAAATAAAATTGAAAACTTCTGGGAACAAGCCAAGTTTTCCATGCTGAAAATCAATTATTGCCCAATACTTTCAAGGCGAGACCCCCATGCTCTGGCATTAGGCCAGTTCACCCACCTTCACCTGCTTTGTACTTTATTCACAAGAGTCAAAGATCCTGACGATAAAACTCTTTATTTCAGGAGAGTTTTAAGTTTCAAGGCATGGCTGGTTCTTCTGGTCAGAACTGCCAGTGGAGGAAAGTGACTTCTTCCCTTGCTCCATATGTTGTTCAGCGTGACCAACAACAAATACAATCATTCCATGAAATAAAATGATTGCTTTTGGAAGGAATTGCAAGGTGGCAGAATTAGACAGTGGCCATTTTAAAGGTTACTTTACTACGCCGGAGCTGCGAAAGATGGAAGTAATTTATTTCCTCTTGGTAATGTTCCTTTCTGGCCAAGCAATTTATCAGAAATGTTAATCCAACAAGCATAAGTGTGTATGTGGTGGGAGGAGGGAGGGGAGCAGAGGAAGGAGAGGGAGAAGGCATTTAAAATTAGCTTCGAAATACTGTACATCTCATTAAAAATGTAATCATGCATAAAATGAGATCAATGAAAATTTATCTAAAAGTGCAAGGAAAAGGCGTTTTCTGGTGTGATACTGGGTATAATAGTCAGGATTTTAATTTAGTCAGTTTGCAACAAAAAATCCCTCCAGGCTAAATAAACCAGTTTCCCTCTCAGTTATTGTCTGGACAGCTAATTTTCTGCACCTTTCCTTCTAATACTCAACCTTATCTCTTGCTGGATAGAGGTTTCAATATACTGCAGAGTTTGTTTTCTTTACATTTTCTATTACTGCAATTTAATTTGCATGATAAATGATGAGAGGTAGAAAGATGATAAAAAGAAGCAGAACATTTCTTTATTAATTTTGTTTAAATTAGTGTAACTTTTCCCTGACTGTGCTTTTTACCCAGAAAGCCTATATAGAAATTATTTTAAGTCTCTGTATTGCAGTTAGAAAACATTTAATACTTGACAATAAGCTCCTGCCTCCCGTTCCAGGGTGCACTTTCTTACTGTCATGTTTTCTTCCTACTTTGCCCTGTGTCTTATGATACTTCTGGACCAGTTTGGTCACATCCTAAGGTGCCTCCAAAAGAGCTGGAGAGGGACACTGGACAAGGGCCTGGACTGCCAGGACAAGGGGGAATGGCTTTCCACTGCCAGAGATAAATGTGGAACCTGTTGCTGAAGAGGTTCCTCTCCTTGCTGCTGGCTGTTCAGTGCTTAACTCACTGCTGACTTGCAGCTTCCAGAAGGGCTGGAGGAGATCTCCTTTCCTGCCAGGGATCTGCTTCAGAAGGACCTACATCAGGGCTGTTTCTTGGGTCAGCCTTTGGCTTGTCCATCCATGCAGGAGTGGTGGCTGTTCTTTCTCCACTGCATCGTTCATGGAGCACTCAGCCAGTTTTCCCTGTTGGGTGTGGCTCTATCAGTCTTGTCAGCCTTCTGCCCATCATGAAACCTTCTGTATTCCTAGAGGTTCTCCCAGTTTCTTCTGTTGTGTGTCTTCCAAAAGCATCATTATACTAAGGCTTCTAATATTAAAAATCCTCATTTTCCAGTTAAAATTAATGGCCATTACAGTGTGTTAATTGATGTCCTCCATGTCACGGGTCGATGTGATCCATCTGGAGAGATGTTTGTGTTATGATATTTTCTTCTCCATCTTACATGCCCAGAACAAAACTGGCTCCACTTTGCTCCCTCTGGTTTGTGCTGATGACACCACCAGGCTGTGAACTTCCTGCATTTCATTTGTCCATTCCAGGTTGGTGCATTTTTTGATTGATATACTTTAATACACCGGCCTGCGGGCTGTGATGTGTCAAATAACCTTTTAAAATCCAAACAGATTATGTCCTATGTTTTCTTCCTGTCTGGAGTCTGTGTTACCTCTTTAAAAAATTCCAGCAGATTTGTCAAACAAGATTTGCCCTTTATAAGACTCTGCTGGCAACTTTTTGTATCAGCTCACGTTTCTCCAGATGTTTTGTGATCTCATCACTTATTAATGTCTCCATAATTCTGTCTTCTGCTGAAGTTACAGTTATTACTGTTAATGTGGCTGTGAATACCTCGTCTCTTGATTCCTTACTGGACTGCATCCGATGACATGGATCTGCTCAGGATGGGCTTGAAGCTTAAGGGAAAGAATCTTCTTTTGGTCTTAGATTTGAGGGATTTAGAAGTACCTTCATTTTCTTAATCTATTACTTTATTACTGATATTTAATAATCTTGTCTAAAAGGAGTTGGGATATTTCCAGTAACACATGCTATGAGGGTCCCACACCTTTCCTACCTGTCCTTGTTTCATAATCTCTCCTGCAAACATCATTCCAACTCCCAGAGTTAGATATATCTAATTCTTTTCTTCTTCTAGGCCGACTGGACTTTGATTCCTCCCTTCTGCCTCACACAGCCATTGCCACAGGACTGTGGCTGCCTCAGGTGCTTCTTGCAGGCAGATGAGACAGAAATGTCTCCATGTCACCACCCCTAAAGAAGCTGCCTGAAGACCTGCCCTCTTGTTGGCTGCCAGCTGCTGATGCTAAGCAGGGCACTGGCCTTCCCTGGCTTTTTCATTGAGGCAGTGGAAACAACAGTAACTCGATTTTGCTGTTTTTGTGATCTTGAAAATACTTATTTTCACAGAATTTCCAGAATTCTGTTTCAGAGCACGAACACTGTTTTTGCCTTCTGTCTGCGCAGTCAGCGTGTGTAAACAAACGCATCCCCTGGAGAACCCACAGGAAGGTGGCACAAGATTTCCACTTGATTTCCTTCCTTCAAAAGTAATAAAGCTCCATGGGGGAGCATGAGAACTTTTCCCAAAGCTGTCCCTGCTTTGGGGCTGCTAGAGTGGCTGAGAATGGAGGCATGTCCCATGCTGCAAAAATTTATGGGAAAGTCGTAAGCTCCATGAAGCGCGTGGAATTTGGATGGGATAAAAGCCAGCCTCTCCATTACATGTCTACAGCTTCCTGCATATTTGTGATTATCCTTATGAATAATGTAAGTTCATGCTTTCAGATGGGAGAGGCTTCAGGAAGGAGTTAGGGAATGCGTCTGAGTGCTGGCAATGAACTCGGGATCCAGCAGTTTGTCACTGGATGGGGCAGTGCAGTCTCACATAGAGCCAATAAAGTTTCTGGGTAAAGGAGCAAAAATTCCTTTTCTTGCAGTCGCCACTCCTAGAACAATCTTTGATTTGTGTAATACAAGTGGCAGGGCTGGTGAGGAAGTTGGCACAGTGGTGTCATTATGCAGCTTAAAACCAGTAGCTCTTATTTCAAAACACTCTTGTCTGTGAAAGAGCCACTGACTCTTGAATCACTTGGTTGCTGCTGTTGGACTTCTTATTTTTTAAACTACTTTATAAGAGTGTGACATTTTCATTCCCAGAGCAAGAAGAACCCTTCCTTCTCCTTTCCAGGGAAATAAATTCTTTACCTATACCCCTTGAATTTCTCCACCTGGGAAATCCAGCAGGCAGAAGATGCTGGAAGACTTTTCAATATTTCTAATGGTTAAGATGTTTAAATTTCACAGGCCTGGATCAGAAGGGTCTGTTGTGTGGAGGCATTCAGATAACTCATCTAGGTCACCTGAGAAAATTGTGCTGAAAGTTTCTCCATCAGCCTGGCTGGAGCGTGGCAGTGGCTGGGTACGGGTTGTTCATCAGCAAGGTAACGCGTGTCTGCAGAGCCACAGAATGAAATAAAGAGAATTGTTCAAAATTAGGCTAAAAGCAGAGCACAGAGGGAGGGTTTAATCTTTTCCTTGCTCTATCAGAACAGTTTTAAGGGATGGCTGCGGAAGAACATTTCCAGTGATTTCCAGTGATTTTGCTCATGCTTGTGGTAGCTGCTGCTGACATGGGCATGGGTTACACTGAGTAGTCCCATTCTCTGTAGTTGGGAACGTGCTGACCCCACTGCTGAATTTTGGCTAAAATTTTCATTTGGTGGCTCCCCAAAAAGCTGTGGCTCAGGTTAGGCTAGGAGATGCCAAGTTTTGTCCACTGAGAGCTCCACTGTTTAGCTGCGTAGAAATGTTTCTTCACCCCCAACCTCGTCTCCTTCCCACCACTGAGGAGGACTTGGCATTTGATCCAACAGCTCCACACCAATGGTCCAGGGCCTGGGTTATCCTCCAGGAACATTTGTCCGTGTGGGACAAGACTATTTTGTCTTCCAGGCTCCCAAACCAGCCCATTTCTCCTTCTGGAACAATCCTGTGGCCTGGGAAGAGGAGGGAGGGGGAAGGTTGGCTTCTAGTTCTGATTCATCACTTTTATGGAACTTAAATTCTTTTGTTTTAATGCACACTTGATTGAGCCAGCATTTATCCAAACAGTTATGGTTTGTAGGAAAAAGAGACAGCTGAAGAAAGAACAAATGAATCTAATGTAAATCAAATACTTAATGCTTTTATAGAAACTACAAAGCCTTAAATGTGTATTCCTAATGGTAATTTTACAAAACTCCACCAGGCATCTTCAAATGGAGGTGTGACAGTGATTGTTTCAGGCTGGAGATGGCTTTCCTTTCACATGCTAATCATCTGCTCATGGTGATATTTCCCAGCATCGTTGGAGTCAGCGAATTGAATAATTTATGGAATGAGTTTTGTTGTAAATTTATTGTGTCACAAGCAGGTTGTAATTTCACTAACAGTACACTTAAGTTATTAAGTAAAAAAAAATAATGTGGTTGATAGGACCGTGCATTTGGAGGTTCTCTTGCTCCCTCCCCAACTAGTTCTCATCTTATATATTTTCAAACAGAGTATTTACCTAATTTTTATTCAGAATCTGATCTGAGAAAGAGAGCGAGAGAGGACATTAACATAAGTGGGTTTGCATTTGCACACTATTGTTGAATCTGGTAGTCGTAAACAAATTACAGAAGATTTTATACAGACAGAAATAGCATTAAAATGGCACCACTCCGGTGCAGCACCGCCTTTGTTCCCTGTTTGTTTCTGAGGAATTGGCCTCAGACACAAGTGACGGAGCGCTGAAGTTACAGGCAGATGTGCAGAGCGAAGCGGAGCCTCCAGCTTCTCCCCCCGCTCTGGTGTTGAGATGTTTGGGAGCTGTTGGTAGGAAGGTGTTTCTGGCTTGCTGGCACAGGGCAGGAGGAGGCGAGGGCTGGGAGCAGCGGCGGCACAGGGACTTGGCCAAACCTGTTCCCCAAAGGGGAAGGGTCTGGCTCCCCCATGGGAGGCCTGGAGAGCTCTACTGCTGCAACTCAGGCAGAACGTTTCTACAACCTCAAAATGGCTCTTTTAGCATTTTAAAGCAGCTGTTGAACCTGTATCCAGTTGTTATCCTTAGGCCCTGGGAATGTTGGGTAAAGGCTGCCTTTGACGTGTTCTAAACATGCAGGTTCTGCCTCACTGCAGGTACCTCCAATGCCTGCCTCTCCTCCTACAGGTGCTTTACTTTTCCAGCCTCCTCCCTGTCCTCTGCCATCCCTTGGAGATCCTGGAATGAGCTGACTGTGCCTGCCTTTGCCTTTCCCACACCTGCTGCCTCCTGGCAACCATGGAAGGTGACAGCCTGGCTGTGGCCAGGGACCCCTTGTGCATCCTGTGTTCCCAGAAGGACTTTGCTAGCTGGAAGCTTCATGGGGCTGCAACTTGTTGGGATGTGTAAATACCAGGAAAGGCTGAAGTGTTGCGATTGTTTATTTGATTGTTTCAATATGCCAATGTTAATACATATAATTACACAATATAAACACAGTTAATTGCTTAAATGAGCTAAATATTTTTGCATCCTAGTCTAAAATTGCAATCAAAAGTTCTCAGTGGGTGGCAGATTTAGAAAATTATTTTTCTCCTGTATGGGCTTTAGTTTCAGTAGGTTTCCCATCTCTGGCTACTTTTCCCGCTCCTGTAAATTGCACTTGGGAAGCATTTCTCCGTTTCATTCCTCAGCTGAAAATTCCTCGTAGTAGCTCTGTATTGTAATTATGGTGGCATGTGTTAAATTTTTAATTTGATTTTCATTTGTCTATTCAATTGATATAATTGATGTGCATCTTTTCTCCCTCAGGATACAGGTTAATAACCTACTAACCTTGGAATGAAGGAATGATAAAAGGATCCCACACCAGGCTTTAAGGGACCAGTTATAATATATGTTTTCAGCTCTAGACTTATTTTTTGTCCTTTGTAGCCTCCAGCATTTTGTATTTGCAAGGCCTTGACAGGCATTAAAAACATTGATTATTTTAATTTTAACGAAAAGCACTATTTACACTGGACCTGCAAGGAGGATAGTTATATCCTCCGATGTGAATATCTTGCAAAAGGAGAAAAGGAGAAAAATTTTACAAACAGAATCAGTTTCTTGTTTATTTTTCCAGCAGGTGTTCCTTGGTTAGTTTTGGTTTTGCACTTGTTCAAGCTGCAATGGGGACTTGCCATGAAAGTGGCAAAAGAAATGTTTAGATAAGATCAAGGCATTTGCTCCACTCGGAGCACTGTAGGTAACGCTGGAGCAGGAGAAAGTGAAACACTTGGCAGTGTTTAGTGCAAAGGATGCAAAGGGTGCAAAGGATGAAACACTTGGCAGATTTATTCTCGGTGCCTGTTCTGCAGTGAAGTGGGCTCTTCCCATGGTCCTGTATTACATGATCACCCTACAGAGCACAGCCCAAAGACAAAGTTCCTGCTACAGCTGGAGCTGGAAGGTGGAGCTGTTCTGCCGCTCCAGGCCCAAAGAGAGCCAGAGGAATTAGAGCTGGGATGCTGAACATGAGGGAACTGCGCCGTGTCTGCCGGGGGACACCCAGTGCCCTGAGCGGCCTCTCCCGACCGCGCTCCCCGCTGGCCGCCTGCTGCTCCGGGAGCCCGCGGGCACCCCTGGCAGTCCGGCAGGACATCCCTGCCCAGGCTCGCTCGTGGTCCCCGCTGGCCGCCTGCTGCTCCGGGAGCCCGCGGGCACCCCTGGCAGTCCGGCAGGACATCCCTGCCCAGGCTCGCTCGTGGTCCCCGCTGGCCGCCTGCTGCTCCGGGAGCCCGCGGGCACCCCTGGCAGTCCGGCAGGACATCCCTGCCCAGGCTCGCTCGTGGTCCCCGCCGGACCCGCCCGGTGGCTGCATTTCTGCCGGGACACCCCGCAAGTGTCGCCGGAGCTGGCGCTGGACCCGGGCCGAGCAGGAAGGTTATTCTAGCGGAGAGAAACACTTTCTTCTGGTTACAGGGCTGGAAATGGAGCGATTAAATGAGCCAGCAGTAAGTGCAGAATTAGCACATGGCTGACTCCACGCTCTGCTGGATGATGCTGGAGGTCTCGGAGGAATAGCAGGGCTGGGAGGAGGGTGGAAGGGCATCGGCCCCGGCTGTTTTCTCACCTTCCCTCTTTGCCGAGGGACAATGTGTCCTGAAGTGCCAAACATTTCAGCAAAGCAAGAAAGTCGAGGTGTTGGGAGGAATAACTTAAGTGCTCTCAAATACATTAAATAATCATCCCAAGGCATCCAAATCTCATGCTTCAGGAAGTTACCAAGCTATCAGGTGCTAGGAGCTGGCAGAAGATGTGCCTTGGTAAGTTATCCAGCACTGGTGTGGGCTCTCCCGAGGCTCTCTGTGGAGGGCCTGACACGGACAGTGCGAGGGTGCTGCAGGGAGGCTGTGGGAATGCTGGCATCAGCAGAAGAGCTCAGCCTCCTGCAGCCAAACGGGAACTCCTCTTGCTGGTGTTCCTGTTTAATCAACTGGGAATACTGGATAAACTGTCCCAAGAAAAATATTAAATGAATTGGCTTGGCCTGGGTTTTCTCACGGTGCCATTCCAGTACCTTCTGCTTGCAGGTCAGGGTTAAAGAGGGTCTGGGAAGGACAGACATCCATGGCTGTTGGGCAGCGATGGGTAATGAGCACCGGGAACTTTCTAAAATGCTTCAGCTGGATTTGGAAATGAAAACTACTGAAGTTGTAACCCTCTTTTTAGGGAGCTGATTGATAATAAACAGCATTTCTGTTTCTGGTAGGAAAGTTGGAGAATGGCAATGCTCTGTGTTTGTTGGCCAATGTAGTGGAGAGCTGCTTAAGACCTGAAAATGAGAATTGAGTTGATTAGCTATAACCTGCACATTTATTCAATTATTCCCAGCAATGAAAAAGCCTTTGCATATTGGAAATAGTGATTACAGAGAGAAACTTGTGCAAACTTTTCAGGCTGCTCCCCATCCCTGCTCCCACTCTGTGGCCATATCAACAAAGCCCAAATAATTTGCATTATTATACTAAACGGGAATATATCTTTACAGAAGGCAGCAGAATGATCTCTAATGCCTTTATAAATACCTTCAGTGGCCTGTTCCTGTGGGGAGAAAATAGAGTTTTCTGTGGGAACGTCAAATCACAATATCTGGATGTGTGTGTAGAAAGCCTCATTTTTAAAGACATATGGGTAGAAAGACATAGGTTCCTTAAAAATTCCTGTGTGGTATAATCCTGGGCAGCGTGCACAGCGAGATGAAGGCTGCAGAGCTGAGCTGGGTGGTTCGCAAGCCACAAAGAGGCTCAGCAGCATAAACAGTGTAAGATGGATGAGCCGTGTTGCTGCGGACGCCACTGCAGCTCCCAAATTGAATCAGAGACTCTGGGATTTCAAACTAATGTGACTTTGTGCTGAGGGAAAGCAGAGTCTGTTTTGTTCTGCTGGTTCATCCTCATCCCTGGCTGTAATGGTTGTTGCATCTTACAGGGGAGAACCCAAGAACCTCAGAGGACACTGGTGCTGTACAGTCCCGCCCCAAAATGTGTCTCTTGCTTTGCTCCAATAGTAAAAGACTGACAGAAGCCCTGGGGTACAAGGTTTAATATCCTTCTAAACTTCTTAATTAGGAAATCTTGTTGATTTAACCTGGCTATGTTGGTGTCTGCAGTGACTTCCTTTGGGCTACTCCAACAGGATGTGTTACGGAAACATGGGGTTTTTTGACCCTGTTGATCAGGGATATCTTTGAGTCTATCAATACATTAGTTTTTGCCTCTAATATACATTTCCTTCTGCTTATTAACATCGCTTTTCATTGCCAATTGTGTTGCTGATTCCTCTCTTTCCTCACTATCCTCTCCTATGCTAATTAACTGCTACCTTTTCTACCAACCATATTAAAGAGCATAAACTTATTTTTGTGCCAAGGGTGACTTGGCCAGGGTGTCCCACAAAGCTTCCCACTATTGGAGTGCTAAAAGGTGAGCACAGATTTTGGGATGCTGTGGAACCTGCTGGCTAAATGTTCTCTAGAGCAGGTTTTACTTGTTCCTGCTTCCAAACAAGTTGTTTGTTTGTTTGTTTGTCTGTTTTTTGCTGGGGGAGCACCCAGAGCCCCTTTAATTCCTGAAATTTCTTTTTGCCTTATGGTAGTGTCAGGCAGGTGGACTTTGCTGATTCCACTTAAGAAAATATTTATCCCCATTTTTTGTGTGACTCTTTCTGTGTGAACATGTGGCCCCAGCATTGGTGGTTATTGTCAAAGTGTTAGTAACAAGTTGATGGTTCCTGAGCTCATCCAGTTGGTAGGTGGTTATCACCCCGAGGGGCAGCAGCCAGCCCCTGGCACCCACCCACACCCACACCCACACCCACACCCATCATCTTCTTTTCCATTGTGTCAGTACAACTGTTGTGTGCTGACCACAGCATTCTGAGCAACTCCAGGCTTTAGAGATTAAATCCCTAACTTGAAGTGCACCCAAAGCTGACAGCCAACACAGCACAGAAAGCAAGAGAGTTAATAACACACCAAGTCTCCTGCCACGTCCTAAGGCTTTTTTCTTCAATATTATTCAAAATTTAGGCACCTTTCATATTAATTAAATGGTAACTTTCTGTATCCCATGATCAAACTATTCAATAATGCTTGCTCAGAGCAATCAGAAATGACAAAAATAAAGTACTAATATAATTTTATTATGAATGATTCGATCCCTGGGGTTTCTATCATATTAAACAAAGAAACAAATTAACTAGTGAGTGAATTAAGTGGAAGAACTTGCATCATGTAGAGACAATAGATTTTTTCATAGTTAAGCTGCCAGCTACTTTCATGCTTCAAGTCCAGTTTCCAAGTTTCCCCCTGAATTTCCTAGAAATTATCTTGCTGCTATGTATCAATGCAAATGTCAGCATGGAGCTGTTTGGTTTTTTTTTTTTTTTTTTATGGGAAATACAGTAAAGAATATCAGAAGAGGAACTTTGAATGTATTAATCTCCATTTCCAGATCCATCCATCCATCCATCCATCCTGTGCCTGCCTGGCCATACCATCCATCCATCCATCCATCCATCCATCCATCCATCCATCCATCCATCCATCCATCCCTCCATTCCATCCCTGCCCGGCCATGCCATGACTCTCAGCCCTCCTGGCAGTGATGCTGCACATCTGCTGCACCAAAGGGGTCAGACAGGGAACGTTACTAAGTCCCTCAGATTTAATACTGCAGCTCATCCTAATACATCATATCAGATGACTTTGGTCATGTATCTCTCTTTCTGAAAAAGGTATTATTGTAACAGAAGGATTAATCAAAACTGGGGTGAGTGAAAGCCTGCCCATTCTGGTCAGCCTCTGGTTTCAGCAGTTGTTCAGTAATGGGCAGCCTCTTGCTCCTTGCTATAAACATCTGGATGAGGAGGCTGAAAGAATTAAATTTTGTGCCTGAAAAATGACATATTGAGTAGCAGCTCTGCTTTCATCTCTGGGATCGTGTTTGGAGAAGAATCCGCGCGGAGCCTCAGCGTTAACATTCTTTAACTGCTCCTCAAATTACTAATGCTTCACGTTGCTTTAATCCATTCGGCTGTAATAGCTTTATTAGATTAAACTCCCCGCTGAGGGAGTGAGGAACTGTGGGATTATCACACTTCCCTTTGAACAGCCAGTAAAGACAAAATAAATGGTTAACAAAATAGAGCAAATTCAGTTTGCAGGTGAGCTGCAGTTCCCAACCCCGCGTGCTGTGGATGGGCTCTGAGCCTCCCTATTATTCCTTGCTTGAAAAATGCCTCTTTAGCAGCCTGAAGAAATTCCCGAGGTAAAAAAGAAGTCCTAATGGAATAAAAGTTCCTCTTTCTTCTTTAGATGTGTTGCTAATTGCGTCGTGCCCACTGCAGGGACAGTGTGATGAAAACCTGAAACTTTATTTAAAATCCCCTCTATTTTTAGCTTCACTTTTGCCAGAGCTATAGGTGTGCCAGTAACAGCCTTTATTCAGTGTCTCCAGAGTGGGAACGCCTAATGACTGATTTTTTATTATTTTTTTAGCAAATCTAATTAACTATTTGAAGTATTCCGTTGAGAGGCTCACGGTTACTATACACAAGCAGTGGGTGGCTCTTCTAGAGTCTCTTAAAAACTCAGTTTCTTCTCAGCATTCTTCAAATCCTTGTCTGCTGGAGCAATTTGAATTTTGTTATTAGTGACTGCTGGAAATCATAATTCAATAAAGACTAACTCATTTAAAAATGCTCCATGCTGAGCGTGCATTAGGTAACTTGGGAAACTTCGGAGACACAGAAAAACATATACTAATATCCAGGTCTACACAGGAAATTGGTATGGCACTGAGCAGCTTGAAGGAGGCTTTTTGTATGTTTTTAAGAAGCTGCAGAAAGGTTGGAAGGAATGCAGGTTTTTTTTTTCTAGTAAATCTACTCCTTCCCTCTCCCCAGAATTTTTTTCCTAACACACTGGCACTCATCCAAAGGAATTAGAGCCCCCAACATGCAGGGGACAGTGAAAATACACACGATAAACTATTCTGTATTCATTTCCTAGATAAGTAAGAAAGCTGTCGGGTTTCTCCTCCTGGACTCCATGTATGTCCCTTATTACCCGCCTCAGATGAGTTTGGCAGTTTTAAGGATCTCTCCAGCCCTGTCTCTCCTTATTCCCCTCATGGCCATAATCTTATGGCCATAGAATATACAGTCCTGCCACAGGGGACGGGCCTCCTGCTCGTGTTTTTAAGCCACATCTGCAGCTGCAGCTGGAGCAGGCTTGGAAAACTCATGGCCTTGTGAAGGGATGTGATTTCCTAACACTGAATTCTCCTTCAGAGGACGCTGTGCTGCCTCATTCCTGCCCAGCACTGTCCAGCAGCCGCCTCTGCCACAGTTCATTTGCTGCTCGAGTTCACCCTAGGAAATACACAGGGGTATTTTTTTTCCAATTTCTTTCCCCACAAGTTGTTTCATCTTTAGAAGCACAACATTTCCTGCCAACATCAGAGGTTTCCATTCTTGTCTCCTCTCTCCCTTGTTCTTTCTAGCCATTTTCAGACTTATATAGCCCTTGTGTTTCTTACCCTCACTCCCTTTCATCCCCCAGTCCTCTCGCGGAGCCTCCCTCGTTTCAATTCTCCACTTAGCTGGCCTTCAGAAAACAATTCCCGTTTTCCACCTGGTTTTCCTCCTTTGTTGCTCAGGGGTTTGATTTCGCCTCTCTTTGTCTGCTTTCCCCTTCTTGGGTTTTTTCTTTTTTTTCCTCTCACCCTCTTTTTAAAATCGGAGAAAAGGATCAATACTATCCCCCCTCTCTGTTTGATAAGATAATGCCGGGTGAACACGGTGGCGATGGATTTGTTGTCACTGCAGAGAGGGAGGAGAAGGGGGGAAGGTCTGGCTGCAGGGGCAGGGCTGGGCCTTTGCAGTCCAGGTCAGGCTTGACCAGCCTGGATAAATATATGCAATTCTTCAGATAAAAATCTGGGACAAAGGCCCGGGTTCTTCACCCAGGCAAAATGCCCAGGGAAACAAGCCTGTGTACGTCAGAGCGCAGAGGCTGGTTTTAGGTTGTTTACCCAGGAGATAATTTAGGAAAGCCTGACGCGCAGGAATGTCCAGCATTACACCACAGCCTGGGCACGTCTTCTAGACTTTTTGTTCCCTTGTGATTCGTGAAAGCTGGTGATCCACAGGGACTCAGCATCCCTGTGATGTACCTGCCGTGCTCTGAAACCTGCTGTGAAGTGGGGCACTCGGGGGGAACCCAGCCTGTTTCTGGGTGGGTGCTGCACTGACTTGGAGAGGAGAAGGTTCCAGGGAGACCTCAGAGGCCCTTCCAGTGTCTAAGGGGGAGAGGGTCTTCAGAGCCCTTTCCAGTGCTCCAGAAGAGCTGGAGAGGGACTTCAGATAAGGGCATGGAGTGACAGGACAAGGGGGAATGGCTTCCAACTGCCAGAGGGCAGGGTTAGGTGGGATATTGGGAAGGAATTCTTGTCTGTGAGGATGGGGAGGCCCTGGCACAGGGTGCCCAGAGCAGCTGTGGCTGCCCCTGGATGCCTGGAAGTGTCCAAGGCCAGGCTGGACATTGGGGCTTGGAGCAACGTGGCACAGTGGGAGGGGTAGGATGAGATGGGCTTTCAGGTCCCTTCCAACCCAAACCATTCTGGGATTCTGTGATTCCCAAAGCCTTTTTAGGGGAAAAAAAAACTTGTTTTTTTCTTCCTTCCTAATATTGACAATGTGTGAAAAGTAGGTAAAATTTATTAGTGAGAAAGTCAAGCATGCCCCCGCTTCCTCCTCTGCTCGGGATCCCGCTGCCCTCGTTCCCTGAGGCGTCACACGTGTGTCACACGAGTCCCTGCAGCCCCCGGCCACTGGTGCTCCGCTCGCTCCGCCGGGGCTCAGCCGTGCCTGTGAGCACCGTTACCCCCGGGGCGCTCCCGGCCTGCCGCCGCGGGCGGTGTGTATTTATTGTGTGTTTATTCATTCCGTGTTGTTTCACCCGGCTTTGGTCCGGCCCGGCCGCGCCGGTTCCCGGGCCGAGGTTGCCCCCTGGTGCCCCCGCGCCAGCGCACAGCGCGGGCACGCGCAGCGGGGCGGGGGGCACGCGCGGGGCACGCGCGGGGCACGGGCGGGGGCGGCACGCGCAGGTGTGTGTGGGTGTGAGGGGGCACGAGGAGGGCTCGCGCCGGGATGTGTGAGGGGGCACGCGCCGGCTCCGAGCCGCCAGAACTGGTCGGTGCTGGAGCGGGCTCGGCGCAGTGGGAACGTGGCTCAGACGAGACCAATTAATTACAAATAATTACAAATATCACTGACGTTTAGTGTTTAAACGTAATGATGGAAGGGATGGACACGTTAAGGACGGGGCCGTTTCTCCAGGGAAGGAGAAAGCCAAAGCCCTGCTGAGCGATGGCTGATGGAGGAGCCAGCGAAGGGGCCGGCTGCAGGAGAGGCCCCAGCAGGTGTGTGTGATCTACCGCAGGTCTTCTCTGTGTTCCACCCGCCCTTAGTAAGGCTTGACTGAGGATTTGGTTCATTCAATACACATATTAATTATTTAGGTATATTGAATGTACATATTTAGAGGACAGGGTTAATTGGGATATTGGGAAGCAATTCTTTCCTGTGAGCATGGGGAGGTCCTGGCATAATTGCCCAGAGAAGCTGTGGCTGCCCCTGGATCCCTGGAAGTGTGCAAGGCCAGGTTGGACGGGGCTTGGAGCAACCTGGGACAGTGGAAGGTGTCCCTGACCAGGGCAGGGGGTGGAACTGGATGAGCTTTAAGGTCCCTTCCAATCCAAAGCAGTCTGGGATATCTTGTGCTTAGTAGTTGGTTTGAGATTGCTTTTACCTTTGCTAACAGTAAGTGTGCATATAGTACACAACTTTATTTCTTTAGCCTGTGTCTGCTTCAGCTCCAAGGCTTTAGGACTTGCCTCTCCTGCCATGTGCTACCCCAGGAACACCTGGTTCCTCACTCCATGTTGACAGAAAAGGAGGGCAGAACTCTGAAAGAATCTGTCCACTTTTAGCCCGAACAGAACCAGACCCACGCAGATTCTTTGGCAGTTTAATTCTGGTGCCTTAGGATGGGGCAGGCCCATGGGAAGGTGCATAAAGCGCATTGTTGAAGCTCTTTAAATGACATGGTGAGGACAGGAGAGCGTCGTATCACAGTTAAACCATGTGGCAAATCCTCCTTGGCACGCCAGCAGGTAGTGCCTTTATAGAGTCCTGGGTATCATCAGAGACCTGGAAATAATGGCTGAGGCCTGCACTAGGGAATATAATTTCTTTAAATGTAAGAAAAAAGCAAAACTCAGAAAATGGTGATGGCATTTTAACTAACTTCAAGTGTGCTGCTGGTTCAGTCGCCCCTTTGATGTTGCAGCCGGGTGACCTGGCCTCCCCCGCCATTCATCACTGCCTGGAAATCAAACTCTCCCGTGATCCTGCTTTACAGTCCTCCCTCTGTTCTGCTAATAAACACAATGTTAGTGAAAATACCCATCCAAGAAGCGTTCAAAGGGGATATCCATGGATGAATTTTAGTGAGAGTGCAGTTTCTTACTGCCAAGCTCAAACCTTCAAACTGCACTGCAGAAAAGACAGCGTTCATCTAAACATGCAGCGTTGGAATGTGAGGCTCCCAAATCCTGTTGCTCTTGGGGCAACTCTGTGATCAGAATTTTGGGGGAAATGCCTTTAGTTATTTCATTTCACCTGCATTTTACAGTTCCAGTGTTAAGGTGACAGCTGTGTAAACACCTGTTCCCCCCGTGTTTTTAAAGAGTAGAATCTGAGAATTCCCTCCTGATGGTCACTGGACAGTGCTCAGTGAGTAGTCCCAGAGGCCAGCAATGCCAGAGAGCTGTCCTGGGAGGGACTGAGCTGGGGCTGCAGTGGGCACGGCATGTGTGTAACACACACGGGCATGGCATGTTACTCACCTGGGTAATGGCATGTGTTCAACTCACCTGGGCATGGTGCATGTGTGTAACACACCTGGACACAGTGCATGTATAACTTACCTGGACACCGTGCATGCATCACACCAGCATGACCCTTGTCTCCGGCCTCATTTAATTTGATTGTGACCTCACAGTGATGTTTTAATGGCTTCCTGTCATCAACACCGCGGTGCCCAGGAATCAGGACTTTGTGCCTTATCCCTTCTGTGAGGCTGGATTAGAAGAAAATTAGGCAAGGATTTTTTGTTTTGGATTTTGGATTCTGGCACAAGTGTATTAGGGGTTTAGCAATTGCTTTTGCAGGGTGTTGTCTGGATTGTGTAGCTGTGGATGAAGTGGGCTGGGAGAGCCTTCCGGTTGGGTGAGCACAGCTCTGCTGTGGCTTTTCAGAGCCTGTGTGTTTTCTGGTCTTAGATCTGGTGCTTTTCATCCTCGCTGCCTCTTTACCTTGTTCTAGTCTGATCTGTTGTATCTGTTGTGCAGAGTAACAGACATGTAAGTCTAATACAGTAAATTGCTGTATGTATTATGGCAACACCATAGAAATAGCTCTTAGCAGCACCAGAAAAAAAACCCCTCACATTTAATTGTCTGATTTCTTGCTGAATATGGAATGGAAAATATGTTGATTTAACTCTAAAAAAATGTACACTCAATTTAAGGGAAAAAGAAAGAAAGGACTCCTTTACCATATCTAATTTCATTAGTAAACTGTAAATGGAAATGATGAAGAGGTACGATTTCAAAGGGCTGGGAACCCACACATTTTATGTAGCATTAATCATGTGCTCTTAATTTTTTTGCAGCAGAGCTCTGTGGCACTGCCTTCCAGCTCAGCCATTCATGGGGTGCTGGGCGAGGGTGGGCAGTGGAGCCCGGCTGGGACCCCCCCACGTCAGGGACTCCCCCACGGGGGGAGGTTTGTGGCCACGTGCCTGAGGCATCGGGGCTCTGCTCGGGCTGATGCAAACACAGTGTAGCCCATGTGTTCCACATTCCCCTGTCAGAAGCTTTTTCTCTTCTAAGCTGTAAAGAGGGTTGAGAAAGGAATTGTCTCTATTATGGTAATTAAACTCCCAGGAAACAGCCTCATTAGACTAATAAAGAGTAAATAAAGCAGGCAGGACACACTTTGCCTTCCAGTAGTGAGGGCAACACTCATCTCCCTTCCTTTGCCCACCACCTGCTTCCTGCTCCTGGGTCCTGGCACCTACCTGGAATCACTTCCTCACAAGTTTCCCAGCAGTTTTCCTCTTGGAAAGTTTTCCTTGCTGCGTTGCAGGAGCGGGAATAGATATTTCTAATGCTTGGGGAAGATTTCAGTTGCATTTTGCTTATCTTCATTAAACCCCTCCTAGTTTTGCCTGCTGTCTCCATGGGGGTGGCCCTGGCTTGGAGCTGATGCCATGGAAGGCTGGAATGTGCCAGTGCTGGACACACGTAACAAGGCGTGGATGCTGGGTTTGGGTTCCGGCAGCAGGGGTGTTTGGGGCACGCTTGTGGGTGATACTGCTCCTCCAGCGCTGGCCCTGAGGCAGGGGCCGCACTGAAAGCGCACACGCAGCTCTTCTGCTTCTCCAGCAGCAGAATACGGAGGGAGAATGAAATTAGCAGTAAAAGTATTAAAATATTGATAGCAATCATTCCATGTCCTGGCTTTACTAATTAATTATTAATTTTACCTTGAAGGTTGGTGTAAGAGATGGACTTTATCAGGCCTCCACTTAGCCTATATGATGTTTGACTATATATTTTTAAACCTTATCAGGGCTCTAGAAAATAGCTCTCATTTTTTTCTGGTGAGCAGTTGGGATTTGCTTTATGTGACATCATGAGGTGGGAGAAAAGAGGGTCACCAAGATGATTTCGAGGGATGGAACACCTTCCCTCTGAGGAAAGGGTGAGAGAATTGTGATTGTTCAGCTTGGAGAAGAGAAGGCTTTGGGGAGACCTCAGAGCCCCTTCCAGTGCCTAAAGGGGCTCCAGGAGAGCTGGAGAGGGACTTTGGACAAGGGATGGAGGGACAGGACACAGGGAATGGCTTCCCAGTGCCAGAGGGCAGGGCTGGATGGGATGTTGGGAAGGAATTGTTTCCTGTGAGGTGGGGAGGCCCTGGCACAGGGTGCCCAGAGAAGCTGTGGCTGCCCCATCCTTGGAAGTGTTCCAGGCCAGGTTGGACAGGGCTTGGAGCAGCCTCAGGTAGTGGAAGGTGTCCCCCGCCATGGCAGGGGGTTGGAATGAGATGGTCTTTCAGATCCCTTCCCACCCAAACCATTCCATGAGTCTATTAAATAATTTTTAAACTGGACAAACTTTGAATTTGCTGTGAAGAATGTTTTCTTCTTGAAAGCAACTTTTGCATTGATAAAAGATGCAAATATGGAACTGTTGATGTGTGACTGTGCTGGTGAGAAATTGTATTGATTTCAGTGAACTCCACACCTGAGCAGGAGTGGGGCTGGGTGTGCAGTGTAAACTTCCCATTTCCTCCCCTGCATCAGCAAAGTTTAAAAGATCCTTTACTGTCTTGAGGGTAAATACCTTTCATTTCTGAAATGGTAAAACCCAGTTCTCGCTTGTTTCTCTTAAACTGGACCCAGCTTTAAATGTGGACAAATGGAAAAAACCTTCACTAGCCACTCCCCTCCCCTCCTCCCCAGGAACAGAGGCTGCAAACCTCCAGCTTTGGAAACAAGGATTTTTTGTTCTGTCATTTTTAAAAAGGAATCACAGAAAACTAGAATTTTGCTGTAGCATTGTGAGAAACAGAATTTACCCAGTCTGGGCCCTTTTAAGATAAAGGCAATGAAGGAAATGACAGCTTTCTTCTGCACAGCTTTCCACTTGTAGCATCTGCAGCGTGCAGGTCCCAATGGAGCTGGGGATGTGCCTGTAGTTTCCATGTGCTGATGCTCTTTCCAGGACAGGGACTCTCCCTGTCTGTGCTGTGTGAAGATGTACCCAGGAGCACAGGGCTGGGAGTGCTTGCTTGAGCACTCACACATAACTTTGGGAATCTTGCTTGCTGAAAAGAGTTATAATGACCCACTTATTTTAAATTTTATGGGGGGGGGGGTGTGTGTTATATTTGTTAACTGAAATGGCAAATCCAGCTTATGCAGCCCTGAAAAGTACCAGGAGCCCTCGGCTGGTTTGCTGCTCATCACTGTGAGCGCGATATTGATACACTTAAAAAGTGTATGTGTAGCTTTTATCTCCAGCACTTTTAAAAGATCTGTCAAAGGTCTTTACCAGCCCCTCTGCTGGTACTTTGTCTCAGCACAACGTGCTCATCAGTATTACAAGTCCATTGGGGCCATTGAGCACAAAGCTGCAGGCGCAGCCTCTGCCTGCACATGCTGCAGGGGCAGCCACCACACCCCATTGTCCTGCACTCACTCCTTTTCCAGGGGTGTGCAGCCACAGGGGAGCCTGCTGTGACCTCCGGTTTGGTGATCTTCGGCAAGGAAAAAGCTTTTCCTGCACAGTCAGGTCTTGGTTGTGCCGAGCGTATGCACACTGGCTCGGGCTGTGGCCAAGGAATTGGCACTGGTATAGCAGAAATATGATTTTAAGAAACTTGGTCCAATTACCTCCATCCTCCCCCTTTCAGGGTATCACTTCCAGCAGGAAAATGCCACGTAGCATCCATCTGTGTCCACGTAATTGCGGGGTGTGTGTCAGCACAGTGTGATCATTAGTGTGCATGCAACATGAAAGTAATCGGGTTATGGCATCCAAAAGAAACAGCCAAAGGGGAATTTTCCTGCCATGTGACGTGACTATCTTAGTGTTGTTTCTAAATTATGGGAATAAATACAGGATTGAAACAAAATTTCAGCTAGGATAGATAGCACCACTTCTGCAGAGACTGGCTGGAGTTAATAACATGGGGTTTGGTGAGCTCAGGCCTTGTACAGTCTCTCCTCTGCTCCAAGGACAGGCTGCAAAGAGAGATGGACTTCCAAAGGTCCGAGGGCTGGAAAAAGCCCCCTGAAACCTTGGGAGAAGCACACATTGGCTTCTGCTCAGAGATGACTGATCTGAGACAGCTGCAGGCACAGGCAATTTTTCAGGGGTTTGATGCCAACCTCTTTGTCCCCCTCCCTGCTGTAGCTCACTGGGATGCCTCGAGCATTTTGTGCCCAGAAGCACAAAGTCCTCCTGCCCCCCAGAGCAGCAGATCCACTAGGGTACATTTTCTGCAAAGATAATTTGGGTCACATCTGTCATAGGGGGCGACAAATGGATTTATTTCCTTTGTTATGGCTTTTGCCATGAAAACCTTTTGGACTGTTGCGCTGTAGGTTGAGCAGCAGTGAGATGCAGAGCCTGGAATGGGAAGCGACACTATCTGAGCAGCCTTCGCTGTGCTCAGCAGTGCGTTTCCTCCCCTCCCAGCCATCCTCCTCCTCCTCATGCCTCTCCAAGGCGAGGATTTGCAGCAGCTTCTTCCCTGGGAGGCAGCTGCTCCTCTCAGCTCCTGGAGTGGCACTGTGTCCTTCCTTGAGCCTGGAACCAAGCACCAGATTTGTGGTTCCCACCCAACAATTGAGGCTGACAAAGGGCCTCAGCTCTAGGAAGCTGTGGCTGCCCCCTCCCTGGAAGTGTCCAAGGCCAGGTGGGATGGCTTGCTGCAACCTGGGATAGTGGAAGGTGTCCCTGGCCATGGCAGGGGGTGGAACGGGATGATACTTAATGTCCTTTCCAACCCAAACCATTCCATGATTCTAAGATACGGTGTTCCTGAGTAGGAAAGAGGACAGCAACGGGATACTAATGAGAAGCACTTTGGGATTGGGAGGAGCAAGTTATGATTTAGGAACTTGCTTCTTGGCATCTGTATGGAAATATCTGTTCTGGTCATGTAGGGAGGTCATGGAAAATAAAGTGATTGGTGGGTTTGGCTTGTGTGACTGATGTGTTAAAGATGATCTGCTCCTTCAATAGCAGCACTTAGTGATGGAGGACACCAGAGGACACTCAGGACGAGGACAGGATTCTTAACAAGTAATTTAGAGCCTGTCTGCACTGCGGGATTAGCTGGAGGTATAACTTGAGAGCTGCCAGTAACCTGACGCTTGTGGGTGTCTGTGACTGGAGGCAGAGGGTGGCTGGGCTGAGCCGGCCGTGCCGGGGTGAGGCCGGAGCTGCTGCTGATCACGCTGTGGGGCTGGGCTGGCTCCTCTGAACATGCTGGGCAGCTCCAGGGCTGGGTTCCAGGCTCGCTGCTAACACTTGGAGCTACTTGGGAGGAGCTAATGTAAGTGTAGATGGCTTCAGCTGACAGTTAAGACAACCCCACTGAGAGCTGAGACACCCGATAGAACTCAAAAATCCACAGAGAACGCTGGGAGACAGCACATAGCAGCTCACAGTTAAATCCTTTTCTTTCCTTTTTTTTTGCCTTAAAAAAAATTCTTTCCACAGTAGCAGACTTGCAGCTGTTAACTAATCCCATAACAAGTGGCATTTAGCCACACATTTTCCAAATTAAATAAGCTTGCATGTTGGACTAGTTTCATACCCTGTAATACAAATACTTTCCCTGCTGGGGGAAAAAAAATTAAAAGAAAAATCCTCTCAGGCGCAGGAAGAGTGGAGAAGGGGAAGGTGGGTGTGCACGGCCGTGTCGCTACTGCTGTCCCTGTCAGCGCGGCGGTTCCGTGCAGAGCACCGTGTTCGCTGGAGGATCTGATGGGTTATCAAGGGCTGCTCATGCTTAAATTATTAGTTAAGGCTGTGACATTAAAGAATTGTTATTTGGTCATGGTCTCATGGCTGTGTTTTGCCAGGAGGTGTTTGGAAATTCTCATCTCTGCTGTCACGTAATCTGTACTTGCCCTTTTGGTGCTTTTTTTTCCCGGTCATTTGAATAATGTTTTCAGATCCTCGACTGACTCCAGGCTTGGCAGCTTTGGGCCACAAACAATTAACAGCACATGTTGGTAGAACTTAGGCTGGATCTCTTTGGAGGCTGTTTGAGAGCACCTCCTCTACCCCCCACCTGCTTCCTGCACATTTTTAAGAATCCCATTAAAAATTTTTCAGGATCCCCATCCAGGCCAAATGCATTGTTTCCATGGAAACAATTAATGGGGAGAGCAATTTATAAGACTGATGTAAAAAAATGAGCACTTCATCAGCCCCCCTGCTGCTCTGATATACAATCTCGAGGCAGAGGCCGGGTGAGGTTTGCATAAGTGATATCCTCAAAAAAGGGGGAGACAGAGAAAGGAGCCTTGGAGTCTGCCCATAGCATGGTGAGCGATGCCTATTGTGCTGCACAGGCATTATTAGCTCTTGGAAAGGACGAGTAAATTCGCATTTCATGACGTCTTTCAAAATGCTTTTCCTTTAGAGAAGGTTTTTTTTCCTAATCCCACCCTCTGCCACAAGACGCACAGCTCGGAGTTGTGGCTGGTGATGGAGTCATGGCTGGGGATGGCCATGGCAGCAGGGTCCCTGTGTGGGACCTGGCCTTTGATTAAAAGGCTTTCAGGAGGCCCTGGCTAGAGACCTACCTTAAAAGTGTTCTCTTTGTTGTTTTTTAAAAATTATTTTATTTTTCATTTGATTTAAATCTGCCACTTGAGTTTTCTCCCAGACAATGTTTTGCATTGATTTTATCAATATATATATAAAACCTAATCAGAATTTGGTGTTTAAAAAGGAGAGTGAGCAGGGCACACACAGCAAAGGCTGTTGTTCTGGACAGGGGTCTGAGCAGGATTTGATTTGGAATTTCCTAAAGAGTTTATTTTTTGGGAAAACCTAATAAAAATTCCATCCTGTGCAGCTTTGCTGCAGCAAAAGCAGGAATCCTGTGTGTTTGTGCTCTGAAATAATGTGGCTGAGATTTCAGAGCCTGGCAGAAAACATTACCTGAGAAAGGAAAACCCTTATTGGATCTGGTTCCATATGGAATGGGCTGGGATGTGGCTGTGGGGCTGGGAGGGATGGAGCAGCTTGGAAAAGTTCAGCTCAGGGACCAGCAGTGCTGATGGTGTGTGTAAGAATGAAATGAGTAAAAATCATAATCAAGCAGGAGTTCTCTGCTCCCGTTTTCCCCTATTTCCGAGGGTTTGTCCTGGCTGGGGGTGTTTTCCTGCAGAGGGCACTCGCCATCCATGAACAGCACCCGCAGCGAGGCTGCGTCCGGCAGCATCCTCTGCCAAACCCTGAGAGATGGAGAGAAAAAAATGTAAATTATGAAAGCAAATGATTCCCTGGTAGTGCACAAGGCCAGCGGGAAGAGCCCGAGATTTAAGGAGGAAAAGATCCAATGTGGGGAGCGAGAGGCTGGAGGGACGTGGGGGGCCAGGGGCTGCCGTAACGGGAATCATAGAAGGGGTGGAAAAAGCAAAGGCTGTGTGTCTGGGTTAAAATTTAATAGCAATGGAGATGAGAGAGGCAAAATCCTTAATTAAGGCACCATCCGAAAAAGGGAAAAGCTAACAGAGTGGGGCAAATACAGGGAATTATTTTTGGTTTTCAGCCCCAAGTGTGGGCTGTCACAGTGCTGGGAAGCAGCCTTTATTCTGTGTGCTTCTCCCATGCTTATACATGGGAAAGGGACAGACTTACAAAGAGCTCAACCAGGGAAGCATCGGGGATGTCTCTGTAAGAGGCTCTGAAGTATATCTCTTGAGAAAGAAATACTCAGCAGCCAAATGATAAAACAGTTGAGGAATTACGTATTCTGGAGTTTGTGGAAAAAAAATCTCGTATTACCAACAAACTGCCCTTGAAAACAGATTATAGAAATTGTTTAGGGTTATTTTAAACCTGGGTCGAAGTGGTCTGGCACCGTCTATGCCCGTCACTCATCTGAGGTGGAAAAACCCCCATGGATGTGTTCCAGTAAATAGCACTAGCATTTTATTATTTGCTTTTATTACAGCAAAGGAGCATATAAACAAAAATATCCTCAGAGCCAGCTCTGCAAATGTAGGTCTGGATGTCATAGAAATCCATATTCCAGAGAATTTTTACATTGCTGGTGAGAATTGTGAATTTGTTTTTAAAGTTTCTTTCCGCTACCTGTCTTAGTCTTTTTGGTTTGGTTTTTCTTTCTCTGCAAATATTTTCTACTTTTCTTTTCAAAATTTCTCATTTTGAAATGGAATGGGAGTTATTTTATTTTACCAAGGATGATTTTTTACAAAGCATGTTTTAACAAATATAATTTACAAAGTATGATTTTTATGAAGTATGATTTTCATTTGCTCTAAGTCCCTGATTAAAATATTACTGCTTTGAGTAAATTCCCTCCTATTAGTGTATCTGTGCTCAGTGTTATGGGGAGGAGGGATGGGAGAATTATTGTTAATAAAAAATTTTGTTTTGGGACGTTGCAATCCATTTTTAAATGTGTGGTTTGGGCTCTGTGGAGCCAAGTCAGGTGAAAAAGAAGCAACCCCAAATGGCAGAGCAGTTACTGAACGAGGGGCTCGTGAAGGAGGGTTGTCAGATTTCTGTAGGAATCTCGGGCAGACAGAAAGCCAATCCCATGTCCCCACTGGAAAAACCCGGCTGGTTTGGCAAACACAAATTACGAACACTTCCAAATCCCGAACAGAAATCAGGGTTCAGAACTGCAGTTCCTTGCCAGTCGAAAAGATGCGGAATTTTATTTCAGTCGATTTTACCTGTGGATTTGAGGAGGTGACTCAAACCTGTTCGGAAATTAGGATGATGTTATTGGGGCTCCCGCCCTTATATTAATGAAACTGTTCTAGATATGGGTGTCCTGTTTGCAGGTTTAGGACTCAGCCTTAAGAGTTGGTACAAGTTAAAAGCAGGCACAGGACATTTCAGTCTCATTGTACCTTTTCTTAACAAAATTAAATTGTTTAAACTAATTTTGATTTCAGTTGTGATTTGACAATAAAATCTGTGCCTGCTGGGTTGACCTCTACTTGTATTTTAATATTTTAAATTTTAAAATTGTCATGAATGAAAAGGAGTGTGGCTCCTTGTAATTTCATGGTTTTTCTTCATTCCCTAGTGAAAAAATACAGGTTAACAAGGAAGTAAAAAGGACTCCCTTTTTATTCCCAAATATACTAATTACTAGGGAGCAATTTTTGTGTGAAAAACGTGATTGTTCATTATTTTTGTGTGGATGTGGGATTTCCTGAATGACAGGAGAAACAGCACCATGTGCTTGTTTTTGATAGATTTGCTACAGAATCTCATCCTTTATAAATTGCTTCTCCATATACAAATTATGTCCTTATTTGTATATTTTGTCAAATATATTTGTTTTTATCTTAATGTGTGTGTCATACCTGTATATTGATAGGTAAGTGCACAAATAGGTGTAAGGACTGACTCCTAAATAATCTCACAAAGGAAAATGTATGTGAATTCCAGTTGCTGGTTTCTCAGGGATGCAGAGTAAACCCAGAACTGAAATCTGCAATCCCTCCTTCCCGAACAGATCCGTGTGAGCAGCCTGGCCATGGGAGAAAGCGGCTGGCCCCAGCCAGTGGCCCCGGACAGTGGCCCCGGGGTGTCCTGTGGTGTCACTGCCTAGCCCAGGAGCCGCCTCTTGGCTTTCACCTGACCCTTCCTATTATCTCCCTTCCATGTTACATTTCCTCTTGCTACAGATACTCCCATTCATAAAATCTTTTCCTGATTGTGGCAGTGAGGGCTGGGGTCTATCAGGAATAAATAAGATCCCGAGCAGCAGCTATTCGTCAAAGCCCTCATTTCCTGGAGTTCTGCCCTGATCCCTCTTGCATGCATCGCATTAGAGGGCAAAATCTCTTCTTATTTATTTTATACTTTCTTCTGTCGTTTATTAAACATCAGAATGCTGCGGGTGTGTTCAGCCCGGGGCTCAGGCAGTCCTGCCTGGCAGTGCTTCCTGCTGCGGGAACACACGGCCAGGGCCGAATCCTGAGGGCCGTGTTTATGATGGTATCAAAAATCTGTTCAAACTCACCCAGTCCTTTCCTGTCTCATACCAGGAGCTGCTCTCGCTCACGGCACAGCTGTGGGGATACGGGGAGCTGCCTGGGAATCCCCCTGTCCCCTTGGTGGGGATGGGAACCACCAGCACAGTCCGTGCTGGAAAATGGCCCCTTTGGCACTGGCTCAGCCAGCGTGCTCACACATGCTCCCCCCCGCGCGGTACTGGGAGTCATGGAAAGATATTGGGACTAATTTATAATGGTGGGATGAAACTAGTAATTCCCGTCCCCTCTTTGCTCCATCTCATTTCAACAGGGCTTGTGTGGATTATTTTTATTTGGTTGGAATTTTTAAAATTAAAAAAAAAAAAAAACACAACAAAACCTTATGCAGTTAATTTTATTTATTTTTTATTTTTTATTCTGGGTTCACATTTCAAATCTTCCAGAATATTATGTGCTAATATTTTCTTCTTTTTCCTCTGGCTTTCTCCCTCCTTTAGCTCCCATTCCCTCTCACCCTGCTCACTGGATGGGTTGCATTTTCTCCCTGAGCTGAAGCCGTTGCTCCCTGTGCATCAGGAGGAAAGGATTAGCTGTACTTCTCTCAGACCTGAGGCATTACTATTTCTTCCCCATACTCAGCATGCAATTGTCTGGCTCTATCTGGGTCCTAAATCCATCCTGAATTGGTTTCCTAGCTGGCAGATTTGTGTGTTCCATCTTGTTTTGGGACCTGGCTTTCATCTGAATATCTCAAATAATTTTCTATTTTTCCAAGGAGAAGTTTTATTACATGCAGACAATCTGTATATGACTAGTGAAAATGAGAAGATAAAGGGTTGATTGAAAACATGTCAAATGCTGGTTTTTGCCAACAACCCCGGGTTTGATCGTGGAGGGAGCAGTGACAAACCCTCGTGTTGGGAATGGATGGGCTGGCGTTGGCCTCCGGGAGAGAAATGGTTAAATTATGCACTCGCTGGAGTATGAAGGCAGTTCTTCTTTGCTGACAGATAGTTTGACCAGTGTCAGGTTATCCCGATGCGTTCAGCATACCTTCATTGCATCATAAATAAAACAGACAAATTACTTTTTTTTTTTCCTCCTAGGGTGGAATAAGCAGGAGGAAGGGGAGGGATAGGGATTGGGACAGATGGGGGTTCGGGGGGGGGGGGGGGTGAGGAATTAGAAGGAAAAGAAAAAAGAGAGAGATCTTTGCAGACACTCTATGAATCTCTGCTTGGCAGCTGAGAACAATGAGAAAAGCAAGCAATTACCTCGAATCCTTCCCCTTATCCAGACATAGGAAATATATTCCTGCCTGAGCCTTTTTTCTCCTCTCACCCTCCCTCCCTTTCTCCCTCCCTCCCTCCCTTGCCCTCCCTCTCTCCCTCTCTCCCTCTCTCTTTCCCCCTTGTATATCTAATTTAATTCTTCAAGGCATGGCAGATGTAACAAAGAAAGGAGGGTCTGTGTGGATGGGCCACTTCCCAGCGCAGGACGAAGCCATCCTCCATGGCAAATGTCCTTTTCCATTCCCTGCCCTGGCAGACTCCTGCACCCTCAGCAGCAGCATCCATGAAAAAGGAGCAGAAAGGTATTTTATAGCTCCAGCTCTTTTACAAATTCCTCCCAAATCCAGTGGTGTGAATACTCAATCCCACTGGCTGGGCGCAGGAAGCCAGCGTGTTCTTTATCTTCAGAAATCCATCCCAGAGGATAGATTTGCCCAGAGGGGCAAACAGAGCCCTTTCCCCACTTTTCCCTCAGCCCCTGTTTTCAGTGGTCTCTTTACCAGTGGCTCCCTTATTCTCCCAAAATTCTTGTAGGGTTTAAATTCTCATTCTTGACTCTTTTTTACCTGATTTTTTTATTCCAGAGTGACATTAGCAAATATTTCCTGAGGTTGCTGGGTCTGTAACAGGGATGTCCCTGGGGGGTTCTCCTCTGCTTCCCACCTTGGCCCCCATGGGAAAAGAGGCACTGACGTGCTGGGTTACCTGGATATGACGGTGATGAACACGTAGGACCCATGTCCCCTCGGGGCTGTGAGCCTTCCAGTTGTGAGAATGGTTGTTTGCATAGAGGTATTCTAGCCTTTTAATTGCTTTAGGTAGCAGATGTATTTTTATTTCTGAGGTAATAAATACTGCAGGAACGGTAGTGCTGGTGGGATCCTGCTTCTCTCAGTCAAACGTGCTGTGCTCAGGGCAACCCTGGGTTTGCTGTGTCGTGGAATTGTCTATGAACAGTGTCCAGAAACCCTGCCAGCACAGTGGGTGTCTTGTCAGGGTCCCCCGGTCACTGCCTCCCCCTTCCCACCCGGCATTTGGCTTTCAGGGGACATCCATAATTTTGTTTGTCTTGTGCTCTGTTACAGACCTTTTCCTTGCACTGCCTGGAGTCACCCCAACACCTGCACGTTGGGATTTAAAAGGGGACAAACTGTCTGTTGCCATTGCCTTTGCTTTTAGAAACAAACTGAAACCACTATTAGACTTTTAATAATTTAAGCTAAAAATGCCAGTCCTTATGGATGTCTCTGGCTGTATTTTTACAGTCGGGGGATAGAAAGGAACATTATAGGAAATTTAAAGGAGGCTTTGGGTATTAAATCTTCACCTCTTCCAGAAGATAACGCAATTCCGTAAATCTGCGCGAGACCTTTGTTTAACCCACCCCCCGCTAGCGTGGGCAGGTTTTATAGGCGCCTGTCTCGCTGCCGCTCACAGCCTGTGTTTTACATAATACCCTTCAGCATCACTGATATTAACCTTGATGGCATTATTATTGCTATTTACAGTTCATATGCTGGGAATGGTAAACCTGAATGGGATTAATGAAATAAATTAAGTGATGGAAATATTAATGCTATTAACAATCAGTAACAATAGTTGACAGCATAGGAAAAGGAATAACCTGCCATTAACCAAGCAGGGTAGGATCTCTCTCGCATCAGCATAAAGGTATCTGACACTTCATTTTTGATAAACCCAAGATTAATTTTCTTCCAAGAAACAACTTCTCCAGGGTCTTCATGCTTCTGTGTTTCAAAACTGAGCTCCTGGCATGTTTCTCATGTCACCTTTCCGATGACCAAGAGCCCAAGGGCAGGAGCTCGGTGATAAAGACAGGCCCCATGGGCTCCATCCAACACTGCTGAACTTCACCTCAGTTTTGTCCCACAGGGATTCTGGGCTTCATGAAGCTGCTGCAACACATTCTCTGTGTCCCTTTTCCAGCAAAAAAAAGACCCCCCTGCTGCTGGTGTGAATTTACAGCTGGAGGAGCCACTGGTGATGCACAACTGGTTCTTCCTGTTGTGCCATTTCCATTTGAAAAACAAGATTCATCCAGCTGGAGGGTTACTGGGCTCCTGGGCTGTTGGGAGCTGCTGGATGTCATTTTGGGTTGATGTGGTGCTGCAAGGGGACCTCTCCTCTCTGTCCCTGCCACACTGGCTTGGGAAGAGGAGAAGGTGGCTTTATCAGGCCTGTGAGAGATGTAATGGCTCCTGGGCTGTGTAGGGCTTGCTGTGATTTTACCAAAGCCCTGGAGAACAGAAGTGCCAGAAATATCCTCTGAGTCTGGCTTCCTTCATGTTCTTCATGGGAAGTTTATCCTAAGCCAGAACCAGGGTTTATCAGATGTGACCACGTTTCAGCACCGAGTGCCTTCGTGCATTGTTGCCTGTGGGGCAGTTGCTGACACTCTGGAAAATTCCCTGCTGATAAGGTGAGCAAAGGTTGAAGAGAAAAAAGCATTACTAATTTTTTTCCCCTCCCAAATGCGTCTTGCCAATCCTTCCCAGCTGGCTAAAAGCTTGGGTTTCTCACACTAGGGAAGAAACTGAGCCCATAAATAAACCAGGGCAGGACACCTGGAAAGAATAAAGGGCCCTTCTCAGCCTTGCAGGGGAGGACGACTCGGTGTCTGCTGGCTGGGACACAGAGGCGGTGTGGGAAAGGAGCCGAACCCGGGGCTGGGCAGCGCGGGGACGTTTGGGAGACACCGTTGTGCTCTGCCATAACAATTCGTCAGCTACAACATGGCTTTTAGTGTTACTGATAGTGGTCTTCTGCTGAAGCTCAGTATGACGAGCACTTGTCACTGTTCCGATAACGCTGGCTTTAGTCAAGAGTGGAGGCTGAAATCTGTTTCTTAGTATAACCCCAAATTTCAACCCTTTAATGGCTTCAGCTCTGGGAGCTGCTCAGGTCAGGTTTCCCAGGTTGCTTGCAAGTAAACAGGGCTGTACAGTGGTGAGACAGTCTAGTTGGAGTGTTTGACTCTTTCCTGTCACATCTTGGATTATCTTGTGTCCAAATTTCAGTGTGTGTGGTTTTGTCTATGAGGAGGAAAACAATTCCTTCTAATAACCTGTGTTCTTTTTACTTTCTGGTGGGAGAAAAATGCGCAGCCACCTGAGACATACTCCTTTGACAACCTCCTTCAGTAGAAATTGTCTTCTCCTGGTTCTCAAACCCCAGACTTTGATCCAGGGACATGAAATATGGCCAGAAAAGCCCATTGTTTCACCAACAGCCTTAGCTCTGATGTGCTCCCTGTCCCTCTCAGAACCTGAGATTCTTTCTGGAGCACATCAGACCTGTCCATTCATTATCCACTCAGGGAACAGATAAATGAGTATACATGCTTTTCCTCAGGCTCTGGAAAACTCCTTCCCAAGCCCTGGCCAATGTCAGGAGGGGCCTGTGCCAGCGATGTCTTTCTCTGTGGCAACAGCATGTGCCTGGTCCAAGTTCTTTCACTGGCGCCTTGGAGAGCCTCTGCCATGCCCTGCATTACGGACACATTTCTCTCCAAGACATGTTTCATATTCTACACGTTGACCCACCTCTGCCTCTCTGCTGTTGAACACTGAGGCATTTCCCCCGGGCTGTGTCCTGTTCCGTGTGTTGCCTCCCTGTTCTCTCTCTGATGCCAGGGTCTATGTTCAGTGTTGCCGCTCGGTGC
Source organism: Coloeus monedula (assembly GCF_965178545.1). NCBI lineage: Eukaryota > Metazoa > Chordata > Aves > Passeriformes > Corvidae > Coloeus > Coloeus monedula. The sequence goes on from NC_138793.1 coordinate 20,405,870, forward strand.
CCTGACAGGATGGCAGGGTCCCAGGCACTGCCTTTGGAAGGGAATGGGAGACACTGTTTGTGCTCATCTGAAGCTGCTGCAGGCAGGAAAGCAAATTCAACAAATATGGAACCCAATAAATGATTGCATTTTGAAATAACGGGCCTAAGAGCTGATGAATTGCAATCCTGATTTAACATTGAAATGTGGGAGCACTTCTGGAGAGAGGCAGCTCCTTTGGCCTTGGAATTACAGAATTGTCTTGAGATATTAAGAAAATTCCCCTTTTTAATTGCTTCCGGCCTTAATCATCCATTAGCCACTGCTTAGCTCCCATCAGCCCATGACCCAATATTCTGGGTTATTTGATGAAGAATTCTATTTTCTGTTCCTGCTTGGTGAAGGTAAAATGGCTGCAGCATGCTGTAAGATGGAGCCTCACTTCTGGAGGGATAGAAATGGAATTAGCAAGCATAAATTGTATTCCAAATAGCAGTTTCTGCTTTATCTCATTGCACTCTGCTTTCCTCCCTGTCCTCCTCTCCTTCCCTCTGTCCCAGCCCCTTTCCAGAGCAGAGCAAGTAGTCATTACGGGGGAGAGTTTTTTATCCACTGGTTTAACTTGCATATTCCTGCAGCAAGGCTGCAAGTTAAAGTTACAGCACGCTGGGTTTGCTCACGCTTTTCCTTGGAAGTCTTGTAAAATAGCCTGAGAGAACTGACAGCAGGATAAGACCTGGCATAAACTTGGGAATAATCCTTTTGAATGCTACAAAAAATACCAAAATACAATTTACTTACCTATTTTTAGCTTCGCATCCTTCAGGCTGCACACATTTCTAAGCACCTTCAGTTCCCATTTATTTTAGTGCTCCCCATCTCCTAAGAGCAATTCAACATCTGAAAGCTTTGGATCCAAAAGGGGTTTGTAGGAGTAACGCCAGACCCGGGGGGAAGGGGGTCAAGGGATCAAAGAGAGGGGGGTTAATGTTGGCTGCCTGTGCCTCAATCTGTTTTTCCACCTGAAACCAATAACATTGCCGTGATAGGGATTCTGTAGGTACTAATTATTCTTCTCCTTATTCCTAATTCTACTCCAAGTTGGGTCGGCATTAGGTGTAATTGTTTTTATTAGAGAATAATACTGGAAGCAGCCATTTATAAACTCACTAAAGCTGTAGAAACATTTACTCTCAAAGTTTCATGAAGCTTTTTATGATTTCCGTGTGTATTGTAGTTAACGTTTCCAATTAAGCTATCACACGTGCCGCATATATTATGTAATTATACTGGAGGAGCAACTCAGAAATTACAAGACAAGGACACAACAAAAAGTTAATTAAAAATGTGAAAGCCTTAAGAGGCAGAGAGAACAACAAATTTCAGGAAATTATTAGTCTAGATTAAAAATTATACAGTGCCTTCACTCTAATGGGAGCACATTTTAATATTCAGCATTCCATGTCAATATTGGAAGTTTAAATCCTGAAATGTGAATTTCCATGCTTTTGTGACATTGGCTCACAATCTTAACGTCCTTTTAATGTACTTTTTGTTGTGTAAATCTGTGTAAGTACCATCAGTCATCAAACCTGACATGTGCCGGCGTGCGGCAGCCCCAGCCTGCATCTATTAGGGCTTTTTGTGTTTGTGCAGTGGAACCTCCTTACACAAATTCCACTGAAGGCACAAACCTGCTAAAGGAATACATTTATTTTCCCCTGAAACAATAGACCTGCATCAAAGGAACATCCAGGGAAAGAATAAGTCATTGCAAAAGATAAATTTCTTTCCTGCAGCAAGACAAAATGTACCAAGGGTCTGACCTGTTGAGGAGGTGAAGATGTTGACTTATCAGGGCAGTGGGCAAACCCCATTAGAATACAGACCATCATTTAAGTAATTTAAAAATTATCAAACGAGAGTCCAGCCAACACCTTGTGCTTTTCATGTGCTGCTGTGGTTTGAGGTGTTTTAAGAAAGTGTAAGGAAAACGTGCATGAGAACATTCCTCCCACTTGAACTTCAGTGCGTGGCTGAAGCTGAACTTACTTATGAACAACAAGCTGGCAGCCACATGGCATTTTATTTAAATGTATTCAAATTTAAAACATGTTTTTCCTATGTTCACAAATAACAGGAATAGAGCAGGGGTTTGAGGAGAGTGGGGCCAGCATAGCCACCTGTGGGCATCTGTTTTTCCCGACCCTGGGATGGTGCTTGCTGAGCTATGGTGCCCTGAGTGCTTTTAGCTCAGGGTGTGGCCCTGGCTGGGGCTGCAGGGAAGCATTTCAGGGGTCACCAGCTGGGCAGAGGTATCTTCCAACCATTCAGCTGAGAGGATGGGGCTGAAAGACCATCGTGAAAAACCTGTGTCACACAGCAGGCACCTGCAGCCATGGGGAAGAAGGAAGGGGAAGGAGAAGGCAAGGGGCTTAGGATTTTCTCCTGCCATATCTTTTTGCACTTTTTTATTTTAAAGATGGGAAAGGTGGTGTCTTCACTGGCCATGGAGAGGTCTCTGGAAAGTGCCAGGGGAAAGCTTTATGAAGTTCTTCTCTCAATATATTCTCAAATATCTTTCCAAGAGTGTCTGTGAGGAGAGGTGAATGGCACAGGGTGCACAAAGAAAGGGAAAGTCAGTCGACACACCTGGTGCCTCTCCAGTCCTGCTGGGAGGCCAGAGGTGTCCTGGCAGGTTGCTGGATTGGGCCCTTTGACACGGTGCTTGTGAGGATTGCCCAGCTGACACCTGGCAGGGAAACCCTGGATGAGGATGGATGTGCTGAGTCCGTCACTGTGAGCACCAGGCAACATCAGACATTAAAGGCATGATATTCCTGACTGGATTTGAAGTAAATTGTTTACCTACCTGACACAGTTGAGCTCTAAGTGTACTTTTATGGGTGTCTGCTTTCTGCTTGGCACTCTAAGCTGGAGTTTTGGCTGAATTCTGTCCATAAGTAGATTCATTGCTGTCATTTGGATTTGTAGTGGCAGCATTTGCCCATTATTGTGTTATTTTAATTCCCTCAAGAATCTAATGAAAATTAAGTGAAAAAATAAGGCTTTCTGTATTCTATTTTCAGAATGATGGATTGATAGAAGGACAGGCGACTTTGACTTGTAGGCTGAAGATTTTATGCATATATACATAACAGATATGGAGACAGAATTTTTCCCTTATGGCAATGGAATGGTTTTGATAGTCTCCATTAAAATAGATTTGAAAATACCATTTGTTTTATGTTTAAACCTTAAATTAAATTTTTCAATAATAAAGTATGCTTATTATAACCCAATTCTATCAATCACTGAAATGAACAGCACATTGGTGGGTTCAAGCAAGTAAATAAATGTGTTATTTTATTGCATGTCAGGAAGGTTTATTGGGTAGAATTCTTCCCTCTGAACTGGTGGGTTAGAGGTTTAAGCATCATACCAAGGACTTGCAGTGATGCAGTGTGCTGACCCTGCCTCTTAGGGCCTTGGATGGAGGCTGGCGGCTCAGACAAGGCATAAAAGTGTGTTGCTCTCTGTCCAAGCTATTCCCATGGTTGCTTGAGAAAGTACCTTCAGAGGTGTGGTGTTGGGAGAGCCACGTGATGTGCCATGTTCTGCAAGGATGTTGTTTGAGTTGTTGCTGTAGATCTTCCAGCTGCTGTGTTTGTCTGGGGTCATTGTGATTGTTAAACTGATTATTTTATTATGTGCTTGGAGAGATGCTGAATGAGAAAATAGTTTTAGATAAGATTTGGTTCTCTGCTGGGAGCAGATGTGGGTGTAGGGAGCACCTTGCTCCTTGGTCACTGGTCAAGGCTTTGCAAAATCTTTCCTTTGCAAAGTGCAGTAATTGCCTATAGAGAAGGTGTGTCAGTGCTGGAGGACAGGGACCCTTGGACTGATCAGGTATGGCTGGGTGACCGTGGACATTTCTGAGTGCTGGGCTCTAACCCTCCATGTCCCAGGGATCCTCTCCAGCATCAAAGCGGCTTTAGGAAAGAGACACAGGCACTGTTGCACGCCTGTGTTTCTGTGGCTGATGCCATACCAGGCATCAATCCATTTTCCTTCATGTCCCAGATGTTTATGGAGCACAGAGAGTGCCCAGAGCTGGCTGCAGCTGCTGGGTGCAGATGTGGGATGGGAAACATCCCTCTGTTGTGTCCTGCACTCCCACACTTGCTCTGCACATGGAGTTTTGCTGTCCTTACCCAGCTTGCCCTGCCCTGCGTATCCTGGCGGCTCTGGACACATGGCCCCTGGCACGGAACATCCCTGTGCTGGTGTCACTGCACTCGTGCCTCATGGGCAGAGGATGCAGGTCATGGAGCACAGCTCCCAGGAACTTGGAGGTGGGAGCCTGTGTTCCTGTGTTCTGTTCCACTGGGCCCCCTGAGTGCTCTCTGAGAGGAGACCCAAATAAATCACATTACAGTAGCCTGAAGAAGAGGTCACAAATCTTTTTGAAGAGGAAAAAAGCCATTTCTGGCCACTGCTGAAACATGAACTTCCACATGTATCCTGTTAGAAAAAATGAATTCCATGTTGGGAAACTTATCGACATGTTTGGGCATAGCTCATAGACAGGGAGAGTTACTAACACTCCAGTGACACCTTCCAGATGTTCTCCCCTCAATAATTAACCATCTGCTCCAGGCTGGCTTGCTGCTTCCTGGACATCTCAGGCAGGCGGGATGACAGCCACTGAAGGCCACTGACAGGTTTGGCAGAAGTGGAAATATTCTGGCAAGTTGAATAAATTCTGAGTATTATGGGTTATCTGTCACTAATGTGGCTCAAAAGAAAGAGCAGGGATGGAGTTCAGAGCTCGCCTCTTGTTCAAACACAGTGAGGACATCCTCCCTCCGCCCTCTCCTGGGGAAAGCAGACTCTCCTGCCCAGGTTGTGTTCTTCCAGCCCCCACTGATCACCATGTGGAGTGTGCACACCATGGTAACAGCTGTTGGAGGTGTTGATGTAGCAGATCATCAACTACCATGAGCATCACGTAGAGGAAAATGGCCATGACAGGTTGAAGTCTGTTCCCAAATTACTGGAAAGCATGAGAAGGTGAGAGGTGCTCCCCACCAGTTGTTTCAGCAGATCAGGTTGGTCCCAGTGCATGGGGGTTAATTCAAGATCTCCAGCCTGCAGTTCCCAGGCCCTGCTCCCTTCAGCACCCCAGGCGTCTGTCCCACTGCCAGCCCACCCAGCCAGCCCATTCACAGGGCCCCAGTCACTGCACCCTCTAGGGACAAGCAGAAAGTTAAATAAGTATTTTCCCCAGGAAGACAAAGTAGAAGAAAGATGTGTTTCTGCAATGACAGGTGAAATCTCTTTGTACAGATGCTTTGGAGATGAATTGCACAAAGCGGAGCTCGCACTGGTCTTTTGTTTTACAGAATGTCCTAAAGCTCTGCAAGCATCTGCAGCAAACCCCATGGAAGGGGTTGCCTTGTCTGTGTGAACAGTGCTGAGGAAAAGGGGGTTATCAGTTCAAACCAAACAAGATAATCGCTAATCTGGGTTGGCAATTCTGGCCCTCTCCCCAGTTCTTTGTCCCTTGGGGAGTAAGAGAACTGAGAAGGACAGAACTTAGTTTAAAAAAAAAAAGAAAAAAAAAGGAAAAGGAAAGAAAAAATACAAGATTCAGATTAACTGAAAACCTTCAGATCAGGAATATTCAACAAACATGAAATTTTTGGTGTGCAAAATTCTTTAGATTACCGTAATTGGGTTTGGGTTTTGCTGTTTGTGACTTGAGACTTATGATGTCATTTCATGTTTATCTGTGAAGGGACCTGGGTATAACATCATGTGAACATGACCAAGCGTGATGGAATGCCAAAAGCTAAAGAGAAACAGATGAGTTCTGGGCTGGATACCTGCTTTACCCTCATATCTAATAAGGAAAAAGCTGGGATGTGGAAACAGGGTGAACAGTAAGAAGAGAAAAAAACTTGGCACGTCTTTTGTTGAAATTCAATCCTCCCCCTCCCTAGTATGCCCAGAAACCATCTGCAAACTTTTCAATCATTTTTTAGGATACAGTGAATTTTATCATAATTTTTTCAACCAAAACCATATGTGCTTTTTCTATTGACAACATAGAATAACAAAATCATATTTGTTCAGACCACAAGGCAGGTAATAAATAACTGTGGACACACTGCTACAACTTAGTGTTTTTTTTTTTTAAAGTATTGAATATTACCAAAAAATTTAATTTGGGAGGTAAAGTAAACTTCTGAAGAGAAAACCATCTGAGAGAAAGCTTGTGGCTCAATAACTTTCACCTTCCTGTTAGACTGATTCTAGCTCAGTGTCCTGAGGCCATTAACAAAATGAGCTCTTCCCCCTCCTGCCCACAGCCTTCTGTGGTTATCCATGCACGTGGTTATCCATGCACGTGGTTATCCATGCACGTGGTTATCCACGCACGTGGTTTTCTGTGCACATCCAAACTGCCGGCCCCGGGCCCAACGCGTTCCCTTTGTGCTCCAGCACCGTTTTGCTCGGCTGTCTGGCCACTGCTCTGAGAAGTTTGGACCTGTGAAGTAAAAAGATGAAATGTGAATTAAGGTAATTTAGGATATGCTTCCTCCTAATACACCAGCCATTAAATATCTCTCCTTACTGATATTAGACAAGTTAATCTTTCAGGTTTGACCAAATACTGCCAGAATCATGCACAAATTCTTCTCTGAGAGGGTGGGGAGGGCCTGGCACAGGGTGCCCAGAGGAGCTGTGGCTGCCCCATCCCTGGAAGTGTCCAAGGCCAGGTTGGACAGGGCTTGTAGCAAGCTGGATAGTGGAAGGTGTCCCTACCCATGGCAGGGGGTGGGATGGAATGAGTTTTCAAGTCCCTTCCCTCCTAAACCATTCTGGGATTCTATGAAAAACCTTTACTCTAGAGCATCAGAATAGTCCTGCCCCAGGTTGACTTTGCTGACAAGCAACATTTGCTCATTCTCTGGGTCTAAAAAATACAAAAAATAGGAATGCAAGGAACTACCTAAAGCACTTTAGAGAAGTCAGCCCTTTTTGTGGAGTGGGTTCAGCTTCTAATCACCAAACTCCAACAGGGAATATGACACAGATATGGTAACAGTTCGCCACTGGAAGAGGTTCCCCATAAAGCTGATGAACTCCTTGTCTCAGACTGTCTATAACTTGGACAGAGACCTTGCCTGATGGGTGCTTTAACAAGACTTTGAGCATAAAGGATGAACATTATTACAGTGGGTTACACTGACGTTTGGGTCAAATGAATTAAAGAAAACATATCAGTGAACTCATGTGTAGACAAACATATGGTTTGAATATGATTCCCTCTATTACATTAATAAACATGCAATTGTCATGGTGTTAGCAGTGATAAACAGCCATAGGTTTTTATGGCAATGCCTCATTAAGATTCACCTGGGGATGTGGTTGGATCTCCACCACTTGACTTTGCGCTGTCCTCACTGTACCTGTTTTAGTGCAGCACCTCCTCACTCCTTGTCTTTAACCACAGCATTGGGCTCTGCCACGTTGTTTTCATTCTTTCTCCATAGCAATGAGATAAACAGAAAGACAGAAACCTTGGGCTGAAGAATTTACCCATAAAGCTCTGCTTATCTCTAGTAATAGTACCCCAACACTTCAGCTGGGTTGTGGCCTAGGGATGATCAAGTGGGAAGACATGAAGTTCACCTCGAACCTTTCCCATCTAAAGGACTCAGTGGTAAAGGATGAAAATCATACAATTTGTCAGCAATGATGATAAAATAATTAATAGACTTAGTAGGTCATTAAAGCCTTCCTTCTAAGTTCTTGATGATCTTAACAAATAATCAGTTAAAGCCTTCTGAGATTAGCAAGCGTTATTATCCCTGTTTTATGGATTAGGTGACTGAGGTACAAAGAGATTAAATCCTCAGCCCTATATCTTCCACCCAGGTCAGGGTCCTCCTGCCCCAAACCCTTGGACACCCATGGATGTGCCAGAACACAACAAATGCAGGACTGGATGGTCTCTTCCAACCCTGATGATTCAGCAAAGTCACAAGAGCACTTTTGAGGATGACACATGGGAGAGAGTTGTTGGGCAGCCAAGCTCTTTGGAGTCTGTTCCTTTATCCATTAGTTATCACCTTCATCAAGATCAAACGGGACACATCAGGTCACTGGAGCCACCACTGTGGAGGGGCTTTGGTCCCAGCAGTGAAAGTCTCTGGCCTTAGGAGTGTGACTGCTTGGGAGTCTTGGGAATGGTCTGACTGGGAAGTTTCCTTAACAGAAACCACAAAACCTTCAATCAGAGGAGGTGAAATGTCCCACAGAATTAGGGATTAGTAACTGGCTTCACCTCTCTTACATCCTGAGACCTGGTGTAACCATTAAGGAAACCAGCTTTTCCTTGGGAGCACCTGGGAGGTCCCTTTACTGAGCAGAAGGTGCAGATACCACTTTCCAGCAGGGACCTCTTGAGCTGTGGCTGTTGCTGGGGAGGTCAGAGCTGGCCTTTCCTCCCATCCTACCCCAAAGTGTCAGCCCAGGGACAGCTGTTGGAAGAGGGTTGGTGGTGGTGACAGGGAATGGTGGGGAGCGGGTTTGAGAGGCATGGAGTCCAAAAGTGGGTGTTCCCTCTGGCTGCAGGGTGACCAAGGTGGCCAAACGTTGAGTGGTGAATGTGTGTGCTGAGGTGGTGAGAGACAAGTCACCCGTGTACCCTGGTCCTCTCCCGCTGTCACCAGTGGCAAACAGATGTTGTGCTTTGCTCGTGGCCATCGTTGTCTCACTCTGTATCTCTGGGGCTGGGCCAGGGGTGCCACCACCCTGCCGAGGGGCTCAGCTGGGACCTGAGAGCCCCGCCAGGCCCCTCACCCTGAGGACCTTGTGGTGCCGATGCACCTCCTGCCCTGAGCTATGCATCCGACTGGAGACCCTCTCACCTCCTGGGCTCCCCCAAACCACCGGTGGGCCCAGCCTTCAACCTCCTGCACAGCTGCTCCAGGGACTGAACCTGCTCACTGAACTTCTCATCACACAAGGGGTTGTTCAATATGTGCTTTAGTAGCAAATTCAGGAGATTTAGGGGAAATGTGGCAGCTTCTGGACTTGGGAAGGATGCATTGGAAATATCCAAAGGTTTTAGATTCCAAATGGAGTAGAAATGAGGTTTTGGATGTTTTTTCTCTTCCAACAGATGCTCTGTTTTCCATCCCTTTTGCTGTTTTCTAGCAGTTCTGCCTCCTCCTTTATGTGGAAATGAAGGACAGTGCTTGCCCTATTACCGAAATACGGGCCATTTTCTTAGAAATCCTCAAATTTCAAGACAAAGCACCTGTGCCCAGGTTTCCTTTCAGGCAAATGGCAATCAAGGACACATAGTCTGTTTTGCAGTGAAAATTAGACTATTTTTATCTCTGAAGAGCTCTCATTAACACTTAATTTCCAGGTAAAGGAACCACTTGTTTTTCCTTCCTTTCTGAACACCGAATGAGGGGTATTTCATAACTGTGTTCTGTAACATGCTCAAACCTGCAGGATCCACAACTCCTTTTATAACTCACTGCACCGATCTCTTTGTCTGGGTTGTAAATTCAAGCAGTTGCTACCAGCCTCTTTTTTTCTCTTCAATATTTTAATATTGCATCTAATATTTAACAAGCATAGAAACGATGAAAATGCTATGGAATGTGTGACACAGGACTGTGAATTGGGTTGAGGCTGCTAAAAATCCTTGGTTTTTGCCGAGACTGGTGTTGCTTTTGTGTTGGTTTGTTTTTAAACCAAACCAGAAACCACTCCAAGAGTACTAAAGGGAATCTAAGAGGCAAAATGCTTCATAGGTCTGGGTGCTAATAAACACAAGAACCCTGTGCTCAGTACACTTTAAAGAAAAAAAAGATTAGGGTTTCTTTCACAGCTGGCTCAGTTTGGAGGCCAGAGCTTTGAAAAAGGCACCTTCTGCCTTCCAAAACCAGAAGGCAATTCCATTGGGGCAGCTCCTCTGTGCAAGCAGGGTGAGGGCCAGGAAGGGAAGCTGAGCTGAGTTGGAGAAAGGGCTACTTAAAGTAAATGCTAATGATTTAAAATGTTATTCCTTCTGTGCTTTTAGAGACAAGGAAAAAAAGTAAAAAAAAAGAAAGAGTAATAAAGGCTTCCAGCCTGTACCTCATCTCCAGTCACTCCTGTGAAATTCCCAAGAGAGCATCCAGGCTCCCCTCTCCCCCTCTTTAAAAGTGGTGGACCTGGAACCACTTACAAGAGAGGCTTAATAAGAGGCAAATGTGTTTTATATTTTGTATCTTGTTAAGTGAAAAAAGATGGATTCTCACAAGTAGTCTCCTGGTGCAGATTTGAGTGGTCTGTGCATGCAAATGTTGTGATGCTTCGGCTGCCAGCATCCCGCTCCAGTCCCCCTTGGCCACTTAAAATCCCACCCCCAGAGCGAGCTGAGATGAAATTGCTTCATTTGTACAATGGATCTGCAGATCTGGAGAGCTTGTTTCTATCTGATTTGCTGATAATTTACTCCTCATTTGATTTTTTTTTTCCTTTTCCCCCCACCTTGGAAAGGAAATAGTGTCTCAGCTCACATTTCTTCCCTACGGAGGGAGGAATTGTTTCACTGGGCTGAGAGGATGATTGAAAGCAACTGAAAAATATTAAAAAAGACCTACACAAAGATGAAACATTTTTTTAGAGGACTAGAAAACCCCTTTACATCTGAAAACTGATAATAAAATTTTTAATTTATGCTCCTAATTGCTGAAAAATCTAGAAAAATCCACGGTGCCTTTGTGAAGGTCTATGTTGAACAGTGAGACATGTTCCCCCTCAGATAATAATTTTTATGACCTTTTGGTGCAAGATAGTGCTGTGCTCACTGGCGGCTTTCACTAGTCAGTGGTGAGGAAACGCCTTCCATTTGTCTTTGATCCAGAGATCTGGATTGCTAAACCTGATGGCCACAATTAAAGACACTCCTGCTGCAAACCTGACCTCTGCCTGCTCTCAACTTCATGTAAACTTTTCAATATGGATGTAATTTTGTATTAAATTACCCGTGCTTTATTGCTTTTTAGCATAGCGCTGTCCCGTTGCCTTTGAAAAATCTAAGGGGTAACAAAAAAGAAAACTTGCAGTGCATCTGCTCAATTATGTAATTATAGACTTGTTTTCCTGCATTTAGGAGCCTTTCTGGAGTCTGTCGGAAAGCTGTGATACTTGTGGTGGATTGGTTTGCCGTGTCCTCGGAGCACATCCAGAATAAAACATGGAACTGCAGTCAAGGGTTTGCTGTCCTGAAGAGCTTGTGTTGACACGTGCCCTGTTTTCAGGGCAGTCCAATGGGCTGTGAGGTTTTTCCCCCAAACCCTAAACACAACATCAGCCTCACTCTGTAGTCATGTGGACCTGTTTGAATGAGGACTACTCAGCTTTAGGAGATCGTGGGAATCACACACAAAGATCGGAAGGGACTAGGAGGCATCAACTGAACTCCCACCACTTCTAAAAAGAAAAAAAGAAGTGGAATTTAGTAGCCAGGAGACTCTGGGCTCCTGTTAGTTCGTGCCAGCAGCTCCTGTGTCAGTGCCAGTGCCCCCCAGTGAGCTCCTCCCTTGCTGCACAACCACTCAGGCACTAAAGTGAATAAATAACCAGATATCAAAACATGTCACCCAAGGGAGGTAAATGTGATTTATTAGAGACTTAAAATATAAAATTATAAGGTTAAAAATGAATCCAACAGGTGCAGTAATAAAAGAAGAGTTAAAGGTGTTTGCAGCCTAATCTGGTTGTAGCTGTTGCCTTCTCTGGCGCTGCCTCACTTTGATCCTCTTCTCCTTTAAACGCAGATACAGCTTTACCCAACTATTCATTTATTTATCGCTTTTTTGAGGCTAAAAAATTGCATTCACTGGAAAAAAACACACTGCATGGAATTCTAGGAACTTTGATGCAAAAATGGGACTGTAGACCACCAGGCAACTGATGGGAGTAGGTTTTGTCTCTTGCCTGGCTTTTCTTGTCTATTTCTCAGTAAAGCTCTGACTGAATTCTAGTGCGAAGGCGCTTCTCAAAGTGTCCCATCCCCATGGATGCACGTGGTTCCCCCTCCCACAGCGTGTTCCTGAGCAGTGACCGCGGTGTGGGGTCGGGGCCAAGGCTGCCATCGTCCCATGCTGCGCCCTGGGGGCAAAGAACATTAAGCAAATTAATTAGCCCGAGAAGGGTGGCTGCCCCCTCCCTGGAAGTGCCAAGGCCAGGCTGGACGGGGTTTGGAGCAACCTGGGACAGTGGAAGGTGTCCCTGCCCTCGGCAGGGGGTGGGATGGGATGAACTTTGAGGTCCCTTGCAGCCCAAACCATGCTGGGATTCTCTGCTTATGCTGAGGAACAAGAGATGTTTGAAAAAAGCTACACTCACCCTTTTTTTCTCAGCTAAAAATGATGTCGTGAGGAAATGGAATTTTTCACCTAAATATCTGTCTTGATTGAAAATCTTGGACCTTTAACATGAAAAACAACAACTAATTTTTGAAAGCAGTTTTTTTAAAAAAGTTTTTTATTTTTGATTAAACTGAGTCAAACAATTCTTTGTGGAAATGGACTGGGCTGGGTTTATTTCCCGCACAAAAAAGGGAGAAAACGCTTTGTGTCAAGCTTTAATCAAAAGGCAGTTAAGGGGATGTTTTCTCATGTGGATTCCATTTCCTGGGATGCTGAGCCCAGGACCTGAGCTGTCTGGGTTTTCATCCAGAGCATTTGCTCTGTAGTGAAGAGGGAAATGCAGAGGCGTTTTCAAGAGTAAAATCTACAACCAGCTTGGTGGGTGCAGCGTGAGCCTTCCTGGGGAGCTGTGGGGCTGCAGAGAGGAAGGAGCTGTTTCTCATCTTGATTCCCTATAATTAGAAAGTGAATTAAACCATAACTTGTATGAGGTATTTTTGTTGGGTTTTTTAAATTGTTGTCATTAACAACTATAATTCTGGATTTTTAAAATATTATTTTAGTGTTACCAGAACTGTCCACTCCATTTTTTGCATCTGTCTGTGCTCTGCTTGGCATGTTCAGTGTCAGGGAGTCCCCAAGTTTAATTTGCATTTGTGGAAAGAAATTCCCCTGATTGGTTTCAAATGCATCACCTTTTAATTTCATGGAGGCTGCCCAGGTACTCGTGTTATGAGATGGCCCAGAAGAAGCTGATCTACCCCCTGTAGGTTGTTCATTATCTTATTGCTGTTGTTATGTCTCCTCTTATTTATTGCCTAGTTAAGACTAGAAAAAAAAAATCTTTCACTCTGGTCATACAGGAGATTTTCCATATGCCTGATCATTCCTGGCAGTTTGCTGTGAATCATCTCTAATTGTGCAATATTATTTTGGAAGTAGGATGGTCACTACTGTACACTGCAGCTGAAAACACTCCATTTCCATGTGTTACATGTTATTTTCCTGTATTACTCATCATCTTCATGCACTGTTTCCTCTCCCTCCCTCGTGAACCTTGGGTTTGCTGCTTTGCAGTCCTGGAAGCTTCTTCTCACTCAAGGACGTGGGCTGCTTCTCCTTTCTTCATTACGTCTCCTAAAATAGTTGGGGTGGCCACGCCTCCCGCGCGCGCAGCGGCAGCGTGCCGGAAGGTCGGAGCAGTCACTGCTCACCCAAGGGCTGACACATAAGAGGAGGAGGATTTAAGGCAATATTCCTTCCCCGTCTTGCTCCCAGTCTGAGCTGCCCCAGGGCTACATGGCCACCAGCATCCATGATGGGGACAAGGGAAGTCTGCTGTTGGTGTTGATTTCTCTGGAGAGCTTCGGAGAGCCCTGCATGGGACTGCTCCTCATTTGCACCACCGTGTTCCCTTGTTGTTATTGCAGCTCTTTTTTTGTGTCCTCCTGTGTGCAGGTGGAAAAGGAAAGAGAAAGGAAAATGGAAAGGGCTGGGTTTTAAGGCAACACAGAGATAGGTCGAAGTTAATAAATTTCCAGTATGTGTGGATGGGACGGGGCTGCAGGTTCAGGCCCTGCATGTGGCTCTGCCTGCCCAGTGCCCACCAGGATCCCGGCAGGTTCCCACCAGACACCCCTGTGGTGGTGGCTCTGCTGGCGACACCAGGAAGGGCTGCTGCGGACTGGGTGCTGGAGCTGTTTCCCTGGATTGCCAAACAGGGCAATTTTGTAATTATGCCAATTGCCTGATTTGTTCTGAAGTTCATTGATGTTTTGGGGTTATGTGTTGTCAAGTTTGTCTTTTTTTTTTAATTAATCTTTCAAGTAGGTGTAAAAGCCAGCATAAAAATTGAAGTTATGTAGTGAAAATTGGGTAACATGGAAGACAAATTTCCAGTTTTTATCAGGAAGCAAAATTTTGCTTCCTTGGTTTGCATAATTTTTGGTCTGAGCTGAGTGGTTGAGGCTGAGATGTCTGTTTGATATTTAGGGAAAGATTTGATGCTTTAATAAGGGAATCCTCTGCCTCCCTCATCCATCATTCGTCATCCTCATCCATCCAAACCCCACTGTAAATTTGTTAGAGCCTTTTTCATATTCAGGGCTTGTATAAATAATGGCTGTTGTGAATGGAAAAAGGAAATGGAAATTTTCTTATTTGTGTTCTGTCTCTGGTCATAGCCGTGGAAATGTTTAGCAGGTTTTTGCTTTCAGTGTTGCCCCTTATTGTGGTCACCACTTGCCCAGACCCCCGAGTTTGTGAGCCTTGCTCTAATATCTACATAATATATGTATGAAACTGCCTGTGCTTGTTACTGCGCGCTTTTATCCCGCTCCATCGTGTCTTCCTCCTGCTCTCTGCTATCTTAGGGATTATGCAGCTTCTCTGCAATATTCTGAAATTAATCAAACCAAGGCAAACCTCATGCTATATTATCCATCACTGGAGGAGAATGATTTCCACAAGCCAGGCAGCTTTACATTGTTTTGTCCAGGGGCTGCAGCAGAATTCCATTAACCAGAATACGCTGGAAATCTGATTTCTCACAAAACGCATTTGTTAAATATTCGCAAGCAGCAAATTTTTAGATTTGATGCCAAGTGTAGCCCTAAGCACAAGTTTCTTCTCTTAGTTTAATTAGGCAGTGGACAAACACACTGTCCACTCCTTTCTGGGCGTTTTCCCCCACAGAGCAGCTGTGGGTGTGGATGCAGCCAGGCTAGAGCAGCTTTGCTCTGCACTGAGGGATGTACAAACTGAGTCCTGCTTACCTGGACTATTTTATATTTCGTCTGTTATATAATAGAGCTCTACAGGTAATTTCTTTCACTAAATTAGTAACCATGCTGCAGATTGCAGACACTTAGTTTGATTGAAAGTAATAAAGGGAGATTATCCATAGAGTTTGTTGAATGATGGTTCTGACTTGACCCACTGCCCAGAGAGATAAGAATTAATCTTATAAACCTCTCCACACTTCCAGGGCTCCGATCAGCCGAACAGCAGCGCGGGGCCCCGGCTGCCCCTCTTTGTTCGCTGGGAGAGGGAGCCCAGTACAGGGAGGGTTGATCCGGGTCACGGACGATTTCTGAGTGGTGATGTGCTTTCCTGACAGCGGTACCCAAATCACACAGGTGGGCAGCTGGGCCCCCAAGCACATGCAGGAACAGGAAGATGGAAGTTGGAGACTGAGAGGGAAATATGACTGTTCCCCAGACACGTGCTTGTGCTCCAGACTGGGAGAAGCTGGATGGGTCTTTAGATGCCTCCCATTGATAACAGAGCTGCTCTGTAAGTTCAGGTAGTTTCTGCACCATTTTCCTTCCTGTCCTCCTGCCCACAGGTTTCTTTGAGTCCTACGCTGCCAGAGACTAATTTTTTCCCAGGTATTTTATCTTTGTCCAAGGTATTTCCTCTTTCCAAATGGCATTTTAATGAGTGCTTCCACAATTACTGACAATAATTAATTTATTTTTAGAATAAATGAAGGACAGCTTCTCCTAACACCTGTGAGCTGCTTACGTGTGATGATCCTGACTTCTTACTTCCTTCTTGGCATCTTGGGTGCTAAGTGTTAGATTAAGTAGGGAAAGTGGGAATGCCAGGAAAGACCAGAAGTGAATCACTGGGCATTTGGGGAATGACAGTCCCTGGAGAGTGATGCTGACCACGAATGGGAAGAGGGGAAGAGGAAAGACTTGTGGTGTCTGCACGGGATGGGGAGGACCTGGCACATTGCCATGCCCATATGCTCAGCTCCTGAGCCTGGGGAGCGGCACAGGAGCTTCCCTAGGGCAGAGGGACGTGGAGAAGTGCTGCCTATACATGCCTTCCTTTGTGAAGTGAGGCGTTGGTGCTCTTTGCTGTGCCACTGCACAGCCATGGTGCGCTGCTGCCTTGCACCGAGGACGGGCAGGTAAGAGCAGAGCTGTGGGCAGGCTGCAGGGCTGCCTGTGGGAGAGGGGCTGAGGTGCCTGAGCTGCCCTGGGTTCTTTTCCTTCCTGGCAAATTATATATCTCTGCTTCCAGTTGTGGAAACACTATCAAACTGCTGCATCCTTCCCTTCCTCCTTTCCTGAATTTGTCATTTCTGCTGAAATTCAAAGATTAGGAGAGCAGAAATCTGTTATTTAAGTATCTGAACCCTAGAAAAAGTAGCGTACTTCTGTACTGCCTCTGTATTTCACACGTTCCTGAGGGAGTGAAGGACTTAAGTCACTACTGAATGAAGACGCATCAGAAAAACTGTCTCACAACCAAGGCAAAGTTAAACACGAAGAATGCAAGTCAACAGCACTTTCAGCTGAAGTAACACCAGAGCCTCCTGCCTCACCAAACCCAAGGCCCCACAGACAAATAACCATCATTGTAAGTTAGTGTTGTTGAGGGGTTGGCTATTCTTTCCATTCTTTTTTCCTGTTGCCAAATTTCCTTCTCCAGCTGGATGGCCTGAACTCGTGTGCCATTCTCCCCCAGCCCAGGCAGCCCCTCCCTCTCGTCATTAACCATTCTGCTGGGACAATGCTGGGGTTAATGCACCAGCTTCACATCTGCTGGTGTGAAATCCCCCCAAAACCCCATGTGCTGGTGAGTGACATGTGGGTGATGGCAGCCTCACACAGATCTCTGGTGGACATTATTTCACCTCAAATCTTACAATTCCTCTGATTCAGTGCATAAGTTTTGCTCGGATACCAAGGAATAAGGTCCAGCTCTGCAGTTTTGGGATGCTCTCAGGTGAATCCAAGCAAACACTGGGCATTTCCCAGCACTCAAAATCAGGAAGGAACACACCAAGTGCTTTCTCCTGCCACAACTGGGTGCAGTGTTCCCAAATCCTTATCTCTGCCAGGCAGATAGACAAATGCAGATGTAGATGGATAACTTCCTGTCAGAAAGGGGGATCATCCCATTGCCAGGATTTCAGAGTGACAATAACAAAGTGAATTACTGGGTGAGGGTGAACTGGGAGCCATTGTGTGAGTCACATTTGGTTATTCCCGGTGTGATACAGGCACACATAGCTCCATCTTTTATTATATTTATCCTATGGTGGGATGAGCTTTTTTCATGTACTCCTAAAAAACCGCAACAAACCCCACCC
Organism: Coloeus monedula; assembly: GCF_965178545.1. NCBI lineage: Eukaryota > Metazoa > Chordata > Aves > Passeriformes > Corvidae > Coloeus > Coloeus monedula. Next base: position 20,423,405 of record NC_138793.1, read on the forward strand.
AAAGTGCAGGTGGGTGACAGGAGCCCTGAGCATCTGGGTGTGAGACTGATGTCATGGCAACACTGAAGTGGGAGAAAAGGGATATTCAGATGTCTGATGCAAATAACAGGTTTAAGTTCTGGCTTTGTCAGGACCCTCTGGGTGTTCTGCTTCGGGTTAAAAACATAGGAAAAAGGTCAAGCACCACTGAGCTGGCCTGAGAGAGCAAACATGATTTCAAACACCGGGGTGTGCTCACTTCCACCACGAGAGCTTCTGCTCACAGCAATCCAGTAGCATTCAAGTATTTAGGTCTCCTTAAAACTGTTTCTTCCCCCACTTGTGTTAATACAGATATTAAGCCTAATAGTATCTACTTAGCATAAACAAGAAGATAAAAATGATTTCTGTGATTGAAATGTTTGTTATTTAGCATTAAGCATCTTCATACTCTCATGTGTTTTGCATTTTAATCCACTCTGTGCTTGGTTTTGGGATTGATAGATTAGTTTTAATCCCCTGTCTAATAGTGGAGGACTGGTGAGATTTATTAAACAGGCAGGGTTTGGTACTTGGATTTAAGAGGACTCACATGCAGTGTTCATGCATATTAAATTTGGGAAACCACCGGTTCAGTTTATAAAGAGCTGTGATGTCCTTTATCACTGAGTGTTTCTGTTGTGCTTCACTAGCTCAGGAAGCCTTTATATTTTTGAAATGGAACGGTTTTGATGGTTCCTTTCCACTGCATAAATCTAATATTCCAAAGATGTATCTTTGACTGTTGTTATTGAAATTCTGTTCATTTTATGCCGAGTTTGCCTTGTCCCTCTCTTCCATGGCTCAGGAGCATAGAAGGCTGGCCCACCACACCATAGTTGGAGCTGAAATACAAGACATGTACCAAGGGCCTGGAGTGCCAGGATGGGGGGGAGTGGCTTCCCAGTGCCAGAGGGCAGGGTTAGATGGCATACTGGGAAGGAATTCTTCCCTGTGAGGATGGGCAGGCCCTGGCACAGGGTGCCCAGAGAAGCTGTGGCTGCCCCTGGATCCCTGGAAGTGTCCAAGGCCAGGCTGGAGGGGTTTGGAATAGTGGAAGGTGTCCCTGCCCATGGCAGGGGATAGAACTGGATGAGCTTTAAGGTCCCTTCCAACCCAAATCATTGCATGATTCCATGCAGCAGATGTTCCACAAGCTCTCTCGCACTGAGGGCTTTGGCGTGGTTGCTGAGGACTGACCCTGCAGGGGAGAGGTGGTGCTTCCACTGCCATGTTCCATGGATACCACAGCAGGGACATGACTGCACACTGCGGCTGTGCACTGCCTAAGTAGGACAACAGTGCAGGACAACCCTTAGCAAATCTCTCTGGAGCAGCCCTGGTGCTTCACTGGCTCCTGGCATTGCCAGGGACCGGGTGTGCCACCACCTCCCCTGACGTGTCCCAGAGTCCAGGGCGGAATGTCGTGGGTCGCTCTCCACTGGAGCACTTCCATGTTGGCCGTACTTCAGGAAACAGCTCAAAAGGGCTGAGTGGTGATTAGAACATGGCAATAGCTCCTGTGTGTGTTTTACTGGTACACTGGGAAAAGCAGAAGCTCGACAATAGTTAAAAAAGCACTGAAAACTTCCAACCTGCCTAAATTACAGATTCCTGCCCTATCAGTGGAAGATGAGTTGACTTAATTTGCAGGTTTACTGGTTAATTTGCCATTAACGCTGTAATACCGGTAATGTAGTGAGAAATGGGGGAAATTTACTTTTTTGTTAATGTAATTATAGGATAGCTGTATAAAAGTTATTAACTGCAGAAGTGAAAACTGGGAAAAATGAGTTTAAATTTAATGATAAGTTAGAGAAAGCACTCAAAGCTTTTTGCAAGAAAATGCTTTATTATTGTAGGCTGCTTCTTTATCTGTGCTCTATTTTTGATTTAGTGAATAAACATGTAAAGCAGAGATTGCAAATACAAGTGGCACTGCTGTAATCACCAGCTTAGGAATTCCTGTATTTGATTAGAACACAGATACTAAAAAAAATAATCTTTCTGGAGTTTCACTTGGTTGTTGGGAACTGATCAGTCTTGTGAAGGAGGATATCAACACCTGGGTTTAAGATCTGGTAATGGAAGATAGTTAGAAACTGTAATTGAAAATAAATTCTGTGATATGCTGGATAATCGACAATTCCACCTCAGTTAAAGCAAATTTTTTATTCTGCATATGATATAAAAGGAGATAAAGAAGGCTAATATTACACAGTTCTTCGTTCCCACTCCTTCCCTTTTGTTTTCCTTTTTCCTAATGCAAGAAGCCAGGAAGTGACACTAAAAGGTGACTAATTTAAACACTGATGTTTTCACATTCTGGGCTTGCAGCCCTCAGAGTTCATCACCACCAGATGTTGATGCAACAAGATGGAAAAGATTAGATGTTTTATTTTATGGCTAATGAGAACACCCATGCTAATATATGTAATTTCAATTAAATAATCAAAATTCGACAGCTCCAGGACATAAGACGATCCCTAACCAGTGGTGCTGGTGACGGAACTCCCTTGTGGCCACAGTATTTCATAATTATCAGCTGCAGGTTTCTGGCCCATTTGTGGTAGATACTGAGCAAAATTAACCATTTGAGTATGTGAAAGCTGGAAACCACTTGGATCATCAGCTTTTTGTGTCCCTCAGGAAAAACAGCCCTTTATAGTGCAAGGGTTTCCTGGGACCCTCCTTTTTGGTATGTGTAAATTCAGAAATTCTGCAGTTATGATGCTGTCAGGAGGGTAAAAAATCACTTTATTATATCTGTTTAACAATTTTCCCTTTGTGCATGGAGCTTTGGCAATTCAGCACAGGCAGGTTCATCTCAATGTAATGTCCTAAAAGAGAAAATCAGGCTGTTGTGTCAGAAGCTGTCCCAGCCTCTCCCCCACTGGCCCCTGCTGGCCGTGCTGGTGGGCACAGGTGGGATGTTGGTCACCTGAGGGTCTGGATTATGGCAGGACATGGTGCTTTGGCTCAGCAGTCCTGGAGGACTGCCCACAACGCTCTGCTTTTTTAGCTGATGATCCAGGATTTGAACAAAATGAGGAAAACCATGAAAAGTCTGTACTTTGGCAGCTGTGATCTTCTGAATGAACTGCATTTGTGAGATTAAACTTGGCTCCAGACTGGTGGGAGGTGGCTACTAAATCCCAGGTCCCAGGGGACTCTTTCTGCCCAGAGCTGCTGTGGCTGCCCCATCCCTGGCAGTGTCCAAGGCCAGGTTGGACAGGGCTTGGAGCAACCTGGGACAGTGGAAGGTGTCCCTGCCTATGGCAGGGGGTGGGAGGGGATGAGGTCCCTCCAACCCAAACCATTCTGGGATTCTGTGATTCCATGTTTCTTGCACTTTGAAACATGTTTAGAGATGCAGCTCCAAGAGCAAGTTCCTGCTTAGCACCAACACTGAGATGTTTCCCCGCTCTTCCCTTCCTCCCCTGTGTCCGCAGAAGGTTTGGATTATTTTCAGAAGCTCCAGCCCTGTCAGTGCAGTCCTGACCCTACATCCTCCTCCCCAGAACTGGTTTCTTGCACACTGGGATGGGTGTTGTTTCAGCACATAGATCCTGAATTTTAAGTAGCAAACTCCATTTTCTGCTTTTGATGAGTACAAAAGTTGTGTGCGAGCTTGTGGAGGCCCTGGGGCTGGCACACACCACTGTGGCTGCTGTGCTCTCCCTGCCTGGTGAATTTGGCTACTGCAGATCTGCCAGTGTCCTCAGCTATTTCAATTAATTCAGTACAACATGACCACGTCATGTGGGTAGATGTAAGAGAACATCATCTTCTGAGCTAATTTCTGGCTTGCCTCACAGTGTGCCAGAAGTTCTTGCCAGTTGAAGAAAAAATTTTTTGTATCCTTTTATGTAAACACATTGTGTTAAAAAAGGCAAGCTATAAAACATTAAAAACCCTGCAGGGTATTAAAAATACCAGTCTCAATGCACGTGTTCATTCGTTTCACTTTCTTTTTAGATCACTAGTGTTGGTACAAAATGAGCTGAGCGAAGGCAAGAATTCTAATTAGGTTTAAAAAAGAAAAAATATGGCAGTTTATTTTGAGCGCATGTCTGCTTCACCAAGGCATCTCCCATTTCAGACGCAGGCAGAATGAATCATTATTACACATTTATCATCATAAAAATGCTTATTTGGACTTTTTTTTTTTTTAAGGAAAGGAAAAAAAAATATAAAAAGGGCAAAGCAAAGAGCCATCTCAGAAGGGCAGTTACTGCTTGCCCTTGCTTGGGAAAAAGCCTTCCTCAATGGGATTACGTCCCCGCTCATAACCTATCAGCCGTCTGATCAGAAATTCATAACACAGGCCATCCATTTCCAGCTCGGCGAGGGCTGCGTGATTGAATTTAAATAGGCAAATGCCAGACTTGAGCTTTGACATTCTCTCTGTCTCTCTCAATCTCTCTCTTTCCCCTGCCCTCCCCACTGTAGCCCCTTTCTTCCTCCCTCTCTTCCTCCCTTCCCTCTGCACGCCACCATTTCACAGGAGGCTAGAGCGGTGCCGAGGAGTCAGCTGGAAATGGAGGATGGATGGGGGGGAGAGGAGAAGAGGGATGCGCAGCCAGGGAGAAATATGGAGGGAACTGGACAGCAGAAAATTATAAATTGTTGCTGTCATGCTTTCATTGGGACACTAAACCTGTTTTCCAAGCCCCCCACCTTTTTTTCCTCATTTAAAAAGAGATATTCCAGACGTTACCAGCATGTCCTCACCCAACCCGCGTGGTGGCTGCAAGCACAAAGCTCCTCAGCAATTCTCTTTTTTGTGCATCTTTCAGAGCTGATAAGGATGAAAATGAATTCAAATTAGTGCGCTCTCACTCCCTGCATTCCAAGGGGCAGGGATGGAAAAGCTGCCTGGTGGCAAGGGGTCACTGGGCGAGGGGCTGTTCTGGCCCACGTGACCCCCTTGCAAGGCCTTGGAATCTGCTGGGGATGGCACTGGGCACCATGGCCTTGGGATGACACAGGGCACCAGTGGGGACAGGGGCAAGGACAACAGCTGGGCTGAACCAGGGCTTCAGAGAAGGCAGAACACATGGGGCTTGTCTGCACTGTGTGTCGTGTTCCTGAGGTGCCCCATGGGCCCCGTGTGCCCCTGTGTGAGGGACACGTGCCTCATGCTCCCCTGCCTACGCCCTGCCCCACTTGGAGAGAGATGATGATTGACTTTGGGATAATTAAAATGATATTTTTATTGCTTTCTTCCCTGCTGGGCCTTTCATCCCCTCTTCAGCATAGGGATGTGGTTTCAGCCTAAATCCTCGCTGTAAATTGTGCTTCAAAACAAACATGTTAAAAGTCTTGTTTCGTCCTTCAGATGGCAGAAATGCTCCAGACCCTGCATTTGTGGCCAGCAGTACTTGACTGCCAAGAAAAAGGGCAGAGAAATACCCTGAGTGCAAGAGAGTGCTGACACTGGAGTGGTTGGGTTTGACTTGGTAAGGGTGCTCTGAGGGCGTTTCTGGGGGTTTTTTGTTTGTTTGTTTTTTTCCACCTTAGAATGTAAAGCCACAGAAGTCTTGGGCTGCACGACCTCTCTTGAAATGGAGTTTTCTTAATTGCTGATTTTTCTAGTCCAAAACTGGATATTTACTGGGCTTCTGCTCAAGAATGGCACTGATTTTGGGTTAAAATTGTCCCATGGAGAATCAACTCCTCCTCCCCGAACATTTTGCAGAGATTGATCACAGTCATGGTAAGAAATGTATCCTCAGATTCTCATTTGAGTCATCTCCTAACTTCACCACCAGATCTTTTATTTTCCCACAGTAAAGTATAAGACATAGAGGGGGCAAGGGCCTGGAGTGCCAGGACAAGGGGGAATGGCTTCCCACGGCCAGAGGGCAGGGTTAGATGGGATACTGGGAAGGAGTTCTTCCCTATGAGGGTGGGCAGTCCCTGGCACAGGCTGCCCCTGGATCCCTGGAAGTGTTCCAGGCCAGGCTGGGGAGGGCTTGGAGCAATCTGGGATAGTGGAACGTGTCCCTGCCCATGGCAGGGGGTGGAATGAGGTGGGCTTTGAGGTCCCTTCCAACCCAAGCCCTTCTGTGGTTCTCTGATTCTGTGATTTCTGTGTCATCTTTATCATCAATAATGGTTCTTCTTCTATTATTATTATTATTATTATTATTATTATTATTATTATTATTATTACTATCTTCAGGATTCTTAAGCTCTTGCCCAAGGCCGTGCCTGGCACAGTCCTGCATATGCTGGTCCATGCTCTTCATGAAGGGATCAGTTCTTTGCCCACCAGCCACTGCTCCCAGGTGGACTCTCCAGAGCCTCCTGACCCTCAGCCAGGTGTGGGTGTTGGAGAACATCTGTTCTGCCCAGAACTGACCAAAATTCTCCCAGTCACTAAAGCCTTGTTTAATTTCACCAGAGCTCAGCACTATGAACCTCTTAAGTGCTTCATGGTTCTTTGGTAACTTTCTCAAAATCCTTCCTTTGAAGTAAGAACTGTGAAGATTTCTAGGTTTTCTGCTTTATGTTTTCCACTTTGTCATCATCATCTCATGGTTTTACATCAGAGCTATGACTTCTGTGTGTTCTACTACACTTTAAAGCTGAATATCCCAACTTTGTAACAATTTTCCTGCTCTCTTCAGCCTCCCCCACTCACGTCCTGCTGCCCACAGCTTCTGGTTGATTTTACTTGTTACCTATTGCCCTTGTTTCCATTTGTCATCTGGGTTTTCTATTTTAATTGGTGACTTTATATCACTGAGAAACTGAGACTCCTTTCAGCTGAAGTCGCCATCTTTCTTCATTGTCCAGTTGTCGTTTTAGACACTTGTTTCTTTTGTGGTTTGGGTTGTTTTCCCCCTAAATCCTTCCTTATGATCAGCTTTCAGTGCTTTTTTTAGCTTTAGGAAATACAATGTCCACATACTTTGGAACTGTGATCGGCATAAGCAGGTTAAATAAAAGGTGAAAGTTCCTGAAGCCCTGGCTTCAGACTTCCAGATGGGAATTATTTGGTGCTAAACCCATGTGTCCTTTATTCTGTGTGCCTTCTGCAAAAACTCGTTCTCCTTTCGGAACAGCTTATCCTAACTTTAGAGTAGAAAGGGAGGGTATAAAACTAGCAAAGGAAACTGTAATTTCAGATCTGAATTTAACAATGAAATGCAGAGACGAAAAATGTGAAGAGACTAATTTTAATTCAAATAATTACATTTTTTAAATTCAAAATCTTATTTGAGAGTCCAGCTGTTTTTGCCTCCCGCTGAGAGACTGAGCTGGCAATATCAAGTAGAGCAATGGTGACATTTGGGATAATTCCTTCCCAGAGGCATTGCAGAGAGTGAAGCCGGTGGTGATGGTGGGATCGGAATCACAAACAGGGTTTGTGATTGACTGAGTGAGAGATGAGCTCAGCTCACTTGGCAAAATCCATAGTTCTGCTGAAAACCAACTGAAGTTTTTAATTCTTCTGAAGGAAAAACTTCTCTTAAGCTTAATTAAGTTATAATTAGCTGGAGCCAGTTGAGTGGTTCTTCCTCCAAGATCACCAATTCCAAACTGAGGTCATAGATGTGGATCCAGAGATTGCAGTCCGTGGTCACGGGGCCGTGGCGCAGGAACCCCACCAGAGCTGGCCCCAGTTCTCAATTCCTTGGAAGGGGAGTCACTGAGGGGCAGCTGGGCTGGGCTGATTCTGTTTCAATTAATGAACACAAAATTACCCTCGGTAGGGCTTGAGTCTGCACTGCCTTATTTTGGAGTAAATTTTCTGTGTACATTTCCATGTCTCTGTATAAAAACCGCCTGCGCCATATGCCACGACTTTGGCGATTAAATCTAAACTGTGCAGAAGAACGTCTGTGCCGTGTGTATAGTTTGTGGTTTTCGTTAAAGTCACAGTGCCAACACCCCCTGTATTTACAATTCCAGGAATAATCATGGAGTTAGTAGGAATATCTATTTCATTGTGCATGAGACTTGTCAGCTGGCACTTACATGAGTAAGCTGCTGGTAAAAGGGAATGGGCTTTGTGCTTTCTTGTTTAAAGATGTGGCACAACAATTGCAGATAATATTTAATTGACTGCCTGTTCTTACAATGCCCTTCTTGATCCCTCTGGAAGAGATTTTGTTTATTCCCTGTGTCATATATATCCAGAGCAGGCAGAGGGAGGTGAGGAACAAGCTGGAGACAGAAGGATGTAGGTTCAGTTTCATGGCTTCATACTCCAGATTTTGACCCAGATAATTTTACAATTTTTTATTTCTTTCACTTTTATTTTGGTATTTTTCAAATGGATGCATGTCTCTCCAAAAATGTCTGATTTAAGAACACAAGGGCCATTGAGCTTCAGGAGAAGTTGAGCTGTTTGGGACCTGGTGACACAGGAAGGTTACACCTCCTGTACCAGTATAGTTCAACTCGTGATCACTCCATCCAGAATAATTGGCTTTTTTGGCATAGTTTAATTTCTCTAAACCACTGGCTCTTTAACTACAGTCTCTAGAATTCCATTAAACAGTAAAATTTATGAATGAGTCAGCTCTGTGTGGTTGTGCAAGGTGACTCAAAGGAATTCCACTAGTGGCAGTGGTTTCTTGGTCCTAACTTTAAGAATCATTAAATGAAATAAAATAAAGACGTCCTTATTCCAAATTAAGGGCATTTGGGGAGTTACAACTGGGTATGTTTAAAGTTCATGCATTGGTTTTTATTAACATAGGCCCCAACTCATTAAGGAAATCCAATCAGAATTACTCTGTACCTCTTACAGTGCAGAGCCACACCCACACCCTTTAAGAAATGAGAATAACACTAATATTGAGATGATGTAGAATATTTTAGATCTTAATTTTGAAAGATAAGCACACTCATTCCATCTCTTAATAGTTAAATTGCAATATTGACTATGTGATTCTGAAATTCTTAAGCAACAGCAACAAAAAAATTAATACCATTATTCTGCATCAACTGACCACTGGGGGGGGAGGGTGAGATTCTATTTTTTTTATGTTCAGAAAACAGATTTTCATTCTTATGACAGCTCGGAGTTGTAGCCTGATCCTTAACAAAAAAAAGCTGAGTATTTTTTATTTTCCCCTAACAAGAAAGTCTTTTAGACTCTGAAATATCTTCCCAGATTAGGCCTAAATAGGAGCAAATTTCATCACTGAGAGAAATTCAGCATCTTCCTCCACATCACTCTCAGCTGTAGCCAGATTTGCTGATTTATTTAATGATTAGTAGTCTTCCTTTTGTGTCCTTTGGTGGGAATCCGGGTCTTCTCCAGGACCTTCTCTATTCCATGCAGAGCTGCCAGCTGCTCATGGAGGAGCCTCTTGTAAGCCAGAGGATTCACCTGAACCAGGTGGTGCAGGCACTGAAACACCCCGAGGCTTCCCTGTTCTCCCCTCCACAAGTTCCATACCACAGCTTCCCTCCAGAACAGCCACATTGGAAAGACTGCTCTTCTCTGCAGCTCTCACTCCTAATTCAGTTCTCTGCGGGGTTGAAATCCCAGTTGTGATTTCTGCTTTCCTGCTCTGTTTTCCACACGGATGCAGCACTGCTGGCTGTAAGTGGAGAAGAGGAAGCATTTCCCTGATCACCCACCCTGGACCGCTGCTGGTGTGCTTTTCTGCATAGATGGTTTTGGCAGCGTTAAGATGACTGAAAACGGAGACTTTACATTTCTGTGGCTGCAGTATAGTCCTGAATATGCCACCACATCCTTATTCTTAGCACTCTAAAAGCACTGAGACACCACAGCCCAGATCAGGGTTTCACTACACAGACACCTGAACTCGCTTAACCGACCGTGTGTATTTATAAGGAGTGAGCCAAACTCACTGGGCTGTGAGGAGCTAAAATTTCACTCCCTATCTCGTGGAGTTTTAGTTTAAATAGCTACAACAGATGAATCATGGAGAGGAGAATCACTGCCCTCATGCTTCAGGAGCATTGAGGAACCATCCACAGCCCAGGAGGCAGCAGGTGGCATGTCCAGGGCCTGAACCACACCTTCACCACAGGGACCTTGGTCTTCTGTACCAGTTCTGCACTAAAACCAGAATGAACAAAAACCCCAAACCCTTTCAGAACTTTACAGAGGACACATGCAGAGGGTTCATATATTTAAGTATTAGGTTTTGGATGCTAAAAGCTTTGCGAGCTGTTTTTCAATAACTGAGAATGATATGGCTTAGAAAATTGAGCAGGTGAGTCCTGTTCTGTACAAAACATTTGGATATTTGTTTCCCAAAAGAATGCCTTAAAATGCACCTGTACATTTGTTATGGATATAATAAAGTTACAGGATTAGTTGCAGGATTTTCTGTTGTTTTGAAGCTGTTTTAGGTGGCTGTGGGTTGCTGGGATGTTTGGGAGCAGGGGAGGGCAGAATCAGAACTCTGGCAGAAGCCTGAGGGAGTCCAGGGCAGCACAGGGGTGTTGTCTCAGTGCCTCCTACTCGTGGTCCTGCCTGTTGGGGCTCTGCGGATGGGCACATGCATGGAATTACAGATTTAGGAATGACAACGTGCTTATTCTGGAGGTACTGATAACCTGAGCAGAATTCAATGGCAGGTGACACCCGGCACCTTCTACCTTCTCTCTGCCCAGTACAAAACCATACAGACAATGTGGCCTCACAGCCAACAATTCCAAGCATTTTAGAGACCACAAAGACAGGAAAAGCAGATTTTAGATTAATAACATATGAATGAAATGTCTTTCAGCTGCAGGAGGGTAGATTTACGTTAGATGCTGGAAAGAAATTATTCCCTGTGAGGATGGGCAGGCCCTGGCACAGGGTGCCCAGAGAAGCTGTGGCTGCCCCATCCCTGGAAGTGTCCAAGGCCAGGCTGGATGGGGCTTGGAGCAACCTGGTATAGTGGAAGGTGTCCCTGCCCATGGCAGGGGGTTGGACTGGAGGAGCTTTCAGGTCCCTTCCACCCCACACATTCTGTGATTCTGTGATTCCATTATAATCCAGAGAATCCAAAATGGCAAGAGAATCCTTGAAGAGTTTAAAGAAGTGAGGCAGGCAAATACCACAGGGCCTTATGGGGGGACTGATACAGCCTGTTACATAGGGAGTAATTTGGGCTGTTGTTTTTGTAAGTGTGGTTTTGATATCCATTCAGGAGGACATTGCTGTGAGAGCTGCGGGGGATTAGAAACCCTCCAATCCAACCACTTCTCTCTGGCAGCCTGACTTTGCCTGGGTTTCTAAGGAGAAACAGTATTTTTTATAGGATCAGCTAGTAAGAGCTGAAAAAAAAAGGGCATGCTCCTGAGATCAGAGTTTGGCAATCAGTTCTGAAAATTGTATTTTTAAATCCAGTAGAGTATTGTCATGGTTCGAATACTCTTGTTACTTAAGCTTTACCACCTGACGGCTGAGCACAAGAGCTGCTTAACACAGTCCTCCAAGTCTCCACACCTTTGATTTTACCCTAAAACGTTTGGATATTCCAACTAAAATGTGGAGCATCATGCTTCTTGCTTTTATTATTCCTTATAGCAGGGATAGGATTAAATATGTTTGTATGCAGAAATGATCAAATACAGTGTAGGAAAGTGCAGCCATGTAACAATGCGCTGATAAAAGTTACTTCATCCTTTGGGGACGGAGGAGTTGGAAATATCTGTATGTTCAGATGCAGATAGGCTGCTTTGGATGATTCACGAAATCAGGATGCCAGAAAGGGAGTAACTGGGAGGGGGCAGCGAGGCTTCTTCTTTGTTTCTACCTCTTTGTCAGGTATCAGCTTTAATTCCTTGTTTATATTTGGCGCTTTCAAAAACCTGATTTAGTTTCTTTGCCTTATCAGGCAGTTAGCCCTTGCTCTGAAGCTTTTCATTTGTAATTTATTCCCACAATGTTTAGCAAGTATTTCAACCTGCTCTGTGCACTGATGTCACTGACTCTGGCTGGTTGTGATGGGGAAAGGATGGTTTGGGACAGAAGCAAAGGACATGTTCACACCTGTTCAAGGTGCTGTGGGACATGCTGGCTCTCCAAGAGAGAGTGTGCTTTGGGGGTCTCATTTCAAACCCCACCTCTGGTCCCCAAATGTGCAGGACTATATACATATAACATTTACATTGTTTCAGTGTGTAATGGCAGTTACATGCATCTCATCAAATTTCCATCACTGATTCCCACTGTCATCCCAGGTCTCCCCAGCAGCTGCTCACATTAACCTTTCAGAAGAATGTCTCTGAACATGCAGGAAAACCCAGTTGCCTTGGACAGCTCAAGAATTGCTGTGGCTCTCATGTGCTCTTAAGAATTCTCTCAGATCCCCCGGTAGCTGATTTTGTGGAATCCCTGACCATAAACCACCCACCCCCTCAGCTCAGCTCCATGGAAGCCACCCTTGGCCCAGCCAATTGCCATGAACGGCTCAATCCTGTTCTGTATTTACCTTGAGAATGTTGTTTATCGTTGATACCCATTCTCAGCAATGTCTCCCATGCGCACGCAGCTGCTTAGCTGCAGAAAATTAATAATACTTGGGTCCTAATTCTGGTAGAGGCTCCCCTGGCAGCAGTGGCTACAGGCTCTGCCTGTGCCCTGCTGGTGCCAGATGGGCTCTGCAGCCCCTCAAAGGCCAAGCTGAAAATGCCTGTCCATAAAAACTGACTCAGAGAAGGCAAAAGCATCTGAAAGAGCAGCTTAGCTCAGTTTCTGTAAAATCTGATCTCTCAGGTGCAAATGTACATCGTGGGGTTGGGGTGTGTCCCCCCTGGAGGGACCTGGCGGGGACCCTCTCCAGGGAGTCTCACCAGTTATCCTGTGTATGTTGTGCGAATCAGCTCAGAGGGTGGAGGGTGGGTGCTGGAGGAGCAGTGGGAGCAGGGATTGAGACAAAGTAGATTTTTCCACCGTGTTCATCTTTGAGTTTTATCATTTGCCCGAGTGCTGGAAAAGCAAAACCCCGAGATGCCAAATGGCTCCGTATTTACAGAACGCAGAATCCTGGAATGATTTCAGGTGTTCTGACACCATTTCACGTGGTCCTGCTGAGGATGGCCCCACGATGCAGCAGGTCCTTTTGTGTTTCCATCACACAGTCCCTGTTATCCACCATACTGGGTGTTTTAAGCTCTGCTCACATCTGATGTAAATGTAGAGCACTGCCACTGGAAACATTTGGGGCGGGGTTTGTCCCACAAGGCCCCGGCCTGATCTTCTCTGAGATGTTCCACACCTTTCCTTTTTTTCTGACCGTTTGCCATAAAAACTTAAAAAAAATTTTAAAAAAAATTTTCTAAACCAGATTTTATTCAAATAATAAATAACAACCTATTAACCTAGCATGCTTTAATGCTCAGAATCTGAAGCTAAAGACTAGAGAGAGCACAAACATACCATTAAAAAAGCGTGCGTGGTTCTTCCTCCTGCCCAGCCTCTCCCCCATCGCGCACGCAAGCTGTCTCTTTAATAATGCAAAGGAGCAGTAAATTTCAAGCTGAGGATGGGCAATAACAAGGAGAGTTATTTCCACAATGCCCCAGTGTCAGCCCCTGGCTTAGGCGCACACCTTATTAGTTCTAACAGGCTGGTTAGCATCGGGTCACCTCTGCGGCTCCGCTCCCCGCAGGGTCACCCGGCTCCAGGCGGCATTTGGGGAGGGGGAAGGGAGGCGAGATTTACAGATTCTCTTCTCACCCGGCATTTTTAGCACTGGTTATTTTTATTTACACACACCCCCTTCCCCTTTTACGCCTTGCCTTTCTCTTGCCCCCTCTCCCACCCAAAACCTGTGTAAATCCCAGCGGTGGGCAAACCCCTCCCTGCTGAGTGTGGATAGAGGGACTCCTTGGAATGGGGGGTTCCTCTGCTTCTCTTCAGAAAAGAAATAATTCAAATTCATCAGCCTGGGTGTGTGTATGGACAAATAACAACATTGATAAGCCAGTGTAGATGAAAGGAAGCCCAAGGTGGTTGCACTCCCAATTAAGCATGACAGTAGCATGTCTGCAGTGAACACGTATGTGTGCGCGCGCGTGTGTGTGTGAGAGAGAGAGAGAGAGACAGGCGATCCTCTCGCACTTTCTTGGGGCCACAGGAATTGTCTGTAGGATGATTCTTTAAAGTGAACTAACCCAGGGATGTGTTAAAATGAATGTTCATTTTTTCCCTAACTGGAACGTAGGAGAAGCTGCCCATTATGGAAATGCACAGGCAGTTGTGGCCCTCTCCCGGCCCCCTCCCCCACCCGCCAGCTCCCATCCAAAAATGAATGCAAAGAAATACTATTAGGCTGTCTGGTTATGTATTTTTTATGAGGCCATACAAGACACTGCCTGACCTCGTCCAGCTCATGTTATAACCACATTGAAGATGCTTTTCATTTGGGTTCTGCTTTTCAGCCTGGGTGACCTCTATTAAATAAAAAAAAAAAAAGAAAAAAATGGCCTAATATGTGACCCCTGGGACGAGTCGCTTCAAGGATTACATTTAATTCATATGATAATATTGAAATATAATGTTTCTGTGTCTAATGTTTTGGATGCTTTTCTTTCTTCTTTATTTCAGGGATCCTTTGAGTTGTCGAGGTTTCTTTTTTCCTTTTTCTTTTTGGAGGGGGGAGGACAAGTAACTCATGCTTGGTGGGCAGATTCTTAAAAATCACCTTTTTTCCCTTGGAAAGCCAGTGTGAACACAGCAGCCTGTTCTTCCCCTCGCTTTGAAGGAGAAGAGGAGAAACAAAGGCAGGGAAATGATTTTTTGTAAGAAAGTGTGTCTGGCTCGTCAAAATCCAGCCCCATGCTTTGTTTCGGCGTTTGCTTAGCCGGTTGATAAGGAGTGACCTGCTTGCCTGGCTGGGGGGGCACGGGCAAACCCCCCTCTACCTCCTTGCTCGCCTCCAGCTCCCATTGTCTGCCTCGGCCCTGCCGCTCCCCTCAGCTCCCCACGCACACGGAGTTGGGGCACGGACGCACCGCTCCGTGCCCGCCTGGGCTGGAGCATGCCAGCCTTTGACAGACAATGTGTGTTTCAGGGGTTTGTAACTTCTCCATAAAAATGTACACCGGCGTGAAACACAACTTGTGGCGGTTCAGCTTAGGAGCAAATTTGCTTTTGCCAATTGCAAAAATAAATTTGACTGTTTCCTAAATATTCCGCATACAAAAAAACATTTAATAAAGTGCAGTTTTTTCCCCCGATCCTCACACTAAAATCATGTTGCAAGGTGTACAAGGGAATTCAGCCATCAGCAGCAATCCAAACCGAGGGAAGCAACGAAGCCCTTAATCATTCCCGGTAATGACATGTTTGGAAAAAGTGCCACACGTGTGCACCTTGTATTTTCAGCAAACATCTAATGCGAGGGTGTGAAACAGTGGCTGCGGTGCACGGTGTGCTTGTGCAAGGGCTTCCCTCCCTTCTTCCTCCTCCTCCTCCTGCTCCAGCCTGGCTGTGCTGCCCCGCTCACAAAAGCCGTGTCCTTAGAACAATAGGCCTGTGCTCCTGAAGACCCGTCCCGGCACACGCGATGCTGCTTCTGTGACGTTTGCAAGGGGATACACAACCCTGATTATTGTTTTTTTTTCCTTTTTCCCACTGTGAGTGGAGCTGTGAAATAGTAAAATTAATTTGTGCAAAAATACCCCTGGAATAGCACTCGGGCTGAAATAGTCCAGGTCGGTGCCGCGTGGTTACGGCTGACCCTGGGTCCCCGCCGTCGTGGGAGCTCTCGACGCGCCCCATAAACCCTCGCCCTCCTGGGCGCCCGCTCCGGGAGGCTCGGGCAGGTGAGGGCTGAGCGCCGGGGGGGCTCGGGGCAGGTGAGGGCTCATAACTCCCAGCCCCGTTGCGTTTATTCGTGTCATAGGCTGAACCTCGACAGTTTTTGGCAAAAACCTAATTAGCGCCAGGTCTGGGGCCTGTGTTGCGTGTATATGTGCAGCGGCGTTTTGTGTAGGATATTAAAAAAATATCCAGGCTTTGGGTTGCCTTTTGTAAGGCATGGAGCTGTGACCCTCCCTCCGCTGCTCCCTCCCCCCGGAGCCCCAGACTTCGTCGTGCCCTGGCTGCGAGCTTACATGGAGTTGTCTTTTTTTTTTTTATTTTTTTTTTATAAACCCAGTCACAACACGGGAAGAGGAGGAGGAGGAGGAGGAAGAGAGAGAAAGACAGAACTAAAAACCCTTGAAGGATGGCTCTCCAAAATTCCTGGCGGAACCACGGGGAATCCCCGGTAGCGCGGGAGCAGAGGTAAGGCAGCCTGCGCCCACCCTCCTGCCGGCCCCCCGCGCCCTCGCTTTTGGGCCGGGAGCGCGGCTTGTGGGGAGCAGGAGGGAAGGTGGAGGTGGGTGGTGGGTGGGTGGGTGGTGGGTGGAGGAGACACCTTCGCCTCGCGCTGCTTAAGTGGGCGCGGCGCTGATGTGAATATGCAAATGGGCGGCCGGGCGCGTCACACGTGCGGCTGCTCCCCCTCCCCTCGCTCCCCTCCCTCGCTCGCTCCTTTCCCACCCGGGGCTCGGGGGGGATGTGGGGACATGGGGGGCACCGGCCCCGTCCCGCCCGTCCCGTCGCACTCGTCCCGTCCCGCCCTGGGAGCGGCGGAGGTGCGAGGCCGGGATGGGAGCGGGGGTGACCCCGACAGGCGGGGAATGGACGCGATCGCTGCCGGGGGGCTGTGGGGGACCCTGGTTCCCCCCGCGTCGCTGATTGATGTCAGGGGCCAACAGGACCCGGCTTTCCTGGCGATGATGATGGTTATGGTGATTGCAATGATTACACTCATCATTAGTGGGAATTTGAATTTTGCGATGGTCAAGGCTGGGAGGGGGGGCATGACCCCCACGCCCGGGAACTTAAGGAAAGAAAAGACAGGATTTGGAAAGTGATTAATTTATGCACTGGAAGGGTCGAGTTACAAAGATTTTCACGCAGCCCCGTTTTATTGCGAGTATACTCCAAGATCGGCAAAAAGATGGGAAAGGCGTTTTTGTTATTAAAGGAAAATCCTTTATTGGAGGGATGATTTAGAAATTTACAGTCAATGGAATTTAATTTTATCCTTTGCCTTTTGCTTTATCCACATTTTAATAAAAGAGCCATGAAGAATAAGAGTAGCCGGGTGATTGCTGAACAAAGCAGATCTCGAGTCTGAATAGGATTTAAAATCGGTGCCTGCGCTCCCCACGCCTGGTGGGGCCGCGGGCAGCACCCCCGGCTGTGCGCCCAGGCTGGGGGATGCTGCCGGTGACGACACACACCTTAATGCAAAATTAATATTTCATATTCAGGAGGCACAAACTTTGTGATATATTTTTCCTTCCCCTCTGTTTGTCTACCTGGTGATTTGGGTACACCTGATCATGTCTTAGGTTTATACGCGGTTATTCCATGGAGAGAGAGCAATTTCCAGGGGAGTGGAGTGCTGCTGGGGATGTCTGCCAGCACCCCGAGGTGGCAATGATCATGTGTGGTTCTGCAGAACATCACTGGCGTTAATTCACTGGGGAAAAAACAAATGCAAAGCAACTCCCTTCGTTTTTCTTAGGTATTACCAGGGACAGTAAAAGGATCTACTAATGGCATCACCGTATTCACTAGATTGATAAATAAATAGAAAATCCCTAATTCTTTTGAATTAGGGGCTGGAAGCAGCAGATGAAAGTGACTCCAGGGTAACAGAACAAAACCCCTGTGCTGATACTGCCTGATTGATCATAGTGTAGTGCACTGAGAGACAAGGAGTCAGCTGAGGGGAGAAGAGGGAAAAGGCGAGAGCCTGTGCAGCAGGAGAGAAGTGTAACCCAGTTCCAGCAGGACAAACCACCTGCCTGTGTACCCTGCTCTCCAAAGCATGCCCAGTGTTCCACATGGCTCTGCCACCCAAATGCCACGCTGGCTTCAGCTCTCAGACAGCCCAGCTGGTCAGTGTTGGGTTTTCCCTCATTATCCCGGTCTCTGTGCTTTTTCTCGCCGTGGCCGCAGGCCCGTCCTGTCTGTGCCCCACTCTGGGGTACAGCCAGCAGAGCCCCGTGCCAAGGGCACCGCGCCTGGAGGCAGCGAGGCTGCCAAGGGGCAGCGCGGGCAGGCCGAGCCCCGAGGACACAGCAAGGCAGCGTTGGCTCAGGGGCCCTTTGGGGTGCCCGGCCCTCCTCGTCCGGCACCTGCAGCCGTGTGCACACACACGATTCCCCGCGCTCGCTCCGCCGTGCCAATAAAGAAGAAAGGCAGGGATGAGGATTGTTGCTATTGATCTGCCCAAGGGGATCATTAGGCATCAGTATCAATCTACAAATCAGTGGGCCTGTGTTACTTGCTTGGGCAGTCATTGCCAATTTGTTCCTATTAGATGGCCGAGCCCGGAGGTGTTTGATGAGCAGATTGGGTCTTTATCTCGGCGCTGGAGAGCAGGCGGGCGCGGGGAGACGCCGCAGCTTTGCAGGATTTCTGCTGTTTGTTTGTTTTCTTCTGCTGAAACCCTTTTCACTGCTCTGTACAGAATTTTGTAAGAGCTGAATGTGTTTCTGCTTTACGGA
The DNA here is from genome assembly GCF_965178545.1 of Coloeus monedula. NCBI lineage: Eukaryota > Metazoa > Chordata > Aves > Passeriformes > Corvidae > Coloeus > Coloeus monedula. The sequence continues at coordinate 20,441,930 of NC_138793.1, forward strand.
TGGTTTTTCATATCATCAGATTAAACATATTGAGAGTTTAGGAGAAACTATTTTAAAATAATCCCCTCGCTTTTATTCGGTCTGTTTACCAGCAGCACTCCCTATAAAAATACATATTCATGCCAGATTCTTTTGTTATCCTTTCCAGGTCAGACCCAACATTAGGAACGCAAACAATTTTGCTTTTGCTATCCCAGTGGCCATTCCTTGGGATTTACTGAGTTGTGCTTAGTGAGGTGATTGTTCTCACTATCTTTCCCTCTGTGATTTAATTAATTAAGCCAAAAAATTAAAGCTTGCAGATAATATTTTATTTTCGAAGTGTTTTTACTTGGAGGGGAGCCCTGGGGGTCAGTGGCCCCTTGGACACAGCCTTGCTCTGTGTGGCACCTTCCAGAGCTGCCTCACTCATCTGCATATTTGCAAATAAGAAAAATGTTTAATAATATGCAAAATGAATTACAAATTTAGACCATAACAGGAGATGGAAATTAATGGCAAAAAAAAGGATCAAACCAGTTCACATGAATGATCTGATCCGACATCAATGCCGTGTTATTTAATGCAAACCTTGATTCCGACTGTTCCATCTCACTCCTCACACGAGCATCGCGCAGTTTAAACATCTGTCCAGCCGTTAAAGACCCTATTGATGCTGTGTTATTGGATTTCTAATTTCCAGGTTTTGTCAGGGGGTTTAACACACTATATGAGTGTTTATAATTCCTAATGAGTTTAATCTCTAATTTGCCTCTATTACCTGGGACTGTCAAATCGCTTTCTCAGCACTTGGTCTGTGAAAATTTAAAATACAGAAATTCAGGCTTCTAAAGAACTCGAAATATTTGTCATATCTTTTATATACAAATATATGTGCAGTAAACAGAACTATACATTCTTATTCTCTTTGAAGATCAAGCCTGATTTTAATCCTGCCTATCTGCTGCAATCACAATATATTACCTAAACCCAAGTTTCTTTGAGGACTTTCTGGATAGATGTCACTATTTCATTGGAGATAAAATAGGGTGTGTTTTAGGATACCACATTATTGCTGCCTGATTAGTATTTGATCAAATCCTATCTGGTTTTTTTTGTCCCTGAGACAATCCAGCTCCTCCACATCCGGAGGCGAATTCGCCTCATTCTGTCTGACAAGTGTTTTGTTGGGGAGCAGCGGATCAGATCCATGTAAACACGCGGCCGGGGCGGGGAGCCCCGCACTTTTAATTTATCATAAACTCCACAGAACTCATTAGCTTTCATCTTTACATCGCACATATAGAAATGAATTCTGAGCGCACTCAGGGAGGCTTTTTTTCTGTGGAGTTTGCTGTACAAATATTTATGGACCTTTTCCTTTGTAGTAGAGATTCCAGTGGCAACAGCTATCACACGATGAACAGCAGCTTGCGACTTAGGGAAGAGGTTGCCAAAAGCTGTTGTTTATTTAGTCGCGTGGTATTTTGTCTTGAAATTTGTTTTGCTACTATTTGCAAAAAATACAGGGCTCTCTTGGGAGGAGAAATCGGAATTTTTTGCCTATACTCCAGAAAAATAAAAAGAGAAAAAAGCCTCCCAGAAAATGAAATCTAAGTGTGTTTGTACGTATGAACATAACTTTATAATCAGCATATTTTGAGGATTTTCAGAGCAGGAGGCTGCTCACTGCCCATTCACAAAACACACATATGGAGATTTTATGGTGGGTTTTGTTTTAAAGATAATGATTTGTCTCTGCGTTGCAGTTGTTTATGTTTCTGTCTATATCTCTTTCCTCTCCCCTGTTTTATTTAGTAAGGTTTCAGCTGTGAAATTTCTCCATGAAACAATTGATACATTCTCCACACGCTGCAGCGAGGGAAAAAAAGCCCCTTAGATTAATGGTCAGTGTCTCATCCACACAAATTTGTGTTACGATACTACCAAGAAGCTGCGAATTACTGACAAGATCTAGAATAATTCCTAATGCTGTCGAAGGCTTCATTTTCTCCTCCGCATGATGGATGAGGCATAAGAAGTGCTTTCTGAGATCGTTAATGTGCATCATTCTGTTAAGTGTTATTAAAGTCCGTCTGTCTTCGGCAGCAGAAACAATGGCTTAGCCCTTATTTTGTCTCTCTCTTCGCTAAACTCCAACTGGCTTTTACTAATGTGGCCTATTTTGGGGCTCTTTTAAGGGCTGGTTTGTACCACGGCGTTTTGGTTGGTTTGGGGAATTGTATTTTCCCTTTGAGTTAAATGTTGGCTTGTGGCATGGGAAGGCACGGCGAATTCCCGGTGATTCTATCTGTAACCTGTGGATAACGTCCAAGCAGTGCAGGATCCGTACCAAAGCTTCTATTTAAGCTTGGAAAATAGGATTGAACTTTCCCTTCGGAAGGGCTGCTCCTGCGGAGCGACACTGGGCTGTGAAACTACCCCCAGGAGCGCCCGTGTCTGCTCATTTTCCCCTGGATTAATTGTTTAAAAATCTGGGAATTGCTGTCTGTGGAGAGAGTGAGCTGGTCCCTTGCTGGGAGGGAAGCTGGCACGGGGCGACCCAAACTCGTCCTGTTTGGGCAGAAATCGCTGCCCTGTCCTGGTCCCGTGGGCATCGCCCCATTCCCCAAGGGGGAGGAGGCCAGGCCCAGATTGCAGATGGATCGTATTAAATCAAAAGTACTTTTAACCAAACAGAAGAATTCACTTTAAAGGTTTTTAACCTTTCTAAGAGCCAATTTTTCCTTAAGCCCTGCGATAATAAAATACAATATAATTTATAGAGCACTCTCCACGGGTATGCATTCCTCTTCTCTTCTTTTTTTTGGTACAGTCAGATAAAACACCCAACAACTGTGATGATAATCAAGAAAAAACAAAAAGCAACTGATCATAAAGCATTTAGAAATGTAACATTCCTTTTACAAGGGATTCAGACATCCTTGGGAAGCCTCACTTCTATACTTTTAATAGAATTAGAGAAGTGTGATGCACAGCTGGTAAAAGCTCAGTCATCCACAGCGCAGCGAGTTTTTGAGTATTTAATTTTATATTTGAATAATTCTCCAGATCAGGCTATAATCATGGATGTCATATAAAAAGATTTTTTTCATAAATTACATTATTTCACAGATGTGCAAATACTTCTGTGAAAAAAATTACATTGATCAGTTTTTAATACCCCCCTGTCTCACCCTTCAGTCAAAAGAAAAAATAGCTTTTTTCCCATCTTTGTCTTCAGAAAGGTGCTAGATTGTAAACATCTGAAGGAAATGAAAGGGGGTTGGCCAGTCCACCCCAAATTCTTTCCAGATTTTCATTCCTTTTACCAGCAGCCTTCTGTTCTTGGAGGAGAGGGAGGAACAGCAGAAGAAAGAGAGAGATGTCTCTGTTTCTTATTAAAATTTAAAGTGCAAAGCAGGGGCTGTATTTTGCTAATTTTCAATCTGCTAATTGGGAGGGGGGTTAGGAGGTGAGGGGCCGTGGGGACACGGGCGGTTCGGTGGGATAAAGCCCAGCCGGTGACACGGCCCCAGTGGAGACGGCAGGCACCAGGCACAGCCCCAGCCTCGCTGCTGGAGAGGGCTTGGACTCACTGCACTTTGTAATCCCAAATTATAACATCCTGTTTATTTCTCTAATTAGAAAGTGACTAGTTTACCGAGAGTAAGCTTCCCAATAGGCTCGTGCTCTGCCTGGCCAGGACTCAGGCCCCTGCACCCTCCGGGGTGCCCCAAAGCCTCACGCCCGGCATGGCACTGGCAGGTCCCCAGGGCAACCTGGCCACTGGAACTTGTGTCCCTCCAGCTCCTGAGCACTTTGCCTTTTATCTGGTCCAAAAATGGGAAACATTTAATCGAGGCACAGGCAATTCCACAGCACATCCTCACATGCTGAGTATCTGGTCATCGTGGATATTGTTGTGAATGGAAAAGTTTGCCCCAATGTTAAATTCAGGGATGGTAATTAAGAGTAATTAAGATAAATGCCAACTTCCCAGATCTCTCATCCCATCTCCTATGAAGTTACACTTTTAGGGGAAAGGAAGGCTGAAAATAACTTTATAAAAGTTAACCAAGGTGTCACACCCTGCCTGCTTGGGCTTCAATCAGAGTTGCCGGCTTGTTTTTCAGGGAATTTAAGTACCAGATGCACTTGGAGAAAGCAAGCTAAACATCAGAGTTTATTTTCAATATGCAAGTGGTATAAAAATATGCAAGCCTTGATCTGAGTGCTATGGAAACTGCTCCACAAAAATGTGGAACGAAAGCTGTTACTGTAAGCGTGGTTCATGTCCTGTAACAGCTGCGACAGCCCGGCACAGCTCAACACTTGTCCAATTAGATGAAAATATTCAAAAGGAAACCTGATTTAAATAAGATTTGTAATAATCTTTCACAATTACAAAGTATCCTAGTGAAAAACACTGTCCCCCTGCCCAGGTCGCCTGGACCCTGCATTGGCCTCGGCTCAGTGGATGAGTCTCTCCCCCCTCACACCAGCTCCAAAAGCATTTTTCAGGGTTTATGTTACAGTTATTTGCAGATTATTTTAGGTCTGTGTTCTTTTATATCCACTTAGCAACTTGCAAGGAATATTTCAGGAGCAGCCCATGCTTGACGTGCCCTTTTTTGGGGAGCAGGAGGACTGGGTGGGGCGGATGTAAAAGCCATTATTGTATTTATGACAGATGGTTTTTAGTTTAGGCAGGAAAGCCCAGATAGACACTAGCACGGAGACAGGAATGTGGACACGTATCATTAAGCTCTTTCTGTTCATCAAATGCAAGAAATACAGTAAATTTATTTTTATACCTGACCTGTGGAACAAATATGGCCAATGGATACTACACATAATAGGTCTTAAAAGGAACAATTATAGTTTTCCTTTAACTTTTCTGATTTGTTACAAGTTGTATCTATTTCTAAGGTTTTGAGGATACCAATGATTAAAATCATCCTACTGCATAAATTTTAGTTATTTACCATAGTTTATAAGTATTGTGTGATGACCTTTTTCTGGCTTCATAAAATCAGTGACTTAATATAATTTAGGATCTGAGAGTGAAAGTTCCTTGATTCATTTATCATTTGATGCTGAAATTTGTTTAGTCTGGATTGAAGGCCCTACTCAGCTTTTCCTACTGGCCATAGATTCTTTGTACATTGGAAACTGGGAGACCTTTGTGTCTTGTCTCTTTTCTTTCAAGTTTGACCAAAAATAGTCATTAAAGACTTCAGAAGCACCCTGACTTTATAAATAAGGGCTCTTGACTGACTCTGATGGGAATTCCATGCACAGAACAGCCCCTATCACCAATTTTTCAGAATGGCAAAGTGTGTTAATGTAGAATACACCTTGAATTAAGTGGTCGGTTTTGACTGTATTCCAGACAACTTTTTATGAATGCAATTAAATAGTGAGTTTTAATAGCTTTGGGAGAATTAAGTTTAAAATTGTTCTATAAAGAATGTTTATAAATATATATAGATAGAAGATAGATTTAGCTGAAAGCAGAAGGCAATAGAGTAATTTATTTCAAAAATTCTTCTGTAGTTGGTGTGAGTGATTTCAAATGGGATCCCGGAATCTCCAAGCCAAAGCTCTCATCTTCTAAGGAATTTCAGTTACCTGGAATAAAATGTTGCCTTAGAAATTATTGACGTAATAGTCCCCTTGGGAACCCCAGAGCAGTCAAAGAGAAATCCAACAATAAATCCAGGGGCCACCTGGATAACTCCCATTAAAGGCTTTTTTTCAGTGGAAAAAATTCTTTAAAAGCTTAATTCTTCCTAAATGTAAAGTCCAGTGATCGTGTTTCTGTAGAACTTTTACAGTTGGGTGTTTTGCTTTATTTTGTTTAAAGAACTTCTCCAGGGCTCTGGGACAGTGACACCAGCCCTGTGTTTTCCCTGCGGCCCCCCTGCCCCGTGCACCCCCTCTGCAATGGCTGGGGAACCAAAAGGCACCAGGCACACACAGAGCTGTGCCTTGGGCTGGGATATTGGTGTGCATCAAACCTCGTCCAGACGCTGGGCCCAGCAGTGCCCCCGACATGGGACCCCACTGCAGGAGTCCCACTCCACTGAATCTTGAGCAGGGATGGGAACTCGACTGGCTCCTGCCAACGCCTGGTTGTGTGTTTGAAATGCTGCTGCAGAACTGCACAGTTCTGGAAAAGCAACGGGCAGCCTGCCTCCAACCTGAGCCCTCTGAGCAGAGCGCTGGGGATTAGTTACACCTGCTTTTCTCCAGAAAAATAAAAATTAAAAAAAGCCCTTCTGTGGCCATTGCTGTCCCTGGTGTGCACAAGTAGCCCGGTGGAGCAGCTCAGTCTGGAAAGGCTGGAAGTCGCAGAGAATTTCCACGTCCGTGTGACAGACTGAGCAGTTCCCGGAGCATTCCCTGCTCCGCAGCCCATCCACCGCAGGAGTGAGATGTGCACTCCTTGTTTCTTGGAGGGACCAGCAGCCCCCCCAGGCAGTGCCACTGAAAATCGCCGGGGTTGGTTTGGAAAGAAGGGATATGTGTGGTCTGACTCGACTGAAAACCAAAGCTGTTTTTTAAGGGCGGTGTAAGGTGAAATACAGGTACCTCAGGACACCCCGGGGCATGTGCACATGGACACGCAGAATCACAGACTGCGCCCGCTCCGTGTGCTCCACAATCCGAGCTGTGTTTTGTGCTGCAGCAAAAAGGCACTGTGTGGCTTGATTGAAAACATTCAGGAAGAAACAATAATCCCATAGACCAGTGGAAATTTTTATCACAATTTAATTCTCTATCAATATTTTTAAAAGGAAAAAGGGGACAAGAATGAGAAGTGTGTTATTCTTAGTTGTCTGTATTATTAGTTAACATCCGCTGTCTGCTGATCCCCAGTACAAAGGACACTATAAACCACATTTAAAAAAAAAAAGACACTTTTGATTTTTGTAGAAATACCTATAAAAATATATTCAGTATTTGTGGGTATTTACATATGGGTGTTTTACAGATTTCCTGGTGTGGCGGCTGGAAGACAAACCTCTTTTAAACCCTGTGAAATTCAACATTTCACTGAATTTAACATATTCTAAGTTACACATAATATATATTTTTAAGTAGTTTTACACTTTTACTATTTTCGATTTTCAACAGTGTCTACTTTTCATGTATAATGAAGGTATCATTTATAACAATATTTTAAACAGTCCAAGTCAGTTATTTATACTGGTTTTTGTCTTGAAATGAGGTTTGCTGTACCTTTTGGTTTTGCTTTATTTACCTCATCATTCCCTTATCACCCAGAGCCTTTTTTGCAATTGTATTTATTTAAAATGGTATTTTTTTACTTTTAATATAATTGTGTTGTTTAGACAAGAGGTTTTTTTTTCTTGTGAGTATTAGAGAACTTGTTTTGCTGCTCTCCCCAGAGCAGTTCAGTGCAGCAATATGTGCAGTCAAATGGGGAAGATTCCCAAATTGCCTGTTCTGTGCTTGGGATTCAGACAAGCAGGCACTGTCTCTGTTCCTGTAAGGAGCAGTGGAATTTGGTGTCGTGGATCTGGGTTTAAACTGTTCCAGAAGCAATTTCTATTTATAGGCCACTGTTTTTCTGGACATTTTCCTGTGGTTTTGAGCAGAAAGCAGGTTTGTTGCACTAGAGACGTAATCATTGAGTGTGGGCTGCGCTGGGTAGGACGGGGCCACATTCTCACTCTGGGATAATGCATGGAACTGTGTGGGATAAGGGCAGCAGAGCCAGTTCTGTTCATCTTGGCCTTGCTCATCACCTCCCCTGCCCACAGAGCCTCCCGTGGCTGCATGAGCTGTGTCTGCCTGCCGGGACAAGGGACCCTCAGTGCTGCCCACAGGGATGGAGCAGCCCAGAGAGCCTTGCTCCAGTCCAGGGAACCCACCCCCACCCCACCCCATCCCATCCCATCCCATCCCATCCCATCCCATCCCATCCCATCCCATCCCATCCCATCCCATCCCATCCCATCCCATCCCATCCCATCCCATCCCACCCCATCCCACCCCACCCCACCCCACCCCATCCCATCCCATCCCATCCCATCCCATCCCATCCCATCCCATCCCATCCCATCCCATCCCATCCCATCCCATCCCATCCCACCCCATCCCATCCCATCCCACCCCATCCCACCTCGAGCACCACGAGCCCACTGTGGAGCTCCTCATGGGTCTGACCTGCCTCCTGCCCTCCTGCCCTGGCCTCAGGGATGAGCGCCCGCAGGAGGTGGGGAAGCGGCAGCTGTGGGAGGTGAAGTGGCTAAGGCCATGGATGGTGGCAGTGGTGTCCCTGGCCCTGAGTGACTCTTGGCTCCTTGTCAGTGTCCTTGCAGCCTCCGGGCTGGACAGGACAGGGACAGGTCCTGCCTGGTGGGTCTGGGTCCCCATCTGTGAAATAATGATGGATGGTTTTCCTGCATTGTTACCAGAATTGGGATTGTTTCGGTTGGAAAAGCCCTCAGAGGTCATGGAGCACATGCCCTGCCCACCATGGCCAGTGATGGTGCAGCGGAGCGGAATGGGCTCCCCCGGGAGGGCAGCGGCCGAGGGGTGCCGGGGCCGGGCGATCCCCGGAGCTGTGGTCCCGGCTGCCGGGGCCGGGCGATTCCCGGTGCTGTGATCCCGGCTGCCGGGGCCGGGCGATTCCCGGAGCTGTGATCCCGGCTGCCGGGGCCGGGCGATTCCCGGAGCTGTGATCCCGGCTGCCGGGGCCGGGCGATCCCCGGAGCTGTGATCCCGGCTGCCGGGGCCGGGCGATTCCCGGTGCTGTGATCCCGGCTGCCGGGGCCGGGCGATCCCCGGTGCTGTGATCCCGGCTGCCGGGGCCGGGCGATTCCCGGAGCTGTGATCCCGGCTGCCGGGGCCGGGCGATTCCCGGTGCTGTGATCCCGGCTGCCGGGGCCGGGCGATTCCCGGAGCTGTGATCCCGGCTGCCGGGGCCGGGCGATTCCCGCTCCCGGGCATTCCCCGCCGTTCCCGCCGCGCCCGGCAGGGGGCGGTGCCGCCCGCGCAGCGCCGCCGCCGCCGCCTCGGGCCCCTCCTGCTCCCGTCGGGGCCGCGCGGGGAGGGAGCGCCCGGAGCCTTCCCGAGGGTCGGACACGCGGCACCGTTGGGCTCCCACCCCCCCCCATCCCACGCCACCTCTGCGATCCCCGCCCAGGGAGCACAGGCACAACTCAAATTGTTTGGAGACTTTTGCATTCAAATGTTGTTTTCTATAACAATATTCCTAAACCCCACCTGCATTTATATGGAGATCGTGCTCCTCTGGGCTGTTGGGGAACAAATTCAATTCCTGCCATAAAGACAGGTGGTGGCCAAATAATTTCCATATAATATTAATTTTATATGTGTATGGTTGCACAATTTGTTCCTCGAAGTGTGAGATCACAAAAACGAGGTGGTTTTTGTGCGGGTGCAGTGGGTTGCTGGGGGGGGGGGGGGGGGTGGATATTCCAGCACTTCTATTTCTGCCTCAAATATTTGTGTTTGTTTTTCAGGGGCTTTGTTAATACCTGAGGGAACCATTAATGCAGCCGAAATAACAGGAGATCTGATGTTCTCATGGTATTTTAGTATTTCAATTCCTCGATGGAAATGCCAGGAGAACACCAGATCTCGCGGTATTTGGGCCCCAGAAATAGCTCCCTTGGGAATTTTTAAAAAGCCCATAAAATACATAAACACAAATATGGAGATATCCAGGTTCCTGCCGAAGTTGCCTGCGCAGCCTTCCCTCGATTGAAGCCATCAGTCAGCAGCTTTCCCTCCCTTCCAGCTGATTTGTCTTTGTCACTGAGCGAAACTACTCTTTCTCCCTCAAACCGATGGCAGAAAACTGGACCCGTGTCGGTAATTGTGATTATGGAGAGGACAATTCTGGATTGCTCACACAGACAGAAGATTTCCCCCAGTCTGCTTATTTTTTTTCCTAATATGGCTGTTTCCTTTTTTAAAAACATGTTATTATTTTTTATTGTTATTTTTAGTTTCACTATAATTTTCATTGGATATTTGGCTGTATCTAGTTAATTATCTAATCAAGCAAATGGTTTCTTTAGCTCTTGGCTAAAACAGGAAAACACCCCAATATCGGGATTAAGTTTTCATCTCTATCAACTGGCTTAAAAATACTGAACTTGATTCCTTTTGAATTAACTGAGTCTTATTTTATTTTTTTTTTCAATATCACCTATCACCATAGTAACCACCAGCTGTCAGTTCAGTTTCTGACATTTTTCTCATTTGGTAAGATTTCAGAATTGCCATCCTCCCTGCCAACATGTCATGAACAAGAAAAAAAAAAATTGCATGAAAAATCTAATGGGTGTCTGGTCTGATTGTCCTCACTCGTGGCAGGGAAGACAAAAACTGATGAATTGTGAAATGTATTCAGAGGGATTCAAGAAAAGCAAGTGTCTCGGACCCCCTCCTCACCCACACCTCCTCGTTTTCATCTTGTTATGCTTGATGCACCAGACATGCTTGCCCTGACACTCGGGTTTGTAGAAATTTAAGATTAACAGTTTTTACATTCACCTCGCTGATCCCTGGGTTTTAAAGTCATCATTAAAAATAAAGTTCGCAGAGCTCGTATTTAGCACCATTTCCCAGTCATTGATGAGGTTTTAGCACCTGCGAATTCTCAACAAAACACTTCCCGTGCCTGAAGTCAACAGCCAGTTCGGTACATTCCCACATTTCCGTCCCTATTTCTGTATTTTATGTACGTGAGAAAGCAACCTTTGAGCAGGCCGAAAGAGAAAAGCAAATTCTGGGTAACTCCCTGGGCTGGGGTTTTGTTTGTGCTGGAAAAGGGCAGAAAATGGTAAAATTTGTGGGTTTTTATTTCTCCAATTGGTTTAGCTGAAATAATGTAAATTTAAGGAAAAACAGGTTCATGTTCAGTAAAGGATGCTGCACTTCATGGATGGCAAAATATCTGCAGGAAACCTGCTCACCAGTGCAGCCAGAAGGGCAGGAGAAAGGGAAGGACTCATTTACCTCTAGCAAAGCAAATGAAACGCCAGCAATGCCTTTATAACATGTATTTTTATTTTGGATTTTCTAAACAAGACACACGCATGGAAGTGGCACATCGTGTTTCCCTAGGTATAGAACAAATCCCCCCCAGCTGCCTCCATAGGGGCACAAAGAGCCGTCCCCTGGACGTGCTTCCAGGGGGGTTGTTTGGGGCTATATCCATCTCTTTTTTCCCCCGACTGTCTGTGAATTCAGGCTCAGCAGCAGGAACTCATTTCAGGAACATAAACCTGATTTGATGAGCAGCTGCAGCGCTCGGGTCCCTTTGCTGCCGGGGACACCCCGGCGCTGCCGGGGCTCAGCCCCGCTCCCGGCTCACGTTTCACATTCGGGGGCTCCGGCGCTTCAAACCCGGCAAGCCCAAAGGGGAATAATTGAAACAATCCCGGGACATTATACCCACTTGGGAACATTTGGGGGAATTTGTATTTGTGAGTATATTCGCTCAGTTCTGCTGCATCGACATGGAGCAGGGAGGTAGCTCTTCCCAGGAAAAGTACTGACTCCCACAGGAAAATCCAGGGCTGCATTTTTGTCACTGTTTTTCTCTGGGAAGTCGTAGATTGAGTTTCGCCAGCCCCGTGGTTTGGGTGTTTCAGCTCGGGGTGCGAGGCGCTGGCACCGCAGGTCCGCGGGGGAGCAGCGGCGGCCGGAGCTCAGGGAGGCACGGCGGAGCTCCGGGAGCACACGGGCGCGGGGCTGGGCGGGAGGGTCCACTCCAACCACGCAGATTTCTTCATCGAAGTGTCTTTTTGAATTAGACATTTCAGATATAGGTAGTGTTTAAATGTCTTCTCGCTTTTAGAATGAAAAACCATCATCTTTGGGAAAAAAATTGAAAATGATCCCATTTTCCTGCCTGTTTCAGCCATGCATTTTGCCAGCTGTATTTTTTAAATAGTTCTATAAATGTATCTCATGAAATAAATGCACTGAGAAAGTGTAACTCTTTTAATGATATATAATACTGTTGTATATAATATTTGAGAACAAATGGGGTAAACAAAATGCACCTTAATGTCTTTATGGTTTGTGAGATTTATAATAATAATCAGCAACCGACTGTAACACTGTTTGCACCTTGTGTGCCCTAAAGCCATTGGATCCCTCTGTTAATTGTATAAATTCCATGCACTATGGAAAATCATGATGTATCATTTATATTCAGCTATGTCAGGTATATAAATATTAAAATATATTGGCCAAAAATGGCTGATTACCCCTCAAACATTTCATGATAAATCTTATCTTTTTACGGTGGTGGTAGCACTGAGGGTGGGGCGAGGGGGGGAATGGACTAAATATTTCATGTTATTTGGAAATATTCTTTAAACAACCCAGATATATTATTAATGTTTTACAACTGCTTCAAAAATCTGGCAGCTCGGTTCAGGTTTAGAGGATAAAGTGGTTCAGTACCTGAAGAAAAAGTGATTTTTATATGTAAAGCACCCCAATGGTGGGGATTATGTTATTTATTCAGCCTGGGATCCGTGTGGCTCGTGGAGGCTCCACGCTGACGCCCCGGTATAAAATAGAGGTGACGTTCCTGGAGCCAGCGACAGCAGCACCTCCCTGCTCTGCTACTCCAAATATTCATGGGCATTTATCAGGGCCTTATTATTCACCTATAGTCTTATTTAATAAACTCCTGCTCTCCCCAGCCACGATGTAAAGGTACAGGGACAGTGTTTGTGACAGTCTTTTGCCTAAAAATATTTATATGAAATGTGATCTATTTCTATGTGTTCCCCACACAGCCCCAACCCGAGCACTGGCCTGTGCAGGGACAGGGAGAAAATATTGCTATACATATTTATAGATAGTAATGTCTGTGTTTTAATGAATAAAGAAATACACAGTTGGGCTGTGGCTCAAATGTGTCGGGCAAGTGGCCGTCTGCAGTGCGGAGGGAGGAGATGTCAGCACAGGGGCTTGGAAATACGTGTGGCTGGGAAGAATGGAACGGGAGTGATGCCTCGCACCGACAAGCAGACTTGGGGTGTGTGATAGACTTTGTTCATTTGATTCTCAGAACTCAGTCGGGGTTAAATTGGAATCCAGACATCAAAGAATTCTTCCAGCAGCCCCAAATTTTGCCCGTATAATTTTTTTCTTGCAGTTGTCATAATTGTAGCTAATTTCACACTGCAAAAATTTTTTTTCTGTTTGAAGTATTTTCCTAAATATGCACAGAATGTGGGAGTGGGATTATTCGTTCTCTCTGGTGTTTCCCTGATGGTCACAGCCAGACAGTTCTGAGCCCTCGGTGGCTGTGAGGAACCCTTGGGTTTGGTAGGGTGTGTCCACATCCCCTCAAACTCACGGATCGGAGCAGGATCCTGAAATTTGAAGGGAGGGGAAGGCTCAGGGCTAGAAATAGCAACGCCTTTCTCTCTGTTCCTTTTTTTCGCCCGACTGTTGTGTCTGAACACAAGCGTGTGGTGCTGCATATTTGGTGGGTTTGCAGATTTCCGTGCGATTTTTATCTGAAGGTCAGGGCTGTGGAAATACATCAGGTTGGGATTTGGGATGTTTGCCATTTGCCATTTAGCCTCTCTCCTGCTTATCAGATTGCTGGGAGCACGGGCCTAATAAACCAGGGAGCTGCTCCGAAAAGGAAAAATAAATATTGTTCTGGTTTTATGGAGTCTCTTTACTATTACACAGCAGGAGATTTAAATGTATTTATTTAAGTTTTTGCCTTTTTGCTGTGGAATTGTGGAACTAGGGAAAAGAAATTAATGGTGGCTATTTATAATTTCACTGGGTATTTGCATACATTAATTTTTTTTAATGAAAAATTTATTTCCTTGTTTTTCCACATTGGAAAAATAAAAAAGGAAAAAAGTTGTAGGAAGGCCATGCCAGAAAGGGGGAACGGGGAGGGGGCAGGAGCGTTTTATGAATCCGACATCAGTTTGAAACCAAAACATGGTATTTGAGGTTTCTCCTGCTGGGGTTTTGGGCTGCTTCTCCCCTTTTCCCATGGAACAGGAAGTTTGGCTGCAACCCCCAGTGCCAAGCGCAGAGTTCCTGAGCTGTGGGACAGTGAGTCACTGCCAGGGCCGGCACAGCCGCAGCTGGGGCTGCACTCCCAGGACTGGAATTACTGCCAGTGGCAATGCGATTTACATCTCTAATTCACGTTTTTAATGCTGGTTTTTATTGTCAGGATCAGGCCTCAATACGTGTTCAAGAAGGGGGCAGCCTGCAAATGGTGTTTAAACCCAACGCTTTCAAAATAGCCTCACCTGGAGGTGGTGATGAGCACTGGCTCCTCTGGGACAATGCTCTGACATCCTCAGGCCCAGTGGTGCAGGGATGCTCTTGGGCACGGGGGTGCCCCATGGCACAGGGATGCCCATGCTGGCCAGAGCCAGCTCGAGGCAGCGGATGCCAGCATCATCATGCCCCTGGCCAAGCACCCACCTCCTGGGGACCCCATTTTCCTGATGTCAGTGCAGGGCTGCTCAGGTAGCTTGGGAAGTGGCCGTGGCTCCCAGGCAGTTGTTAATGGCTCCATTTGCACAAAGCCATCCCAGCTGTGGTCTGGGCACAAACGCCTTCCCTCCTGATCACCTCATGGCCAAAGCCCATCCGACACAAGGAGTCTATTTTTCTCTGGAATTGGCTGGAGGGGGAGGGAGAGGACTGAAAGGCCATGGCAATCCTTAGGAAAACATTAGTTTGTTATTTTAATATTTTTGAGAGGAAAGCATTTTGCTCCTGTGTCGATACCTTTTTGTGGTTGATTATTTTGTTGCTAATTTACTTAACCATTAGCAAATTAAGGTGGATTATGGCTTGGATGCATTAAAAGCACCAAGGAGTTGCGGTCCTTGTGGCTATTTCGGGCAATGTCATAAGCACACTCTTTTTTTTTATTGTCCTCCCAGGGAGCAGAATTTGAACTTAATATTCCATGAAATAAGCCATTGTAATCACGTTGGGTTAATAGAAGAAGTAAAATTGCCTCTCCTCTCACAAGACATTAGAGCAAGGCTGCATTATTAAAGTTTTCTTGCGGACAGGCGGTTTAAAATATATCCTCAGTGGCTGACGCAAGTCTTTTCAGTGGGGATGACAGCTTTTCAGATCTTAATAGGCTGTTCATTTCTGGCCTACGAGTTTTCAGCATTTCTTCTTTTCAAGCCAGGCTGTGACATGATGGCTAAAAACTGACATAAAGAAGTGCCATGTACTGTGAAAACCTTTATTCACTAAGTGGCTCCATGTAAATTGGTGTCAATAAGCAAACAATTAGAACTTTAAAAAAATTTGTTAGTTTAAATCCCTTTTCTCCTTAATCATTTGACCTAAAAATCTCTCCTTTCTCACTCCCTTCTTTGGAAGTGATGCATATAAACCAGTGAAAGTGGATCAGATCTTTGTTAGAAATCAGTAAATGATATTTAGCCAAGGCGAGTTTGGCATAAGGTTTTTTGTCTTTGAAATAAAATTTACAGTGAACTAAATTCCAGGTAAACGATAAAAGATGAAGAAGGGGCTGGTTCTTCTGCCCTTTCACCCCACAACCCCAGTCTTCCCTGTTTCAGATCCACAGCCTCCTGCAGCGTGAACAGCCGCTGGGTTCTGGGAGCTTGGCTAATTTCAAGAAATTTGGTCTTGTTGTTCATGCTTTCTGGAAATAGTTTACATGAATTATTTGCAGAAAAGACTTTTTTCCTGTGCCATTAGGTGAAGAAAAGGCGCAGCACTTAATGCTTTCCCCACTCTTGCTTGTCCCAGGAAAAAAAAAGTTCAGCAGAGCTTTTCATCTCTGCTTTAATTTATAATTTCTCCTCTTCTTCTTATAACTCGACTCCTTTCCTCATTCCTTCCTGCTGATGGATCCAGCAGGGCGGCTCATCGCTGCTCCGATGGCTCCCGGGCTGGCTCCAGGCAGCACCACGTGGCCTTGGCTCCCCCCGTCCCCCGTGTCCCTCAGCTGGAGCCCACTGGGCCAGGGGACACTCCGGAGCCTCCTGCAATTCCAGGCTGCTCCACACTTGGCTGTCCAGTGTTCCCTGGGGATGTCACCCCCCATGTTTCACCCCATTTACACGGGCTGGTGTTTCAGGTGGCCATTGAAGACAAATTGCTTGCTGGAGCAAGGGAAGTAGCTTCACCCCACTTTCTGCAATATTTCTGGAGGGTTTTAGGCACTCCCTAATGTAACAGGGCATAAAGGGAGACTACAGGAATAGGGAAAACTGTTGCATTCCCTCTGAGGCTGAGTAGGCGAGTGTGCAGGGTGATGGTGTGTGGTGCGTGGCCAGTGCAGAGCTGCTGATGGTGTGAGGGCACATGGCTCTGGCCAGAAGGGACTGGACATTGCCCCTGTGGCTACAGGGAGCACATCCTGCCCAAAATCCCAGAAAACAAGGGTCTGGCTGGGGGTATGGAGACGCCAGGGCAAGTGGTACCTTCAACCCAGAGCCCTTGTGCTGTCCTGGGGGCGGCCAGGGCAGTGAGTCCCAATGATGTGTCCTCGCTCCTCTCCCTGTGCCCAGGGCTGCTCTGAAGGCAGAGCCCCACAGAACATGGATTTATTTTCTGAAATTTGCTACAATTCACTTTAGCTTAATGTGGAGATGCCACCAGGTCAGAATGAGCAGGGGCACCTTGGTACACAACTGGCTGAGTTGAAATGCCAGGGCTGGGCAATATTTTAGTTTAATGAGCCTGGCTGGGAGGTGACTTTACCTGGGGGTGTTTTTCATGATCGCATTTTTAAAGAGCCTTTCAGATGCCAAAAGCACTACCCAAATACAGTTACAAAAAATGGTGATTCATAGAATCACAGAATGGTTTGGGTGAGAAGGGACCTCAAAGCCCATCCAGTTCCCACCCCCTGCCATGGGCAGGGACATCTTCCACTGTCCCAGGCTGCTCCAAGCCCCAATGTCCAGCCTGGCCTTGGGCACTGCCAGGGATCCAGGGGCAGCCACAGCTGCTCTGGGCACCCTGTGCCAGGGCCTGCCCACCCTCCCAGGGAACAATTCCTTCCCAATATCCCATCCAGCCCTGCACTCTGGCACTGGGAAGCCATTCCCTGTGTCCTGTCCCTCCATGCCTTGTCCCCAGTCCCTCTCCAGCTCTCCTGGAGCCACTTTAGGCCCTGGAAGGGGCTCTGAGCTCTCCCTGGAGCCTTCTCCTCTCCAGGTGAGCACCCCCAGCTCTCCCAGCCTGGCTCCAGAGCAGAAGGGCTCCAGCCCTCAGAGCAGCACTGTGGCCTCCTCTGGACTCACTCCAACAGGTCTAGGTCCTTATTTTTGGGGGTCCAGTGAGGAACTGGTCTACGCACCCACGTGCTTCAAATGACTTGATATCAGTGACCTTATATTTGTTTCCTAATTAATGGATATATTAATGACTTTAACAGGAATTTCTCACAGACCAGGGCAGGTGTGAACATTTGAGGGTTCTCAGGCACTACTGTGGGGGAGCAATAGGGAAAGCTCCAGGTCCTGGAAAGGGATTTTTATGAAGGAAAAGAAAACGGCTGATTATTGCCTTTAATTTATAAAAAATCCATGACAAAATTATATCCTAATTTTATAGTAATATAACTTTGGAAGTGTGTGAATGAAGGGGAACGTGGCAGCTGGCTCTGGAAACCTGGATGTGGAAACCAGGTTGTTTTATTTTAAATCACTTGCAATGAAAACTATATTCAAAGATGGTTTAATTCCAAGCTTTCATTCAGGTCTGCCTGGAGACAACAGAGGCCGAACATCAGACAGGCTCTGGTTCTCCTCAGAATCTATGGGTTTTTCTTTTAAACAAAGCTGTAAGTGAGATCCACTTCCAAAGGCTCTGATGGGCCCAGTAGAGCGGGAGCATCAGGCTGAGAGCTGAGATCCCTCAGTGCCAGGCCCATGTGCTGCAGCCTCTGCGCTTTTCCTTAGGACTTTCAGAACTAGATTTAACATTTTTCTCAAAGTTTACAGGAAAAGGCCTAGAACAATATAAATACAATTAAAAGAAATCAAAGGTATAAAGAAGGTTTTTGCATTTACAGGAATTAAAGCAGCAAACATTTCTTAAAATTTCCAGAAATAATTGAAATTTATCTAGGCATAACAGGACTGGTTAGGACATATTGCTTACAATAAAAACATAATTCCAAAAATTATATTGATGATTTCTGACAATTTTCTACAATTTGATAATTACACAACATTTGGCAATTTAAAAATTTATTCCTGTTGTTCCTTTTAAAACAAAGGACAAGGAGCCATGGCTGGAGTCCTTGGAGGCTGGCTGGCCTGCCCCCAGATTTGTGTTTATATATCTTGCAATATTTTTCAGTAATCAAGGCAATGCCTTTAAATAAAAGTGAAAAGTTATGTGACCTTGGTTGTCAGACTCAATTTAGACTCCACCGCAACACTTCGCATTTTATTTTTTAAATTAGCTGTTGCCATCTTTTACAATTTGTTTATAGGCAGAAAGAGCCACATGGAATGGGAAGTATCAGGGAGGAGTTGAGAGGTGCTGCTTTGGCCTCAAACAGAGGCATTTTTAATAACTTTAACAGCTTTTTATTTTATTTTTCCCTTTAATCTGTTTTCTCAGGTGGTGCCTTGATTCATTCTGGTTTTCTTTCCAAAAATTTTGTTTCCTTTTTTGAAGAATGTTGGGGTTCTCTTCCCCCTTCTGGGGAAACACACTGGATTTTTGGGAAGTTCACCATTAAAAGGTGTGCAAGGTAATGTTCCCTCTTGGGTTACACTTACCAAACCATTTTGTTGCCCAGCTGTTTTTTGCCTGTTACAAGGATCAGGAAGAAGGGAGTTTGCTGGGCCCACAGTGTCCATGGCTCCATGCTGGCACCACCTCCCTCTCCAGTGCCCCATTCCAGGTTGGATTTTCCTTCCTTGGACATTTGCACAGGTTTTGGTGTTGGCTCCTCCCTTCCCTTCACTTCACTGTCAGTATCCGTGGATTTTCCCATCTTTATGGCTGAAGTAGGTCATCTGCTTTGCCAGAGACACCAATCAGCCCCTCTTGTATCTGATTTTTATTTTTCACAGGATACATTTTGAAAGCATATGTAAAATAGGACTGAAAATAGCATTCCAAATGTCAGCAGCCCTGTAGCATCTTGGCTGAGCTGCTCTGCTTTACTGTTTGGAACAGATAAAGTCATTCTACTCAATGAAAACCAAAAGCAAACATGAATTGGAGCAAAACGACAACATTTTGTAGTTGTGGCCTGGCACATAGGACGGCAGTCTCTCTGCTTTTGAGGGTGGAATAGAAAAGGCAAAATTTTGAGGCTTGTATTCATGAAAAATACAAGAACTGTTTTGATCTAAACAGAATAAGAAATTAAGGAAGAGGTAGATCATATGG
Source organism: Coloeus monedula (assembly GCF_965178545.1). Lineage (NCBI taxonomy): Eukaryota > Metazoa > Chordata > Aves > Passeriformes > Corvidae > Coloeus > Coloeus monedula. The sequence continues at coordinate 20,461,337 of NC_138793.1, forward strand.
CAAACCACAAACATCTGACCATGTTGTGCTTCTCTGGCTCCTTTTTGAAGATGAGCATTCAATGATTGTAAAATCAGGCCCTGACTGATGACGGGGTGATGGTGTGGGCAGCACCCCCAGAGCTGCTGCACAACAATGGCATGGCTATATCTCACATTTATCATTTCAGCCTTTTCTCTCCCACAGCTTTGCATGCATTTTCAAATGGGATCGATGCATTAAAATGCATACTGGGGAGTATTTTAGGCTTGATAGAGTCAATTGGGTTGTTCCATCTGGCTCTTCTGCTACCAAAAATTATAATTAGATCATTTCAGTTGGCTTAAATTTTGTACTTCTAATAAGAACAAAATTCTTATAGACTGCCTAAGTAAAAGTAGGAAATTTACACATACTGAAATACCTCTTTAAAGCTTTAACCCAACCTATCAGTGTGAGAGACAATGGGCTGCCAATTACTCTGTGATGCTGTGGCAGCACTGCACAGGTTGTAACTCTCTCTGTAATCCTGTTTGGGGACAGTGTTGTTTGCTTTTGAAAAAGGAGCTTTTTAAAATGCCAAGTGTGTGGCCAGGCCTGAAGAGGCACCCGCTGTTCTCATCGGACCATCTGAGACGCCACATCTGGAGCAGGAAATGGCGGCGAAACGTGGCTCACCCAAAGGGCTCCTTTCTGTTCAACACTTGCTGTGCCTTTGGTGTGGGTTTGCCTTTCTCGTGTCCTTTCCCCCCAGTCCCAGCCTGCTGGTGCTGCAGGTATGGTTGGGCTGGCTTGGCCATCAAAGAGCCGCCGGCTTCGTAGTGCGGGGACAGGCCCCCGCCCCCTCTTTGAGCATATTCTATCCCCGCGTTATTGCATCAAACATCGCTTCTAATACAATACCACAGGAAACTAAGGGCCCTATTCAGAGATTACATGCACCCCATGGAAGGGTGCTTTTCATCTATTGGAAACCTGATTTAAAACCCAGCCCTACGTGACTCTTCCCTGTACTGTAACTTGCACAAAACGGGGAGTTCTTGAGGTTTCCTGTATTAGTCCCTGCTCCTTTGACATGCCTGGCACAAGCCCGACAGGGTCTCATTGTGGCATTTTTATTAAGAAAGAGGATGCTGATTCTTTTTTCTCTGTCAGCTGCTGAAATAAGAAGGTTTTAAGAACAAAGAAAAAACTTGTGCCAAGGGGAGACAAGAGGATTATGATTCCCAAAGGAAGGTGGACGTTCCCCACACCAAAACACTGTCCTAATGAGCCAATGGGTTTTTCTGGTAAATATATTTAGGAGAAGTACATTTGGGTGCCATCTCTACTCATTTATTCTTCAAATTGTAATGCTGCACATTTTGGATTTCACTATATTGCATTTTAAAACTAATGATGCATTCATTCTCCGAGCAAATCTTATTTCTAAGCCCTAATTTAATAGAATTAAACTCTAAGCTGAATTGGTTTTATGAGATAAAACTCTGAAGTTGATAACTGCATTTAGGAATAGTTCAGGTATTGAGTTTCTAATTTGCTTCCTGAGCATGGAAATCCCTCAGATAGTCAATATTGACGCCCTGTAATTGGTAAGAGTGGGACTTGCTGAGTTTCCTCTCTGGTGCTGGAGCGATGCTCGGAGCACGGCCCGGGGGCTGCGGCCGAGCCCTGCCCAGCCCAGCCCGGCTCCGCCTGCCCCAGGGGCCAGCTCCAGACCCCTTTGCCACCAGCACGTGCCGTGCCAGCAATAATCCCTTTGCCTCCAAGGAAAAAGGTAACTTAAGCTTTGCTGGGGGTTCAGCTCCGACATGAAGCCGTCGCTTAGTGTTGCCATTTTACCCAAGAGGAGCAAGATAGGACTTGAGGAGATCATCTCCAGATGATTTGACTTTGCTATTCAGATATAACCCATGTCTTAATTCTGCTGCTTGGAAGCCCCTGGATGCTCTCTCAGGAGACACCAGCCAGGTGGGGAATTGATGCCTCTTGTGCTTTGTGGCACCTCCAGATTTTGCTCTGTGTTCCAAAGCACTAGATCTTGCTGCTTTATTACAAGAATGGTTTGGGAACTAAGTCTGAAGAAGAAGAAGAACAGACTTATAAAACACCTGGATTTTGCAAATTTACCAGTGTTTAGTTACAGATCGGGAGAACTGCAAATTCAGCACAACTCTCTCTCAGGGAAATCTCCAAATACTTAATTTGGAGCTCTCTGAAGCTCTTTGGTGAGTGAGGGTGTGTGTGCACACAGATAATGCTGCAAGTTTCCACTGAGCAAACTTTGTTGGTGGGTGGGTTCTGTAGAGAAATCAGTTACCAAGCCAAGTTCCAAAAAGAAATAAAAGCAGAGAGTTGTGTGATTTAAAAAAAAAAGAAGGAGGGGAGTGAAAACAACCTATTTTTATTGTAGTTGCTTAATGAAAGGGCTTGGTTTGTACCTAATATGTAATGATTTAAAGCACTGGGAAGAGGTTTGCCAGATAGTTTGTCTCTCCCTCATTAAGGTAATGAGATTTTTATTGAAATTTTCCCCAACCTCCTCCTGTTGCTCCAGGTGTCTTCCTTGCATTTAAAACCCACTGTATAATATTAAATGAAGGAGAACACAGACCAGTTGATGCTGCCATGTTTTGTCAGGTCTGGACCAGGCAGGGTTGATGATGTGAGGTCAGTTCATAGAATCACAGAGTCACAGAATGGTTTGGGTTGGAACGGACCTTAAAGATACCTAATTCCAGCCTCCTGCTGTGGAGCAGTGGCTGGACTCTGGTGGCAGCGATGGTGCTCTGTGCCTGCTGGGCAGCCTGGAGGGCTCCAGGGGCTGATTCTTGCTCCTGTGTCACTGATTCCAGCCAGAAGCCTGGGGCCAGGGGTGCTGGTGGCATTGGGAAGGACTGCATGGTGTTGCACAGCCGGCTGGAGCCGTGCCAGGAGGGGAGGCTGCCTCGGCAGGGAGGAACAGCTGTCCTCGGCTCTGGCCATCCTTGGCTCTGGCCATCCTTGGCTCTGCTTTGCCTCCCTGTGTCATGACTCAGCCAAGCCCCTGATGTAAGGTTTCACTTGGCTCTCAGCAGCGACATGAGTGGTTCCCTGGAACGCCTGGAAATTTTAGTCATTTTGTGAAATAACTGGTTTCATAATATGACGGTAACACGTCCACTGAGCCGGCAGTCGGGTGACAGAGAAAGGGGGTTGTTCTTTCCTCCTGCAGCCAAGGCAGCTTCTCTTCTGCATTCTCAGGGATTAAAGTTTCTTCTCCCTACCAAGAGTATAAAGGCAGCTGTTTAGCAATAAACAGTTGCAAATGATAAACAAATCAATATTTGTTAATGTTATGATGCACTCGCATCTCTCAGATACACATGGAATGATTTATAGAGTACAGCATTTCAGGGCTGACCCTTGCAGGTCTCAGAAAGCACTTAAAAAATAAATTTACCCTGGCCTCTCTCACCCCATTTCAAAAAGGGTGACAAAGATGAAGTAATTTATAAGTCACACTTTTATTAATGCTTTTAACTTTCATATACTTGGCTTTCTTGCCCTCTGAGCAGCTAAGTGCAGCTCTTGGTCGAATGGTAACCTTCGGTGCTTTGAGAGGGGTTTTGTACAAATGATCAACTCATAAATAGGTGCTGTGCTCCGCATTATCCTGCCATAAATTCCCAGGACCTTTCAAGTACATCAAGAAAGAGCAACTTGAACTAGGCGTTCTGCGCTCGAGTTTACAGACTAATGCAGTCCTAATGAGCAGCTGGGCAAAGGGTTTCCAGAGCATGTCTAATGCTTTCTGTGGTGATCCTGTGCTGCAAGAGCCCGCAAGGCAGGAGGGAGGTGGCCGTGGCAGCAGGGCCCCCACGGCAGCAGGGCCCCCACGGCCCCCAGCAGGGCGTCCATGGCAGCGTGGCTGGGAAATGTGGCAGGGGGACATGGCTGGGGGATGTGGCCACGGCAGGAGGGGCATGGCTGTAGCAGGAGGGACATGGCTGAGGTCACCTCCCTCCTGACCTTTGCAGCTCAGGCACCGTTTTTGTTGCGAACTCAGAGTCATGGGGAATATAGGGAACATTAACTGGAGTAGTGTGTATTGACTAATTATTACCCCTCTGATTATAGGTGTTGTTGGGAAAAATTTGATCTAAAAGAGAACAATGAACAGATAAACTTAAAAATGCTTCCCACGGTGAATTCTTGCCATGTGTGGAGCCCTCACAACGACACTGCTGGGACACCCAGCCAGCGCTTGTGTGGCTGCCTACCAGCATCTCCAGAACCTTTTCCATACAATAACTGCCTGCTTGGGGAAGGGCTGTGTGGTGATGCTTGCTTGAATAAAAACATGCCTGTACCAAACAGCCTCTGCAGCTCTTAGCAGGTACTGTTGACACAAATGAATTGTTCAATTTCAGCTCTCCCCAGTTAGTTCTAAATGTAACCCAGCCTGGGAGCTGCTGCTAAGGGAGAACTGAGCCCATGGAGGGGAGATCTGCTGGCACACGTGTCCTGTCTTTTTGGTGAGCCCTCGAATGGGAAGCAGGGCCACAACCCGAAACCCAGGAAACTCCATTTCAACACCAGAAAAGCTTTTTTCACTGTGAGGGCAGTCAGACTCTGACACAGGCTGCCCACAGAGATTGTGTAGTCTCCATCCTTGGAGATTTTCATCTGGATATGGTCCTGGAGCCCCGCTCTGCATGACCCTGCTGGAGCAGGTGGGTTGGACTGTATGATCTGCAGACATGACTTCTAACCTTGGCTCTGTGACTCTGTAATCCTCCCTTTGCAGCATCATGTCTGGGGGCTGATGTATTCTGAGAAGCAGAGCCAGCTCTTCCCAATGGGAAGCGTCATCAGGACCTGTCCAGCCTTTGGAGGAAGAATGCTGTGTCCAGCTGCAGCTCAATGAGGCAACCAGAGCTTGTCTCTGCTAGATCTGAGTGGGGAGGGTTGGTCATTGGGGTCAGGTGTCTAATTATGAATAATGAGGAAAGGGAAGAGTGGTAAACACAAGAACAGGTTGCTCCTTTTCTGGAAGAATCATGCTTTAGGCCTCTCTGGTGCATTTCTGCTGTGGAAGCCTATTGATAAAGGAGCTTATTTTGGACTTAGGGCTGTAAGGATTCCTCTGGGTTTATTGCCAATTCTTCTAGGAGGTCTTTTATTGCAAAGGGCTGCTTCAGGGGTGAGGGTAATAGGCTACACCTGGTCCCTGTGTCTGACCATATGATCATCAGCTGCTGCTTGTTGGTGGCATCATTACCCAATCCTGCCCAGGAGTGGGAGCAGAGGTGTCCAATGGGCAGGAGGGAGAGGATATATGTAAGGGTAGAGCAGGTAAGAGTTCTGGAAAACAGAGAGGAGCTGCTCTGAGAGGAGTCAAGGTACATTGGGATTTCTTGCCTGGTTTGCTGGTTGAGCTTCTCTGCAGTTGCAGGAATCAAAGGATAACTTTAATTCTAAGTGTCTCTGATGAAATGCCCTTGTGCAGTGTAAGTAACTTGAGCAGGGAAGGTTCTGCTGGAGTTTGCTGTTCTCAGCCAGCCTGTCCATTGCCTTTGGAGTGCTGAAGTGGTGCTTTGTGGTCCCGGTCTTGAGGATGTGTTGGGAGATCTGTATGGTGGGGCTGAGGGCAGCTGGGACTTATGATTGCTTGAACCTTGTTCTAGTGAAAGAGCATATCCTGGCAAATCTTGATGCTAAGTCCCCCTCAAACTCTTGCTTTGTCTCCTCTTCTTCCCCATGCAAGTAGGATTTTTTCCTGGTATTATTTTCACTGTTACTGTCTGAAATGTAGTCTGTGTGCTCAGGGGTCACTTGCACCTGGTGGCTGTGAAACCACCTTGAACTGTCTACCTCAGTTAGCTCCTGCTGGGGTGTCCAGTGGAATATTGTGGGTTTGGGTATATGATGTAACAAAAATACACTTGATTTTTACTTGAACTTATTTATGCACATAAGACTTTCATTGTAAGTACAGTGAAAGCTGTGTTGGGTTTTTGACTTGATTGCAGGGAAACTTGCTGCAGCAGGCTGGAGCTTTTTAAAAGAAAATCTCCCATGAAAAACTACAGGAACTTTAATTTCAAAAAAATGTCCATAGACCCTTGTGTAATAAAGCATTTGAAGCTGGGGCAGAGCAGCATGGGTTGAGGCTCTTTGAGTGCATTGATTACCCTTTTTGGAATCGGATCCATCTGCCAATTACCCCAGAAGTGGGGAGGGGGAAAAGAAAAGCTCTTATTTTGGTATAAATATGTAATGCAGTGGATGGGAAAAGCAAATTCCCTGGATTCAAACCATATGGCTGGGCTGAACGTGGGCACTGTCTGGTCTGTTATTAATGGATATTGTTAAGTCTGGGATCAATGTGGAGTCGCCCCTGAATGCAGTGTCTGGTGGCCAGGAGGAACTGCTTGAGGTAGTTGAGGGGCAGCAGGTGGGGCTTGGGGGGGTTGGAACAGAAGTGGCTTTTCACCATCACCCTTTCCTGTGTGCTACGTTTGGAAAAATGTGAAGGATAGAAGTGACTTTGCTTGGGATTTTGTGCTTTACTGAGACTTCATATAGTTATGACACTTGATTTTTCTTTTTTGAATAGTTAATGACAGAAGTAGGGGTATAACAGGTAGGAAATTATTTCATCTTCCTAAGGAGAAGGTGATGGAGAAGACCTCAGTGATCTGGAGGTTCTTGATGCTCCTGTCCTGCTTTTCTTCTCCCACCCTCTGGAGTCACTGTGTTTTTCTCCCTGGGGGTTTGATTTACACCAGCGTGTAGTTTACATCTTTGCTGCTTGTGGTTGTACAAGATGTGTGCTTTGCAAGCATTGTCAGAGTTGGTGGAGGAAGCCATGCTCCTCCCAAGCTGGAGGCTCACGAGAGGTTTGTGCTGCTCCGAGGTCTTGGGGGCACCTGCCCAGCTCTGGAGAGTCCAGGCAGGGATGAAGGTGATGTGTGGCACCTCCATTGGGCAGCTCCAGGCCACTCACTGAGTGAAGGCACGTGTCAATCCACAGGTGACCATCTAAAGGAGTTTTTCTAGTTTTTTTCTCTGGTATTCTCATCCTAACTTCCCCCCAGATCAGCACTGAAATGAAGCAATGACCCTTATATGTGAATTTCCCCCAGTTTCTCTGTTCCACTCAATGTGTATTGACACATTACATACAAGCCTTTGTATGTTAAAGCTGCCCATTCCAGCTCTCAGTCGGTGTAATTCTGCTGTTAATAATTTAAATGATGAAGTAGAGTCGGTGAGAACAATAACCGTGAAACAGATGGAGCTGGGAGCAGTGCAGGGCATAAATCCGTGAAAACTCGAGGCTCTGCTGCGGAGCATCCGAGTGGATTAGTGGCTCCGGCAGTGAGCCTGCTGCGGGAGGGGGCAGGCTGAGCAGCCGCACCAACTCCAGCCTGGCATCTCTGCTCTTCTCTGAGGCAAACCCAACAGAGCCCCAGAGGCAAAACCAGCTACAAAGTAACCTCAGTAGTATTGGCAACGAAGCTGCTGTGGTTCTTTGTGCTGTTCCTTTAGTTTGGTGTTCAGTTGGATGTTTTGACAAAATTCTCCCCTCCTCAAAGATGCTGGCTTTTATTCACACCCAGGTCCCTTCTTACTCAGCTTGTCCTCAATGTGGGTGGAGAGCAGGGATGAGGCAAATCCTTTAGCTCACATGGACTGACACCCTAAGGTCACATTGGCACAATCTCCAGCTTCTAAATTAGAAAAGTTTGAGTGAAGCCTTGGCAGAGACAAGAACTCCTGACTTCTGTTCTCACAGCTGTGTGTATTTCCCAGGTAACAAGTGACAGGGCGAGAGGAAGCAGCCTCAAGTTACACTAGGGGTGGTTTAGGTTTGGTACTGGGGAAAATGTCTTCATGGAAAGGGCTGTCCAGGCCTGGCAGAGGCTGCCCAGGGCAGTGCTGGAGTCCTCATCCCTGGAAGTGTTCAAAAACTGTGTGCATGTGGCACTTGGAGTTCTGGGTTAGTTCTAAACGTGGTGGTGCTAGGCTGAGGGTCGAACTCGATTAACTCAGAGGTATTTTCTAACCTTAATGATTTTTGACTCTCTGATTTATCTGGGTGTTACAGTTGCAGGGTCTTTAGTCTCTTTAAGTGGGAAGGAACAGGGTCTTCCCATCCAGCTCTTCAGTTGTGCTGCCATGGCTCCTACAGCTGGAAGGTGACTTGGTCTCTCCTCTGTCTACTCCTGCAATTTTCCAGACACTCTTGGAAAATAGCCTAAAATTTTATGGTTTCCAAGAGAGGATTAAAACAAATCACCCCAAAAGTTTAGATAATGAACCCTGAAGTGGGTGTTTTGGGGGAATTCCATGCTTTCCAAGCACCCAAATGTGAATTTGCATGCCTGGAAGTGTCTCTGTGCCTGGTGAATCCCGGCAGTGGGTGCTGTCATTGGCTGCCCCAGCTGGGGGTGTCAGGTGTGGCTGAAATGCAGCTGGGGCAGACAAAGCTGAGCCCGGCTCCCCTTGCCTGGCACTGCTCTGGCTCCATGGGAATACGGCTCACTTGTAACGAGATCGGGGTTGTCACAGGAGGAGAGAGAGGTGGGATTTGCAAAATGCTTAAACTTACTGCACTTAATTATAGCTAGACCGGCCAAGCAGCTAGGAAAGGCTGCGGGCTTCATTAGCCTGCCGTGCCGAAGTTCACCGGACTCAGGGCCACGTCCCGAGGCCGGTGCTGCCCTGGCGTCCTTGCACGGTGATGGGATCTGGCCATGACATTTCATTATGCTGATTTTAACTGGCATGAGGAGAACTTGTGGACAGGCTCCAGTCTTGTGAGGGAGAGGAAAGAGTGGAAAAAGCAAACCATAAATTAAAATAATAACAGTATGGGCCAACACACAGCACACACATGTGCAACAAAGAGGCGACCTAATAAATACATTCACTTTGATTTACGGTGTTGTGATAATCCAGACCGTCATCCTCACTGTGGTTGGGAGGGTTTTTGTGTGGTGATGAAGGACAAAATCAATGGTGCGTCTTCCCATTCTTTCAATAAGAAAAAAATAACCCCCTCTCCATGTTCTGCCAGTCTTGGGACTTGGCTTCAAAACCCATATAAATCTGTAAAGATGTAATTCTGCCTTAGGAGCCTCTTCTTCTTGCTCCTGGAGGAGGATTTTCCTGCAGGTGTTTGAGCTTTGGCTCATAAACCTGGCTGCTCTGGCCTACCCTCACCTTCCCCTCCTGTTGGCTCAGCAGGAGATGGCCTGTCCTGCCCTTGATTTGATTCCCTTGAAGTGAATAACACATCTGAAATTCTACTGCAAGAGTAGAGCAAACATCCATTGGGTCTGTAAGAGACAGTTATTCATTCTTAATATCACAGAATCATGGAATGGTTTTGAAAGGGACCTTACAGCTTGTCCTGTTCCACCCCCTGCCATGGGCAGGGAAACCTTCCACTAGACCAGGGTGCTCCAAACCCAGTCCAACCTGGTTGTTTTTTGGGTTTTGTTTCTCTTATTGCATGTACACAGTCGAAAACACTGTGTTTAAATTAATAAAAATATTGATAAAATTAGCCTGTTTTATTTACTTGTTATTTTAGTATCAGTCTCATCATCACCATCATGTGATATTTCTGTAAGGAAATTACAGCAATCTTAGGAATGCTTTTCCAGATATAAATCAAAATTCCTCCTTTGCCTGCCCTCAACCAAGGATATTTAGAAAAATTAAACATGTAAACTCTTTTCTTCTCTCTGTGGAATTAGCTGATGAGTAATTTAATATATGTGCTTTGTGGTGCATTATTGAGAAATATATTTCATTAGCTTTAAGTGCATTAGCTGATATTTTAAATTCTATGAAAATGGGAGTGTAGTTTCAAGCTCGAGCTTTTTGCACAGTGTGGGCACGTTCTTCCAGAGCTGGATTAGCAAACACTTCACTTCGGTGAATATATAGCACAGCCCTGCAAGGGAAGTTTTGAGGTTTGTGCATAGAAAACACAATTATTGCCAGATTAAATTAGGGTAAACCTAATAAATGTTTTTTGTGGTGTATTTTTTTTTTTTTTTTTTTAAATATAGGAAACCCCCATTTTTTCCTGCTAAATGGGTTCATGGTGTTCTGTGTTGCAAAGGCTCCGAAAGGCTTTTCCTGCTGTTCGGGAGGGTGGGTGTGTTATGTGTGTGTATCCAGAAGAATATTGCATAGGGTGGATTTCTGGGCTGGAGGGATGGAATGAGGGAAGGTGGGATTCACCCCCACAGGACAACCTGGAGGGGTTGGAGTGATGCTGGACCCCCCCAGGGCTGGGCAGGGGTGGGGGGACCCCCAGGCATCACATCCCAGGGTCACACAGAGGGGTTCCCCTCACTGGCATACAGCTGTGCTTCTGCGCTTACCAAACTCTTTCTTTCCAGCCCGAGCACTCCTGCTGTCGCTCAGGGTCCAGGACCTGTTCTTCCACGTTCTGTGTGATTTTTAAATCACTTTCCTGTGGCCTTTAACCCCCACAGATTACATTTTGGGGAGCTGCAGAGGACAAGCCTGCTGTCAGAGCAGAAAATCAAATTTTTTGATGTGATGTTGTTGCATTAAAAGGGCCAATCTCGTGTCATGTAACATGTGAATAATGGGACTAGCATGTGATGTCAAAAATTTCCAACTGCCTCATAAATAAATGCAGTCCCTCCCCTCCCCCCAAAAGGTCACCCCGCTTGAACTCGGGCTCGCATCCCAAATTACCAATGCGCTCAGAGTCAAGGTTAAAGGTACAGTATCCCCTTTCAAAAGGCACATGTCAGTGTCTGTGCTGGGAATGATAAATAATGCCTGGAACAGGCTATCAATTTCCCAGGGCCCTGCCTCCCCTTGCTGCCGTGCCGAACTTCGCTGAGGGCCTGGGGAGGGAGGGGATCCCACCGTGGCTCCGAGCCTGGGTGTGGTTTTGGCTGTGCTGGCTCTTGCCCTGGCCACCCCTTGTACCCCAGGGGTGCTCTCCCAGCATCTGCTGGGTCTCTGGGTGAGTAGAGCCTGTAAATGTCACCACCCTTGGCCCAGAAAAGTCCTTTGGAGAGCTGATTTCACACATTTTAGTGTTCAAAGCTTTATGTGCCCATAAGTCATTAAGGCTGCAAAATCGAGCAACAAACTGAAAAACTGTGGAAGTGCCCAAGTTTGCACGTAAGCCCTGACCCTCCCTGAGTGGATGTGCCTGACCCAGCCTGAAATCCCATTTGCTTGTGGGGGTGCTCTTGGGGAGGCCTTGGCTGATGTGGGCATTGGGAGCGGAGGTGCTGAAGGTGGGAACATCCTGCCTTTCCCTTCCCACCCTGCTCCTGCCTCTGTGTTGTTATTCACTGAAGACAAGCTGAACAATGCACGGGCTCCAAAATTTATCCTTTCCTTCTTGATTCATCACCTGTTGAGTGGCACTGGGACTTAGTTGGGAAAATACCCTCAACACTTCCTTGTGAAATACTATGTTATCATATGATGTAAAGCCAAAATAAATTGCTTTTAACCCCTTTTTGCACACAGGCAGCAGAATTGCCATGGTTAAGGTCCTGTGCAGGAGTTATGTACCTGAATTTGGTTGAAACAAGGCTGTGTGTCTACAGCCAACACAGAACTTGGTTGGCGATTCAGCACCACCCTGTAGCATGCCCTGCTGTGCTCACTAAATGGGGTCAGGCTCCTGGCCAATGATAGCAAATTAGCATAGAATTCAGGCACGTGTAATAATGCATATGCAGCAGAGGGACAAATTAAGGGTGACTAGGTAAATTTGATGATAGCATTTTCTAGTTTTTTGCAACTTAAGCATTTTATACATAGTTGTTGGTGTGGGTTTTTTTTAATAAACACCGTGTTCTTGGAGGGGGCAGCCACAAAAGCCAGTGGTTTCCATGGAGAATGTGTGGACACTGGGAAGGTGGCTGACTCAACTGGCTTGGCCAAGGGGCTCCCATCAGCCATAGGGCTGGAGGACACTTTCTGCTCATCTGCTGCATCTATAGGTTAAATGATCTCCAGACACCTTTGTTTTCTAGGCTTACTCTAATGTGCAGTTTTGCTATCTCAGGTATGTAGCAGTTTGAGCGATTGGGGGGTCTCTTTCCTTCCTGTGGCAGAGCAATGGCAGGGCACATGTCACCCGGGTGGTGGCTGTTGCCTGTGGAGGTGGGTGCAGCTGTTTGGGCAGTGCTCAGGGCTCAGTGTGGGGACAGATAAACCCTCTCAGGGAGCAGCTTGGATGGGTCAGGGCACTGCCAGCCCCTCCTCGGGGAGCCATTTGTCTGTGGCCTTGGCCACCCTGTGCCACACTGTCCCCTCCTGTGACCATGCAAGGAGCAGGGGCTGCTGAGATCAGACTTCCCGAGGAGCTGAGTGTCCCACTGGGGACAGCAGCCCACTCTGCCTGCACCCCTCTGTGCCTCTAAGCCCTGCTGGGTGCTTGGGGAGATGGATGGGTGACCTCAACCCTGAGGAGCAGCAGATCCCCGGTGCAGCTGTTGCTTAGCCGAGGGAGGGATGGAGCTGATGTCACTGGTCCAACAGGGATCATTGTCCACATATTTGGTATTAACCACCAGCTGTGATGGAGCTTCCTGCTCATGTTTAGATGATGAAGTGTCTGTGTGGTACCTCTTGGCACACATTTTTACCTGGTACTTGCTCAAAGTTATTTTCTGGCAGCTGCATCAGCCCAGAGTGTGGCAAGCAAGTCTGTTGCCTGATAGCAAGCATGAATGAGGAACTTCTGAAAGAACTTAAAAAGGTTAATAAGTTCTATAGTGTTTTGTGAATTTGAAACTTTCTTTAAAAAGTGTTTAAGAAAGCCTTTTCTCTCCTTGGCTTTGTGCTAATGAAATGTTGAGTGCCACATTTGTGGTGGGTCACTTTTCTGAGGTAGCAGGATGATAATTTGGGAGGTGAAGCCTGTCCCTGCCCAAGCAATACCCTGTCTTCTCGTTTTTATTGGTAATGCTTTTTTGTTAAATTATACTTAGACTAGCAGTAGATTAACTAGTTGGGCACATAAAACCCATATTCATAGAATCAGGGGCTGGTTTGGATTGGAAGGGACCTTAAAGCTCATCTTGTTCCACCCCCAGCCATGGGCAGGGACACCTTCCACTAGAATTCCATATTCATGTTTACTTATATGGAAGGAATGGGGTTTTCTGGAATTAGGCGTGTAGGAGGCTGGAAGTCAGTGCAGGTGTCGTTGCCAGTGCTGGGGGTGGCTTTGGCTGCGCTCACAGAGCCGGGCCCGTTCGCGGCGCTGCCTGTGCCGGAGCCACGCCGTGCCCGCTGGCCCGCTCCGTGGCACGGCCTCCAGCCCCAGCCCGGCCGCGGCAGCCACATCTGGTTTGGCTTTGTTCGCCGGCAGAGGGGAGGGAGGTGCTCGCTGTGGTCAGGGGCCAAACTACATGTCATATTTCATTACCTTCATTAGCTACTACAGAAGGCTGTGTTAAAAGGGAGAAGGTTGTGCTTAACTCTTCACTTGCCAAGGGCTTATTTTCTAAATGCATTTTTAATTTTGCTTCCTGCTCTTCTCAGTGTGTTTTTACCTTTGTTTTGAGCTTATCAAACCCATAAGTTATGTTTCTGCCCAGGGTTCTGCTCCTCGGTGTTGAGGAGGCGCGGGTGGCCGGGCCGTTCCTGGCTTGCTGCTCGGACGGTTGCCGAACCATCTGGAAACAGTTACAGGCACAGCAGTGTAAACCCAAAAGGGAAAGTGTGTTTAGCATTAATAGAACTTTACTTTTTATTTTGTCCACAGTTGTCTTTTCCTTTTTCACCTCTCATTGTTCTGTTGATTTAATGTTGCTGATTTGTCCAGAGCAGCTGGGATTGCCCCATTGTGGAAATGTTCAAGGCCAGATTGGACGGGGCTTGGAGCGACCTGGCTTAGTAGAAGGTGTTGCTGCCCATGGCAGGGGTGGGACTGGATGGGCTTTGAGGTTGCTTCCAACCAGTCTGGGATTTCATGATTTCTTTTGGGGGAACTATGGACAAAAGGACACTTTGTGGTCGGGGTGAGGCTGGGATGAGTTTGTCTCCTCATTAAAGAGGTAATTTCTTACATGAATATCACAATAAAGCATTAAGATTTCCCCATGAATTGATGACATGAAACAGAGCATAGAGGTGTTTACAGAAGATGTCTTCATTAGGGTTAACGCCTTCAAACTGTGTTTAAGCCCATGAGTCTGGGCAGAACTGTGATGATGTGGTTCTGTCATGATGTACCAAGTGTTTTGTGAACAAAATGTCATAGAATCATGGAATAGTTTGGTTTGGAAGGGACCTTAAAGATTGTCCAGTTCCAACACTTTGCCAGAGGCAGGGAACCTGTAATTTAATCCCGTTGTAACCTTGGCACTCCCTGCACAGCTCCCCGAAGGTATGACTGTTCCCAGAAGGAAGCAGGATGAGCCGTGGACAGCCTGTTTCACTGGGAGCCACGCAGTGGGCTGGGATGGGCACGAAACTCAGATCCTCTCAGCTCCAGGCTGCTGGGGGCTGGAAATGCCTTTGGGTGTCACCCACATGGTCTGTCTACAAAAATTTAGGAATGTATTTACAGCTCCAGATGTTTTCATTGGTACTTCTGTGTTACAGATTTACAGTAGGAACAAAACCAAATTGTGTATTAATTAGTGAAAAAATTAGTGAGTGAGAGACTGTAAACCCAGCCCCATTTCCCTCTCACTCTGTAAATCTCCATTTTCCCAGGCAAGTATCTGGCTGGTATTTGTTCCAGCATTTTACAGAGATAGGCTGCGGCGTAATCTGCACCGAGGCAAGATAGCAGGGAGGATTAAGATTTAGCTTTTTATCTGATAGCAACGACAGCACATCCAGTATCTCCACAATTATTCTTAAAATTCTGAAAGCCTGCATTCTGAAATTACTCAAATTTTTAAAGGGCATGTGTGAGGGACATTTGTGGTTCTGCCTGTAATGTCAAGCCTTCAGTGCTTTTTCTGAAAATTTAATGAAAATTTGGATTTGGAATGAGGTTTTTACCTGGCTATGTTTTGTCTGGGACAGATGATGGCTATGTCAAATTTTAAACCTTTAGTAAAAGGTGCTTTTTGATGGGTAAGCCCACACCACCATAGCCAGAGTGCTGTGATTAAAAAATGAGGCAGAACAGCAAAATACTGCTTTTAATTTATCATTTAATGGTAGAATAAGGCTTGTTTACTTCTCCTTTTTCATCTCCTGTGCTCCTAAGTCTTTCAGCCATTCTTTTGAAATGTATTTTATAGTAAAACCTCAGTGGTTACATTGCCTAGGGGTTTAGTGTCCGTTTTCAAGAAAGGGAGTATTTTTAAGCTTAAAAAAATATTCTGCTGACTGATTATGTTTCAGCATTTGAGTTGGATGCTGCTGCCTTGATCTATACTTATTATACCAGCAATTTAAAAATAATTCTTTGGGATCCTGTGAGTTCCAAAGGTTTGATAATGTGTGTGCATTATACATGTAATGGAGTTTTTTTCTATTTCAAGCAATTAGTTCAGTTTTACATGGTTGGTGTGCGCTGTAGTTATTTTTAATAATAGCAGTAAAGCCAGTTGCACATGTGTTGGCTGATGTGTCCAGCCAGCATCGAAGCTGGTGCCCTTTGGTCCTGGGGACTGACAAGAGGTGACAGGCTTGAGTCCCTGCAGCCCTGGGCAGGGCCATGTTCCCAGCTCCTGCCCAGGGAGTGTCCTGGGGCTGCCCAGAGCTCCTCTCCCAGCAGGGCTTTGTCAGCCCCAGCAGCTGCAGCTCATCGGTGCCGTGGGGACGTGGAGCTTTTCCTGCCTTTCCCAAGGAGAGGGAGGAAGGTGGACCTGGCAGGCAGGACCCTTCTCCAAGGCTTTTGCTGGAGTCAAACTTGATCTTGTCATGTGCAACAAATTTTCTTTGCCCTGGGTGCTGTTGGTGCAGTCCAGGGTAAAATGTGGACTTTACTCCCACAGCTAAACCAGGCAGTGCCAGGCTCTGTGCACGGTGTGGTGATCATGACCCAGCCCAGCTCACCACCGAGGTCCTGCAGCTGATGTGGTACCTGGGAGCTGTTCTAATCCTTGGGATGCAAGCATGAAGAAAGACAGGGATTGTCAGGTGAAGCCTCTCAGGCTGTGGCTCTTGGAGCAAGACCTCAAATTAATTCTCCTCCATGTCAAGGCATTTGGCCTTAGATGCAGCAAAGACAGTCACATCTCATTGCCAAGTCAGGTTTCAAAGCCTGTTTGCCCAGGTGCTTGTTCTGTTGTCCTCAGTAGAAGAACCTCAGGCAAGTCTGTGCTGAGCAGGAATCAGCCCTGGCTTGCTGAGTGCTCCTGGAGCCCTTAGGCCTGATCTCAGCCGTGGCTGCCTGACCCTCTGCCCAGGGATGCTCCCAGCAGGAATCTGCGGCAGGGTCAGTTGGCACGGGCGGGATGTGCCCAGGAGATGAGTGGAGAGTAGATCCTTCTCTAACAGTCCAGCTCCCCTTGAAAGCTTGATGTAACTATAATACTACATACTTAGTCATGTGGGAATTCCCAAACCACATTCCTCTTGTTTTCCCTGGGATGAGCAAACACCTGCATGAGTGCTAAATAAGATCTCCTGCAAACAGCCCTGTTACTGAAAGAACAGCTAATGTACAGTGTTCTGTAAAAGCCAGATCTTCCTCAGGGTTACAGAGGGCACACCCAGACAGGGATGTTCCCACGTGAGGAAGGCTGGTAATTATCATGTGCTACGAGTGTTAATGCCTTGCGTTATTTTCACAAGGATTGCTTGATTTTTCTGGGTGTCTAAACAGAAGGTTGAGTGGGAAGTGTGGAACAAGATGTGACTTTCTGGCTGTGAGAAAACACAGGAGGTGAAATGTGGATGGTCTGCAGAGATGGGGAAGGCATTTGCTTCCAGCTGCATGAGGCTGCTCTTATCACACACTGTGACTTCAGGGTTCCCCACTTACTGTCCTCTAGGAAAATCCAGGGCTTTGTCTTCAAGATCAAAGAAAAAGTAGAAACAATAAAGAGCGCTGAGTCCCCCAGCAGCACCGTGGCTGTCTCCAGCTCGTGCCCCAGGAGTCACTCCTGCTTTGGGGGGGCCATGCCCACCCTGGGCCACAGTTGGGGCCAGGTGTTCACCAGGAGCAGCTTTTCTCTACACAGATTACCCGAGTGCAAGTAAAAATGGCCAAGGAAACAAAACACACAAAATCGGTGTATGCTGCAACAGTCCTTTGATCACAGGTCTCTCTTTTGTGTTTCCAAGACTGGTACTCAGGGATGGAAAGGATGAGGAGTGTGGTACCTTGGTAGGATCACACAGGGCTGGAGGAACGGTGCATTGGGGCCAGTGCAATTTGTGAGTAGGAATGTTGTTGAGGTGCCGTACCAAAGTGCTTCCCTCCTGCCTCTGACTAGAGCTATCAGTGTATCACTTTCAAATGAGCAGCTGAAATTAAAAGCTAAACTAAAAGAAACCTGGCTGCATCTGGGACTTGTCAGAAGCCTCATTCAGAGATGCCATTGTCACATTTTCCAAGAGCCTGAAGATGTGGAAGATAATTATCCCATCCCATAGACAAGTCTATTTGTTCCTTACACCAGTTGCTGTGCAATTTGAGTATCTCTTTTTTTCCTCCTTATTTAAAGGGTCCAATAGATTCTCCAGGCTGCTGCTCTCCTTAGTCTGCCTATTTACATATGCTGCAAACATACCATTTGGTAAAGCTAAGTTTTCCTGGATTCCCCATGTCCCAGTTCACCTTCCAGATCTGCAGATAAACCTGCTGTGCTGGTCCCTGGCTATCTCTGGGCTCCCAGCCTGCTTGACAGATGTGGCAAATGTCCCTTACGTTTGGTCAGACTTGATCAGGCAGATGCTGCTCAGTTTTGCTCTGGTGTAGCTCAGTGGGATGGGCAGGAGAAGGGCACTGGCTTTGTCACATGTCTTGGGCCCATGGCACCTTCCACGTGTTTTGGGGTTGTGCAGCACCAACAGCCCCCACACATACAGAACGTTCCCTGTGGGTCTGAAATCACAGTGCCTGGACTGGCTCCTGCATTCTGACTCTGGAGTTCATGGCACTGGAATGAGACCCAGGTCTGCACCGTCCCATGGGCTGCCCTCCCTCCTTCCTGGCATTCTGGGCATTTGGACTTGCCAGCACCAACCCATTGCAAAGGACTTGTGAGGAGTGAGCTGTCGTGGTGACCTGATGGTACAGAGTAGAAGTGGATGTCCCCAAATTCATTACACTCTTTATTTAATATATTCTGCTTACTTGGATTGAAGCCTCTGTAATGAACAGGCTGTTTTCTCACAGTGTCAGGTTTGAGGGGTGGATTCTTTGTATCAGAAGTCTTGATGTTCGCAAATATGGAGTGTTCTGCAGAGAAAAACCACTCAGGATAATTTGGGCTGAGGTAAATTTTTTCTCTGATGGAGAATTTTATTTCTGAATAGACAGTCAGAGCCCAGCATCCCACATGTTCCCTGCAGAGTCTGGTAAGGCAACCCCAGGAACACCTGGATGGGCTGAATGACAGCAGGAGCTGCTGGGGATGGGGTGCAGGGTCGCTTCAGCCCCTGAGTATTATCACAATAATCTTCACATTTGGCTAAAAGAAAATTGGGGACGCCCATTTGTACTGGTGAAGGAGGAAATACAGATTTCAGGAGTGGAGGGAAGGAGAGGAAGGGATTGCCTTTCTTTGCATTAATATAAGATGAAGATTAATTCTGCTAGCAGGATTCTGTCTGCTTGTCAGAATTCAGTGATTTTCCATTTTGGATCAACGCGGTGCCAGAATGTAAATCCGATCGCCTTGTGTCTTTCAAAATAAAATCAAAAAGCCTCCCTGATTGCTTATATGGGCAGCTAGCACACCTT
Organism: Coloeus monedula; assembly: GCF_965178545.1. NCBI lineage: Eukaryota > Metazoa > Chordata > Aves > Passeriformes > Corvidae > Coloeus > Coloeus monedula. The sequence goes on from NC_138793.1 coordinate 20,480,205, forward strand.
AAGAAGTAAGAAAGGTTCAGACAGGAATATAATAAGGCCCAGGAAAGTGGCAGCATGAAAGGGATGACCTTTATTTGCAATCATAGCTGAGATTTACAGTTTATTACTGATAGCTTTTATAAAGAGCCATTCAGTTCAGAGGTGAGAGGTTTGTCATCTGGAAATGCAATTAACTTTAGCCTTATCCCAATCCCCCTGGTCTTAGTGTGAGAGCAGCACTTGAGCAATATCATGATTTTTTCCTCTAATTTCTTTTTTCCCTACATTTTTGTCTCTTCTATCCCTTGTTCTTTGGCATAAATGCAGGTGCATGTTTTTTGCTATTATTTCATTATTATTAGATGCACCTTTGAATTTTTTATTAGCTCCAACTTGATTATTGAATGAGAAGATTTCAAAGAAGAGTGACATTTAAACCTGAGAATAACTAAGATCACTCATGGAAAGGAATTGTGCTATTTATGTCAAAAATTAATTACAGACATGGAGAATCTAAAAAAAAAAGTGTGTGTGCGGAAGAAGAAACAGTTGCTTTTTAAATAGCAATGCTTATTGCTGTCCGTACACAAAGCCTGTGTTGGACGCCATCCTTGGGAATTTATCCTTGGTGTTTGGTTCTATGCCCTTATCCATGATCCTGATGTGGGTGCACCAGGAACATCAAGGAATATGGAGTGAACAAATAAAAGGAGTTTTGGTTTCCCTGCCATGTGCACACGAGAAATCCTGTTTCAGTTTCACGGGGTGGCTTTTATGGCCCCCTCTTGTCCGCTAAGGTCTGTAGGAATTTAAGAGCTGGACTCAAAAGCAAGAATTCAGAGTGCTCAGCCCGTTGTTGGTTGGTATTCCCACGTCCAGCCCAGGACGTTCTCCACAGCGGGCTCCTGGCGGACGGAGCGGCCGCAGGCGCTGACCCCATGGGTGGCAGAGCGGGGTGCCCCGGCCCTGCTGCGCACGGCCAGAGGGACCAGGGATTCCTACAGGCTCTGCTTGCTCCTGGCTAAATGAGAGCAGAATAATTACTGCCACTGTGGCTTTCATCCGCTTTTATTGTGGCTATTATTCTCATCAGTGTTAGAGGTTAATATCCCCATTTTTCTCCTCTGCTGCCTGAACACAATGGGGGCTTAGCGTGGGCCCAGCCCAGGTAGCCGAGGCAGCGACAGCTCAGATCAGCGCATCCCTCACGAGGGCCCAGCTTGGGGTGGGAATGGCCCTGTTGTCCCAGCAGCACCTGGAGCTGGGGTTGCTGTGGAGCATTTCTTCTTTTATCTGGCTAGAAAGGACAGGCTGAATATGGGAGAGACAAGCATCAGGCCTCCAACCCTTATCCTGCCTCTCAGCCCCTCCTGCCCCTCCCAGTGGTACCCAAGGGTCCAGCAGAGTGGAGAAAAGGCAGCTGGGCATCTGTGTCCTTGAAAACACCTTTTTGGGGTGCAAAGAAGCATTAATGTGTGAGGGGAGATTGGCTCAGACAGGAGAGTAAACACTGCCCTTTGCTGCAGAAAGCTTTTGTTCTAGGCTGCTCTTTATCTTGATGATATTCCAATCCAAAAAGCCTCTTTCCTGCCACTTGACAGCAATAAAGAAACCTCAGTTGTACTTATAGATTTTTATTTTCCCCCTGAAGATGTGGGGCTGGGTTTGGGTGTCCTTGGGAGCAATGCCTTTTTATTTACTGCTCTTTTTGGGTTTTTTTTATTATTATTTTAAGCTGAGTGCTTTTATCTTAAACCTCCTGGTTGCACAGGAATGTTTGTGCTGCTTACAGTGCAATTATTTATTTTGTTTGGAGGCAGAGCACCTGATTTTCCTGAGCTGAGAAATGGGATCAGTTTGTGCATCCTGAGGTAAATCCACCCAGCTCCCATGGAGCAGGAGCAGCAGTGGAGATGCTGCAGGTGTAGCAGGGCCCAGCAGTGTTGAGAAACAACTGGGTTTGGGGGTTCCTGGTGTGGAATGGAAATGGAATAAGCTGAAATGTAAATAGCTGATAAACTTTCATGTTGTTAATACTGGAGATAAACTGTTCCATCCTGATTTTTGTTTTCCTATTCTGAATTATCAGGGGTGGAAAAAAAAAGAGTTCACAGCATGTCCGGGAGCTCCCAGCAGCTGAGTCCATTGGTAAAAGTCCATGGTAAATGACAAAGATAAAGGAACACCAAAGGAAAGCTCATGCTCTGCCTTTGGAGTTACCAGGTTGGTAACCCCAACTGAGCTTGCAGCAACCTGGTCTAGTGGAAGTGCAGTGGGGTGGAACCAGATGAGTTTTAAGGTCCCTCCCAACTCATACTGTTCCATGATTCTAGTAGAAGAAAAACTGGGCTAATTGAGATTGACCTCACAATCAGAAGTAGGAAGTGCCAGTGGGACAGAAGCTAACTTTAGGAACCCAGAGAAATGAGAAATACGTATTTCAGCTACAAAAATGATGTTCAGCCTAAAGGAATGAGTCAGAAAAGGACATGTCATGGGTTTCAATCAAACCATCCCACTGCAATCAAAATGTCAGTAGCTTTTTCCCATGTGGATGTGCTGGTGTGTGCTTCTGTCCAAGGTGTGTTGGGGAGCGTGGGGAGAAATTCCCAAGAGTGAGGCAGTGTGGGAGAGATTCTTCCCTGTGTGAGAGCTCTGGGAAGGGCTGAGCTCCCTCAGAGAAGGGAGCTCGGGGTCCCACCCCCAGTGCAGGTGCTCAGGCCAGAGCTGTGGCTTTGGCACTGGGGGCTGGAGCAGCTCTCCTCCTGTGCCCTGACAGCCGTGTGCCCTTTGCCTCCACTGGCTGGGACATGTGGCAGCTAAGAAATGGCTAATAAATTTTATGGTTTAATTTAATCCACTAGAAAATATATTCCCCATGTGCACTGAGTGAATAATCTGTTACTTTTTGATCACCTGAGAAGATAAATGAAAATAAATCCTGTGTGCTCATCCACTGAAGCTTTAAAAAAAATATAAATCTGATTTCAGTGTAATAAATAAAAGTGAGAGAATTCTTGAAACTTGCAGAGGCCATAGGGATGGTGATAGTGTGGCTGCTCCAGTGTTTGTATCTGTGTTTTCCTTAGGAGTGTGAGGAGCATCTCTCTCAGTATCTCGCTCTCTCCAAGTTTGTGTTGAATTTTAAGATGACTCAGAGCAAGACCCAGTGGGAAGGTCTGTGGCTGAGGGAGCTGAGCTGCTCTTTGGTTGGTTTATTATTTTCATTTTGGCAGAGAACTAGATTTTGTTGCCAAATATTGGTGCCTCTGCTCCCTGAAGGTCCCTGGGAGGCAACAGAAATGGGGGAGCTGTGTTTGTGTGGAGGCAGAGCCACTGAGACAACAAAACAAATACACCTGAGAGACTCAGCTATTTTCCCTTCCTCATTTGCAAATGAACATAAATGGGTTCATGTGAAACAGGGATAATAGCCAAGATGTGGTAGGAAATTAATTAGAATTTATTTATAATTACACGCCTAACTCAGACCTATTAGTTACATTATATATGTTTTATTGCATTCCTTTTGTGGATTTCTTCAGACTTAAAAAATATTACAGTATTTAATTCAAGCATTCTGGGAAGTTTGTACCTAGAAATATGTTAAATCCAAGTGGAGCAGTTTTTTGTGACTGGGAAATTTTTTTGAAGAAACACCCAATGCTTGGCCACTGCTCTTTTCATTGAGGAAACAGACACATTAAATGTTACATGATGCTGGTGCATTATTGAAATTTTACCTCATGGATTTGCTCACACTGATAATTACTGGATGTTCTTTAAGAGCAAACTAGAAATAGCACAAAAAATTATGCATACATTATATTCTATCCCAAAAACCAGTGTGGTCTGCTCTCTGCTTATTGATATAACTAAAGCTGTATTGGTTGGATGGATTATAATTTCCTTGAGTCTTTAGGGAGTTTTGTCTCTTGTGACCGCCCCATCCACAAATTTAACTGTGTTACAAACTGGCTCATACCAGTCAGGTTTGGCTGTGGTTTGTTCCTAAACCTTTTCTCTAGTTTCTGACTTGCACACGAGTGTTTGATGGTTTCTGTGATTTGAGAGACCTGAATGCAAATAGAAATCCTTCAGATTTCTGACTCAATGGTGAAGCCAGCCCAAGGTGTGAGTAGGGGATACAAGAGGGTGGTTTAAAGCAATTTAGGAGTAACACCAGCGGGTGTGGCCCTAAACTGAACAGATCTGCACTAAATAGCAGCAGTGGCAAGGATAGTCAGATTTTCTGGGGGGGTGGAGAGGGATATTAATTTCATAAAAATACTTTGTTCCAAGCTGTTGAGAACATTATTTCCTCATGGTAACAGCATTAAAGATACTCTATGAAATTCTCCTCTACTGACTAAAGCAGTTATACTAAATAAAAAGATGAATTGCATGAGTCAAAACAATACCCGTAAATACAGCATGTTTGCCACCAAATGGAATTTTGTGTGAACCTATCAGCCAAACCCAACCAAGCAATCAGAAATGGTGGTTTAAAAGGGGTGTAAAATGCAGTATATATAGTTTTAAAACTGTTAAAAAGTAAAAGTCTTTTTACTGAGACAGGAGTTAGGGCTGGGGCAGCCACAGCTTCACTGGGCAACCTGTGCCAGTGCCTCCCCACCCAAAGCAGAGACAATCCACATAATAAAAAAATACAGGTTACAGTGGGTAACCCGCCTGGCAAAATGCCTGGTTTGGACAAGCAACCTTTTCTTGTTCCACTGAGCAGATCACAGAATGATTTGGGTTGGAAAGGGCCTTTAAGGTCATTGAGTCCAACCAAGGTGATGCTCTAGCACAGAGGTGAGAACTCTGCATCCCTTCTGCATTGCACCCTCTGCACTGTAGGGGCAGAACTGCTCTGTGCTGGTCCTCAAGAGAGTGAAAGATTCTCAGGTTTGAAGGTGGATGCTGAGGTCTCCCAAATATCCTAAAGCACGTTTTACAGCCAGGAAGGTCTGTGCTGGGTGAGAGCAGCCCAAGCTCAAGTAAACAGGGTGGTCAGTGTGGCTTATTTGGACCCAGAGCAGCTGTGCTGCTCTCTTCTGAGAGGTTGTCAAGTAAAATTGAAGGCTTTAAGTATATGACCTTTTGCAGGAATTACTTCAACAATGGCTTATTCTACTGTGTCAACTGTGGTTGTGGTTATAACAATGGATTTCACTTTGAGAATGCAAATTGAGCTCCTAATTGTGAGATTTAATCCGGGGTGGGCAGTAATCACTGAAGAGTTTTGTTCCTGCTAAAGCATTTTAGGTTCCTGCAAGAGTCAAAAGTACTGCTCCAAAGTTGGAAATATGATATACGTGGGGAGAAAAAAGGGAAAAATGGTAATGCTCAGGAAAACAGTGCTGGCATGGGAAAGAAAAGGCTCCAGGCTTTGTTAGACAGGGAAGTGTTAGATGTATAGGTCCAGATTTTCATGGCAGTTCTAAGGGTACCCACAGAGAGAGCATCTGGGCTCACTGGCATCCCCATGCAGTGACCACAGAGGCAAAGAAGAAACTACTGGCACATGTCCTGTGGCTGGCAAATGTGGGCCATGGCAAGCCAACTGGGCACCTCTGCAAATAAGAGATTTAATTGATATTCAGGTAAATTCTGGGCTGTTTTCTGCCATTTTTCATTTTAGTACTGAGAAGACACCCCCAGGCCCTGAAAACTCATCTCTGTGCAAACTCCAGAAAGTTCCTTGTGTGTATTGGGGAGTAAAGATACAAATTGCCGAAGTTAAAAAAACCCCCAAAAAACTCTAAAAATAAACAACCAGCAAAAAGAAGAAAACAGAACCAAAACATCAAACCAAACTAAGCCAAACAAATTAAAAAAAAAAAAAATCCAACAAAAGCCCCCAAACAAGTGGAAGGACTTGGATATCCTTTGTGTCATCTTTTAATTGCTGAGAATGTAGCTCTGGAAGAGTTTCTGAACCAGGTACTCAATATTTTTAGATCCAGCAGTTGTCACTGTGGGCTTTGACAGGGAGGTTGGAATGCCTATGTACATTGAGCAAAAATCCCCCAAACTGTGATTAAACACCACTTTGTGAGGCTGTGCAATTAAATGTGTTTTACCTGTGAAGATAAGGATTTAGTGGACACTCTCTGTGTTTTTTCCCAAACCAAGTATCTGGTTTCTGTGACTTATCAAGAGGCTTATTTGGATAATGACTGCAAATTTGGAACTACTTTTGTACGTCAGAAGGCATCACAGAATTCCAGTGTTATGCCCTTTGGGTTCACACACAAGCAGAGTCTTTTACAGATTAATGAACCCTGTCTTGCAAAGATTAATTTATGAAATATTTGTTGTCTGTTTCTATGAAGTCACACTGGCAGTGTCTGCTTCAATGCAGTGTGTGTGAATGGCTGAATTTAAACATGAAATGCCAAGAAAAATTAACTTCCTGTGACATCAGGTCATGATTGCAGGAATGACAGAGCATCCTGCAGGAATGGGAAATGTTCCGACGTGAAACATCCTCCACTGCTGGGAGATGTTAGACAACGAGCAGGAGGATGAAACCCTTGCCAGTTCCACCAAATTTACTTCATTTGCAGAAGAGATAAAGCTGAAAGCAGCGTATAGGTGAAGCTTGGTAGCAAGTAGAATATGTAAATAAACAATAAAAACTGAAAGTTGTGGTTGCCCCATCCCTGGAAGTGTTCCAGGCCAGGTTGGATGGGGCTTGGAGCAACCTGGTCTAGTGGAAGAGGGGCATGGCAGAGGGGTGGAACTGGATGAGTTTTAAGGTCCCTTCCAATCCAAACCATTCTATGATTCTATGATAAGCAGAGTTGGTTTTTATTTCCCCACAAGTTGCTGTAAAGCAAGAAAATCTAATTCCAATGAATGTTCTAATGAAAAACTCTTGGAATACTGGGGCCACAAACCTCACCTGATCTTTGGGTGTTGATAGATCCATCTGTTGATTTGCTGATGGCTTTACATGAACTGTGCATTGTTTTCAGGTAAATGGCTGTTTTCACTGGAAATTGCAATGCTTTTTTAGTGCATGTTTCCATAAGTTTAGGGAAAGTTCAAAAGTAATTTTCATGGGAAAACAATTTTATTGTTAAACAATCTGGTGAAAAATTTTTCATTGATGATCTGTGTGACATTGATGGATCAATTTCCACTCATTTTTAAAGTTTATTTATTTTTAATAAAACACTTCTTTTGACCAGTATTTGGGTTTTTCTTGCAATTCCTGTTTGTCCCAGTTTGGCTTTTGGCAGCCAGGCTGGGTATTTCTAAGTGTCCTGCACTCCTGGGGCACAGGACATGGGACCATTGTCCCACTGTTGCCGCAGTTGTGCGAGGCTGGTGTCCAGCAGGAGGGATGGGATGGTTTGGGACGAGCCCTTTGTCCCCAGTTCCAACTGCAGGAGGCCACCAGGCCCCTGCAGGGGTTTCTCTTGGCAGGAGTCAGAGGGCAATGTGCTGTGTGTTGGATTTGTAAACAAGGGAGCAAGCACCAAAGGAAGCGTTCTCCAGGCAGGATGAAAAGCCATCCTGAGCAGGTCCCCATGCCTGTGCAGGAGCACACGGAGCAGCCGAGCTCTGCTTTTCCGCTCAGCCTCGCCTGGCTCTACACGCAGCAGGATTCGGTTTCACCGAATAAATCTTAGGGCCGTTTCACGAAAATTAGTCTGCAAAATGAAATGTAAGCATCTAGCAGATGGCTTGTAAAACAAAATCTCGGGAACCACCTGGATTTTAGGGGTGTGGGTTACCTGAACCGAGAGGAGGTTTTCTGGTGTGGCTGACCTGTGTGAGCTTTGCTTTGGAAACTTCACATGAAACCAGTTTTACAGATGTTGGGATTGCTGTGAAAACTGTGTGTTCCCCAAATGCAGGACGTGGTGTCACCCTGGTGATTGCCCCGTGAAAAAGAAGCCTCACATGCAGCTTGAGGATTTATGGGGCTCTCGTAGCTCATCTGAGCAGCTGCCCTACTTCAGACCATGGGGATCTGATGGGAGGGGAGCAGGGATCGGCCATCCATCCCTGCACACCCCCCTGGACCCAGGTGACCACAAGGACATATGTTGAATTTATGAATTAGTTCACACTCCTCTCCTGGGAAGTGGTTCTGTGCTCATTCCCTTCTGGTCCAGTTCTGGGGCCGTGTGTGAGTTCCCCAGGTCTGTGTGCTCTGCTGATTTATTAAATATTGATAGGTAATGACTGTGAATCGAGGCAGCATTGACCAAGAACTGGCTCCAAAACAATGCTTCTTGTCAACAAAGGAAGTAAAGCACAAGTAACTCCAAATAGTGATCTTGGGCTTCAAGCACTGTCACTCAAAGTAAATTTGGAACGCTGAAATTGCATTTTATTCGACAAGACATCTGCTTTGTGTCTCACCTTCCTCCACAGAGTTAGACCAGTCTCGACTGGGCAGGACGAGCCCACGTGAGTTTGCATCTGAAGGTCACGAGGACCGTCCTGACCAGGCTGCAGGCAGGCAGGCTCTGCCCAGGGGATTAAGTCAACTCTTGCACATTTTCTTAGGGAATCAATCACTGTGGAATCTCCTCCTTTTACATCCTTTTGGTGATTGCCTTTTACCTGACAGATCCTTTCTTGCTTTTCCTCTGTGTAGGTTGTCACTTGTTATTTGAGAAACTTTACTTGAGGAATTTGGAGTGTCGTGTTATACTTTGCACATCATCGGTTTATGTGTGTGAGCCGCAGTAAAGCGCAGTGATTGCTTAAAAACACTATAGTTACTTAAAAGAGATGACTTTGATTGTGTGTTTTTTGTTCCCATCACAATAACACTTTGCAGGTGATTATTAAATTAGAGATTTTCTTTGTTTTTTGAACAAAAAAACCCCAACCTTTTTCATGTCAGTGCCAATTATGAGTAGTAATTTTTCACATTTTACAAAAGAATTTTCTGTCCTGCCTCCACGCCCCCCCAAATAAAGAAGGGCTTTGACACTCTATGACAAGGAGGTGGGGGGTAGGGTTTTTTTATTATTATTTTTTGCAAACACAGTGCTTTTGACTTTTCTTTAAAAAATCTGTTGACTCTATTGAAATGTGACAGGGCAATATTTAACCTGAATAGAGGCATGTTGACTCCTCTTATTAAAACTGACAGTTAAGGACATTTCTCTCTTTATTCCTTCTGATACACGCAGACAAGTCTTCACTGCTAACTAGGATACAAAATCAAAAACAAAAAAATAGCGAGTGAGGAGATGAGTACCTTATAAACAATATATGAATGACAATTGCAAGTTTAATCTAGCAAAGAAACCTTTTTTTATCCTTTAAGAAAATTAAAGCCCTTTCAAATTAGCTTGATATATGAAGACAGGCTGACATCATTAATTTTCAAGTATTCATTCTTCTCCCCTCGCACACGGATGCATTCCAGGTGCTGGATGGGTCCACAGCGACACCTATAGCGAGAGGTGCTTCGTGCCGTGCCTGGGGGTGGGTACAGGTTGGTTCACAGGTGACACCTGCTCCTTCTCTTCCCTGGGCTCTTCCCTGGGGCATTGGCTTGGGGTTTGGGTTTCTTTTTGAGAGGAAACACAATCCGGTGTTCTCGTGGTGAGCTGCTCTCCTTTTGGGTTGTGAAGCGTTCGTGAATTCCCCATCCCTGGAAGTGCCCAAGGCCAGGTTGGACAGAATGTGGAGCACCCTGGGATAGTGGAAGGTGCTCCTGCCCATGGCAGGGGGTGGAACTGGTTTAGGTTTAAGGTCCCTCCTAACCCAAACCATTCTATGGCCGTCGTGGCAGCCTGACCTACACAAGGCTCTTTGGAAAAATTGAAGTTAATTCTGACTTGTCGTACCCAAGGCTGAAAAGCCCAAGGTGTTCAATATTTTCCTACTTGTTTTCTGAAGCAATTGTGTGAATATCTGTACCCAGAGGGTGTGCTGGCTGCTCCTTGCCCATGGGAGATTGGTGCTTCTGGGGTAACAGCAGCATTTCTGGAAAAGGAATTGGTTTCAAAGTAGCATTAAATGGGAGTTTATACCCTTGAATGTCAGGGAGTTGTGAACATCAGAGAGGCAAGAGCCAGGAAACAGCCTGCTCTTAACCTCATTCCCTCTGCCTGAAGTGCAGGAGTGAAGCTGGGCATGAGGTGAACCAGCAGCGATGGTGGTTGGACCAATCCTTCTCTTTGCACTGGTTGGCTCACTTAAAAGAGGGAATGATGTGTGTTTTGTGCCTGTCTCAGAGGAGATGAGGAGAAGCTACAACACCCTTAGGCAGCAGTTCAGGCTGTTCCAAGGAGGGGGCTGGTGCACAGTGTGTCATGCAGGTTCCATGCTGGAATCTGGCGTCTCTAGACATTTGCACAGGATTGAGGGAAGGATGATCAGATGATTGGCTGTATTGTTTGGAAAATCCTGGCTGGGCAGTCAGTAGCAGGAGAGAGGACTGACAGAAGAAACAGGAGACCAAAACTGGGGATTAGCAAATTTATGGTGTTGAGCCTTCTGTAAAACCAACTGAACTTAAGGTACAAGATTTAACATCTTTGTAGTGGGACTCACGTTTCAAAATTAAGCTGGTAGTGAATTTTCTCTGGAGCAATCTTGCTCCCAAAACACATGTGTGCTTCCAAGCCACAAAAGAAGATCCAAATCTATATGGAAAATGTGTGATCTGATGCCTTGGTTAAAGTGTGTGGTTAACAGCTGTGTTTCTACAGATAACAAAGGGATCAAGGACTGTGGGCAGAAAATTCCTGTATGCTTAGACCCAGGGACGAATGCAAACTGCCAGGTGATTGGCACAAGAGGTGGGGAGAGGAGATGTTCTCGTAAAGCTGAAGTAGTAATTTTGTACCAAATGGTGCTTCGTGCACCGTTCCTGTTGCGTTGCTGTTTCTGCTCTCAAGACGCCCTATGGGAAGCGTGGCTCTAACTGTGACACACCAGCCTGCTCTGGTTTGAGTCAGGGCTGTGCACTGAGTCTCAGCCAGGGTTTGCACCCTGCTCCTGGAGCCCGGCCCCATCGCGGGCAGCCGTGGCCTGCCCCTGCTCCCCAGCCCCGGCTGCTCCCCTCGGATCTGCTCCAGATCCGCTCAGCCAGGCGGTTTCACTGCTCTGGCCGTGTCACAGCTCTGCTTAAGGCCCTTCCTCGGCTCTGCTGCGCCCAGCAAAACCTCTGTCTTTCTTTCAATCCCCCCATGGCTTTGCCAGGGCTCAGTTCTCTGGTGTGGTTCGAGGAGGGTGCCCACCCTCCACATCCTCTTCAATTATTTGCTTTCCTGATGAGCATTTTTGCACTTTCTCCCATACTATCACTAAAGGGTGAGAAAAGCACTGCGAGTCCCCAAAGGCACCGCCCTCCCTTTTGTCACCTGTCCTGAGCCCCTCTGTGCCCGCTGAGGCGTGCGGTCAGCGATGGCAGAGCCCCTGCAGGGCCGGGAGCCACGCGGCTCCCTTGGGAGTTGCTCATATCCAGTTGAGGGTAATCCATGCTCTCCCATCACCTGTCCAGCCCACTTCTACAGCTTGATGTTTAACTTGTTAGCTCCAAATGCAGTTGCTGTAGTTTCTTCCATTGGTACAGAACCTGAAGATGATTCCCCAATGTAAATATGGAATAATAATAAATGCTCAATGTCAACCAGGATAAGCTTGGTAATAACGTTTAGAGGGGAAGAGAAGACATTCTCTGTAGTTCCAAAAAATGCTTCTATTCTGGCCAGCAGCAGTCAACCTACACAAGTTGCAGGTTTGTTGGGGTTTTAAACAGTTTTTTTGGTTTTTAGTAATCTTTGCATAATCAGATCTTTGGTTCTGTCCTTTGTTCGCCAAGGCAAGTACATGGATCACTCTGGATTCTTTAGCCAAAACCCATAGTGATGAAGAGCACCTCATTTCATTTTTAGTGTGATGAAACACTGGGCAGCTGGAAATTGGTGGAGATACTAGACTGGGTTTCTCTTTTGTGGGAATTACTTCTTTACCATGGGAAGACACCACTGACAGCCCTTGCCTTCTTGCTATTTATTCCAGCTCTTTAAAAGAACAAATTTTCAATAATTTCTCTAACAGCAAAGAGGGGAAATGATGGAGTTAAACAGGGAATTCTGGCTGTCATCAGAACGGCTTCCTGAGGAGAGGCACTGGAAAACTCAGAAAGTTTAAGCTATGCACAAAATTCACTGAACAGAGTAGGAGCACAGAAAGTGAGATGGAAGCTTCCTCTTTTCACCCCTCAGATAGGGTGGATACTGTAGGTTTGTGTAGGTGCAAGGGCAGACTGGACACGTGCAGGGCAAGAGAAATGCAGGGATATTAAACACTTCCCTGCTCTCCTGGGGTGGTGCCTGGGCTCCCGCTGCCGGAGCAGGGGATCTGGGGGGAAGCAGTGCTGTCTGCTGCTCTATTTACACTCCTCCTGGGCACCTGCTTTTGAAGGCTGTTGGATGCTGGACGTGGGTCTAAGGGGACATTTGGTGGGACCTAGTGCAGCTGTCTGTGTGTTCTCTTCTCTCTGCAGTAATTTAGGGAGAGCAGAGCTGCAGTTCAGTGGTGTTTGTGTGATGTATTGGCACGATCATGGCAGAGGTCTTACCCTCATACCTCCTTAGGCTCCAGCCCAAGCCCCAGGTGGCCCATCAGGGTGGTGGTGGTGGCTATCCAGGAGGCTCTCAGAGCATCAGTGTGGATTGGCACGTGACAAGAAATGGCCTTGAATTTGCTGACAGTGTTCTTCATTTTGGTCTTTCCAAGGATTAGCAGAGGAAGGTTTTAATGCTGAGGGCAGAGCACAGTTAGAGGCTGACTCTCATCTGCTCCTTGTCTCTGTCCAGTCCTGCAGCTGAAGAGAGGTTTGGTTTAGAAACCTTAATTTCAGGCTTGTATATAAAGCTTTTAAAAATACATCTTTCTTCTTCAAAAGGAGTAAACTTTTATTGTGCTTTTTCTATTGTTGTAAATTTGATTGGCCAGATGTTGTTTAGGCTCACTGTGGTTTTGTTCAGAAATTCTTTTTGTAGATTTTGATGGGGGCCTGGTTTGGTGAATGAGGAAGTTATCAAAGGAGGAAATAAATTTTTTTTTTGGTTGCACCTTAACTTCTGCAGATGTTGAGTTCTATGATTTCCAACATTTTCAGCACATCTTTGCTTTAGTTTGGTGAAATAAAATATCCTGGGTCTGCAGAGGTGAAAGGTGACAAGCTGAATGTTCTTGGCTGAACATCTCCTCCCTGGCAGAAAACCTCATCCATAGCTGTAGGTCCATCCATGTGAAAAAGGGGCCAGGACACAGCCATGGGTGTGTTCTGATCCCATCTCCTCCTGTCCCAATTCCAGGTAAGTGTTACTGGGCAAAACAACTTATTTGGAAGCGCATTAGGAACCCAGTGCAGTCTAACACTGGTGGCCTTCAAACACAGAATTTTAACAGTTCATCTTCCCTTGGGATGAAGGCTGGGATGCATTCCTGTCACCCAGGATTCTCATCCCTCACACAAGTCTCTTCCTCTCCATATCTCTTACTGAAGAGTCTGCGGTTTTTTGTTGGTTTCCCTGAGCACTGTGATCGGTGATAGTGAGTGGAAGGAGATGAGGGACACCAGGTACCAATGTCTAACGCAGGCATGACTGTTAGCATGACTGACATTCAGCCAAAAAAATTCATCACAGAAGAATTTGTCTTTAAAATATCCATCAATTTAGGCTTTTCTTTAAGACTAATGTTAATGGTACAGCAGCCAGTGTGGCTGCTGGCTGAGGGTCGGCATCACTGAACCAACAGCCCAGCGAGCCACAGCTTCAAAGACTAAGGGTGTTCCTGGGCCCTTATGCTGTCCTTTTGGTCCCTCTGGAATAAGAAGTGTCATTGGAAAGACAATGCTGTGTATGTCCGTGGGAAATTACATAGCATTCTGATCCAGAAATAAAAGTCAGAATTCCCTGGAAGAGAACTGCATTTGAATACCCTGCTGTTGAAGCATTATCTGCATGTGTGTGTCCTTTATTTCCCTTGGTGAGCGGTGATGCAGCCTTCGCCCCTGAATTAGGATGTTCTCTATGCATTCCAGTTGGAGTCATATTAATGAGAATTAACTTTGGTAACACCACACTGGAGCAGGAATGGCTCTCTTAGCTCAGCGCCGCTCGGGGTCCTCAGGTCAACCTCTTTAATTAAGTCTTGTAATGTTAAGAGTGAATTCAATACCCATCCTACCCTATCAGAGCTAACACTCTTTCCTGCACTGCTTTTATCAGCATGCCCAATTTTCCACCTGGAATTTGTTTTAACGAAGCCCAAATCCTATTTTGCCGAACGCTGGAGGCTGTGTGGAACATTCTGCCTGTGATTCTGTTAGCCACACTCTGGAACTCAGCACAAACAAGCTGTAAGCTGCGTTTTGATGTCAGGTTAAGCTATTATGGTACAAATTGTGTTTAATATATTTTTAAATACTTTCTTTAATATTTTATAAGGTTTTTTCCCTATTGAATTAGCAGTAAAACAGCAGTGCTTCATATTTCAGATCTTTTTCCACCTTTCAGAGGCCTGCGTTCCACATGATCTGGTTACCAGCTGGACAGCCAGAGGCTGAGCACAAAGCAGCACAGCAGACTCAATTTCTGCCCTAGTGTTCAGCCAGAGTGTTTTTCCGCAAATAACCCGCTTTCGTATGTACTCCCTTCCTAGTTTAATTCCACCCAAAAACCAGAGATGTTTCTTGCTTCCTTCCAGCTTTTACTCTGTGGGCCACCAAACCCATGGAAATTCAATGCATGCATTTTTATCTGCAAGGAGGGTGCATCACTCACCTATTTGCTCATTTAAATATCCATTTAAATTAGATATTCAGTTCTATTTATCTCTTCCAAGATGAGCAGTTCTGTTAATTTCTCTTTATATTTTATTTGTTTAATGGTAACAGTGTGCTTGAAGTGTAGGTGAGAACTGTGGCATGACACTGTCAGACTTAAAACACGAAAAGAAGCAAAGTTGTTAAAATACAGGTTTGACAACAGTTGGATTGCCAGTAGTGACAAACCCAGGGAGTGTAGAGGGACATGCGAGAAATTAATTTCTGTCTTTTAAAAAGAAAAAAAAAACCAGGAAAAAAAAAAAAGCCTTGGGAGACACCAGCAAATACTGTCTGGCCAAAACAAGCACTGGATTACCTCTGGTAAGATCCATGTCAATCACTCGTGTGAGCATATCCTTGGAACTGGTCCCCTTCTCTTTGCCCCTTCAGTTAGAACTGATGAGAGCTCAGTAAATATGGAGAATTTGACACGAGTACTACTGCACATTTACTATTATCTGCAATGACACGGGATCACAAAAATTTGGCAAATAGCTGTTTTGTCACTAAAGTCAATGGATTTGACCGTGTTTACACATGGGGAGGGAATCTTTGAGTATGAAGTTGCCATTTCTGTTGTGGTTTTTCAGAGTGAAGCCAGCCTTGATGCTCCAGCTGGAAGGAAGGAGGGGTGGCTCTGCACATGTTCCATGTCCGCAGTGAAATCCCATTTGTTCCCAAATGTAAACACTGGGCGTCAAACCCTTGAACTCGTCTGGTTTCAGCACTTACTCCTCTTGTGATCATGGTTAATTTAATATAGTTTAAAATTAAAAAGTTAAATGAAAGCTGTTTTTCTGCAGGCTGTTTTCCAAATTTTCCCAGTCCTCCTGTTTTTACTGTGCTTGTTGCATTAACCAGCAGCCACATATGTGTGTGTGGGGGTACATCTGTTTCAGGCGGGGGTGGCTGTGTCTGAACATATGTAGGAATGAAGTGCAGCTCAATATTGGCTAAATGACAGAGCCAGGAGGTGGCCACCTGCCCTGACACGGCCCTCGGTGTGGACAGAGTGAGCAGAGAGTTAGAAACAATTACAATCTCGCATGTACTTGTTAGAGCAAAGGAACAAACTAAACTAATTTCAACTAATGTTTCCCCTAGGATGGGAATTCATTGACAGGATTGCCCTGTTGTTTGCACAGCAGAGAGTGGGAGATACAATTAATAAACTAGCAAAATTGTCCTGATATGTTTGATCTATATGACAAAGTTTATTTTTTGCTTTCTAGTGAGAAACCAGGACTTGAATTTCTATAGATACCTAAGGCAGATACAAAGCTCATGGGTGGGGTGTCATTGTGAGGTCTGGAGGCATTGGAGCTCCAAAGGGAGAGCACAGCACTGCCAGGCCTCTCCATGCCTGCTGTCCCCATCACTGCTTGCCCTCCCAGCTCCCACCTTCTTCCCATGAAATCACAGACTCACAGAATATCTTGAGCTGGAAGGGACCCACAAGGATCATCCCAGTCCAGCTCCACCATGAAAGGCTCTGGCTGTTTACTGAGAGTAGCATCATCATCCTAGTGTAGCTAGGACAACCCAGCTATTGCTTTATGTTTAATTTTCTTAATATATTGGGTTTTTTATATAAATATGTCCAGTGAGAAACAGACCAGAAATATCTACAGAACACAAAGCTATTGCCATGATGACTGTGGGTCCAAGGACATAAGGCGCCAAGGCTCTGCTGCTTGTCCTCCAATCCTGAAAGACTCACATGGGAAGTTGCTGTGGAGGAATTTGAGGTGTGGATTTTAGCTGGGTTGGCACTAATTCTCTGGGTGGACAGTCTCAGGGCAGGCACATTCCCTCTGTGAGGGGCATCTTGCTCCGTTTGCAGCATGGTGGGATCTGCTGGACACGAGGGGCATCCTTGGGGAGCGGGGGCAGCAGATCCAGGCACAGGGACATCCCTTTGCCCTGGACATGCTGCTGAGCTCAGATGTGGTACAGCCAGCTATGGGGTAGACCACGAGGTGGATTAGGCAGGATGTAAAGACCCAGGCCCGGATCCTGGAGGGTGCCCTCAACCCAGCTCGTGCTGTCTGGCGTGGCAGCGGCAGCTCAGGCAGGTGGGATTTCTGTCGGCCTGGCCGTGGCTGGAGCCCAAGAGCTGTTGAAAGCACTTGAACTGCGTTGGGTCTGGCTACATTTATTCTTAATCCACTGCTCAATAAAGTACCCACTTTACTTCTAAACCTCTTAAATTTTGCTGCCCTGCATCACATCCTTGTAGTTACTTGGACACGGGGCTGCTCCTGGGGTTCTGCTGCACCCTGCCTGGGAGCAATCCTCTGATGGTTCTATCCAGCCACTTTGATGGTTTTCTCACTATTTGCCTGGCCTAATTGCAATGAATTCCAGCTTCAATACTAATATCTAGATCTGCTTAAGAGTCCAGAGGGACAGGACAGATGAGCTTTAAATGCTGGAGGTAATAGGAAGTCCAGTTGTTCTTGGGGTTCCTTCCTGCTCCCAGGGAACAAGGGACAGGACAAGAGGAAACAGCCTTAAGCTGTACCAGGGGAGGTTCAGGTTGGACATCTGGAGGAATTTCTTCATAAAAAGGATGGCCAGGCACTAGCACAAGCTGCCAGTGGTGGTGTCCCCATCTCTGGAGGGATTTAACAGCTGTGTGGATGTGGCACTTGGGGACATGGGTCAGTGGTGGCTGTGGCAGTGCTGGGGGAACAGCTGAGCTCAATGGTTTTAAATCCTTTTCCAACCCAAAGGATTCTGTGATGTTCACAAGTGCTTGTGTGGAAGGGTCAAAAAGCCAAGTTGTGTCTCCTTTAGCACCAGCACTCCTGAAGGACGGGTAGGGTGATTTAAATTTTGTCCTAACAAGTGTCCTTACAGAAAGCACCACTTGGAAACAAACTTCACAGATCCCTCACTCCTTACCAAGAGCAAACTTGCTGCTTTTCATTAAGCTGTTTGATTGCTATCGAGCTCCTCGTGTCAGTGCCAGAGGCAGCCGGGGCTTTGTGCACTGCGCTGGGTAATTGTGCCGTTTCTGTGGCCCGCTTTGGAACAATGGCTCATAAAAATCTTAAGCAGCTATCACTTTTCATGGCTAATGAACTGAGGATCTGGGAATTAGATCCAGAGCCAATTCTTGGATTAAACCTTCCGAGCCCAAAACAAGGCTGTCTTCAGGAATAAAAAACAAGCCAGGGCTGCTGGAATAGGGGAGTACAGAGTGTGACCTTCAAGATGTGAGATAAGTGACCAACATGAAGGGTACAGCAAAAACTAATCAAAGAGGAGGGATGAATACCAAAGGGCTTGTCGGAGAGTCAGTAATGCAGGCGAGGGGCAGGGGGGAATTGTTTGTTTTTAGATGTGATTTCTAAAAGGCTTTTTTAGTTTCAGAAATATTTGAAGTAAGTGTCCCTCAACATTCACATGCTGATCAGGGACAGAATGAGTTTGGTGGCCTCAGCCTGCCCTGGAGAACAGACAGCGGGAGAAGCCCCCAAACCCGCACAAAGGAGCAAGAGCAACGGTAATCCCGGGGCGGGTGGGTGGTCTGCATTCACAGGGAGCTTTCATGGCACATTTCATCCCCCAGACCAATAATATTTAATAACTGCATCCCCAAACCCGCAATCTCCTCTACACCCTAAAAGCCAAAGCAAATATCTGTATAAAGTGTAGATTTCAGCACTTCCTGAGAAATGAGAACATGAAGAACAACTGGAAGAGTTGTAAATAGCGGCTTTAACAGGAAAATTCCAGAATGTGTTCAAAGTAAATTAGCTCCTGCCATGCCTCCTTGCACCCCCCTTTCCGTCCTCCCCCCAGCCCACTTTTATTTGCTTTGAATTTCCCTTCCGCTCTCTTAGTTGACAGCATTTGCGCTTATTTCTGTTAGGGAACACGGCCATTCTTTTTTATGGCAAGGTGAAAATAATTTTATTTTCATCACTTTTCCCCCACTCCTGTGATGGATTTACTTGAAAAAAAATAATGACGGGCTTCACAAACTGCCCTGACAGTTGTGATGCAGAGAGTGAGCTGGCTGAGCGGGGACAGTGAGGCATCTCTGTACCTATTATGGCAAAAATCGATAATGCTTTCTGTAAATTGCTCCTCCCAAAGGAGATGAACAAATGCAGGAGACAAGGGAAGCCATCATTCTGTATGAAAGCCCTGCACATTTGGACCAGTGCAATTATCAGGAAGGGCTTTTTTTTCCCTTTTCTCTCCCTTTTGGGGGGGGTGGGGGGGTGGGGGTGGAAAGTGAGAAAGAGTGGGATGCAAGAAAGGAAAGACTTATTTTTCCAGAAGTGTAAATTGAAGGCAGAGAGTCTGTGGCTTGTCCAAACAGATTGCTTTGGCACGGGGCAAGGAAGGAAGATAATTTTGGAGGTACTTACACTCTTTGGATGTCTTTACATTCCTGTTACACATTCAGACTTAATTTTTTCTGAGACAGCAGTTCCTTTCTGTTGTCATCTGGAACCACGATGTTAATCCTCCCCCATGTGCTGTTACCCTGAGTGGGAACGCCACAGAACACCAAGAACCCATTTTTCCTATTGTGGGAGTCATATAAATTCAGTATCAAGTAGTATGAAAGGTCATCAGGAACCCAGTAGAGGAGCTTGTGATGCCTTTACTACTGCAGGGACTGGCTGGAGCAAAGTCGTATTTGTCCAGTAAACAAGGAATAATGAGGAATGTGAGAGGACATTCCTTTTGTGAATATCTTTTCTTGAAGAAGACACGAGCTGACATGATCCAGAATGGGTGTAATATACATTGAGTGAGGGTCTCCATCCCTGGAGAAACCACCTTACCACTGGTTTCATGTGAGGCCTTTGGCAAGTCCTACAGTTTCACCAAGTCTCAGTTCTCCCACATCACACAAGTGAGTTCATGATGCCACTTTCTGGGTTAAGGTCTTCACTTCTTCAAACAGCAATAGTTGAATGCTGATTCTGTTACTGATAGAAGCTCCTCTGCCCAGCAAAGAGACGGTCTGTTGTTGTGAGACCCTTTGTGCCCACGCTCTGAAAGAGAAGCATGAAGCACAGCTCCTCAGCAACGTGATAGTAAAATATCTGAATTTGTGCTGTTCTGTCACCTTTCTCTTAGCCTGACATTGCTGTTTCAGTGAGAAAACAATGAAAATGCCACAGATGAATGAGAAGTATATCAGAGTTGGAAGACAGAGAAGAGAGACTGCAGGCAGGTGCTTGAGTTTCAAGTGCCCTGAAGTTCAGAAAGACTTTTTGCAAAGGCATATTTGGAAAGGGCATTCAGCAAGTTCAGAAAAAGCCACGGTAGGTTAAAGAGTTCAGCACCCATCACCTTGAATTAAATCAGAAGTGAAAGGAGAGGCACTGGTGGGAGATGTTCAGCCCTTCAAAATATGTCTCCAAGCTGTTGTCCCAGGAACACGGTTAAATGCTCAGGGCTGTGTTGCCAGATGTGGGCACTTATCACCACCAGGACTGGGGAAAGCACAGTAAAGCTCTCACTGTGTGGGGTGTGTTGAACTAGTGACATCATGTCGGAGGAGTTAAGCTGCTTTTCCAGTGCTAAGAGATGGATGTTGAGTGAAGCTGGATAAAGAACAGGCAGAAAGGCTGGGATGGAAAAGAGCAGGTTTTCAAGAGAGAAATTATTTATTCACATGGATCTCCTAAATTTAGTTTTTTAAAATTGTAAGTCTTGCCTTTTTATTAACTCCAGTTTCTTTGGCAAGTGTTTTGTTCATGATTTCTAGGTTTCCTTTCGGAGGCCTAATAGTTGCTTCAGAGCTGGAGGAGAATGTGGGAATGAAAGCTGACATTGTCATTCCAGCAGACGTTTTTGTTGGAGCTATTTCATGGTTTGTTAAAGACACAACAGCTGTTTACAGTTTGTGTCCATCTCCTGCACCCCGCAGATGTGGTGCTGGTGAGAGCCTTTCTGTCCTGTGATAAGCACAGAAGGACTGATGAGCTTCTCATGTCGCATTCTCAGAACCTGAGAAACAGCTTGAGTTTCATCTTCCTAATGCCTCTGGCATGGCCCTCTGCTTGCTGGTTGGGAGATGTGGCAGATCAGGTTTCTGCTTTGGCAGTGGAAAGCCATGAGGAAAATGCCCGAGTGGGTTTGGCAGGGGAAGGCAGTCGCTGTGAAGGGACACGTTCCGTTGTTCCCACTGTTGGGAGGTTGAGGAATTGTGGTGGAGCAGGGAGTGAGGCCACTCCTCTTTAAGCCAGTGTTCTGTCTCCCTCTCATGGAAGGGAAAAGCACGGCTTTGCCATTTATCTGAGCACAGGAACAGAACAAGCAAAAGTGATTTGCTAAAATCAATAATTCTCATGTCATCTTAATGCATCTAAAATATTTAAAGGAAATATGTTTAAAAGCTATTATTACGGTTTACATCTACTGCAAGTTTTAAATAATGAATTTGAGAAAGGCTTCTGAAAAATAAGGGTGGTTCTCAGAACCAGGAGGCAAGTCTGGGAACGCAGTGGGCTGCAGGTCAGGAAAGGGTAACTGGAAAGGTGACATCCATCACCCCGCTGCCAGCGGCGGGGTGTTGGTGATCTGCCTCCGCCAGCAGTAGTTATTCTTCTGAAGGGAAAGCCTTCTAAACAAGGCTGTGAATTGGTTTTCATGCTCGCATTGACAGATTGGGAAAGCAGTTTGTTCTACCAAATTTAACAATGATATATCATTATCACAACTTTGGGGGAAATCTATAAAATCAATAAGTTTGTAGCCTGAACAGGATTTGTATCGCTTGCTTGCTGTGCTGGTGTCAAAGCGTGAGCATATGGATTGAGTCACAGCCTGAGATCAATGGAATTTGTGGACAGTAAGCTCAATAACAAGCCTTTCTGAAAAGAAATAGATGTAAAAAGCAAATTTACTAGAGTATAAAAAAAAAGCTAATATCTTTTCCGCGTTGGCTGCAAAGTGCTGTTTGGCTGCCGTTGGCTGCTGGTACTTTGAAAGCTGTCTGGGGTATGTGCTCGCAATGCTGAGTGCTGCTCCCGGCTTCCATGCGTCGCATGTACAGTTGGATGCTTCTGTTTGTAGGGCTTGTATTAGGAAACTCGCCAAGAATAGGAGGAGGGGGGAAAAATAGCCCTTTATATTGTAAACTGAATAAAGAATAAAAACAGTCAGTGTGTCTGCTGGGGAAAGACCATGGTGGCTTTATTTACTTTGTACTGGCAGGGCTTGCTAATGGAGAAAAATAAAAAGGCATAATTAAATAGTTTAATGAATTCGCAGCTCTTTTGTTTGAGTGGGGCTGGGAATGCATGTTCCAGAGGGCCTCACAAAGAGCTCGGCTGGTAGTGAGTTAAAAGTAGGAAATCAGTCCTTTGAAGGCATTTTTATACTTCATTATCCCAGCATGTAAAATGACTTGTACTAAACGATTGAGGATTTTTTTTTTCACTCTCTCTCTTTCTCTCTTCTTTTTCTAAACAAAGGAGAGCATCAGGGCGGCAGGAGCATAATTCCCCTCAGTGTCCTAGAGCCAATAGATCAGCTTGTCAGCAAATTGGTGGGCCTGTACTTATGTTTCAGTAAAATATAGGGCTCTGGGAAACTGTAGTGAACAACGAAACCACAAGCCAACCACCACAGAAACACACACGCTCTAAGAGATCCTGGGGGAATGGGGATGATAACACCTCCCTTTTCACCTCAGTACTTTGCAGTAGGCAGATACTCACTTTTAAAGATTTTTGTGTGTGTGTGTGTGCAGTAAAAAGAATAACGTTACATTTTCCCCCCAGGTTTTTTATTTCTTTCTTGCTGTGGAAGAGTAAAGTGGGATCAGCAAAGGTGGATTTCCTTCCTCAGAGTATGCCAAGTGGTGCTATGAGGGTTTTAATGAAAGTATTAGCATTCCTGGGTACTGCCCAGCTAGTATGTGCTCACTGGGTGGCCGTGGAGGTGGAAGGGTGGCTATGCTGCAGAGCCAGGTGCAGGAACTGCTCTGGCCCTACCTCTGTGTCCCTGCTGTTCCACATCAGCTGTTGACTCTTGCTTTGCAGGGGCTGGTCTTTAGTCTCCACATCTGCAGCATCCCTGGATTATCCTGTCTTGGGGCCGTGGAAGTGTGGAAGCTCCGTCTCCGCTGCCCTGCTAAAGGAGTCAGCTTTGAGCAGCTGCTCGTCGCTGTTGCGCTGGCATTAACGGCGCGGCCGCACTGCACTGCAGGGAGACCCCAAAGTCCTCCTGGGGCTCAGCCTAGCGAAATAATTTCATTAAAACAGAGTACGTTGCAGTGTTGAGTAAGAATATGGGCAATTCCTCTTAAAAAAAGGTGGCAGTGGGAAACCAGACTATATTGAATTTAGGACTGGATCCAAGTACTCTGTATGTCAGAGGGGCCTCGAACAGACTCTGCTTGACTTAGTCGCTGTTGGATCACAAACTTCTATCTCTTGGCATCTTGCAGATGCAGAGGTGGCACTTCAGGACATGGTTTAGCAGTGGCCTTGGCAGTGCTGCATTAATGGTTGGCCTTGAGGAGCTTAGAACCCTTTTCCAACCTAAACAATACCAGAATGCTATGATTAGTCGTTGTGGCCATTTTGGGGTATGGACAGGACAAGGAGGTTGTTCCATGCAGTGGAAGGAAAGACCTGTGAGAAGAAATACCTTTACCAACAAGTGAAGGTTTTACCCCAGCCATCCTTGGGTAAAGCCACTGGCTCTGATGTCACCTGGCCACTGGAGCTGGTCACACTTGTGCGTGAGAGCCAGCTGCAAGCAGCAGGGAGCTTCCCTCCAGGACCTCACCTGGCCCATGGACGGGCATTTACAAAGCATTCCCTGGATTTTACAGCTCGAGTTTGCTTATAAACAACACTAACTGTTTGTTTCTTGTTAAAATTTACCTCATAAACAAATTTTACTGCCTTAGTTCCAGGCAATAATTGTTTAATCCTGACTTTCTCATACCCATAACGCGGTGACTGTAAAGCTGTGGTTGGCACTTTATGGAATTTCTTGGTGCTGTCTCCTGCCACGTGCTGCTTCCAGGGAAGTTTTGTGCCTGGGAGGGGGACCGTGACCCTCCCCACCAACGAGGCTGTTAGTGCGAATGGCATCAAACCAACTGCAGTGCTTTGCTCTGGCTGGAAAGAATTAAAACAGAGAATATCCCCAAAGAAGCCCAAAAGTCCAGAATAAAAGCAGGCTCCTGTTTCTGAAGTTTAACTTTCTGATGTACCACTGAGGCTGTTCCGCTGTTTACAACCCGTGGCACTCTCTCGTCCTTCTTGCTGAGTAGCAGGGAAATGCCGTGGAAGTGACTGCTTATATTGATTAGTGAGACAAGAGAGAGTTAGAGACCCTCAGCACTGCCACTTACAGTGGGCAGGAAACCCAAATTGACCAGTAATAAAGTGTTTGAGGTTGTTTGAGGCGGCTCCTGGGGAAACGGCCTTCTCGGAGTGGGGATGCTGGGGGTGGAGAGCTGTCAATTACCCGTGTTTGATGAGGACTAAGTAAACGTGCTCTTAAAGCAGCCTATTAAATGGGAGAGAAAATGTGCTGGGGCTGGGTTCCCTTTGCGAAAGTACTTTTGCAAAGTTGGAGGAATGGATGTTCTTGGACCCGTGAACAAGCGCTGCCATCAGTAATGAGTGCAAGCTTGGGCTTGATTTTTCTCTCTTTGTTGTGGCCTCCAGTTACAGACAGGAGAGAAGTTGACAATATTGTTAGTCCCCATATACCAGTAGCATAAAAAAACTTAAATGCTTGCTGGAATGTAGAGTATGTGAAAGGAAGGCAGAAGGCCAAGCCAAAACTACTTGGGCTATCACAGGCAAAAGGGCAGCAAGTTTTGAGTCTAGTGGGCAAATAAAACTAAGAATAATCAGTGACAGTGAAAGTCTTGGACACCTAATGTGACAATTATTGGGAATTATTCAGACTCGGAACCTAAAAAATTACATAAATGGAATCTTTTTATCAAGTGCAAATTATCCTAGTGCAGAGGATGGATGACAGGTGTAAGGAACCACCCTGCAGACTGACATGAATAAATATAAAAACACAGCAGAGCACATCGTGACAAAACCAGAGAGGCCAAATCATCAAATAGGATGCAAGTTGTATCAAAATACCAAAAATAAGAATGCTAAGAATGTGAGGAATGGGAAAATAAAGGAAAGTATAGGACCACCATTCAGTGAAGAACAAAGAGAATTTTGAGACAGCCAAAAGTTTCTGTATCTTCCTCTCTTGAAGCTGCCCACGGGACAGCAGTTACTGTAATTATTGCTCTTGCCAAAGGGGTGAGATCTGAGTCCTGAGGAGAAATGAAACAGCTTGAAGTGTCCAAAAGAGCTGCTGTCAGAACTGTTGGTTTCAAAACTCATTAGAAGAACATGTAGAGCCAAAATAAACTCAGAACTAGTGGTGGCTCTTTTTGAAGACTTGCGCAGGGAAAGTGAAATCCTGGAAGGCAGTTCAGTGTCCTGACTTGAGACAGGAGTTATAGACCAGTCTTGTAACCTCCAGTTCCTGCTGAAATTCTGGGAGAAGAAACCAAACTATTTGTGAGCACCTGGAAGATGACAAGGGAATGAATAACAAACACAGACTTGACAGAAAAAATATTGTCTAAGCAACACAACAACTTGTACAGCAGCGTAACAGGTATGGGCAGGGAAGGAGCAATTGCTGTTGTAGATTTCAAATTTAGGGAGGTTTTTGACACTCCTCACATGACTTTATAAGCAAGCTGAGGAAATTTGGTTGAGATGAGTGGTGTAGAATGGGTTGAAGAATCATTTTAGGGCAAACTTGTCACTGTCAGAATGCAAGCAGGTATAAACTGAGTTTTGGCAGGGGTCCGCCCTGACCCTGGGTCCACTGCAGTGTTTGCTTTAATGAGCTGAATCACAGAGTAGGAAATATATTTACTGAGATTTCAGACAACAGAAAGCTGAGGTAGTGAGTACACTCAGTGATAGCAGCACAACTCAAAGTCATCTGACAGGTGGGAGTGATGGCTTGGCAAAACCAGAATTAAATTCTGTAGGGACAACGACAAGATTTTCTTAGGGAAAGTTTGTGATGTGCGCAAAGAATGTAATGTGTTAATAGCCGTGGTTTCTTGGCCAACTGCCCCGGTGGTGGCTTCAAACCTTTTGTTATCCTTCTGCTTTGAGAACAGAATTTATTTTCTACCCGTGTCCCTCCAGTCTGGTTTTGTTTGTTCATTTGGGAGTAAAGTCTGACATATTCCATGAATCCCCCTAGGATCCTTGAATCCCTGTGTTGCATGAAGCCATTCAGTTAGAGGCAGTCAGTGACACTTCCTTACTTACTATTAATTCGTTACAGGCAAAATTCCATCTCTGTTTTTATGATGTTTGTGGTACTGTGGATGCTCCCTCTTTTCCCCTTCACTGCCCCCCAAAAGCTCACTTCAGCAGTATGAAGTGAACCATGCTTGGAGTGTTGTTAAGTAATATTCCTTATTACAAAAAGCACAAGGCTCCCTTTAATGAGAGCTTTAATGCTCCCAGCTCGTGTCACTGTCTGGGGAGCCCCTTTCCTTTGTCCTTAATGAGCACCTCCTCATTTGCACTGTCCCTGGATTTATGGAGGGACAGGAGAAAAAAACTTCAATTTATTATGTCTTAAATGAACTGCTCCCAAAGCAAAACCAAAGAGAGCAGTAAACTGGTGCCTCTGCATTATATAGTTTGATTTTTATGGAGCTGTATTGTGATGTTCTGCCTCACCTAAGCAGGGTGAGCACAGGCTATAATTACCTCTTGTGAACCCCATTTTCTGATAACCTCCCTGGCCTCTCCCTCTTCAGGATGTTGAATCTGTCAGTTAGGGGATTTTATTTGTTCTCACTGATGGAGCTGGATATGGTTAGAAGCAATGAAGCTCATTTGATATCTCATTTACCTGAAAAAATGGGGCTCGCTCCCTGAATTTGAAACAGGAAAAACATTCGGTTTTGTGAATTTTACTCTATTATACTTGAATTCTTTCTGTTAATTCTTTCTCCTTTTGCTCATTCTCACCTTCTCCTGCTCCAGCTGCACTCAGTTCCCGTCTTTGGCAGATATTCCTGCATACCCTAAGAGTTAACTTGAAAGAAAACAGATTTTAATTGATGAATCCCAGTTTTAGAAAAAAGGGCTTTAAGGTCAAAGCCTGCCTATGTAGAGGGAATAGCCAGGCAGTAACAACCGTGTTCCTGGGCTGAGATTAAATCCACGTCTCTTGTGCAAGATGAACTGACGTAATGGTGTTACTCCTTGCTTTTCTGACTTAGGGAAAAATGTACTAATTCCTTAAAGTTTTATTATAATTTAACTTCTTTACAGGAGTGTTTTGGATCAACGTAACTGTGCCTTTGATGTGAACAATTTAAAATAAAATTTGAGGTGTAAGAAGGTGGTTTCATGATGGCGGGGTTTGTTTGTTTGATTTGGTTTTCTTTTGACTTTGGCTCACCTTCGGCTTCCTTGTATTCCAAAATGTGGAGCCACCTAAACCGTATTTTTCAGCTGGATAGCAGCAGTCCAGAACTTTCTGTCTAACCTATGGCTAAAAGCAGAGATCGATAATAAATGGTCTGGTGCCTTCCTGCTTTTGCTGCATGTGAGTGTTTTCTCTGTAGTTCAAGGGTTATAGAAATTATAGTTGACAAATCTCAGCTACAAATAATATTTCTAGCATTTTGCATAAAGTCTTAAAACCTTTTTATTTATTTCCTTTCTTGCAAGAATCAAATAAGAGGCTTTTACATACAAGGGAAGGTTTTTTTAGACTTAAACTTCAGAATATTTTCAATATCTGCAACATTATCTTTTGAATAATAATTACCTCTTATATTAAATTATAAGACAGCAGGATTCAGGATTAGATCTCTGCATATTATTCTAGTGAAGGAAATTATGACAGGGGTCATTTTTTAGAATTATGTAGGAGGGTAAAAGGTCCCAGGCAGCATTAGAAGGGAAGGCGTTTATAATTAAATTGTAATTTAGGCCTATGATTTATAGTTTTCTCAATGAAAAATTTGGTGCTGTAGAGAGATCCTAAGAGGAACTTTAGTGAGATACAACTTAATGAAATAATAAAAAGAAAAATGATTCTGGAATAGACTGTATTGCAGTGGTCCCCCATCAGGATGCTGCAGTGGAGCTGCTGTGCTGTCACAGTTTCCCTTAGAAACTCCCTTTTCCAGGGGTATTTTCCAGGCAGCAAAGTTTGTTTAGGCTGAAACATGGCATGGAAGGTTTTTCAGATCAAGGCGATTTTCACAATAGATACCTTTTTAACTCATTTAGCTCATTAAAACTTAGGGAAGTGTTCTAAACAATACAAGTTGTCAGTTCAGGACAAACCACTGTTTCTTTTTGTTATTGTTAGTCATGAGCTGGAAGAAAACTGTGAGCCTTGTTCTTCATAATTTGTGAAGTCATTAGAGTGTAGATGCTGAAAATCTGCTCTGAAATAGCACCCACTTACCTAGAAATAGCTCATTTCTACCTAATGTGCAGAGGAGTTTGGAGTTTCAGTGTTATTCTGCAGAGCAGATAGATACTGGAATTAAAGAAAAGAGTATTTTTATCGTTATTTGTATTAATTAACGGGCTAAACTCCTCCCGACCATGATGAAGAACTCTTCTACTGGCAGGGAACCATTAATACAAAAAGGTTAAATGGTTTGCCAAAGGTAATTGAGGCAGTCAGTGACTGATCTGACACCAGGAGCCATCTCTGACCTGATCTCCTCTGGCAGTAAAACTCTGCTGGCCTGGTTTGCACACTGGCCAACAGCTCTGGCTTGGCTTAAACCACATTTGGGTTAGGAAGGAATAATTTGGATTAAAAATTACTTTAAGAAAGGGATGTAGGTTCAGACATTGTCTTTTAAACACCAATTTCTTGTGCAAACTCAGCAGCTGTTCCTACAAATGGTAGGAATAAGCTGGGTCAGGCTATAAAAATAGCCTTTCTTTTTTCCTTTTTGCTGCAATTACTTGAATTTTGTGTACAGTTCTAGAAAGCCAACAGGTAAATTTAGAGTGTGGGTTTCAAGATTAGCTCCTGGACTATACTACCTCAGATTAAGGCACTGTATCAAGCCTTCTGGTACTTAATTTTTTTGCAGTTACTTTGAATGCAAGTAAGTACCTGATTGAAATAAATGTACTTCTAAGCACCCTCTGATATAAATGAAATTGTTGAAATTGTGTCTGGGCAAAGTGTGACATTTTCCATGTCACAGAAGGATGGGAAGGAGGACGTGACTTAAAAATATCAGATATGGAACTTCAAAAGAGGGAAGAACAGAAAGATCCTGAACCAGCGAAATTCTCTCGTTTTCCCTCTGAGAAAGTTGCTGAGAACTCAGGACCTCACTGCAGGTCCAGCAGGGCTGGGAGGGGAAGGGTGGGCTCCCCGAGGGGCTGAAGAGAAACCAGCACCGAGGTAGGGAGGACCTGCCTTTCTAATGATTGATATTTGTATTTTAAACATTCACTTGAAAATTATCCAAATATCTGTTTATTTAACTTGTGCACAGAATCCTCCGAAGTATCCAAATTTAATGAGGAAACAATCAGATTTTTAAAAGCTGTGTGTTCCCGTAATGAATATTTAGGAATGTTAACAAATAATGTTAAGTCTTGGAAAAAAAAATGTTAATAGCACAGATTGTTCTTTGGTTTCTGGGTAAACAACAGCTACTTTAGAATTTATCTAAATAAAGAAGTTATGCCACAGGCTCTAGGATTTTCAGAGGCATATTTAGTTTTTTATTGTGTCAAATTAAAAATAAAATCCAGGGTAGCCTTTTCTTTTCTGTTTTCCAAGCTAACTTGAAAAAGAAAAGGTTAAGACTAATACTTGAAAAAAGGGTTATTTCACCCTGAAGAAGAAAACGTTTTTCTTCTATTTGCAGAAAATGATTCTTTTCCCTGTAGTTCTGCGAGCATTGCTTGCGGTAACTGTTGATTATGGAAACATTTGTTGGCGATCTCGGTTTTTAACCCCCTGGCTGCCCTCGGTGACGGTGCCGTGTTCGGCTCCTTTGTGTGAGGCGCGGGATGCGGCAGCGGCGCCTTTGTTCCGCGAGAAAGTCGCTTTGATAACGAGAGGAGCGGGGGATGTCCCAGCGGCCCCGAACCGCGTTACCGAGCGCGGGGCACCTTTGGTGCGGCAGGGTCGTTCCCCGCGGCCCGGCCCGGCTGAGGGCGGCCCGGCCGGACGCTCCCGCAGCCCGGGGCCGCCCCGGGCACCTCCGCCGGCAGCTGGCGGCCCTCGCTTCAGCGTTTGCGGCTTCGCAGCCTTGTGTCACCTCGCACAGGGCCTGCAGGGAACGGCTTCCCAGTGCCAGAGGGCAGGGTTACAGGGGATAGTGGGGAGAGATCCTTCCCTGGGAGGGTGGGCAGGCCCTGGCACAGGGTGCCCAGAGCAGCTGGGGCTGCCCCTGGATCCCTGGCAGTGCCCAAGGCCAGGCTGGACATTGGGGCTTGGAGCAGCCTGGGACAGTGGAAGGTGTCCCTGCCCATGGCAGGGGGTGGCACTGGATGGGCTTTAAAGTCTCTTCCGACCCACCCCATTCCCTGTGACTGAATTTTGGCTCCCAGCGCCACACGAGGCCATTCCGATGCCGCTTTCCTGCCGCCGTTCTTCCGCTGTGAGGGGGGCCCAGCCTTCAGACCCCGCAGAAGCCCTGTGGGTGGGCACAAGGGACCCCAGAGGGACAGTTCCGGGGGACGCCGGTGGCTCCGGAGCGGTGGGAAGGCTGCGCCTCCGCCTTGCTCCTCCTGGGAGCGTGGGGAATGGCCGGGCCGAAGCCGTGTCCTTGGTGTGGGCAGGGAGAGCCACGGGGGGTTTAGGTCAGGAAGGGGCGAGTTCCTGCGTGTGAGTGGGAGAAGCTGGGACTAGGACTGCGCCCAGGAAGAGGGGCGTGAGTGAAGCACGGAAGCGCCTCTTCAAACACCGGGATTTTTGCTGCCTCTGCCGCTGGCCGAGGGCCGGGCGAGTCCCTGAGCCCGCAGCGCCGGCTGGGCACGGCCCCAGGAGGGTGCTGAGAAATCACCGCCGTGAAAACCAGTTAGGAACGTATTAAATGCTGTGAAATGCTGCACTTCAAAGAAAAAAAAAAATTCCAAGTCTGAGGTGGCTTAGACTGGATACCCAAAATTAATAGACATATTTGACCTTAATCTGTCTTCCTGGACAAGTTTAATTATAGCAATTTCTTAACTTCAGCTCAAGATCTTGTTTTAGAAATGTTAGTGTTCTCTGAATGTGTGGGGTTTTGTATTTAATATCACCGTGTTTTCTAAGGAAAGGCAAAAATCTGCAAAAATTGACTGGACTGGAATCACCCAGGACTTTAGAGATGCCCATGATTAATTTCTTTTTCTAAATAAATTATATAAATAATGTTTCTGAGATAAGATCGAATTGGGGGTGAGGAAGAAGAAACTAGAAATACTGTTTTGGAGCAAAATTTAAAAGGGAATTTATTTTGGAATTATTTTATTCCTTTTGTGATCACAGCCTGTCCTGGCAGCAATCTTTCAATGTAAACCATTTGGAATGAGCTGATGATTAAAACCTGATGATGTACGTGTTGATTTACACCAACTGGAGTCATAGCATTTGTTTTAGCCTTTATTTTTTTGTCTTATATAACTTAAACAAAGATGTAAAGGTTGTGATATCACTGTGTAATTTGAAATATAAATATTTGGAAATGCAAAATGTGCTACCACACAGCCATATGTGTGTAGTAGTAGTACATCCTAATATGTACCATCAGTAGTACCCGTTCTGTAGTTACTGTAGCTTTTTAGCTTTCTTTTCCGTGCCTCAGTCCTGCCTGCAGCATCGTGGTGGAGTTTTACTCTGCCCCTGAAGAGCTCCAGACACTGTGACCCACAAAACTGTTCAAAACTAATGACTGGTAGGAACAGAGGCTTTGGGTCAACTCTGGTTTTTCTTATTTGTTGTATAAAAATGCATTTCTGATTTTCTAGAAGTTTTTAAGGAGATATTTTATCTCTTACACAATAGATACGATTTTACCATGTTTTACTCTATTTACAAGAAAAAGCTGAAAATGCAAAATTTTAGACATGAGCAGCATCTCTATTTTCATAAATTTGACACCTTTTATATGAAATAATTTCAGGTTTTCTATTAAAATGGAAAGAAACCATCAGTGCCTTAGATTGAAGCCTCTAAGAAAGCAGTTCTGAGCCATGCTGATGGTGTAGAAAAACTCCTGGGTTAATAAATAAAAAAAATTAAACTGTTTTCCTCTTTCTTTCCATGGGGCTGGTTTTGTGAGTGGGATTCTAACAGAGCAGAAGGACTCGTTGCTTGAGTGCACTTACTTTAGTTCCACATCTTCCCCAACTCCAGGAACTTGAACTTGTCATTATCAGCCCCAGAAGGTCAATGCATTACCCAGGGTAGCGGCTCTTTCATGTGGCCTTTCTGAGGAGGGAAAAACCAGCTTTTAATCTTGGCTTTTATAAAACACTGTGTGTACTGGATACATCCTAACTTGTCATTTCCTCGTGTGTTTTAGTGCTGGGGGAGATCTGGAGATGCTTTGTGATGCCACACAGATACACACGTCCGCAAAAGGCCTAATCTGAAGTGAATCTTCTATAAATAATAAACAACAAATAGGCTCCTTTTAGTTATATTAGCCCCAAAATAGGTCATGTACATTTGTTTTAAATGCAAACTTAACAATAAAGTAAATTCCCTAGGTGGAGAATTTGATGTGTTTGTGCAAATTTTCTGGACATAGTACAAAAAAAAAGCCAACACCTATATTTTACCATTTAAAATATTTATACATTGTCTTTTAAAGTCCTGTGTTTGAAATACTGTTTATAATAAACTCCCTAGGAGAGAACTAATAGTCACAGGTAAACACTTGCCATTTGTTACTTGAACACAAAGTAATCTTTAACTTTTTAAACAGAAACTTAGTGTTTCCCATTGCTACCAGAGAAGTTGTCACCTTTGTCAGCCTCCTGTTCCAAATATTTTGATTTTTTCACTCGTGGTCCACATGGTATTGGGGTTCCATGGGCTTCTCAAGGAAGGCGATGAAGGAGAGCGAGCCTTGTGTCACTAGGCTTTGTCCCTCTGGGCCTCCACTGGAAATATATGAATATAGTTTTCAAATAAAAAAAGGCTGTAGAGGCTGCCTAGGCCATTCTGTTCATTCTCCCTCAAATATAAACCCCAATATGTTAAATTCTGTGGTAACTGATAAAGGAAGGAATATCTGAGGAACAGGTGATTTATTGTGGTTATCTATTGTAATTTTCCTACTATTTCTGCCTAGTACAGCTGTGTCTGGGTTTTAATTGGCATCTTTAAGTGCTTCGATAATACAAATAATATATATAGGGTGTCTCACAGTAGAACTAGACAAAGGTAAAATGCTAAAAATTGTAGTGCCACACTTTCCAGCTTGTGTTGTTCCACGGAGCGAGGCGGGATCTGAAGTTGTGGCATCAGCCATTGTAACCCACATAATTTCTCCGTCCCTATTCATTTTCATCCCAGAGATGCATTGTAAAAGTGTAAATCCATCACTAGATAATTTTCAGTTCCATTATTTACCAAAATGAATAGTTAAGCAAGTCATTGTTATTAGTGGGATGCTATTGTTGTTTTGCAGAGATAGGGCCTGCCAAGGGCTTGAGTGATGTGCACTTGAGTGTTCTTTCAAGATCCTTGTACCTGTTTCATTTGGGAGGAGTTTCACTCATGTAAAATCAAACAGAAACAATTTTAGTAGCCTCTGAAAAGAGAAGAAGGGAAAATGGATATTAATGAACTATTTAATATTCTGCTGTGGCAGAGATGCAGTGATTTTGCTGTTGACACTTTTGCATGGAATTAAAGAGATCTGGTGGTTGTTTTACTCGTCTGTCTTTGTTCCTGAAAGACTTTTCAGTGTCATCAGATTTGGTTTTGTAACCTGGGAGAGATTTTACAGACATGCAGGCAAGAAAAAAAAAGCACTTCTTTTTCATGAAATTCATTGGTATTCAAAACATGGTCCTTTGATGAATTAGAAATTTTGGCTAAAGCTTTAATGAGATTTTTATTTCCTGAACTTATGTTGGAAAACGTGTGAGCTTCACAATTCACAATTCTGAACAAGGGTGGGCTTGGTTTTTCTGTTCAAGAGTATTTCTGGCTTGTTGTTTATTTCTCAGTATTGTATTGATTGGTGAGTTGAGAAGTTCATGATGAAGGTGGAAGAGTTTAGAGCTATGGATATTTACTTTGTGATGCATAACGGGTGGGGAGCCTTAGGCTCGTGGGTGCAGGAGAACCTGTGGGACCTCTGCCAGAGGAATCTGCAGCAGTGGCTGTCTCCTGTTTTCTGCCTCACCCTCTGAACCACAGCATGGGGCAGTAGCTGTAAGTGCCCTGAAGTTCCTGGCTGCTGAGCCTGCGGGGTCTCTGGCTTGGGCCTGACACTGGTGTTTTCCACATCCTGAGCTGCGAACACAGACTGGCAGATTTACATACTGGCTGCATAAATGGAACTAGATAACCGCTTGTGTTTTTTTCATGGTTAGTAGAATCTTTCACTGTGTGGGTGGTTACTGGGGACAAGTAATTTGGAAAGCTTTCCAGAAGCTGTCATTGAGTGGTCTTAGATTTTATAACATTCCTTGTGTTCCCGTGCTGTGCTACGCACAAACATTCTCCTGACTCAAGAACATTGGAGTGATATGACTTACCACATTTTGAAACTCACGTGTGTTCCAGCATGTTAAAAGTATTAGGAATATTCAAGTTATCATTGTACTTTGTCTTTTCATTTACTTAAAATCAAAGGTTTTTTCCCATCGCTTACAGAAACGTTTGGTGTTAACTGAAAAGAAGGATGTATCAGTACATGGGCTTAGCTGTTATGGAAGCTTTTTGTTAGTCATATGGACAAGAAGAAATTCTGTTTGTTCACATCTAACCCCAGCTAAATGTGTGTTTTCCATTTCTTTGTGCCAGCTACTTTCTGGATTTATCCTGAACAAGAAGAGGAATTACTGAATTAACGCCCAGGCAGTGAGTGTCCTGTGTTAGATGCTACAGTCCAGAAGTCCTTCATAAATGGTGAGTAAACCTCTAGTTTTGGATTTCCACAATGAGTTTTTAGCTTTATTTCAATGAGTTTTAGGTCAAAGCTGTCCACTTTTCAGCTCTCAGTCTGGAGATGTGTGAATTGTGGCCACAGTGTGAGTTGGAGTCTTTGCATGTAGGTTATGGAATTCTGTATTTTCAGAACTTATCTCTATATTTGAGCATTGAAGGCCTATTCCAAAAATAATAAAGGTAACAATAATTGTGATCTTTATAACTTTTTCTGGGCAGCTGCAGCAGTCAGTGGTCTGTCTGTGTGAATGGCTCCAGGATACGGAGGTCTGAACAAGTAGTTTTGGGAGGAGAAGGTTTTGTCTGCACTCTTACACTGTCTTGGGAGAGGAATTTCTGAAAATGTGATGTAAATGCAAATCTGTGTTTAAAAATACTGAAATGCCTGTGTGCTAATGCTGGTTGCTTGCTATGGTATGTTTGGGGTAAGTTTGCTGATGATGCAGTCAGTGTAATTTTATTTTGATGTATTCAAATACAAGATGCAATATTATTTGAGAGTATAAGATCTTTCTCTTCATTATCTAGCGCTAAGCATTGCTGTGCTTCTCTGTTGTCAGTGTTATGGTAGGCTACTTGCATGTTCAATTTTGGCCAAAATAACCTGAATCGGGGAGGGGTGGGAAAGAAGAAGGTGCTTGTAGACAGGTTTGTGGAATCACTGCAGCAAGTTTTAAATGATGTATGAAATGAAAAATTCCTGTCTGATGCAGTGGGTGAACAGAGCCATTGATGTCTGTGAAATCGCTGCTGTGAGAGGCTATTTCAGAGACTCACAGGGTGGTTTGGGTTGGGAGGGACCTCAAAAATCATCTTGTTCCACCCCCTGCCATGGACAGGAACACCTTCCCCTAGACCAGGTCGTTCAAGTTTTTCTAATAATATTTCAGAAATTCCAAGTTTTAATTCTGTATAAAACTCTTCTGCTTTTGCAAGGCAGAAGTCTTTCACAGCAACAAAATTCATTAGAAAAATCTTTCAAGATGGTGCATCAATAAATATCCTAAGGCAGTTTTCTAGGTTTGTGTGGGTTTTTGAGCCTGAGCAGCACTACTTTACAGAACGCCATGTGGGTGTGAGGGTGGTGGTGAGAATGCTTTGAACTGTCCTAAAGTGAGAATTTAAAAAGTTTAGTGATGGGATTCAAGATCAGGAGTCCAGTGGTTTGTTTGAGAGGTGTAGTGGGTATAGGAACTGGTGCGGAGTAAGAGTGATACCCACTGGAAAACCAGGGGAGCAGGGTTTGGGGGGAGGGATGGATTTGCATGGCTGATACAGAGCAGGAACTCCAGGGCAGCAGTGGAGACAGAACATTCTCTTTTTCCAGCTTAGTCACCCAAACTGTCCTCTTGCATTTCATGATGTGGCTCCTGTGGGGAAAAATAAGATGGTTTCAGTTATAACAGACAAGGATCCAAAGTAACATTATCTTGTTTAGTCAAACATCTGTATTTCCTAGCAATCAAGTTTGATGCATCTGTGCCAGTCTGAAAATGTAGTTTTGAGAGTTTAAGGAATGTATGCACAGGTAACTGCATACACTTTTGCATGTTAGTTTTATAGATGTTCTAGAAGTAACCTTTCAGCACCCTTTCTGTGTAGTCTTTGCATATTTAAGTCTCCAAGTCTCTTATCAGAGAATTTTGTTATGTTTTTAAATTGCCGGTGGTTGGGATTTTTTACTTTGATTTGTTATTATTGAAAACAATACTGGAAGAGAAAATAGTTTTTATATTGTGCCATCAGGTCCTGTAGAAAGGAGAACACAGTGTCTAAAAAAATTGAGAACACTTTCATAAATCCTGCTTTGTTATTTAATTTTTCTTTTTTCTTTTTTTTTTTTTTTGGCATGTTCACATTGTGTTTCTGCTCTCTAAAAGCATGGACTTCCAGCTCTGCTGTTGTGCTGTGCTGATGCAAGCAAGCTTTTCAGTGGTTAGAAAGAAAAAAGATAAGAGAACAGCATATAGATGGCTTTTAAAGCTAGCAGCTGATTTGTTTGTTGTCATGATGGTCAGTATTGCCCTTTTCTTAGTTCCTCAGTATTGTTTCCTTCAATGTCTGGGGCTTCTGAGTTGCCTGACTGATCCACCCAGTTTCCCAGCTGGTGAGCTGTCCTGTCAGAACAGAAGTGCAAAACCAGTGAAGTGATGAACCAAACCCCTAAATTCACTCATGCCAGTCATGCTCTCGCACCACCCCAGCTCCTCATGCCCTCCTGTCTCCAGGTCTCCCAAACCAGGGTCCCAGTGTGTGCTCCAGGAATCCCAGCCTGTGTTTGGCTGGGCCATGGCACTGTCTGGTTCCAGCCACAACTTCTGTGTCCTGTCTGCTTGGCTTGGGGTAAGCCTTGGAGAAGTGACTTCCTGGTTTAGGGATGGGGGAGCAGGAGCTGTTCCTTCCATCTCTCCAGCTCTTCCCCCTCTTTCTCTGGTGCAGTAGTTGACAACTTCCGTTGTGATAATGCTCTTCTCCTCGGACCTGCCTCTTCCCAAACTCATTTACTGTAGATTACATTTTTGTATGTGTTATTACAAATACTAATTAGACTTTGCTTTACTGGAAACGGAGGGGTTTGGAATGCATATACTATGGAAAAAAAGGAAATAAGGAGTTAAGTGATATTTGCAGGGCAATTATGTAGTAGTCTGTGATAAAATAAGAAGCAATAGCATGAATAAACCAAATAGTCAACCATTGTTTTTTACTGAAATTGTTCGACACAGTAAAGGACTCTGCTTGGTTACTGCAAAGCAGTAATACTGAATCTGAACACAGGTTTTCACCAAATTTGGGTGTGGATCTTAGTCTCTGAAAAATACCTACAAAAAGGTGCTGCAAGCCTGTCCTTTCCTGAGTCCTGCAGAGCAACCAGCACTGTCAGCCCATGGAAAATGCTTTTTGCAGCAGATTGGTTGTAAGAAGTGTCGTGCAGTAAGAGTGTTTGTGTGCCTAAAGTGAATTTATCAGGTGTCTGGAAGTTACTTGTTCTTCAAAGATCAACCTTCTTTTATACATCTTATTTGTAACTCTTCTATATAAATTACCTGTGGTTTACTGGAATTGGGCTGAAGACCCAGTGCTGGGAGATGCTGTTAATGGAGTTAGAGTTTGGGATGTTAAATAGGAAGAACTGCATAACTTTAAAGAAGTGATGACAATAAGATGAAATCTAATAGATTCAAGTAAGAATGGCTTTTCTGCTGGCTGGAAGGATAGTGTTTTCTTGGGAGGAGGGGGCAGGAGATGACTCTGGTACAACTGTGCCACCAACACGATGTGTTTGTGAAAAAATCAAGTGCCACCCTCAGACATGCGAAGGAAAAAGTAATTCCAGAGAGGTTTGCAAAATACTGGTGCCGTTGTAATAGCAAATGGCAGGAGCTTATCTATTTACAGAGGAAAAATGTGAAATCAGGACTATCTCTTAGGGAACAGTGCAGGGGGATCTCTGGATCTCATCATTACTCAGGGCTGGAACAATTAACACCGAGCCAGGACTTTGTTTTTTTCTTTAACAAGGAAAGGACAATGGGTCATTTCTCCCGATGATGCTCTTGAATGCATTTGAGATAAGTGATTTGGTAATCTGACAAATTGGAAGAATAACATGAAGATTACTTTTTTCCCCCCTACTGAAATGTGTTAGAGCCACTATGACACTGGTAGCAGGTGAAAGAAGAAAACAGTTCTTGAACTCTTTGCTAAATTGATACACTAATCAGAGTGCCTTTTCCAGAAAAGAAAGAAGAGCCCCATTTTGCCTGGACTCTATCTTTGCTATTTTCCTTTTTCAGAAATAGAAGATTAGGAGGTGTCTGCACCGATGTGATAAAACGTTCCCGTGGAATTGTATTGTATTTTTGCTTTGAGTTGCTGGTGAAATGAAGTTGTTGGCTTTCAGTGCTGCTTTGTTTTTGACCCCTTTTTGTGAATTCTCTGAGGAAAGAAACATATTCCCATCTTTTATAGTAATCAAATTTATCTGGCATCTCTCAGCCTCTTGCATTACTTATGCTACAGTTGACCAGCCTTGGGAAGGCTTTAGCGGGTTTATTTATTTATTGTTCTAAAGTGAAGGTTTTTGACTTGAGGTCCCCACATAGTCCATGGGGATTTGAAGAGAAAAAAATGAAAGTGCTTTCTGCCATTATTTTGATACAGTTATTTTCTGTGAAACTGTTTAAAAATACCCCAGACTACCCAAAACCTAAACAAAGTCCCCCATTAGTCCCAAACCCCCAAGAAACATTGAGAGAAAGAAAAATTTGATTATCTTAGTTGTGTTGGAAATTCAACTTTGTCAACTTTCTTTTGTATCTTCTGTTTCTTTTGCTGTTTTTTCATCAATTTATTTCTATGGTTGAAAAAACTAAAGTTTGATTATAAGGGAAATCTGGGGTATCATCAATTATTTTGCTTTCAAATATGATTTATTTGACTAACAACCTTAAAAGCTGGGACTGATTTAATTTTATTTTATGCTCATGAAATCCACAGAAGGCTGACCGGGCCATTTTCCTCGTCTTCTGCTTTGTTAGTCCCACATGGTATTTCCTCTCTGATTCCTTGATTTTATAGAATTTTTCTTTGAGGAGTAAACAATGATAGTGTGAAAATGTTCATATTATGTTTCAGATGTATATACCCATGTAGAAGGTTTTTTTATTGCAGGAGAAAAATCAAATCCTTGTCACCTAAACTGCTAATTATGTTTGATAAATGTATGGTATATGTTTAATGCAAAGAGAATTTAGGAAATAATACACCTTGTGTAATTACAGCGACCGAGCTACTTCCATCAATCTAATTTTTCTGATTCAGGTTCATTTGCATTGCATTATTTTCATTAAATGAGCTTTCAGTGGAGCCCTGCTCTTTGTCAAGAAGAAGAATCAAACACTGAAATATTTCAGCGTGCATCAGTCGGGTGTGCATGTGGGGCCCGGCTGCTCCCACGTCCCCATGGCCACGCTCGGGCCCCCTGTACAGCCCTTTCTGCCCATTAATGCAACACACCCAGCTCACCCAGTGGGGCACTGCTCTGCCACTTACACCAGCCCAGGAGGTCTGGTCATTCTGCTCCCTCATCCCTTCTGACACCCAATGGCTGCTGCTGATCCCAAATGACATTCCAGTGATGGTAATTAGTATCCCAGCAATGGAGTAACTGTGTAAAGATAACAATCATATATTTCCCTGTCTGTTCCTCTGTATCCTTGCACATTTTCTGTCCTTTCCATCTCTGCAGCTCTTGTGTGCTGACACTTTTTCACCATAATGCAGCGGGGGAATTCTCCAATCTGATATTTAGTGAAAACCAGCCTCCCTCACTCCCCCCACCCAATTTCCAAGCTTCCAATTAAAAAAATAATAATTTGGAGCCCCACTTCTAGTCACAATGCTGTTAACATTTAGTGTATGTAGTTGTAATTGTTATTTAAGGTGAATATAAACTTAGGTTAGTGTATATATGATTTTATGTAATAAGTTTCTTAGAGTTACCTGCCATGGATAATTTTCCATTTGTTGCTCTAGAACGGACTTGCTTTTAAAGATGGGGCATTGATATTACGTTGGTAATTTAATGTCTGAGAGTTGAAATAAGTTAGAGAGAGAAAGCAGACTTCATATTTGACAATATCTTTCTATGCAGTATCCAAACCTGTTCTCTGCTCTCCCGGTGTGTCTCTGAGGGTGGGCAGACACCCCGATCAGCCACAGAGTGCTGGAGCTTGTTTGCTGGCACCTGCCTTTTGTGCTTTTCATATGAGTGAATTTAGGATCACTTCTAAATACCTGCAATCATAATATTTAGACTATGTTAATTTGCTAATTGCATTAGGAAACATTTTTTCATCTGAAGGCAATGTGTTTGGTGATGCCTGTGAGAGCAGCACATTTACAGAGTGC
This sequence comes from Coloeus monedula, assembly GCF_965178545.1. Classification (NCBI taxonomy): domain Eukaryota; kingdom Metazoa; phylum Chordata; class Aves; order Passeriformes; family Corvidae; genus Coloeus; species Coloeus monedula. The sequence continues at coordinate 20,521,099 of NC_138793.1, forward strand.
CCTCGGATGGCGCTGGGAACGGTGCTGAGCTGGCAGGCAGGGCCCTGGGGAAAGGGCAGCTCCTCCTGGCTCATGTCTGTTCTCTGGGATCTCCTTTCAGAGTTCAGGAGCATAAAAACTTTGGAAATGGGAAAAATGTGTCCTTTGTTATAGTTGTAGCACACAGATTGAAGGAGTGCTGGGAGAGGGACAGGAAGCGAAGGTTTTGGCTGATGGCAGACCCTCATCCTGGTGACCACTGTTCGACTTCAGTTTGCCCTCCTCAAGGCACAAACTTCTAAACTGATTCTCTAAATACCACCAGCTGTCTTCGTATTGCAGCAAATTTGGTCCCCAGCCCCTTCTTCAAAAGAACCCAAAAATGGCCTCTGATGGGAGAAGCAGAGAACAGGAGGTGGCCCAGTTTGCCATAGCAGAGCTTTGTGGCATTGTACAGGTGTGTGACTGGGAGGGAGGAACAAACAGGGCTCTGTTGCTCTCCTTGAAAATGAATCAGTTCATCTTTGTATCTGGAAATAACATTTTCTGAAGGTCGCCCTTAGTTACATCTCCCATATCTGTGTAGTAGGTTAACATCCTGCTTTACCCTGATTCAAAGCAGTGTTGATCATAGAGCAGATTTATGGCTTTTCCTTGTCTGGGAATCAGTGTCGCTTCTCTCAGTTAAACACGCCCCTCCCATGGGACCCTTTTGGAAGAGTCCATCAGACAAGAACGAAAAGTTGTTTTTTTCAGAATAGTCCTATTCAGTTGCAGATTAAAGTTTGGAGAGTTTCCTTTAAGGGACACTGACTGCAGCTTTCAAAGAAGCAGAGGATATTCCACATACCTTCACTTGGTGTAGTGATTATTGTTAGTAAAGACTTTTTCCCCTTAAAATAGCTGGAATTTATTAAGTCCGATTCATGGGTGAGAAATCTGTGAACTGAGTGTAAATTGTTAAGTCTCAGGACTAGTTAAAAATAGTTCATCATGTGTGTTAATTCTCAGCAAAATAACAAAAAAAGTAAATAATTTCCATTAGTTTAATGGAAATGAGATAATGGCACAGTTTCTCCAGTGTGTTATAATTACACAGTTTATTTGAAGAATAATATTCTAGAGTACTCTGAAGAGCTCCATATGGTTGTTACTACTGTAAACAGTCATAATTATTAAAGTAGGTATTTTCAGGTCTGCATAGTCACTGTGAATTGTTAAAACTCCTGCACAAGACATCTGATTTTAATTTTTTTTTTTTTTAAGCTTAAACCAATAATTTTCAGTTGAAGAGAAAATGTGGAAAGTAATTGCTTATCCAGATCAGATAGCCTAGAATAACTTGAACTTTTCCAGTTTCTTAGTGGTGTGCAACAGCTTTGCTGATGTGTGTGTTTGGTCATGAACTCACTGCAGTTAACTCAACAACCCACTCTGTTCTCTGGGGGTAATTAAAATGTGAGGAACTCAGTTCCCTGCTCCAGGAGCAGGGAGCAGCAGTCTGGGGGTGAAGCTTTGGCCACCCCCGATCCTTCACAAGAACATGAGAGGAACTCTCTAAAGTGCAGCTAATGGATTATTTCATTGATTATAGAGTTGAAGGCCAGGAAGGAGTGTTAACCCATCTAATCTGACATTCTGGCTAACACGTGCCATTGAAATGAGCCCGGTTAATTCTGCATTAGGCCTCAAATCTGTGTTTGAATAGTCTATATTGTGCTGGTTCAGCTTGTGTTGATATTTCCAGGAGCAGAGTCTGTTCTTCCCTCACTGCTCAGTCAGACATTGCAGTGTAAATCTCTGTGTTGGAATTTCCTCAGCTTCGGCTTCTGGACTTCTCAGGCCACGACATTCTAGATTTGTCAATCATCTCATTCTCACAGAACCCCAGACTGGTTTAGGAGGGAAGGGACCTTAAAGCTCATCCAGTGCCACCCCCTGCCCTGGGCAGGGACACCTTCCACTCTCCCAGGCTGCTCCAAGCATTGTCCAGCCTGGCCTTGGGCAGCACTGCCAGGGATCCAGGGGCAGCCACAGCTGCTGTGGGCAAAGTTCTGGATAGTTTCTACCCATGGCTTATTGATAGATTATTGTGCAAACAGGTTAATTAAATCTTCTATTGTACTAAAAAATAAGGGAGCAGTTTTATCTTTCCCAACACTGTCAGCCAAACTTGTTGTCTCATCAAAAATAAAATCTGGGTGGTTATTGTCTCTCAAAATCCTGGAATTTTTCTCTCTGTGTCATTGTACCACGATGAAAGAAATTAGCTCTGTGACTACTTTGGGGGCTTTAAGTTTGCCATTAAATATATTTCAGTCTAAACAGAATAATGTATTTGTTTCTATTTTTGTATAAAACAAAATATACGTGTTATTGTTTAGACAAAGACATTGAGGCTCTCTCTTCTGTCCTATTGTTTAATTACATCTCCAGATTTCTTGGTGTCTTTGATGCTGTTGCAGAATTAACTACCTGTGTAACAAGGAAAATATTTTGTAACATTAGAAAAACTCTGTGAGGGAAGAAAACGCTCAGTAAGCTTTTTCAATGATCTCCAGAGAAAGGCCTGGGAAAAATAAATTACTTTCTAAAATTTGGGATGCACATTTAAAATGTGATCTGGCAATATTATTGGATTATATGAATTTTCTTTTTAATTGGTTCAATTTTATTGAACTACTTGAAGTTTTAAGCTATATGGTATTTCTGCTATTTGGATGTTATTAAGCTTCCAGTTCAATTAGCTTATGGAGCAATTAACAGGGTGTTAGCAGGTGATCTAGCAGATGGATTAATCGCTGCCATGGTCTGGGGTAGAGCTGGGAGGGTAAAGGCACCTCTGATCTGGGCTGTGCACGGGGCTGACCTGTTTGCTTCTGGTTATTAAATAACTGCTGTGATTGACTCTTGTATAAAATAACTTAATACTTCAATTTTGAGGCTTTATTTTAAAACAGATTGTCTTGTTGGTTTAATTGGACTTGGAAGTGTGTGTTTGGCAAAAATTGCAGCCTTTTCAATCAAATTTTTCAGGCTAATCAACTATAGTTTTTACCCAATCGATCACTAAGAAAATAGTGTTGTTTACGACACTGAATAGATTTTGCTTTAAAAAATATATGAATCAGTAATTCAGAGAAATTAAAATCCTAAATGCCATAAAGTATATCTATGTGGATGTAATTGATAATGCCTTCAAAATTAAAAAAGCCTTTATAACAGTTTCCTTATCTGGTATTGCAGTTTCACTGCTGTTCACCAGCAAACCTGATTTTATAACTAAAAAAATTAACTGCAAATCCCTCTGAACTGTGGTGTTGGCTTTGGTACAGGGCATGAAATAATTTTTCCATCTTACCCCGCCGCTCTCCGAAGGTCAGCCTTTCAATTGGGCTGTTACTGTCTTGCTGCAGAGTTTCCAAGCTACGTTAATTTTTGGGCTGCCATTGATGGATGGAGCAGTTGGAATTCTGACACGCAGCAGCCTGACTGGAATGACCTGCAGAGGCAGATGTCGGCCTCTTATTTCATGCCCGTTTGTCAGAAAGAAAAAACAGCTTTTTTTTTTTTTTTTTTTTTTTTTGAAGCATTCCTGCTTTTCTGCACAGAGAGAGCACTTGTGGGGTGGGTGTGCTCTTGATACACATACATAGAGTGGCCTATAAAAAATCACATTTATTTATCATTGCTGGAAAACCTGGTGAAGTCTCTTGAGAATTTATCAGTGCCCAGTATCAAGGATGTGCATATTCCGGTATTTTCTGTGCTGCAAACCAGTGTGCAAGAATAGTCTTGAGAATTTATTATTTCATAAAAAGGTATTATTTTGCCCACAGATAAGCTGAGAAAATGCACATTGTTCTTTTGTGGTACCTGGGAATTTACAGTTTCAAAAGAATTTCATTTGTGATCTGCTTTTGCAGATTCATGGTACATCAGGAAGATTTTATGTTCCTTGTCAAAAATTTCTCCATGAGGATGACACAGACCCTTACTGGGTGCACCCGGCTGCTCCTTTCATGTGAGAGCCAAATCCTCATCCAGAAATTAACTCAGGGAGTTTTTCATTAAAATGTAAAAATCAATTTAAAGGACTGATGCAGAGAGAAAAAGCTGAACTTTCCCAGTTGGCTTGTACAGAGTCCTGAGGGAGAAGTAATTTATTTGGTTGATATGGGTAGAAAAAAATGGAAATACTTAAATTAAAGAATGAAAAATCACTGTAACTGTCAGGGTTAAATGTGAGCAGATCTCAGTGAAGCCTTTGAGTGCCTGTCCTGCCTTTGGACTCTGCCAGGGTCATGGAGGGAAGGAGTTCTGGGGTGATTCTGTCACCTTAATGGAGTGAATACAAGTTTTGCCACTGATTTTGATAGGATCAGAATTTTACCTAATGAGCTTTTCTTTATTTGAGATTGCTCTCCTTTCCTTAACAAACTTTAAATTCTTAGTTTTAATTTTGGAACTAAGTCTTTGTTTCTAAAATTCACAGAGGACATAGAAAACACATAGGAAAAAAAAAAAAGAAACATAACTTACATCTTGTGGTCTAGTTGGAATCACATAAGAGTCAACACATAAATCATAAAGGTATGAAACAGTTGTGCAAATCTGCAGATAATAAACAAATCATAATGTGGGTGGGTCCAGGTCCATTTTAGTGACAAACCCAAGTAATTTTTAAGGTGATCTTGTGTCATTAATGTACATTTTAATACTCGATAATGCAAAGTTGTGCCTTCATTTAAAAAAATAAAGAACTGTAAGTTGGGAAAATAGGAAAAGAGCAGGAGCCTGATCTGTGTATAATGTAAATAAATAAAAGATGTGTGTTTTTTGCAGCATGTGTCCTTGTCTGCTAAAACAGCATCTCTAGAGATGGTGTGATCCCTGTCACTGAATGCCTGGAATTTCAAGGCTGGATATTTTTAAGGTTTTTTTCCTGTGTAACTGGAATAGCTAAAGTAGAAATGTGGGTTTGGTGCAGAGATTATTGCATGAGTTTCTTTGTTTGCTGTTCTGTGGAAGACAATATTGTAAGGGTTGACTCTTCTCCTAGGTGCCAGCCATCTTCAATTTCTTGTGTCTTTCAAAGTGAAAGCAGAAAACAGGGAAAATGCTGCTGGTGAACACAGGGTTAGTGCAGGTGGAGAGCCTCAAAATACAGAAAAGAGAAATTTCTAGGAATGTTGCTAATAGCAGTTGGGCTTCCTAGTAAGTGCACAGAATCCCTCTTTGCAAATTATACATAGATGTTTATTGTAAAATTGGTACTGAAAAATATACAGGACTTTAAAAGTACTGATTTAATTGTTCCGTGTCTGATCAGAGAAACCTTCTCCCCATGGCCGTGTAACTTGGGATTCTTCTGAGCTCTCAGGCTGTGAAGCCTCTGGCCTCTGCTCCCAAGCAAGAGGCTGTTTTACTTGGGAATGCCATCACTAACATTTAAAATGCTAAAAGTTGCTAAAATCCCAGCATCGGAGGTGCTGCAGTGCAGTGACAAGAGCTGAGCACACAGATTTCCTTGTTGCTGGAAAATTTCTCTGAGTTGTTGGTATCCCTAATGTTTTGCCGCAGGTGGGAACCCCAGTGTTGCAAATCTCAGGTGTGTTTAAAAATCATTTTATATGGTATTAAAAAAAAAAAGTCTGTACACAAGTGTTTGTTGTGGCAACTGTGCCTGGTGCAGCCCAGGGCTGTGTGGCTTTGTCCTTTGGAAGACACTTTGTCACTGCTCCGGTGCTGTGGAACAGCGTCGGCTCCGCTTTTCTCCTGTTCTTCCATTTGCATGTAATTATCCCAAGTGATGCTGAACGCTGCAGCGTGTTTCCAAGATTTGCCTCAAAGTGTTACAGATTATCCGGACAAGTTATCATTTCTGTCTCAGAAGTCACTGATGGAGACTAACAAAGCCCCTTTCCCATGGTCTGCCACCCATTCCCACCGAGCAACTGAGGACATGGACCTTTTTACTTCGTTGATCTGTTGGGTCGATCACTTGGGTGTTAAAGGACTAAAAAAGGGTTGATGACATCTCTCTCCTCTCAATGTTTGGAATGACGGAAGGAAATGGATCAGTTAAAATTCTCTCTTTATGAGGTTATTACTATAACCAGATGTTGAGGTTTTCCAAACATGCTCCATGGTTTGTCTTTGCTCTCCAATGTGAATGTGGAAGCCAATTACTTTGGACAGTGTTTCTTAGTGCAAAGCCAGAACTAAATATGACTGTGCTACTTGAAATGCCAGTTAAAATTGCCTTGGTAGAAATAAACCTTGCTGGTTGTGTGGGGGAGTTTGCCTTCTGTTAGGGACAAATGTTCCCATCGTTGTCATCCTGCTCATTCAGAAATCCTACTGCTGCTTTGACTTGCTTCAGGTCATAAGTGCAAGTTCCTGTTGGTGTCCTGGGAAGGTGTGGAGCCCTGAGGAGAGCTGGGGACAGCACGGGTGGGTCAGGGCACTGTGCACGCTCTCTCTCTCGTGGGGGGTCATTCCCTGTGTTACCTGCCATGTCATGACTGCAGTGAGCTGGCCCAGCCAGCACCCCTGCCCAATCCTTGGTCTCTGCCCCTGGTCACTTTTCTTCCATCACACATTGCCCTCAGAGACGTCACTTCCAGCAAGTGATACTTCAGGTATTATTTTTCACACCAATCACCAACTCGCTCTACTGAAGACCCAGTAGCACCAGGGTGGTTTGGAAAGGGGGCACAGAAGGGTTTGGTGGCACTGCCTTCCTTGTAGGAAAAGGAATCAATTTTTTCTGTGCTCAGGAAGAGAGTGGTAGGAGAGCTTTGGGAGCTTTGGTTTGCAACATGGATGTTAAGAGATTTTAACTCGCTGGAGTCCTCAAGTGATCAGTGCTCTCAGCATATGTTATGTCAGATGCTCCCACGCATCTGCCTGTTATCTGTTCTCATCCCTTCTGTCCCTGTCTCTCCTCTCTACATACAAGGCAAGGAAGGACATTTTTCCTATATCTTCTTGTGAATTTTTTCAGCAGTGGTGACACCACGATGGTGTAACCAGTGGCTGCCTGTTTCCTGAACATAACATGCTGTATTTCTTTCCACAGTCAGTCTTTATATGAGCCCATTGCTGCTGATAAAGAAAGAATAAAATGTATTATGAAGGACCACACAGCAAAGTGGGATGATGATTTCTTTGTTAATTTTTCTTGATATAAATCTTCCTGATGAACTTCTCATTTGGCTGATGTAGTGGAGCCAGATCAGAGCTACACTGATGAGCTTTTATTGCCACCAGATTCTGTCATCCTCCCTGTCCATTTTATTGGACAGGAACTACAGACTATTCCATGTTCACATGATTCAGGACATGAAACATTCCCAGCCTTTGAAAGATACAATAATTAAGTGTTAGGATCCAGAAAATCAACTTAATAACAAAGATGAGCTCTGAAAAATACCAGGCAGTGTTTGGAGGAGACCAGAAACTGACTCCTGGATCTGAGACAAGTAGTTTGGGGAGGAATAATTAATTATTCAGGTGTTATCCATTACTAAAAGTATCCTTTCACCAAGACCTGAGAATTGTCTTCCAGTAGAAATTGTACAATTACCTATGGAGTAAATGGTCTAGTGTACCTTCATATGTCAAAATGTGCTTCGAGATGTATGTCAGCACTTTTGTGCAGGAGAGGGAAATAAATCAGAGCCATGCCTGACCTATCTCCCTGTGCTGGCACTTCGATGTCCCATTTCATCTGCTGCAGCTGCTGTGAAGTCCATGGAAAACTGCTCAGTCTTCCTTCTTTTGTCAGGGCTTCCTTCTCCTTTTTCCTACTTTTGTTGTTTAACTTGGTAAATGAAGTGATCAAATGCAAAAGTTTCCCTTTAAAATCTCTTATACTTTTTTTCAGAACCAATTTTTGTAACTGTTTAGTTTGCAAATGAATGTCCTTCATTCTCTTGCGGGACCGGGATATTGAACACTCGGTGAGAAACAACCGCTCAGAGTTTTAAAATACAGCTTGTATGGACTGTTTTCATGGGAGAGCTTTCAGCTCTGCCCAGACCAGAACACCACGAGTAGCTGGGCATCAAGTGACTCTGGTGTCCAGTCTTACCAGACACCAGAGCACCTTGGCTGGGGGCAGCCTGCCAAGCAGACATCAGTGTCAATGTAGTTTTTCCTGTGAGAATGTGAGGATCTACTGGGTCATGGCAAGACTGGTGTTCCCAAGGGCCACCTCCTATCTGTGATGTTTTCACAGTATTTAGCTTCTGTATTGCTGAAACTTTGATCCGGAGGTTGCACGTGCCCATGGCTGAATCAGGGCTGTCACCAGTCTGAGCAGACTCAGAACCCAGACTCTTGGTTCCATGGAGAGCAGGGCTGAGCACTGGGGTCTCTGAGTGTCCCTGCATGTGTAACCCGGCTCTCAGCTTCACTTCTCAGTGGTGGCAGCTGCTGTTTGACACCATCTGACCTCATCCAGCAGAACTCCAGAAAACTGCTGCCCCTTGGGGGCTTGGCTTTGTGGGTTGTTGGGTTGGGGTTGCTTTTTTCTTCTGGAGCAAATGGCTTTGACTATCCAGCTCCTGTTGCTCAAAGAAATCATATTATTCCTTTTTTCTTACCTCCCTTTGCCTCCCTCCGACAGATTTAAATAACAGCAAGGCTCCTATTTAAAATGATAACATCCAGGAAATTAAAAGTTAAGCTGTTCCCTGTCTGTAGCTCAGTGTCTCTGCTTTCCCCCCTCTCATCAGTGGTGTAAATGAAGGATGAAGCTCAGCCTGGACTTCCAATTTCCTGGCTGGTGTCTCTGTGTATCAAAGGCTGCTATTGTACAATCTTCATCTCTGGGATGGGTTCATACACAAAATATTATGGAAAACTAGAGAATAGTCAGAGAAGAAATTAAATACTCTGCAAAGGTTCATATTAAACTAAATTACCTCAGTGTTTTGTTGAGTAAGCAACAAAATTTAGATCCTGAAGTATTATTAGTAAAATGCTCATCACTTACGAAAGGATTACTTAAAATTAGAGTTTATAATCTCTTCTATCTTGATAGCTTTGCCTTTGAGTAGTTGAGGAGTTGTATTATGATGGTGTGTTCCCCTCTCAGCCTCCTGGAAGAGCAGGCCTGACTTACTCTGAATCTGGAGTGCTCACATGGCCCTGATGGCACAGGGGGATGACAGAAGAGAGATTCCAGGTGTTGGGAAGGATGTGGGCACCAGAGATGTGCTCCAGGGAGTTACTAAAAGAGAGACTGTTTAGGAGAGCAGAGAAATAGTAGAGAAAATTAGCAGGTGAAAGACACAAAGGGCAGGTCAGATTTAAGACTAATTAATCTGTTGCTGCAAGAATGTAATTAAATATTTTATGAACTCTTACAAAACACTTCGGTTTCTGATTAGATAAAGGTCCTTGGCCAAAGAGCCTTGGTAGGGCCCCTTCACACCTGAGCTGCACCTCGTTGCCTATCAAAGCTTACAAAATCCCTTCTCTGTTGCTGCTCCAGTGATTCTCCCAATCTGGAGAAGCAAAACCAACAGCTTTTTTTATTGTTTTAAATTCATCATATGACATGCATCTTTTGGTATGAAGTGATAGATGAGCTCTCTTTTTTGTATCAATACGTATTTTTTCCTGGTTTTAACTTTACCGAGTATCTTCCCAGTCTGTTCCCTGGTCAGGCTTCTGGCAGGTGCATCTTTCTTTATTGCTATGAAAAATGAGGTGCCTTTATTCTTATTAAACTCAAAATATCTGAAATGAATTTCAGATTTATACAGGGAAGTCTCACTATTTGCAGAATGAATCATAAATGCCAGTAATGCAATTTTAAAGAGACATTTTCTCACAGAGGAAGAAAAATCCTTGAATCTGGATGTCTGGCTTCCCTGCTCTCACCAAAGCAGCTGGGAATTTTGTCTATATTGTTTGTTGTTTTAATACTACAAAGCTAAACAGCAATGGAGAAGAGGAAAAAGATGGCTTTTTTCTGTCTCTTTAGAAATTTGTGGGTGTTCTGTGTTTGAGAGGTGCCGGAGTTATCCTCTCTGCTTAAAACACATGCCCAGACCAACACAACAAACAGAGTCAGTGACAGTGAATGGGAGAGAAAGATTTAAATTCATATTGATTTTCATGGCACTGATTCCTCCCTGTGCTGTGTGTGCTGTCAGGGAATCAGGGAACACATCCCTGCCTGCAGGTGCTTGGCAAGGACAGTGTGAGCCACTGCTCCTCATTCCAATGGGATTCCTACTGACCAGAACTGGCTCAGCTGAGGGATAATTTGGGACCTTTTTTGTGCTCTTTGTAATGCTGAGAAAAAGCTGCCATTTGTGGGCTTGGAGGGAATCGGGGGTTTTTGCTTGTTTTATTATCACTTTCTGTGACTATAAATCTGTTCCTTCCAATTATACTCAGATTTTATTCCAGAATTTGATTCCTCTTCAGTCATTTCATAGCAAAACTGGGAAAAAGCCAGTCTAAACAATTCACAGCCTAATTCTTTCCTTCCTACAAACACCAAGACATGTCCCACCTTATCTTTTCCATCACTTTTTTCTGCAGTCGTATGGATGCAACTAAACATAATTCGAGCTGTCCCTTCGCTGCAGAGACAACTCTGCAATCTTGGAATATTTTCAGTGGGCTTGGTAGAAGTTTGTGTAAGTGGGAATGCCACAGACCGTGGTGCTGGCTCTGTGGTTGGTTCCTTGCTGGTTGGGAATCGCAGTCCAGCATTGGAAGGACCCAAAAGAACCCCCAAAGAAATGAGCTCAGCATCATCTGGCTCCGAGTGGTTGTTTTGGGGATGCTCTGGGAAGATACAAATGGGGTATGTTTGGGAGCTGATATTTTCCCCTCCCCTTTATCATTTCAGGAGAGTGATTTTTGTCATAAACCAACATGTCAGCCAAAGCATCTACATTTAAAAAAAATATTATTTCACAATTTTCCACAGGCACATTTGATGTAAACCCTGGAGGTGTATTCCCTGAGTACCTATTACCTCCATTTTAGGGAAATTACATTAAATTATTAGTGACAAATTTACTTGTCTGCCAATGTGTTTTTCTTGAATTTTACTACAACATCAATACTTGGCTGTTTTATATGGGCCCTCATTTACCTGTCTTTGAAGGCAGTCACCCCTCTGGGAGCTTTGCCTGTCACTAACATGCACTAGGAAGAGTCTTTAAGTTTAACATTTGCTGTTTTGAATTAGAGGAAAAAAAAAATGTTGCACTTTAAAAAGATAATCTGTTTCTCCAACCTTTTAGTGTGTGCTGGCTCTTTTTTAGAGAGCAAAGCCAGTTAAGAGGGCAGAGGAGATTCTGGTTTATCAGCATAAAGGTGTTCACCAGGAGGAACTTAAACTTCCCTGCTCTGGTACGCCTTGGGTTGGGCAAATTACCAGATTTTGCTTGTGTTTGTGTCTGTTCAAGAATCCAGTCTGATGCCAAAATAAAAGCAGATGGGGAAAAAAAGTCAGACTGGGATCTAAATTCAACAAAATTCAAAGCTCTTCCAATTGCATAAGAAAATACAGCCATGAGGCATATGGAAAATAATTAAGGCTTTTTCACGCAGTCCCGGTGTGCTGGGAGTGAGGGTCACTTGCTGCCTTTTTAAAATCTTTAAAGTCTTTGTCTTCAAATGCAATTAGTGCTAATTCTAAAAAAATGAATGTTTCTCGATTTATTATGTTACAGTAATGTTTGTGTAAGCCCACAAAAAAATTTCTGCTTTTTGAAACAGAAGCTTTTGCAGCCAGAGTTCACAGAATCCTGGAATGGTTTGGGTGGGAAGGGACCTTACAAGCCCATCCAGTTCCACCCCCTGCCATGGGCAGGGACACCTTCCACTGTCCCAGGCTGCTCCAAGCCCCATCAAACTCGGCCTTGGGCACTTCCAGGGATGGGCCATTGCTCCTGTGGAGTGCAGGAAGGCAGGGTTCCTTCAGGGAAGTGGCTCTGGCTGCTTTAATCCCCTGGCACAGCTGTTGGCAGAGCAGCACTGTCCCACCTTCTGTTGGAATTGGCTCCAATCTTGAAAAGGAGCAAGATTATCGTTCTGGCCAGACGTTTCTGGGGAATACTTTGGTGCTTCAACAAACAATACTGGCTATAGAATAGTCCAGTATTTCATTCCCTACTGGTTGCTAGTACTGGAGTCGTCTGCATTTTACTGGACACGAGGGGATGTTGCTCCTCCACATCACTAACTCAGAGTTTTAAAATCTCTAATTAACGAATGCTTCAGACTGTGTGTGAGGATTCCCAGGGACAGAGCTGTAGGAGCACCATCATTACCATGGTGTTGTTCTGGGAGAGATCCCGGCCCGTAAACTGATACAAAGGGCTCTCCTGAAGCCACAGTGCTGTGAGCAGCAAATAATCTGCCCTGGGGCTTCATCTCTTTGTGCATCATTCACTGCCTCGTGACCCAGGTTCCGTGACAGCCCTTCAGGTGTCAGACATTGTAAACAAGGAGGGATTATGGTGGTAGTTGTAAATTCCACATCCACCTTCCAGCAGTTGGGATTTCTAGTGCTGGAGCATCAAGTTTCTGGGAGCTATTCTGTTCTCCTCAAGAAAACTTGAGGAGGTGAAAATGGATTATGAAGGTACTACCACAGAGTATGTTAAAAAGCTTTAATCAAATTCCCCTCAATTTTGCAAAGCAGCTGATTAAAATCAGCATTTAAGTGGGACTTCAGTTACCCCAGAATAACTTGTGCTTTGAAAAGGGAGAGAGAGGATCTCTAAGTACAAGTTTGTGGGAGGAAGATGATGGTAGTGCCAGGATAATTCACTTCCAGTACTGAACACAACAGGAGTAAGAAACGTACTAACAGGAATCATATTAATCCTTTCTCTTTTTCATTTTTGTTCATAAACTGCTGATAAATTCAATCTTTCTTTCACGTCTTCCCTTACTCTAAGTATTATTTCAGAGACTTTGCTTTGCCTCTTTGGCACTGGGACTGCTGTAGATCCATGAGAATTCCGTGGGATGAGTGTTACTTTCCCTTGTATTATATCCAAACCTTGAACAAGCAGCAAAATGGAGCATATACTTAAGATGTACCTCATAATTCGTTTCAATTTATTCCCTCACCGAATCAAAATGATTATATAAATCAATGCAATTTTAAACTGATTAACCTCAAACCCTCTTAATAAGAAAGTGGGGGCCACAGAGTTCAGAGGATGTAAAACGCCTTTATGTTGGTTTGCTAATTTTTTATCCTACGACTGAAAATAGAAGATGCTTATTATTGCCATCAAATATAATTTGATGAGGAAATTATATTCGTCAAGGACTTTCCTCCTCCTTTTTTAGATATTGCTGTGCCAAAATACAATGTCAGTGCAATGTGTTTTGGCCTGAAAAGAGGGTGAGGAAGCAAAGGGGACCTTTCTGCTTCCTCAGGGTTCTTTAATAGGCACTGAATTTTAAAAGAGCTTTACACTTTTTTTGAGAGCCTAGTAGAAATTTTGGAAGGATTGCTTAAAACTGTTTCTGACAAGTTCCTCACTGCTCTGTGAGACTGTCTGGGAAAAGGGCTCCTTCTCCTTCTCTTTTCTGTGCTTCTTTCCATGTGTGTCCGTGTAGGATATGGTTAATGGTGCACACGGTGGTGCTGGGCTGAGGGTTGGACTTGAACATCTTAAGGGTCTTTCCCATCCATAATGGTTCTGTGGCTCTGTGCAGAACTTCACAGCCCAAGCAAGCTCTAAGTAGGCAGCAACCAGCAAAGCCCCAGAGTTTGCTTCCTACAAAACCTGCTGAGAGAGAAAGAGAAAAGTGGGAGCGAGCCTTTCCACCTTCTGTTTTGTTTTGGCACTCCAGCATCTGGGAGGGGAGGGACTGTTCCACTGCCTGTCCAGCTGAGCTCTCAGTACATGGAAAAGGGCAAATTAAGGCTTTTGTATGGGAAGTTGGAGTAAAACATGCGTGTCCTTAAGATCAATATTTCATTTCTGTGTTCTCTTCATGTTTTGGATAGCCTCTTGTTCAAGGGGGTCAACTTGTTGGTGAGCAAGGTGAGCCCAGTGACGAAATGTGGCTGGATGTCCCTGTTTGGGAGAGGAGAGGTGATACTTGGGGTAATTACATTTTGGGAAAGGGGAGATGATACTTAGGGTAATTACATGCTGAAATGCTACTGCTGCCAATGACTAATTGAATTGGGATCAAGCTTATCCAGGGTGGAATAGTGGCTCACGTAAGTGAAACCCTTCTCAAAATACAAGCGAGACAATTCTGAATGGAACAGTCACCTTGGGTGACGTCTGTAGATCCTGCTGGGAATTGTTCCTGTTTCCATTCAGAACCTGGCTCACCTTCGGAGGACAGGTCACTTATGAAAGCTTCAGCCAGCTGTGCTTGTACAGAAGATGTGACCTCATGCTGTCTGCCAAATACTGTAAAGAAATATATTTAAATAATTGTATAGTAAATGTTTTCCTTTTTTTAGCATATAATTGTAAATTCAGATGGAAGTTTATTAAAATAAGTTTTTCTTCATGTCCCCTCCATCTTAAATGTATGAGGAAACCTGGGTTGGGAGCTGTTTTTCCTGAAGTACTTCCACTAAGTGATTTGCTTGGAGAAATAGCTTAAGTATCACTGAAGAGTCCTGTTAATATGTTAAGGATTATTTCTATCTCAGGTTGGAGAACAAACAGCATAATTAGGTGTGTTTGTTCTAAACCTTAGTGCTTGCCTGTTCTAAACTTTACCTCTGTTTCTGTCTTGGGGTTTTTGTTTTGGTGTTTTTGTTTTTGTTTTTTTTTTTTTTTATTATAGTTTGAAATACAAAATAGTTCAGATTCGTAGTGCCACATTCTGTCCCTTCTGTTCCTGCTTCAGGTATTCTCTCCCTCGCTCTCTAGCAGACACACATGTATGTTTATCTCTTGCTTTAGCTCAAGATATAGAGGGTTATGATTAATCCAGCTGATGCAGAAAATGGTCGGATTCTTGGGCTCTTTGAGCCGTCTCATGCTCGGTGCACACAGGCTCTGAGCATCCCTGAGAGGGACGTGACAGCAGCCCTGACCTTTCTCTCCAGATCATATGGGGGTAGGGGCAGAATTAGCACCATCCAACCATCAGCTGTAACTGATAACTTTCATATTTAGAGACACTAATGTGTTCTGGAAATATAAAATCCTTTCTAGCAATGTGGTCACATGTGCGTTTAAATGAGATTTAAAAATTTCACCTCTCTATGCATAACAAGATGCCTTTAAGATATTTTACTGACTTGGATAATGCTCCTGAAAGGTCAATACAAATTTTTAGCTTCTACTTTTACTTGTGCTGTTTCACAGATTAGACCAGTTTTTAATTTAGAGTCATCTCACTGAATATTTTAAGGACTCTTTAGATGGCTTGTGGGAAGGCAGGAACAATAGGTCCTACATGCAGGAAGGTGTTGGTTATAAAAGGGTTTAAATTGGCTTTAGTGTAACTGGAAACCAAATAAATGGTGCTGGAAACTCCACGAGGAGCTTGAGCAGGTTTTTCTGTAGTCCCCAATTAGTGCCATTACAAAGTCTAATGTGCCCAGCGTGGCCCGGCAGCAGCTGTGATTGATACAAAGCTCAGCCAATCGCGCCGGGGCCCTGTCAGCTCTCATTAGTCTGGGATCAATTACCAGGATTTGAGACCAATTTGAATGAAAAGTAAAAACACATTGTTACCACAAATTTCATCAAGTGAATATGCTGTATAAGGAAATAGATCAGCTATGACCTCTTTGACATTTTCAAAATGTTTAAAAGCTGAAGTTAATTCTTTGTGATGTCCTTTCATCTTGAGTTGACAACAGAGAGACCTGGAGTGGTGACAGGCCTTGTCAAGTGGCTCTGCCTTATCAAAAACAATACCCTCCAGATCTTTCAAGCCAAATATTCTAATCTAAGATAATTGCAGTTACAATTTCACGAGCTTTCCTGCCTTTCCCTGAACCATTTTTTGTGTGATGTAACAAACCTTCTCTTTCCCTCAGTGCTTTTTTCCCTATGAAAGCTGTGATGGTCACTGAGGGTGGCTGTGGTGGGCATGAAGGGGAGCCCAGGATGCCCAGCCAGGGCCAGGCACTGCCTCAGCTGGGCCTGGCCATCCCTCCACCATCCCTGCGCTGTCCTGCTCTGTCCCCGTGCCATCCCTCAGCTCCTGGGCAGTGCTGTGGGTACAGGCACTTGGATCTTGCCATTGTCTGGGTTCTTCTACCACAGCCTCCTCTTGTCCTCTGATCACTTGTCTTTCCATGTGGGACAAGTATTCCAGCAAGAATCGCTTGTTTGGCTGTACAGCTGAGAGCAGGTGAGATGACACCAGGTCCTGCTGCCAATGCCGTGTCCTGGCACTGGCCCACTTGGTCCAGTCCCCTCCAGTAAATTGCTTTATATAACAAGTTTAAACCCACAAAGCTCATTTCAACAGCATAAAGGAAAAACATCTGAGCCAAATTTTGTTTCCCTATCATGGCAGATTTTTCCTAGTAATTTTCTCTGCGTTATCTTTCAAATCAAAATAAAAACCAGATCAAAGAGTGAGGCAGTAGCAGAAGAAGTCTGTACTATGAGATGGTGTTTTGGAGCACATCTACCATTGGACAGATCTGAAGGGAAGGAGACTCAGGGACCTGAGCTGTTAATTACCTGGTTTACTCAGGATGATGTATTTTCTTGGCTGACATTTTCCTTAGGTTAATTCTTTCCTCCTTTTGGTGATCACTCCAGTCTCTTCAGGTGTGCATTTACATGCTATGTCAGTAACCCCTTGCATGAATTTTTGCTGCGTCAGTAAACATTTCTAAAAAGAAGATTTTCAAGTGTGAATTATTTATACTATATGATAAGCAAGTAGAATGTTGAAATTCAGTGCTAGTTTGGAAGATTATTTTTTTGCGTGATTTCTCTGTGTCTCCTACCCTAACCCAGCTTGTGTTGGAAAGAGCACTTTCTTCTCTTCTGACACATTACTAAAGGTATTATGCACACCTAAGATGTTGTTCATTATAATCTGTTGAAAATGGAGGTGGCAGAGAGCTGAATTTCATTGTATAACTTGATCTAAGGGAAGACTCTAATGGCAAACAACAATCAGCTGAACATGTCAGCACTGGTTGCAAAGGCTGATTTTATTAGGATTATGAAAATTATTCCTACCTTTGGAAAGTTTTGGTTGCTAGGTCAATTCTGTTATTCCTATGGACCATCTCATCTTCCCTGTGTTTCCCTTTGTCACCTGTAAGTTACCTGAATATTACTAGGGGGTAGTTATTTGCTTGGGGCATATGGAAATCCAGGTTCTATTCGTTTTCACAAACCTTTTTGAAGATAGAAATTAAGACTATATTTAGAAATATGTCAGCACTGTTTACATTTAATAAAATATAAACATGTTACTGGGTTTTTGCATGGTTTTATACCTCCTTTTATCAATGAGTGTGCATAGCTACACTCCGTACATACAATACATACATATAAATACTCAGTGTGCTGTGTCCAGAAACTCCAAAAAGGGAGTTACCATTTCAAGCTGGGAACTGGTTTGGTTTATTTTCTCCTTCAAGCTGTAGAAATCCTAAATTATTGAGACTTGCTGTTTAGGCTGTAATATAAATAAGTGTAGTCTAATGTGTTTCTCCTTCGATACCGACTGTGCGAGGGGCGAGCTTGGACTAGGGAGGAATTTTCTGGGAAATGAAACCTCAAGAGCTTTTGCCAGAGCTCAAAACCTCTTCATTCTAAGCATTGAAACACTCTGATTTCCTGTGTCGCTCTCCCACCCACCAGTATTCCTTAATAAGCCATTGGATGGTGGACAAGCTTCTCCTACAAAAATGAGTCCTGACATAAGTACCTCAAAAATAGAGTTATTTCAGGACTGTTAAGAGTTCTAACCCAGGTGCATCAAGCAGGCTGTGGTTTTATTTGGAGAACTCTTTTAATAAACTATTTCTGTAACACAGGGCTGCTTAGATCAGTGGCCCAAGAAATTCAGGGCTGCAGACCTGTGGGAATAGTGATGTAGTATCCACAGATTTATTCTTTTATGAGGGATTTTGGCAAGAAGCTGAAGAGACTGAGGGTTTGTTGGGTTTTTTGTAACGGATGAAGAGAGGAATTTTATTTTGGGGAAATGTTAAGTGCAGAGGAGAGAAGTACATACATGTGTATGTAAGGCTTTTTCAATAGCTGGGGTTCATGCACGTAGGCAAACACACAGAATCCTTGAGGTTGGAAAAGACCTTTGAGATCATCGAGACCAACTGTCAACACAGGGCCACCATAATCGCCCCTAAACCATATCCCCTGGTGTCATATAGATATATACACATGCACACACATATATACATATATATATATATAGTCCTTAAATAATGGAATTGTTTTGATGAATGAATGATTTCCCACATGAAACTGAATGTTTATTTCTACCCTTAAAATCAGATATTATATTAAACCCACTAGGTTATTGCAGTACATTTAATTACTAACTGCAATCAGAATGCTGCCAAGCTCTGCAGGGTTTGCTCACACCAGCTCACAAAGGAGAGCTCTCTTCTCCAGCAGATTCCAGCTCTCATGATTGGTGTGGAAAGGAGCTTAATTTACCTGGAGTAGCATAAGCCCTTTGGAAAGAGGTGCCCCATTCCACAGAAGTGTCATTCTCCACATACTCTAAATACTGTACATATTTACCAAATTTAAATACATATTTACATATGTCAGAATGACCCAATTGAAGGGAATGACTCCCTTGATACCTTTTAGAGTCTATTAGGTAAATAAGCGGCTGCTCCTGGCACAGCAGGCAGGGATGCAGCTGGGATCAGGGGTGGGGGCTGGCAGCTTCCTGGGGAAAATGCTGCTTTTTCTCCATTCCAGAGCCTGGCTGGCAGCAGAGCTGTGGGAGGTGAGGGAGGCAGCACTGCTGGTGGTGACAGCCACGCGATGCCTCTCAGAGCTGGGTGGCCAAAGCCACCTCAACGCTGCCTCTGCCCTCCCTTCAGCCCCTCCCCACTATAAATCTGCACTTCCTCAGACTGACAAAATGCTGGGATATAATCCTCGACTGTGGAAGAACATGTTTTATTTAACACATTTTGTCTTAATTAATCCTTTATAGATTTCTCACTTAGTATGAACAGATGAGATGCAAAGAGAGAAAACAGTTTCTGTTTAGCTCTGTGGAAGCCTTTGGGCTGCATGGTACCAGCAGTGCCAGAGCATTGCTCCACTGCAGCTGCCTTTCTGTCTGTGTTGTTGGAGCACAGTCCCAGCACACAGGAACCCACATGGCTCAAGGTTCTGGAAAACCTGGAGCTGGACCATGCCCTGTGGCTGCCCCATTCTTCAGGCTGGAGCAGTGCCAGGCTCATCTGCACACTGCTGATAGGGTTCTGGTGGCCTTGAGGGACAGAGGTTGGTGGTAGTGATCACACAATCATAAAATTCCAGGATGGTTTGGGTGGGAACGGACTTTAAAGCCCATCCAGTCCCACCCCATGCCGTGGGCAGGAGACATCTTCCTTTAGACCAGGTTGTTTTAAGGTCCCTTCAACCCAAACCATTTTGGGATTCTATTCCTCTGTGAAATCAAATGCTGACCTCCAAGCAGGGTGTGGGTGCTGCCTACCCACCCTGTGCTGATGATCCATCTGTTGTTCCATGTGGAGTCTGTTGCTTTTGGAGATTAGAATCAGGAATTGCAAATTCTCCTGTGAAGGCAAGTGCGTCCTGACTGTAAATACACGTAGGGTGACACACTGACAGGGGCTGTTCAGCTTATTCCACTCCGGGTCAATTCATCACCCCTTGATTTACAGAGCTGTTCTACTTTTATCTTACTGATTTGCAAATTCTAGTGACCAATTACATTTCAAACATCAGTTATTTTTATTACATAGTTTGTTTTAACGGAGCATATAGAAAAGCCAAGCCCTACTTCCGAGAGCTTATGCACTGGTTTGAGATATATATTGAAAATCATGGAGAGAAAAATGAGGCAGCCCATGGAGCAGTGACTGTTGCCTGCTCTTGGCATGTGCCCATCTTGCTGCTATTTAAGCTCCTTAATTCTGGTGGGGAAAAAAAATTAAGTAAATCAATTCTTTTAGACAGTGAGACAAAAACTAATTTCCAGAGGAATTTCTGATCCTAACCCCACGATGAATGTCAGTGGAGTAAAGATGAAGGGAGGCTGGGTGAAGTGAGAGCCGCTGTGTGGAGGTGCCCGAGGGCAGGCTCAGAGGGCAGGATGATGCCTGTTGCAGCACTGGCATGAGGTGACTGAAGGTAACAGTGCCAGGTGACACAGCTCCTGACTTGGGGAAGTAGGGCACTGCCAGGGTAATGCCTTCATGGCCAAATGCAAGTTGGGGGGGGATGGATTTGGGAGCTTGCAAGATCCATGGCAGAAAATGGAGTAACTGGAGAGCCCCAAGGCCAGGGGACTGTTCTGTGGCAGAGGTGGGACACGGGCATGGGAGGATCAGGAGCCAACAAGAGGCATCGTGATGAGAGATTGTTCTGATGCCGTATCAGTCATCCTGTTCTTTGGGAGAAGCTCTGGGAAAGGCAAAATGGGGAGGGTTTCATATTAGGAGCACACTTTGCATTGAAGCATGATGTAAAAAGCCTTTCCTCCTGGGAATATCCATTACAAGTCGAGGCTTCAGACTTCCTTAATTTCTGCTCCTTACTATGTTGAAATATCAGTAGCAAAAGTGTTAGACTTCTGTGTGAGAGGTGATATTTCTATTAATAACCAGGGCACTTAGTACATTGATCTGTGATTTATTGTTAAAATTTGTCTGTTACATTTTAAAAACAGACTCATTCCATTGCACTTCCTCAGGGAGTATTCAGGCTGGTTTGCAGAATCACTGAAGGAATGACACCAAGGGGATGAAAGAACTTTGGATGTGTCTTAGAATAAATCCCAAATGTGCATATTTACAAACAGTTATGGATTAGATGCTGAATTAATATCCAAGGTGAAACTGAAACAGTGACACTTTCAAAAAGAGCTGTAATTTCAACATGAAAATTTGCTACTATGACTTAAGTGTTGGGTGCCTGGCTGAATGGAAACCTGTAGGATGTAAATTAGAAAGATGGATGTCTGGAAAGAACGTTCATCCCATATTTACCTACCAGCCCCTGAGTTTGGAGTTGTGGCATCTCCTCAGGGACAGCCAGGGACAGGAGTAAAAGCATTGCCCTGCATGGGGGCTTCTGAGGGGCCCCCCAGCCTGGGGAACCCATCAGAGCAATGGCTGGGACCTGGAGGCATTCCACAGGGCAATTGTTCTTTCTTAAAGAACAGAAGGGATACTGTTCCCATCCCAGAATTTCCCCATCTGTAGTAAGTGGAGTGTAGAAGGAAGCTGGGCAGAGCAGTTTCGTAGGAGGAGTTCCCTTACACAGAATTTCAGCAACTCCAGCAGTGCCCGTGCGGCCCCAGTGCCTCGCCTTGAGCAGGTGCCTCTGCTGCTTTTCCCTTTTGTGTGCCAGAATTACTCATCTGCTGAAAAGCTCCACCCAGTGCCAAAATTACATTTGTGGTTGTGATTTTAAAGATGGAATTATTTTAGGATCCCCCAAACTTCAGGACTGTACCATCACTTGGAGTCAGAATGGGAAACTGTCCCAAAATTGGCCAAGGCAGCTTCTTTGCTGGAGGGTTGTGAAGTGCAAAACAGAAGGAAATCCCAGGGGCCTGGGAAAGTAAATAGGATTCCATGTATTGGTTTGTGATGCTGAGTAGTGGTAGCAATGTAGGTTAAAGAGGAGATACTTCAATCCAGGTTTTTACTCCTGCCATTTCGTGGGTGAGACATTCCTCTGGAAATAGTGACCTGCTCCTGCAGCCCCAGCTTGTTGTTGGGGCTGTCCCATGTACATGGTGGTAAGATTGGGAAAAGACTTGTGATGATTCCTTGAAATGTGTTTTTTTCAGGTGCCATTATCTGGACTCTTTCTTCACTACCACTGTTATTGCTGCTGCTGCCTTACAGCCTGGCAGCAGCCTGGGCCAAGGCATCCTCCTAAAACCCGCTCTGGTGTAACCACGCTCTGACTGTTGTTGCACTGAAATATCAGCACAGGCTCTACAAAATGGCTTTTTAAAAATTCCTATGGGTACATAATTAGTTTTCAAGTTTTCTTAGAGTACATGCAACGTAAAAATTGGGAATACTTAAATGGTTGCTCTTAAACTTTTTGAAAACTTTGTTGCAGAAAGAAGAGAATGTATTAGTTGCATCATTGTTAATCTAAAGTCTATCCAGAGCACCACGGAATCACAGACTGGGTTGGGTTGGAAGGGACCTTAGAGTTCATCACTTCCACTGTCCCAGGTTGCTCCAAGTCCAATCCCAACTGGCTTTGGACAGTTCCAGGGAGGGGGCAGCCACAGCTCCTCTGGACATGTGCCACGTACAGGAGGTCAAAGAACGCCCTCAGCTGCACACAGACCCCGTGGACAGAGAGGACACGTGTGTGGGATTCCAGATCCTGCACTAACCAGCTCTGACTGCTTTACTGACTGCATTTTAAAAGGGTCAGTGGGGTTTTAGTATTGGAGGGGAACATACACAAAATGCGTCCTTCCAAGGCAAAGTTTAAAGCTGTGTAAATGAGCACAGAATCACGTGGAGACATGAGGCAGCCGTGTCTGCAGCACACACAGGCACCCTCTATGCTGGGAAAAATACCCTCTCTGCAGAGAATATCCTGCATGCTGGGCATACATTTTAAGGATATTTAAAGGAAAAAGCTGAATTCCTGTCTCATTTCTAGGAATACAGGCAGGGCAGAAGGTCTCAGTGCTTTGGACTGTTCAGTAATTTTTTGCTGCCTGTGTTCTTATAATGTAATTTATTGTGAATGTTATAAGGGAGGACTAGAATCAAAGCAACTGAACTGTCTGGAGACATGCATGTTAAAAATCCCAAAATGGGAAGGATGTTGCCTGGGTCACTGCCCATTTCACAGCCCCTGAGCAGGATGTGAGAATGCTGCTTATGGCAGAGGCTTCACTTGCTTTTTCCCCCTCTCCTTTGTAATTCTTTATCCAAATACTCACAGTGAATGAAACCTGCTGCAGCGACAGTCACATTATCTATTCTTGCCCACTCTCCAGGTCCTTTGGTTGTCCTAATGTCTACTGTGGTGAGGGGTAAATATTTGACCACTCTGCTCACCATTGCCTCAGCGGCTCCGAGTGACCCTGCATTAATTAGTTGGGAATTTCAGGGCTTTGAATCTGATTGAATCAAAATATTGTTTTTACAAGTTGATGAAGGCTTGATTGATGTGGGTTCTGCTGATTCTTGAAAGGATTAAATTGTATGTACAGATTACAGAGTCCTGCCTGTCACTGCTTAAATGGGAATTGTTTTTTAACAACGCCAAGAGGAAACAGTGTTTTCCTTTAAATCAGAGAAAGAAAGAAGTCCCATGGTTTCCCAAGGTCTTGCTCTCCCACTCCTTGTGGGCGGTGTATTTCAGTCAGTCTAAAAATAATCTTTTCAGGCTTGATCTGCGCTTCCCTTCTCCTCCAGCTCTGCTGTCCTGCACCCTGGTCATAGGAAAGGGGATATGTGGGTGCTAGGCTCAGAGGTGACCCAGATCACAATTTGCAGGAGCATCTGCTGCTGGCCCCTGGATTCTCCTGGAAAATAGCAGGAACATCCGTCTAGTCTCTTAGGCCTTCCTTTTTAGAAGAGGAAGGGACCTCAGGGGACCCAATAAATGTGCTGAGGAGAATACAGAGAGATGGAGTGACAATCACATACCAATAGTTGGCAGAGTAAAACCCTTCAACTGTTTGAGAAGGGGGAGATGCAGAGTAGCTATTCCTTAAAGGACTCTGTGGGCAATATGTCCCTTTCTGCACATAGGGGATCTATGGGGGTTTGTCTGAGGGCTTTAGAAAGCCATAATCTCATTTTACTGTAAACCTATTATGCTGAAAAATGGCTTGTTCCTAGAGACACTGTGATGTGATGGATCAGCCCCAATAAACACAGAACCAGGAAAACCAAAGTGATTTGATGCGGGCCCTGCTTGGAATTGCTGCTTAAAATGCAGGTGATCATTTCCTGAATTCCTGCGCTTTGGATTTGCTGCTGCCAGGGAGGCTGTGGGAGCAGAGGGGAGCGGGGCTCCTGCCCCCTGCCCACAGGCACCACGGGGACAGGGGGCACACAGACCTGACAGTCAGTTCTGCCTAAATGTCACTGTGTAACCTCCGTGTAAAAACGGCAGGAAATCTTCCTGCGTGCCCATGACTTCGTAAACAAACAATAAATCTCACTCTGGTTCTGCTTGCTGGAAGAACAACATTTGTGGAACAAAAACTCTTACAAAAATCATGGAAGCTGTGAGTAAAAATTAAAGTCTAGATGAAGTGAGGATTGATACAGTGAAGTCAAACAAGAGGTTGTTTTCTAGTAGTAGAGGAGGGGAAAGGTAAAGCAGGAATGAGAGAGAGAAGGAAAAATTTTTATTTACTTTTCAAGGAAATTAAAAGCTCTGTTTTGAATGTGGGGTCAAGCATGGCCACCATCTTCCTAGAAGTTCTCTGGGCAGCACATTGTCCCACTCTTCCTTAGTGTGTCTTATTTCTTGAGAATATGCTTTAAATCCTTTTTAGTTTATTTTCACATGCTGCTGCAAAATATAGATGGATATCACGTGAACAGATTTGGGTTTTTTCAGTTTATTTTAGAGCTCTGCCTACAAAAGTGCCACTTACTATAATTTCTGGTGATGTCTGAGGAGTAGTGAGCCTTATGGATAGAACTGTACCTTCCTGCTACTTGTAAAATCCAAACCCATAAACTACTCTTGGTCTGGTTATATACTGGGCATTCTTCCTTGCTGGGGATCTTCATCTGATTGCCTTTGGGTCAAATTTGGGTGTTTTCCTGGAGAAGTGTGTGTGTGCAGGAGCCTCTGACGCCAGTGTTTTGTGAACATCATCCTGGAAATGACCCGGCAGCTCCTCCACAGGCATTACTGTGGGGTGGCTTTGGGGCAGTGGATTTGGGTTCCCAAGTGCAGGAAGGACAGGTTTCCTTCTCTGTCCACGGTGTCTGTAGCAGATAAATGCCAGTCTGGATTTTAGGATTGCTTAAGGAAACACTTGAGTGATGTGAAATAAAACAACCTGGGGAGCATCTTCCCAGTGGAAACTTCTGTGGGACTAAATTTCTGATAATGATGGTAAAATAGAGTTCTCAGGGTTTGTAACTTTTCCATTAAATTCACAAATACTCGTCAGTTGGCTTCCAACACCCCAAAGGAACCATTAATTAATATAGCTGCATTTAACAGAAAGCTATTTTAAAGGAGAAACTGAGGAATGGATCCAGCCCCGAGATAATGTTCACACATCAGAGTGGGACCAGCAGGGTGGTGTCACACCAGGACACGGAGCAGGGGCTGCTCCTGCCCAGGAGCCCGAGCCCCAGGCAGCTCCACTCAGGCTCTTTGTGCTCAGAGCACTAAATCATATTGAGGATTATTTTGTGAACCAACCAAAACTGCTCTGGAAAGCAACACCAGTGTGCTTTGGGTAGGGTTTTCTCCCTCTGCCTTTAATCCTGTCTGGAGCCCTGTGTATTTCTCCAGTGTCATCTCACTCGCCAGCCAGTCACAACATCCTGAGTGGGAAAAGTATGTAGAAATCTGCTTCCATTTTAGCTTTCAGATGTGTTTCTTACCAGGTAGAGCTGTGCAGAGGCTCTGCAGGTGGCTGCAGTGCTCTGCCTTTAACCTACGTGGAGGATTCGCAGAACCCCCTCCGAGCCAGCAGTGCCAGTGCCACTATCCCTGCCCAGAGCCCAGACGCCCCCCAGCCACTGCCTTGCAATGTCCTTTCCCCTCAGGATTACATGCAGGCTTTGGGAAATAGTTTTGTTTTGTACTTATATTTGTACAAGACAGATACTGGTGGTATTTACTGATTTAAGGTATTGCCATTGATCATTTTCATTAAGTAAATTGCCATGAAAAATGAACACTGAGTGATTTTCATCCAGTTTTTATAACCTTGTCTTTATTCAGTGTATTTTCCTAATACATGTATGTGCTCAGATCGGTGTAACAAAC
This sequence comes from Coloeus monedula, assembly GCF_965178545.1. NCBI lineage: Eukaryota > Metazoa > Chordata > Aves > Passeriformes > Corvidae > Coloeus > Coloeus monedula. The sequence goes on from NC_138793.1 coordinate 20,547,225, forward strand.
AGTTCTGAAAGATAGCAAGGGACTTTAATAACAAATAAAAGAGCACTTCCCATTCAGCTTTGAATTGCCCACAGCTAAATTCAAGGGAACGTATCTGCAGCTGGAGCGAGCAGGCAGGGATGGGTTTAATCATTTAACCTCGGCATTACGAGCCAGGACGTTTGAAAATCCAGAGCGTGGGCTTTGCTTATTACTTATATGAATCACGTCTCTTTACTGCAAAAACCACCCCGGAAAGTGGCGTTCCCCTGCTAATGGTGGGGTCGATTTCCCTGTTTGTCAGGCTCACCCTCGGGAAAGAAAGGGAGAAGAACAGTGAAATTGTTTAAAATAGGGACATTTAATTTCTGTCAACAATTTGTTAATTATTGCTTTAAAAGAGAAGCTTCAGTGTGTCAGTAAATAGCACTACAAAAGGCTTTTTAAGAGATCCCAAATTAAGCTGCTAACATTTCCCATTCTCAGATATCTTGATTAGATTAAATTATTTCTCCTGATTTTGCTCCCGAGCGAGCTGTGTCTGGTCAGATCAGAGCAGCTCAACGAAATTACAGACAAACAGCGGCTGAGGGCAACGGTTGCACTTGGATTCAAACAGGGAAGTGTCAAGGTTCTTGTTTTATGCAATATTTACTGAATTAAAATATCCTAGAAATGTAAAGGCTTCAATATTTTCTGCCTTTCCTGTGGCAAACCACTGTGTTTAGAGTATTCTTCATTTTTGCTACTTGGAATAAAAATAAAATAACAAATGTCCAGGTTGAATATCTGCTTGTAAGCTATTCATGAAAAATAGTTCCTAAAGTTAAAAATTGAACGAAGTCTAATTAATAGCAATACCTGTCAGACCCTTTTACCATAAAGAACAGAAAAGCAAATCATTTTAACCAAGTGAAACAGAGTCCAGAATAAAGGTTTAGTCAGGGCTGCTGTTTTAAAATGGAAGTGTAGTTGATTTTATTTGTCCTCTTGTAAATACTTCAAATCCAGGATTTTAACACCATTACAGAGAATTCACATCATGGTTTCAATCCTGAAACCCCTCATGCTCTGCAGCAGGAGGCTCTGACTTTCGTTCCGAACTCAGGGCTATTATCAAAATTAGAAATGTCATTTTCTCCATTATTTTAATGGAAAGTTACCTTTGGAAGAATAAGTCCATTTTGACATGATATAAATGTTTTAAAATAAAAAAGCATTGAGGGAATCACAGAAACATTTTAATCTTAATTATTCATAAATAGCTACCTCAAGTCCATTTGAACAAAATGTCAGTTGACCAAGAAACATGCTTATTTTGCATGAGAAAAAAGGGTATTTGGGCTGTAAGAGGAGGATTTATCAATGTAGATTTAACTTAAAATGAAACCTGCAAATCAGAACCAACCATCTATCATGAAAGTGCATTAACCTTACAGCATTTGCTACTGAAAATTCAGCAATATTATGAAATTTTTAACTCTAACTAAAAAGGAAATGGCAAAGGACTTCTTTTATTTATCAAGAATTTAGCAGGAATTTTTTGATAAATTGATCTGAAATATTTGGAGGAGCTTGCTCTGAAGGAAAGAAAAAAACATTTAAAACGTTATAATGGTAAAGTTTTGAAATATAACTAACACTTTTAAATATTTGAGCAGCTCTGTATTATTTTCCCCTGCCCTGCCCTTGAGAACTGAAGTCCCCAATGGATGTTTTGATATACTGGGCACTTTGCACTTAAACATTTCCTTTCTATAAAGACATCTAGAAAAAGACATGCCATTGGATTGCTAAATGCATTTTGCAGCAATTGATTGTTTTGTTCTTTTTAACTATGCAGATTAAAGTAATAGAAAAGGACTTTTTGGAGCTAGGGGAAGAATTAATTGTTCCTTTCAGCCCCTCTAGAACCCATAATTCCTGTGTTCATGCTGCCCTGCATGGCTGCTGCTGTGTTTGTACATCCAGGTTTCATTGGCAGACCTAATTTCAGGATACATAATGCATGATTTTGAAACCAATTTGTTATTGTAATAAAATATTTTTCGGAATGCATGGTGGTACTGGAGAGGAGAATGTTAAATTATACATGTATTGTGGCCGAGCGCATTCATTTCGCTTGGTGTGCAGGTGAATCTCCCCGTGACCTTGGCACTCGTGGGGTAGCACAGAATAACAATCGAATCCAGGATCGGAAATCCGACCATTTCCAAATATTAACAACTTCTTTCAAAGGAAATGCTGATTTCAGCAGTTATGGTAATGGAACATCAGTATATCTTTCAGAGAACTTAAAAAAAAAAAAAAAAAAAAAAGGCACGATCTTAATAGGATTAAAAGCCAGGCTTTTTATTTCCAAAATGCTAATTTGTTTTCTGCATTCTGTTTTCATAGCAGGTCTTGTTAGGCAGCGCGCTGGGATCTAGAGGACACTGAGAGCTGCCAGAAATGCGTGGGTAATGATAGGAAAGCTACATAAAAGGTTTCTTTCTGATAGAAATTCTCTATTCCTCACAAGCCCGTTTCCCCTCTCTGCGAGTTGGTTGGAGAAGCCAAACACGGCGAGGCTGGGGAGAGCGAGCGGAGAGTGTTTTGCTCTCTGTGGCTGTTTTGTGTATTCCACATTTATTCCTTTCCCATTAAGGAACAAATGTTGGTCATTAGAGGTGCATTAATTGAAATAGCCTGTGACCCACGTTGGGGAGATGAACGGACCGTGCCGCGAAGTTGGGCTGTGAAAGCCCGAGCAGCCCGAGGCACCTGACATCCTGTAATCTGCTTATCTGGCTGCCTTTCACAAGGGCTCTCCCATCGCCATTCATGCCGAACAGTGGGGTGTAGAGAGGAGGCCAGAACACAGATAATAATTTACCATGTAATTTGTTTTGAGATTCCTTTGATAGATTTCAAAACTGAAGCATCCTGCGAGAGCACGGGGCCTTTAGAACCTTTAAGGCAAGGCAGATCCGTGCCGGGGGTGGGTTCTGTCCGTGCCCAGCGGGACGCGGCCCTAACGCGGGGACACCCAGGGCCGGAGCCCGGGCGTTGCGAGGGCTGGGAAACGACGCTGCTGCTCCTCTTCGCCTGTCACGGCTCCCGGAGCCGGGGCTGTAAATCCGGGGAGAGCAGTGCAGCTAGATGAAAACCATTTGCAGCAATCAAGAGGGGCAGGTAATTTTGGCGGCAGATTTGTTTTGTAAATGAGGTGTTCCATTTGGGCAGCAGCACACCTGGCGAGCAGGGCTGTGCTCGGGACAGCTTGCTTTAATTCCCTGCCACTTAGGGGATATTTCTTCAGCCCACAAACTGCCGTTTTAATGCCTTCGTGGAGGCATAAAACATAACAAAAATTCAGGGATTTTATATTCCCAACTTCAAAACTTCCATCCAAAAGGGAAAAGGATCAAAAGGAAAAGGTGGTGCGTTTCATGTTCTCTTGTGGTTTTAATACTTGTTAACTGACCTATAAACTGAGTTTTCCAAGTAAGGAAACGTGAGGGAATTTTATTACAGAAAAATCTACTGCGAATCATCCCCAGCTGCTTGTAGAGATAGGAGAGACTTTTCCACTCCTGCTTTCCAGGGTGATGTTTGCCGTCTCCTCACCTTTCCTTTGTTTCCATGCATCATTGTGCATCCATGGCCATACTGCTCTTTTTGTTTACTGTGTCTCTGAATATTTTTTTTCATGCAGAGGAGCTGCTTTGGGCTTTCTTTTTCAGCTAAAGGAAAGAGAATCACATCAAATCATGTTATTTTTGCCTGATTATTTCTTCAGTGCAGGCCGGTTAATATCGTCTTGATGCTTACAAGTACCTTGCATGTCCATGGATCCAAAGGACTTTTTGAATCCTGGCTGTTAAGATTTCACAGGTGATCTTGGAGCCTGTTGCTGTGTTAATTACAGGATTTATCTGGAAGTGGAAGTAGAGGTGCTGAGAAACTTCTAAATCTTTAGTTCTGTGAAAAAAAATTCTAATTATTATTAGGATGATAAAAATGATGAATGCATTGAGCAAGGCAGTGCCTAGAGAGATGTGTCTGGGACCCTTTAGGCTGAATTTTTCTGATCAGCATGTTGTGTGTTCTGTATGTGCCCAGCACAGGAACCCTGGCAGGGGCCTCGGGTACCACTGTAATGCAAAATATAATAAATCATAATAATGGACAAACCATGTTGCTGTTGGAATGCACGGCCTTCTGCTGAGCACTTTAAATGGTTGTCGGGGAACGCCAGCTCCGTCCGTAATGGCAATCACAGCAGCTGGGGAAAAAGAGCTGTAACGCTGAGAGAACTGAAGCATTCGAGAGCCCCTGTTTTGTTTTGAATAGAGAAGCAAGAGGGAAAGGAAATTACCTGAGCTGTACCCCCAGGTCCCTGTGGAACTGCAGGAGGCACCAGGAGAGATGTGCAGGAGGACTGGCTCCGTGGCACACAGGGCCGGCTGACCCGAGGATTGTCAGCATCCTGAAAGCTCTGAAATCAGAACAAAAAGAGCAAATGCAGAGCTGAGGTTCCTTCTGCAGAGAGAGGAGAGCTCTCCATTGGCAGGCAGTGTCCACTGTGGGCAGTGGGGATGGGAGGCCGTGTCTGGGCCTTGGCTCCCACCAGACCCATTCCCAGGGGTTTCTCCAGCACATTCCAGTTCTCACTGTGCCACTTCAGTGATCCCACAGCAGCAAGGATTGCTAAAACACCAAACATATCTGTTACTTTTTATATCGCGTGCCATTTTTCAGAAGCAGCAAATTCCTAATTTTGCAAGTAAGGGGTTTTATTTTATTTATCCTCTGGCTCAGGCAACCTGGAGGTTCATTTGGGTTATGGGAGCTGCAGCTTATATAACAGCGTTTGGGGTAATTACCTGAATTAGGAATTGTTCTTTTCTCATCAGTTCCACGTGTAGCAAAGTGTTCCAGGCCCATAAGTCATGTCAGTGGTTTCAGACCTCCAGGTTTATGTTGTATCAGGACAGCCACGGTGTTTGCAGGAAGGATTTTCTGCTTATCTGTCTGTGCTGGTGTGGGAGCTTTGCTACGGGGCGGATTCTCAAGTATCACTTAACATCAATCCATTTCCTTAAGATGGTTGATAACGTGGTTTGTATTTCACAACTAATAAATAGGCCACATCTCTTAGCAAGGTTTTGAAAAAAGCCAACCAAGGGTTCTGCACCCAAGTTCTTGTTACACCTGCATTTTTCCCTCAGAGTCCTGATTCTGGAGTTCTGCGGTATCTTGGGTATGGGCAGAAGAGTGTTTTCTCATTCTGCTGGGATTCTGTGGTGAGTCTGTGCCTGACTGTTGTAATTCCTGCCCATCCGGGTTTTTCTGTGCGTGCTGTGTGAGGCACCAGCAGACAGAAGCCAGGTTTGAAGCCCAGGTAGGCTGGGCCCAGAAGGGACTGGGGCACGACTGGAAGTGTTTCAGAAGCAAACTGCTCAGACTGAGGAATGCTTGAATTCCATTAATTTCTGACTGATTCCCAGAACCACACAGAAGGATCTGCACTAAGTCTCTACTACTGATTTGACTAATGCTTAGTTTTGCAGGTCCCTGCTTTGTGGAGGTGCTCATAGGTGGTTTCCCTTAGATGTTAAAAAATAACTGTAAGGTTGGACAGAAATTTGACTTTTCAGGTTTAATATTCTTCAGTTCTTCCTCAGTTAGGTTGAACTTCAGTCTTATGTGGGGCACAGAGTATTCTCTTCTCATTTTTCAAAAGAGAGGTATAAATACATTTCAGGGTACAGAAGAGGCACTGAGAACTGTAGCTGTCATTCAGTAAGGCAGAGCAGAGAAAAAGGCCAACTCCAACATAACCAGAAAAAAGTGGAAGAAAAAATGTTGAAATGTAGAAGCTTTCATAGTCAAATACACACTGAAGTGTCTAAGTAAAAACATGGAGATGAGTAAATTTTAATTCAGCTGTGGTGGGTTCGATCCTCATTGCTCCTGGGTTCACTGCATGGAAGTTTTATTTTGTTTTTATTTTATCTTTCTTGTTTAGAGAAAACAGAAATGCTGTAGGAGCACCCCAGGGTCACAGTGGCTGCTTACTGTGGGCTGTGAAAGCTCTGCTGGTATCTCACTGCCCTTCCCAGAGGAAAGGCAAGGAAAAAGGTTTCTGACAGGCAAAACCAAATGGGTTTTTTCCTTGAGATGAAAAGTAAAATGTAACAAGCACATTTAATTTCTCCCCTTCTAGGCGGTGTTTAATAAAACGGCACCCTGCAATGGGAACAGATAATGTTTGTCTTATAAAACCCAACAGCCAGTTCCCTTTTTAAACACAGATCTGCTGGCTGGGCTTTGTTGTGGGCCGGGGACTGACAAGTTTGCAGATGCTACAGCTTGTTACCTAATCAGAGCCAGATGCTGTTCCCCTGCGACTTTCTCACTGTCACCAGGCCCTCACTGCAGCGAGGGGATGGGCATGATTCACCACGGGCCTTTCTGTGCCTGGAAGTCTTGCTGTATTTTTCGTTATCTTGAGTCTCTGTTTGTTTTTAATTTAAGGGGGTTTGCACTGGCCCAGATAGAAGCGAGTCAATGGGAGAGGTAATGCAAGCGAGGCTGATGTCCACTGGACATCTGTTTAAATTCAGCAGTCAGGCACACAGAGCAGCCTCTGTGCCTTTAGTTTGTTGTTGGGAAATGGCCTGCAGCAAAATGAGAGTATTTGATTTGAGAATTCATTAGATAATTCTGTACGTTATACTTCAAATAATACATAGGCCGGAGAGAATGCTTTAAGTAAAATTAAACATTTCAGTGTGGCTGTGGCGGGTGTCAGGCAGTTCCAGCAGGGGGGCACGGGGAGATTCCTGCCCCCTCTGAACTGCAAATCAAGTTCAATATTCTGTCTGCCTTCTTAAAAAGGTAGCAAAGGAATTTGGATTCTAAGAAGCCAGGGCTGTTTGTCTGAGATCATTATTTGGTTCAGCACCTTTTGCAGCCCTTTTCTTTCTCCCACCGACCGGAAAGCTCAGTGCTTCACGCCGCTATCAGCGGTGCCCGAGCGCTGCGGGTTTAATTGACTTGTTACCATCTGCTCTGGAAACGGGAACTTTGCAGCTCATGTGCATTGTGGTGAGTGTTTCTCGGGTTAAATACTGTGTGACAAGAAAAGGAGCTTCCCTCCCCACACCGAATGATGCCAGGAGTGTCAGGCACTGCACAGTGACAGAGATGTTTGTTCTCAGAGCTGCTTTCGCGTGTGGAATTATCCTCGTGCTAAACCACTGCGATGTGAAACGTTCAGGACTTGCTCCTATTTACAGGGGGATCTGCTTTCTTTCTTTCTCTCTAGAAGAAACCTGTTATGCAGTGGGTAATAAAACTAAAAATAAAGATCAGAGCCAATGGAAATGCTGTAATGTTTCTCGGCAGAAGCATTAGAAGCTGCCCATAAACCATGAGGCATTCAGAAATTTGCACCCTATTATTGTGCCCTCCAGCCCCTCTGGAATCTCTTTTCTCCAACAGATTTGTCGTACTCCCAACACCTCTGCACTATAGGTTGTGCTTCTGCGCCCCGAGCTCCTGACACCCCGCAGGGGAGGTTTGTCCTGGGTCCTTCACACTGCCACTGCTCCGGGGTGAGTTTGAGCGTCAGCTCCTGCCTTCCCGTGGAGCCAGGAGAGGGGCTGGAATATGCAACAGTTAATGAGCAGCTTGGGAGAAGCCTTGGTTGGATGTGTGCAGCTGAAAGTAGTGGTATCTGATTTATCTTACAGTGAGGTCATATTTAGGACTTTTAAGCTGTGCTTTCGCAGACCATGCACCATCTCGTGTTCTGCTCTTTGGGGTCCTGTTGGTTTGTTCAGGGTTTTTGGGTTTTTCCTCCCTCAACATTTTGTGCTACTATCTTTCTTAGAAAGCTGTTTCATTTCCAGGATTTATTTCCCCTTTGACATCTTAAATAGCTGATATTTTTCTGTGTACATCTGGCTACTGGATTCAGAGAAGTCCCTAAGCCAGAACCCATCGTGAATCAGTGCGTGCCTTTCCCCCACTTGGTTATTTCACAGCCGCTGCTCTTCACAGAGAGGCTCCACTCTTAAACAAACCCCATCTCTGGAGAGAGCTGGCAGGAGGAGTGAGGAAGGTTTGCAAACTCATCCTCCCCAAACAAATACCCCTGAAGAGTTAAATTAAGTCACCTCCTGAGTGCTGCCCTTCCCTCTGGCACCCTGAGCCCCCGGGTTTTCTCGGGAGAACAATAAACCATCTTCTCTTCTTTTGGTGCCTGTCCAGTGTGGAAAGAGAAAGATGAGGTCAAAGTGGCAGGCTGTACAGCTTGCTTTTGAGCCAAACAGATGGTGAAGGTTAAGTGACAGCTCTGTGACTGCCTCTTTTGAAGTAATTGGAGATAATTTGTATTTTGAATCAGAACTTGACCACTGTCAGAAGGGAAGAAGGTTAATATGTAAACGATTTTACATTAGCCCCTGTTTCTTGGGATTTTTGCTCCCTCCCACCCCCCCTTGGATTCTTGTTTCTATAATCCTTGCTCCAGGCTATTGGTAAGATTGTCTTTGAGCTCGGTGTGACTCGGCCTAGGCTGCAGTTGTTACGAAAGCCAACAACAGCTTATTAAGGCCAGGGATAATCTCTGCTACTGATGCATTGTTGCTTTCCTGCAGTCCAGTAACGGCTTGGAAACAAGACTGGAAATGCAGTTCTAACTGGGGACATTGGCAGAGAAATACCCAAAATATGTCTTGTTTCTGAAGCTGGACCCATTTTGCAGATTATTCCGTGTGGGTAAGAAGCTCCCCTGAACTTCTCTCATGATCAACAATGGAAATTTGATCTGGGCTTCCTCCTCTCCCCTGGGTTGTTTTTTTTTTTTTTTTTTTTTTTGGCTTTGAGCAGACTCCTGTTTATTTACTCAGAGTACAGAACATACTGTATGTGTTGTGTTTGCTGATGCTTTCCTGGTGGGAAGTGGAATATTTCTGGAGCCTGATTTCAAAGTGGTAGAGAGGAGCTGCTGAGTTGCTTCTCGGTGATTCTTGTTGCTACAACAGTTCCACCCTGGTCCTACAGGTTGTCCTCAAGTACCATGTGCAAGAGCAAGTGGTGGTTTTTTCTGGGGTTTCTGTACCCACTTCTGTTTTTTTTAATGTGGGAACTGAAAGGACCTAATAGGGAAAAGAACCTGTAAAGTCACCTCCATCCAGTGTCCCTGTGTAAGGAAAACAGGCAGTGGTTTCACTCATATTTAAGTCCTGCCGCTTGGATTTCTGGATGAATTTAATGTAAGGTAGCAGTTGTTAGGCAGAGACACCTGAATATGCTGGTTGGGAGGTAACTCAGACCTTTCTCTGGACTATAGTCACAGAATAATAGAATATTCTGGGTTGGAGGGGGATGCCCAAGGATCATCACAGTCCAACTCCTCACTGGTAGATTAGTAGCCCGATTATTTTGTCCTGGCCCAATTCTTGCATACAGAACTCAAGAGATGCTGGTGGAGAGGCCATCAATGCAGAAAGTCTGAGGTATTTCTGTGCATTTAAGTGCTTTTTTCCTCAGAAGCAGAGAAGGCAATATTGTATTTTATTCACATACATCAGGTTGATTATGAAACACATTTTTTCACTAACTTGAAGAAGAAAAAGGAGATACTGGCTTGTTATTTCTGCCTTTTTCTTAACCAGGCAAAGTAAAGAAATGGTTGCAAAACCTTTAGAAGCATTCAAGTACCTCAGTGACTTTCATCAGATGTTCTCTGTACAAGAAAAAGAAAAAAAATCGTTCTATCTTTTTATTTTTACTTTGCTTTAATCTTATTTGATGATGTCTCAACAGGCTGGGACATGCTTTCTTGGATGGCAATTTCACTGCACCATATGTGTCTCTCACTAGATAGCAGAGTGAAATGAGTCTTGGCAGGAAGAGAACTAAACACATCGACAAAGAAAAGAAAAAAATTATTTACTTAACTCCCTGTTGCCTGCATACATTTTTCCCTGGGACTGCATCTGGTACAACAATGCAAAGTTGGCTTCTTATAAATGTGTGTCTGAGGCACAGTCCCACATTGATCCCTTTTTCTTGCCATCCATGCTGGTTGTTTGGGTTTTTCCTAGTAATCCTGATTTGAATGTTTCAGTACCTAGCAGTGACCAAGCTAAGAAAAAAGAAAATGTGGTTTTACCTGTGAATTTATGTTGCTTGTGGTCTCAGGGGGAGAGCTGGTCCTTACTTGGCTCCAAAAAGGATTCAGTAATTCTCAGGAAGAAATAAAAGAAATTACCAATATTAAATTGGGTGTTTTTCTGGTGAGCTCCAGGCTTGGTGTTTAAACTCTGTGGGGAGCAGAAGCAGGATCAGGCCAGGCTCAGCCGCACGGGCTCCCAGCAATGGAGGGAGATTGCAGATATTTATTGTGGTTGAGAAAAGATTCCAGTTTGGGCTGCTAAGTTTGGAAAATTTACACTGGATATATTTCAAAGTAAGGACAGGGAATCTCTCTGGGCTGAAGTAGTGGAAGGTGTGTTTGAATGTTACGATCAATCCACCAAGCAAAATATTTTGTATTTGAACTCACCTGTGGGATAAATGACACGGTGGTGCCAGGGCTGCCCTCCCAGTCTGTGCCCCGGTGGCAGAAGCCAGGGCCGGGTCTCAGCCACAGTCCCCACTCACCCAAGAAAAGGTCAACCAGCCCTTTTTATTCCAAGGGAACCTGCACAGGTCCATTTCTGACTGCATGTTCCGAAGGCTTCCGCACTGTATCGGGTGGTGTTTACATTGGCTCTCAGGGACGACTTCTGAACCCTTGGTAAAAATCTGTATTTGTACACTTAGATATTTGGGAGGAAAATCAATATAGGTTCTGCTGTGACCTTGCTGGTTAGCACGGAAGTGTCTGGCAAAAATGAGAACAGAGGAACACACAGGTGATTTGCAAAATACAAAATGGAAAAGGAACAGGCAGGTTTATGGTGTTTAAGGAAATTGGCAATTAAAAACAATGGAGTGGCCACATATGATTTTAGACACGACATGAGAAGACGGGAAAGGGGGAAAAAGAGCCCTTTGGAGCATGAACCATGTAGAGATTCCCACAGAACTCCGGTGGGATTCACACCAGGCGCAGCACACAGGTAACGTGTGTGGGGCAGGCGCACAGAGCAGACCTGGCTGGAGAGTGTTTCACAGGGCTGAGTGGTGCTGTGCAGGGAAGGGCTTAACAGTCAGGTGGACATGAAAATTGACGCCATGTGGATGCAACCTTTGGGGTTTCATTATGTACTTAAAACCATTTTTCCTTTGTGCTCCTTCTAAATAAAGTGGTTGGAAATTTTTTTTTAAATCCTTCTTTTTTCACAACATCTTTTCCCAGTGTTGCAGCTGTTTTATAGTATATAAACTGACTGTCACAGGGTGATCTCAATGATTGTTGGAATGTAATTGTGTAGGTACACAGGGTTTGACCCTGTGTAGGTTCGGGGGTCAAAGTTCCATTATGTCTAGTGAAGTTTGGAGTTTTCTGCTCCTCCCCTTGTGGCCAGTGTGAGAGAGCCCCGTCAGGGCAGGGGTTTGTGCACACACAACACTGGCTTTTGGCGTTCCAGACCCTCCCTGGCCAGTGTCTGTGGGCTCCGAGCTCTGGCAGTGTGTAAATGTTGCAGTTTGCGCTGCACAGCAGGAACGGGCTCCGCTCCGGAGCCAGGTGGGCAGCAGGAACACCACTCGCTTTTCCAAAGGCCTCAGTGTCGCCACAATCCCTGTTCTGCCCCCGACATTTTCCTAATTCCACAAAATTGTAACATTCATGGTTGGCAATGGGTGCCGAGTTCAGACTTTTCCTGCTGTTTTTTCCACGGCCCAGGTGCTCCGTGCCCTGGGTCGGCTGTGCAGGGGCAGTGTCCACAGGATTGGGCCAGGGCACAGAGAGGGCCCTGTCTGAGGTGTCACCTTCCATAAAGCCACCCTTTCGGGCACCATGACACCTCTCGGTGCCCACAGGTCACTGCCAGGGCAAGAAAGACTTCATGAAGAAGGCAGTGAACTGTGGGAATGATGCAGTCGGGAAGTTCCACAAAACCTCTGGCGATCCAAAAGGGAAGGCGCCCGGAGAGTCAGTGAGGAGCTTCCGTGTCCCTCGTTTCAAAAGGCCTGTTCTGCTCCTACTAAATGAAAATATTTATATAAAATATACATTGGTTGTATTCCTAAATATTCGATGTGGAAATTGATCCGTGCAGCGATCCCTGTGCAGCTGCTTGAAATGGAAATGCAGCAGGGAAGATGTGAGGGAAGCGGAGCACAAAGAGGAGCTGTAGGTGAAGCTCCGGGCAACGGTGCCGGCTCCCCTCTGACACTGGGATCTGCATCCGCAGGCCCAGGGAAAACCGCGGCCCTCCAGCCGGGATAAACAAGAGCCCTCTCAGTTAATTGGTGGAGAAGGCTTTCTGCAAAAATAGGACTTTTTTTTCCCCCTACTCTGCTTTTTCTTTTCACCTTCTGATGAACTAAATTATTCCTTATCTAGAGCCCACGTGCCCTCGTGCCCCAGGAGCATGCACTCCCAGAGAATTCCGGACTATTTGTAGTATTTTAAAGTAACAGGTCCTACAGGGAAAAAGAAAAGTTGGCATTCTTCTTAATTTTTATCCATTATTTTAATAACAATGAAAAATTATAAACTATATATAGGTACATAAATATATAAAAAAAATTCCAACTTACTGAGCAAAAGCTGTTACCTGGGGGGTAGGAAAAAACCCCCTTGTTGTTGGATTCATCCAAACGCAACGTTAACTGAGTTAGTCAGAAACGTGTCACAAAATTGTTGGAGGCTTTTTCAATGGCTTTTTATAAATATATCTTGAAATCTGAGCATGTTCTGCAGCTTAGACAATGCATTATGCCAAAAAGGATGTTTCTTTTGTTAAAAGCTTTTAAGGTTGAACTGAAATTACAAATCAGATCGGAATAATCTGGATTATACTTACATATTCTTTGGCTGTGTTGTTTTTTTTTTTTGTTGTTGAATATTAGGTTAAAAGAAAATTTCTGTCTTTAATGTGTTTTATTGATAAGGTATTTAATATTAAGAGGTAGGTTTTGTTTAAATTAATTTTAGACAAATTATTTAGCTGTTGTAAAATTGCTGCATGTATATGCTCATGTATATGCGTAAATTTGGGCATACTCCTATATTATATGTAAACCCCTAAATTTTTAGGAGGAAGTTTCTTTCCAGTCAAGCTATTTAATGACCTGTCAGTTCCCCACTTGTGCGGACTGTTTAAAATTCTATATCATTTTCTTTTTTAATGCAGTATCATTTAATTCTCTAGAGAAAAAGAGGTAAGGTGTTAAAATTGGGATAAAAGCTTCCAAATACTAGAAAATTTGCTCTGTCAAACCCAGGGCCCTTTTTACTGGCAGAAACTTAAGAAAGTAAATACTAATAAGCTCACATGCAACAACAACAACAAGAAGATGTAATTCTTTAAATAATATAAATGCAGTTATCAGTACTTTATCAGAAAACAACTGAGGTTGAATTTTCTGGTAATTTTTTTTTTTTTGGCTGATGAATGCAGAATCAGTACTTTGAAACTTGATTTCTTCTCCCAAGAATTGGTCTCTGCATGAAGAAAAGTGGTGTATTTTGTTATATTTTTCCCTTTTGATTATTTTCTTTTCTAAGAACATGGCATGAAATAACCTGCTCCGGCACGTTGGCTGGGGTGTTTTTGGGGGACGTTGCCCATTTGCCTCTGCCCTGCTGGTGGCTGGAGCGCTCTGGTGTCCCGGTGTACCTGCTGTAGGTGTGGGCAGTGCCTGCCCGTGACAGGGGCAGCACGGGCTGCTGGCGGTGGGCTCTGGAGCGGGGACCGGGGCAGGGTGGGGACAGGGAGCGGAGGATGGCCCACGGACAGACCGTGGGCAGCAGCAGAGAACAGACCGGGGCAGGGAGCGGAGGATGGCCCACGGACAGACCGTGGGCAGCAGCAGAGAACAGACCGGGGCAGGGAGCGGAGGATGGCCCACGGACAGACCGTGGGCAGCAGCAGAGAACAGTCCCCTCGCGCCGTCGGCGCAGTCACGCTCGTGAGCAGTGTCCAGCCTGTCCTGTCAGGTTTATTGTCCACTCCATCAAGGGGTCTAATGGTCAGCGGAGGGGCTGAGCGTGTCCCCGGGGGCCTGACATTAACCGAGTGGACTTGTTTAAGCTCACCCAGGGTGTCTCCGGCTGATGGGGACGCCAATACCCGTTTCCCTCAATGAGCAGCCGCTCGGATCATGACTCAATACCGCTTCCCCCGGCGCGCCGGCCCCGAGGGCTCCGGGGGGACCTGCCCCGAGCCCGGCCCCGGGCGGGAGGGGCCGATCGATGCCGCGGCGAGGCAGCGGCGCTGCCCCGGCCCAGGGGCCGCCGGCGCGGGGCCCGATTAATCCACAGTAAATGGTTTGGAACCGCCAACGCCGCCGCCTTTTTATCCCGGCCGGGCACTGCCTGTGGGAGCGTCTGAGGCAGAGCGGGCTGCTGTGCTCGGCAATACGGGAATAAATGCGGGAAGCGGCGCGGAGCGGCCCCGAGCTGACCGCGGCCCCGAGCTGACCGCGGCCCCGCAGCCGCAGGCCCCGAGCAGGGCTGAGGGGGGAACAGCGGGGTGTCAATTCACTGGAAAGTTTTATTCCAACTTGTAATTTCTAACAATGCAAGAAGATCTCATTCCATCAACAAGCCGGGAACACTTAAATCCTAAAATTAGATTGCTAGCAAAAAGCGCAAAAAATGCAGCTGTAGAGCTTTGGGTAGTTTGTGCACGGGGTTTTTCATACTCATCTTAAATATATCGTTTCTTTCCTGGATGATTTTAAAGTGTTTTCTGTTGGAAAATAAAGAGATGTTTTTTTGCATGTCAAATTGTTACTTGAAAATATGTTTTGGGTTTTTTCCTAATTGAACCAAACATGCTGCACATGAATATTTTTTGGTAAATAATTATGTATTAAAATAGATATGTATTGTTCAATTTTTACATTTTTTTTAAAAACACATTTTCTTCAGATATTTTGAAGAAAAAAGCAGGAAAACTTTTTTTTTAATAAGAAAAAGAAAATGCCTTTGACTGGGCTTGTTCCTGCTGTACTGACAGAGAGCAGGGGAGGCTCTAAATCTGCTTTTCCAAGGCAAGCTAAAGATGGAAATTGCAAAGGAAAATGAGCCAAATAATATGATTTTTGATAGGTGTTTGTAGTTTGTCAAAGCTTTTTGTCATTCAGATGACTAATTTGTATAAATAAATCTGAAAACACTTTGTATTAACATAATTATTTACATAAAATATCGTTATTTTTCTGCTTTCATTAACAATTTTTTTGTTTAGTTTCAGATCTGCTGTAGTAAATACTTTGTGCATATTTATATGCTGCTGAGTGTTGTCTTGAAAATGTTTGATAGTATCAGTTTCCTAAAGATGATGTTTATAAAATGCACATAGTTGTGTGAATTATTTATACCAAACGAATGAGAAAGAGATCCTGCTTTCCCTAACACTAACAACGGATCCACTTTTCCTTTGGCAACACAAATATTTATTATATTGTTGTACTTAAAGAAGGCTTAAGCCTCTGAAGTGTCAAAAGTCAAGCTGAACAAATTTAAAAGCAATGAAATGAAACCCGAGTTGGGCACAAAGGATCTTTTCTGAATTTCCTGAAAGGCAGGAGCTGGAGAGAGCAGGATGGGAGCCTCGGGTGCCTGGTCATGGGGCTGAGATCGCCCTCGGAGCAGCGTCACTGTGACGCCGTGGCCGGGGGCTCGAGGGTCCCAGAGGTGTTGGGCGCTTCAGCCCTGAAGGTGAACCTTTGACTTAGCCCTGGTAAAGCCAACGTGGGGCTCCTTGCTCTGGGCACGGGCCACAGCAGAAGTGCTCAGTGCAGGAACAGATGTGCAAAGTGTACGCGCAAGGGTGTGTTAGGGGGGAAACATCCCAAATCAGAGCAGTGCCTGTTGAGCACAGAAAGGTTCACTCCCAGATGGATTATATATTTAAAATTCTCTTTTCTATGTCCTCAGGCTCTTCCATTTTTGTTGCTGGGCAGGATTTGCAGACAGGTGTGTTCTTGCTTTGGAAAGCAGCAGTAAAAATGATCTACCTGCCCAAGAACGGCGGTGGGACACGACCCTGCCTGGGTGGGTTTGGGAATAGCTGCACAGGGAATCATGGCACTGGGGGCAGCAGAGGAGATTTGGGACAGGGTGCAGAACTCTCAGGCAGCAGTTACAGGGTAGAGACAGTGATTCCCTTCCCTAAGGTATGAAATCCCCTTTTGTGAACGTTTTGGAGACAACCAGTTTTTGTAAAATGTAACATTAAGTTCCCCTTTTTTCAAGCTAAAACTATTTCAAAATCATCAGCTGTGTTTTCCTGAAGTTCTACAGAAGGGAAACACGATTTGGGATTTCAATTATAGTTCCAAAAGTGACAGCAAATTTGAAAAATCTCAATTCAGCAAAGATGCTTTTCCTTTGGGTAGTGCTTCAGGAATAAATCCCAGGGAAGGAGTGTATCAAGAGAAAGGAAGATAGGAATTCTGTGTAAAACATGACCTAGAATCACAGTCCGAGTGGGTCCTGTAGGATCTTTTTCTAAAAGAAATACCACTCTCCTTTGAAAAACTAATTTTGTGGAGGGAAAAAAAAATCCTTAGTTCTAAATGCAACACTGTGGAGGGGTGGGAAGGAGGCCGGGGTGCGAGGGAACCTGCTGGAAAGGCAGCTCAAGGAACATCGCTCTCAACCACAGAGGTAGAGCCTGGCGTGACGATGCTGATATTCCAAATGGAAAAGAAGCCCTTTCCCATCCAACTGCCGTGTTTTGGAGAAGTTGGGTGTGCACCTTCTGCAGCGGGCGCTGACCACGGCGCCGGGCCGGGGGACAGGCAGGGACAGGGACACAATGGGATGACCGTGACTTCGAACAAATAAATAAAACATGCGGCTCGTTCCCTGCTGTCCCTCCCCCTCCCGTCCAGCCGGGATTACATTTGCCGTGGTCATTTCCCAACGTCTGCCTGGCAGAAAAGCGCTCGTGGCCCCACGCACGCCAAGGCCTCTTCCCGTGGCTGCAGGGTGCAGCCCTGCCGGCCGCCCGCCCCGCGGCTGCTCCCAGCACCACAAACGCCTCACATTGGATTGTGGCCCAAAAAAACCATCTGGAACTCCCACCCGGCCCACTTGATAAACACCCGCTCCCTCCAGGATGGGGCTTCCCGCAGCCCCACCGCTGCAAAGCCCCGGCTGCGGGGAGCAGGAATACATTTTAATAAGGCTGGGAAGGAGAAAAATGAGTTTGCTCTGCGGTTCTGTTCTTTAGGAACAGAAAAAGGTGAGCATGTTGCAAGGCAGGGAGGGGAAATTTAATATTGCGAGAGATAATGGCAACTATGTTAATATCCGGAATTTTCAATGTACCATAAGTACATTTTGTTTTTCCTTTTAGCACGATTTATAATTAAAGATTTTAATCTGGCTTCACATTGAGTTAATAAGCCCTTTGATTGATTAGGATTCATAAAATTGCCATTTCCCGCTGCTGCTTTGTGTTTCTGGGATGTTCTTTTGAAAAGCTGGGGAAAGGTGAATGGGAAGCGGCCATTGTTTGGGCTGAGCTCCGCCAACTCAGGGGGCTCGGGGCTGCTTTATGCAGAGTTTGTCCCCAGCAATATCTTCTTGTTCTGCCAAATGAATGCAGATAGAATCTGCTGAGCTACATTTTAGTGATTTTTAGGGAAAACTTGTTGTTGTGTGTAATTTCAGCAGGTGTTGCACACAGTTGCTGCATCATTACTGACCTGTGCTTGATGGAGGAATTTGGGATTAGAAGCAGAACAAAAAAGGTGAAGTATTAGAAAACAAATGTATCTGAATACAGCACAACCCTGATATCTGGGCTCTTGTGTGGCTTTCAAAATTCAGTTTACAGTTCTGTGCCCTCACAGTGTCACCTCCTTTGTTATTAGGGGCTGGTGCTTCAGCAGTCCCTGGGTAAAGCACTTGTTAGACAAGGAAATGAAATAAAAGGAAGAGGCCGTTTTGCTGCTCTTTGATCATGTTCTACTTGTTTAAATCTTTTTAAAGTAAATTCTGATAAATTCTAAAGTCTAAGTGGAAAAAAGTGAGAGAGGCAGCTCATGATTTTTAAGCATCTGGTTGAGTGGAGGTGGGCTGCTTTCCCCAGCTGGATCATGTGCGTGCGTGTGCGTGTGTGTGTGTGTGTGTTAGAGGGGAAAAAAAAATCTTTTTTCTTTATTTTTAGCCAGGGTAAAAGTGACCCTCTTTAGCCCCAGAGGGGCCTCACTGTGTGGATTGAATCAGAGCAAATTCCCTTTGTGTTTCCTGCTCTGAGGGGACACGCTATTGTTGAGTGCGGGGCCTCTCGTACGCAGAGCAGCGCAGGACCGTGAGCAAATCCTTCCCGGATAATGCACAAGTTGTTTCACAATCGATCCGGCCTCCCCTCCCCCAGCATTCACCCCAATTTACTTGGCACAACTATCATTTCCTGGCCCTTTTATTACCATTCAGATGTCCTACAAATGCAAACATTTGGGCCAGAAGAAAGGGGCTGGGTGAGGCGAGGGCAGGTTGGGGAGCCCAGGAACGCGATGCTGCCGAGCTGCTTGGCTTCGGAGCCAGGGAGCAGATGCCTGGGTAGGGCGAGCGGCGAGCTGGATGTGTCAGCACTTCCAGGGGGCTTAATTGGCTTTATTTTTTTAATGTAAGTACCTGCTTCCTATTTCTATTTTACACAAAAATATTTTTAATCCTCCACCATTAATTTTCAGCAGCCTTTGAGACAATTTTGCTCTTAGCTCTCATGTGCCAGCACAGGCTGACAGTGATGAAAAGATGAAAACCCGACAATAACACAGGGTTTTGCTTACAAATTGACAAAACCAGCCCTGCCAATCCCCAGTAATTTCCTGCATCTCCATAACTGACCTCATGCATCCAGCCCCGCCGGCGCTGATTGGCGAGGTTAGAATGGGAACGATGAGCAAGGTTCATCCCAAAGAGAAGCAAACAAACAAAACCCACCACAAACCCACTTTGCCTCTCTAATGCACATTGTTATCCCGCTCAGCGTGCGGGTGTGGGGACGCCGGGCTCTGTCTCCGCAGGTGGGTCAGGGGCAGTGCCGATGGCGGGATGTTCCCGGCGCGGTGGTTTCCACGGGCTGAGGTACTGGAGTGAATGTCAGCGCCTGTCTGCCCGCGCCGGCCGATCGATGCTTCATTAGGCCGAATTGTCTTTTGCCCATGCAACCTTGAAAACAGTCCCTTAATTACCTGTGAGGAAGTCGGGGACCCTGCTCCCCCCTCGCCGCTCCCCTCCCTCGCTGGCGGCGGTACCGGGGTCACTCGCGGCCCCTTGCCGCCGACGGCGCGCGGGGGGTGGGGGAAGAAATATGGGACCCCGAGGTGAGAGGGCAGGGTTCAAGTCCAGACTACAGATCTATTGAAGAGGTTTCAGACAGCCAGGCCTCCACTTGACTTTCCATCAGCCTGCCCCGATTCCTCAGCTGCTGCCTGCGCACCGCCGCGGCTGACGGCTCCGCAGGGCTCATTACCGCGCTCCGAAACGGGCTGGCCATGCCACAGTGTCCCCCAAACCCCTCATCCCCCAAAACTGCAGGGAGGTGGGGCAGAGCTGGATGAAGGAGCAGAGGGGGAGCAGGGAGTGTGTGTTCCCCCCCCCCCCCCCGACCTGGATTTCAGGAGCGGCGGTTGCATGTCACCATGGGCCCTGCAAGCAGAGCCAAGAAAGTGCATAAATAATCTTATTTGTTATGCATTATTAAAAATTCAGAAAGATTTTAAATTCAAGTGATAATCTGATCGTCCTGAGGGATAGGTTTATATTTAATAGCCAGGTGTTTTACCTATTCATTTGTGATGGAAAATATTATAATGAAGTAATAAACCGTAGCACAGAAATGTTAATCATATATATGTGGTCTGCAAACCCCCTGAAATCACAGACCCCTTCTGCTGTCCCAAGCTGTCTTTATTGGTAACCTCATGATTTAAGATAATTTAGGTTTTGGGACTATGCCCGTAGACCTCGGGGCACGGTGGTTAATAATGGAAAGCTTATTTGACTGCATTATTCTCCTCCTGCATCTTATCTGTTCTGCTGTGAAGTTTTTCTAATATCATGTGCTGTTTCTTTGTTTCCTATTTTAGAAGAACATGGAACAAAATCATGAAAGCTGTTGAGACTATTGCAGATCTGATATAATGGGGTGGAGGAATTACTGGGAGATGAAGAGTTGTACAGGGGTTCAGCTTTAAAAATTCACAGAGTATTTTCATTTTAATGCAAGGTGGGGGTTTGACTCCTCAGTGATGCTGAGAAATGAGATGCCTTCCAGCACTCCATTTCTCCCCCCACCTAAGAACCACCTCCTTCCAGCCTGTGCATACACACCCTCCCCCCCCCCCCCTCCAGTCCAGATTTAGAGGACTGTAACAGACAGGTGTCCAGCTGCTCTCCTCTGCTAGTCAAAAAGGAGGGAACTTATGGAAAGTGTCTCTCACAGGTTTCACTCCCAGTCTGGGGCGTGAGACACATCGCTGTCCCCCCCAGCTGCAGCAGGGCTGTACCAACCACTGTGAAATCCACACGGAGCTGCTCCAGGACAGAGCATCCTCTGCTGTGGAGACGAGCGCTAAATCCCAAACCTCACTGAATCCCATCGTTGGGAAGTGATCAGTGGAGCCGTGCTCTGTATTCACAGCGAGGGCTTTACTCACTGAGCGAGCTGTGATGTCACCGCATTAAGCTAAAATAACCACTGAACATGAGAACAAGAGCGATGGGGGGGAGGTTTGATGGGGGAGAGAGAGGGAAATAGCAGGCATATTACCAGTCCTGCATGTGGATCACAGAGCCAGATTGTGAGCAATCCCGGCGCTCAAAGTGTCTCCTTAGCAGAAAAGGGAGAGGGAGAAAGAGGGAGCCAGCAGCCAGCCTTCAGTCCCCACCATGAGAGCTCTCGCGGTGCACTCGGCCAGGGTGTCAGAGGGCGTGAGTGCATTTTTCATTTCTTAGCCTTTGTGTGGTCTGCCAGAGGAATTGGATTCTGTCTGTATTTCCATGTATTTGCCTAACCGTGCTGTGTATTTTTTATCCTGGATGTGAGCAGGCATTAACACATAAACTCACATGCACTTAAATAGATGCAACGTAAGTGGATACACAGGGAAGACATTAAAAATAACCCGAGAATCAGCTTTTCACGTGAACTGCCCACCTGGCGGTGCCCAGTGCTGTTCCCATTTCCCAGATGTGCAGGAATGGGGTGTTACTGGGAGGGAAGGACTGGAATGGAAAGGGAGGAATCTTTCTTTCCTAGCCTCTCTAATTAATGTTGGCCTTTGTGTGGTGTAAGGCCAGGGAATGTTGCTCGTGGTGATGGTGCTGGTGCTGAAAAACCACTGCTCAAATGGCTGTCCCGAGCTTTGCAGGGAATGTGTCTGCAGAGCTTCAGTGTCAGGCGCCTGGGAAATGAGTCCAACCCAGTTCTGATGCATTGGGATACAGCAGGATCATGTGTGAGCATATGGAGTCTCTCCGTGTGTGTGAGCTGTGTTTGCAGGCTGTGCTGGGACTGGTGGGAGCTGCACCACAAGTGGGGGTCAAGCCTGTGCCCCCACCACAGTGCACACACTGCTCGGGGTGAGTAGCTCTTGGAAATCCTGCAAACTGCTCTGCCTCCGCCATAACTCATCCTGCATCCAGCCTGATGTTGGCGATGGAGGACAGAAATTGAGGAGACAGTGGGATTTAACCTCAGTTCTTCCCACTAGATTTCCAAGGCGGTGCAATTTGTGGACACGAAGAGGAGTCTTAGGAGAAAGGGCCAAAAATGCAGCAATTTAAGAATAGGGAAGAATCAAACAGTGTTACCAGCTCCAAGTCATAGCCCCGTGTCATAAAAAGGTTATAGGGCTAACGTAGCCTTTTCGTGTTTTCTTTCTTTTTGGTTTTCTTGTTTCTAGGTGAACCAAAATTAAGTTAAGGAAATGCCAAAAAAAAAAAAAAAAAAAAATCAAATTCCTAGTGGTCACTCCTGGGAAGGTGGAAAAGGCCATTGTGAAGGCCTGGAGAGTGCTTTTGTACCTGCCAAAACCACGGGCACTCCTTGAGGTGGGAAAGGCTGCCAGGCCCAGGGTAACACAGTTTGGCTCTTGTTTGGGTGTGCAAATGGCCTTGGTTGCCATGTGTGTCTCTGTGTGTACCTGTGTGTGTGTATGTTATGTACGTGTGTTACGTGTGTATGTGTGTGTGTGTGTAGAGTGTGTGTGTGTACCTGTGTGTGTACCTGTGTGTGTGTGTACAGTGTGTGTACCTGTGTGTGTTACGTGTGTGTGTGTGTACCTGTGTGTGTGTGTACAGTGTGTGTGTGTGTACCTGTGTGTGTGTACCTGTGTGTGTGTGTACAGTGTGTGTGTGTGTACAGTGTGTGTGTGTACAGGGTGTGTGTGTGTACAGTGTGTGTGTGTACCTGTGTGTGTGTGTACAGTGTGTGTACAGTGTGTGTGTACAATGTGTGTGTGCAGTGTGTGTGTACCTGTGTGTGTGTAGAGTGTGTGTGTGTACCTGTGTGTGTTACGTGTGTGTGTACCTGTGTGTGTGTGTGTAGAGTGTGTGTGTGTACCTGTGTGTGTGTGTACAGTGTGTGTACAATGTGTGTGTACCTGTGTGTGTAGTGTGTGTGTGTGTGTGTGTGTGTGTGTGTGTACCTGTGTGTGTGTGTGTGTAGTGTGTGTGTGTGTGTGTACCTGTGTGTGTACCTGTGTGTGTGTGTGTTTTTCCTGCACGGGCAGTGATCCTGTTCTTGCTGCCCTTTCCTGGCTTGCAGGGTTGGGGACACTGTGGAAGCTCCACCTTTGATGGGTGACCTGTGGCTGCTCAGGACTGCCCTGAGCTTGGGAGCTTTAAAGGAAGAGAGGGAAGGAGAGAGCATTTGCCTCAGGTGATGAGCAGCAGCGCAGAGCCTGCGGGTGGTGGGGAATGTTCAGATTTTATTTCTGTAGTAACCCAGGTTAATTGATAGTTATTATTTATTCCTGATACATATTCTATGCAATTATTTTTTTGCTGGATTTCACCTGCACTAATATTGGCTGGTCTTTGTTACGGAGCTGCCCCAAGAGCCAAGCACCTGTTGGGCCCACGCCCAGCAGTGGCTCTGGAACTGATGATCCACCTGTGCCTCTGCTGCTGCCCCTGGGTGACACAAGTGGGGGCAGCTGGGCTAAAGTCTAAATTGGGGGGGATTTCTTGTTAATTGTCTTTTCAGAAGGAAGAAGGGAATCAGTCTGAATGATGCTGCTAGAAAAATAAGTTGAAACTTTGGTTTGGATTAAAAAATAAATTACTTTTGAGCCTAATTAACAACCTAGCCACAGGTGTTTGGCTGTTTGCCTCAATTCCCTTTCTCAGGTGTTGGCTCTTTTCCAAGTGCCCAACAGACATTCCCAGGGAAATGTCTTGGAATCCTTGATGGTGGATTATAAGCAGGTGACAATCAAGTTAGTGATTAGGGCAGAGTTTTGCTTTTCCTTCCTGCTGTCTTTTGCATCTGTGTAGTGGGAACATGGGGAAGCCACTGGGCATCATTAGACCAGTGACACCCTAAAAAACTGCTGCTCAGATTTAACTTCTGTTCTTCTTTATGATTCCTTTTTGTCATAATGTATTGAACATAGAAAATGAGGGCTCTGAAAAAGTCAGCTGTGCTGAGTTAATGAGTTAATTGATGGTGATTAGCAGAGAGCAGGATCACCTGTGGGGGGTGGGGGAGTGGTCTGGCTGCTCTCCACACTGGGCAGAGCTGCCAGGGGCTGGGAACGTTTCATGGGAATGGAGTTCTGGGAGTTCTTCTGCCTCCGGAATGCTGTGAGGGACTGCTGGGGCAAGATTTTATTTGAGGAGTCTGGAGGATTCTAGCCTGGAAGACATGGTTGGGTGTCAGGTGCTCTGAGCTGTCTGCAGGCCAGGTGCTGCTGTGAGGGGTGAGTGATTTGCATAACCAAAATCTTGGCTGGGGCTAAGGAGAAGGTCCTGGCTAGAGACCATTGTAAGGTAAAATACCAGAAGGAGTCCTGGTTTCCAGTGCCTGAGCAGCTGGAAGGTGTCATGGTGTTGTGGGGGGAACAGTTGAATATTGGTAACACTGGACTGTAATTGTGCAGAGCTGTTGAGGTGGTTTCATTTAGGTCAGTTGAAGGTGTGAGTGCTGAGAATCTTGGAAAATTGGGTCCTTCTTGCTCAGGCAAATCTGGAGTACACTGTATTGAAAGGTAATTTTCTGCTGACTCATAAACCTCAGACAGAGCTGGTGGCAGCACCCCCAACACGATGAAAATGAAGTGGGTTTCCCTCTTTCTGTTGGAACAGCTACACCAAGCCCAGTTCAGTGTGCTGTGGGCTTGAGTGAGCAGGCTGATTTCCAGGTTTTTGGGGGAGGTAGAGGGGGAGATCTGAGATTGAGGTGGTGTCCAAAGACATTTTCCCTGAATAATAAGTCTAGATAGTCCTGAGCCGTGTCTTTGCTGAGAGCCATCTCTCCTGGTTCCATAGCATCATGTGGGTTTGGTGTGGCATAGCAGGCTCACTGTCCCAGAGTTCTGGAGAGTGGATTATCAGAGGGTGCCTTATTGCTTTGGAAAGCCTGCCCTGCTCAGAGGTTCTGGAGCCCAGTTATTGCTGATGATGAGCCAGTGTATGTTGTGCTGTTTGCTCTGTGTCTCTACAACTGCCTGGCACAAACCTGCAAGCCTTGGGACTTTTTTTTAATTTTAAATTTGCTCTGGAGATGCAAAGTTACTTGTGAGCAGAAGTCTCATGTACTTCCATGCAGTGTAAGTCAGTGACCTATGGTAAGAAGGAAGAAAAGCATAAACCAAAGACTCAAGAAAAAGTTGGGGTGAGAGCCCAAGTAATTTAAACCAGGAAAGAAGCATCTTTTGTGTATGCTGCTCATGAATTGCTGGAATGGTGGCAGGTTGAAGGAGCAGGGTGGTGGAGGAGAGTTTGGGGAGGTGCACAGCCATGGAGGTGTGGGTCTGGCCCCTCCTTGCCAGGCACCGTTTATTTTTCAGCACTTCTGTCTAATTAATATAAGGCCTGCTCAGGCACAGCCGCCCTCATTGGACGTGTCACTCGTTAATCACACGACCCTCCTAGCCTTGGGTAATGACCTTGAAAGAATATATCAGCCCATGATGGCGGGAGTGAGGAATTAAATTGTTTCTCTGAGTGCTTATGGTCATTGCTGACAATTTATATGACACAGCTGCCCTAAGCTGGCCGTGCCGGCCATTGTGCCGCAATCATTTTCCCTCTGGGAAGGGGTGGCTGGGCAGGCCCCACGGCTGCCCCGGCCTGGGGCCGCTCCTTTGTGCGAGGAGGAGGAGAAGAAGGGCTCTGCAACCTGGAATCCTGCCTGAGGGACTGAGTCCAAAACTCCCGGGAAGGCTTTGCTGAAGCCTTTCTCTCTGGGTGTGTTGGCGTTGCCGTAACGTTGGGAATGGCGTTAGTTCGATTGTTCCAACCTGAGGAGGGTTCCCAAGCCCAGGATTGAGCTCCCTTTCAGCAGGGCATTCGTAAGGTTTGGAATGTGAGAAACGGGCAGGACAGCTTGAATAGGCTTGAGATTGGGTAAGATTCGGGTGCAAACACATCACATAACGGTGCACGTTTGTGTGCAAAATTAGGCAGACCCTTTAATTACCGTAGGAACCCACATAATACTCTGTGTGTGTCCATGGAAATTAAGAAGTAAATTTTAAGATAAATTAATGTAAGCGTTTATGGGCTAATATCTGTATTGTTATATTTTTTTTCTTTTCCTAACTGTTAAATGTACTTGGGAAGGTATTTATTTTTTTGCAGATAATGAGTAAATGGCTTTCTTAGTTGTTATATATTGGTTTCTGCTTTTAGACTGATGAAATAATTTGTTACAGTTATTCAATCATATTATTTATAGAAAACATGTAGCTGAGGATCTAAACATCAGATTGTTCTGTTGTTGCCATATGGGCTGCTTTCATCTAAATATAAACAGTTGATAATTATCACTAGAACTATTGGCTAAAATCACAAAATAGACCAAGAACAAATAACAATCTCATTCTTCATTAACATTTTAAAAATGAAATAGATGTCCTTGTTTATGCCTTCAGTAAATTTGGCTCTGCTTTTACAGAACTGTAAATGAACCAGAACATTTGTTTTGTATAATCTATACAATATTTTATATGTATATTTGCATTGGGGAGCTCAGGCTGCTGGATTTTGAGAAGGCTGGTATATATCCAGCCCCACAGAACTGTTATGAAGTATATTTATTAATGTATTCATAGAATCATGGAATGCTTTGGGTGGGAAGGGACATTAAAGCCCATCTCATCCCACCCCCTGCCATGGGCATGGACACCTTCCAATATCCCAGGTTGCTCCAAGCCCCATTCAACCTCAAACACTTCCAGGAATGGGCCAGCCAAAGCTTCTCTTGAAAAATACTAATTGCTTCCATCTCAGATTCCCTTAAAATGCTTGGCTTTCTCATTGGGTTTAGTGGCTTATTATTCTTCTACTTTTCAATTTTTTCCTGTTTCTCATCTCTAGCAGCTCCGTGTGTGGGTAGGACACAACAGAGGATGTGTTGTCACCTCAGTGTTCTGCTGGCTTGAATACGTCAGGGAAAATTACACAAGTCAGCAGCAGCCCCATGAAACTGTCCTGTAAAATACAGACAAAAACAGACAACAAGGCAAAAGTGAAGACGGTGACTGGGAGGAAATACTGTCTTTGTATTGACGTCCTTTTTTAGTATGTGGTTAGAGCAGAGAATGAGGAGTTTATGTTCCCTTTTTAGTTACACCAGTGATTGTATGAAATGCTAATGATGGTATGAAAAAGGACAGATTAATTTGTGTTGTTGTTCCCATTTCTGTATTTAAGATTAGAGTTAAAAAATGGTAGTAGTTCAGTATCAAAATTATTATTCACCTGGGTCTGGTTTGGCTGTACTTTGCCCTTTCCAAAAACTGAAGAGGTTCCTTGCAAAGGGACTTGTCCTGGGTGAGGGGTGGAGGGCTTTGGCTGCAGGTGCAGCCTGGCTCAGGGGTTCAGCAGAGCTACGATACCCTCTGAGAACTTGGCCGTGTTCTCTTTGAGCCCGGCCACGTTGGCTGGCTGTCCCCTCAGGTACCTCAGTGTCATGTGTCAGTGTGCGGGGGCTGTGGCCGTGCCCCCACGCCAGCTCTGTCCCACCTGCGGGAGGCCAGCGACCTTCAGGTCACCTGCACACAAAGAATCCCTCCCAAGGGCAAATCCCACTGCAGCGGGGGCTCCTCTGAGCACGATTCTGGTTTGAAGGTGAAGACCAGGTTGGTGGGAATTGCTTTAATTCCCCGTGGGAAGTGTGCGGTCTGGACATGACTCCAGGGCTCCGCATGGCAGAACTGGCTCTTGGCCGGGACTCGTGCTGGACAACAGGATCGTCCCTTCCCGTTGGGAACAGAACCCTAAATGCCTCCTTAGCTCAGGCACCCAGCAAGATGTCGCCATTCCTTATTCAAATTCCCTTTCTAATCGGCTGAAGGGCGAGCGAGCGCTGCAGCCCCGTCCTCGTGCTGCGCTCGCCACGCTGACGTCAGCCTTCTTGTGCGGCAAGGATATTTTAAATTTGTTTATCTCCGTGATATCAGGTGGTTTGGTTGCTGGCAGCCCACATTAGCATGGCAGAGCAGCAAATATGTACATATATATTTATATTTAGCATTTTTTTCTCGTATGTTCAGCTGAAAAGGCTTGGCTTGATTAATATTTTCCGCTGTCCGGTAACCATGGCAATGGGGTCAGCAGATATAATACTTAATTTAATCTTCCAACTGCCTCAGTGTGCATCACCAGTGTCCCGAATAATAGAAAGCCTTTTGCTTCTCTCTCCCTTCCTCCCTCCTTCCCTCCCCTCCCTCCCTCTTTCTGCCTCTCGTTCTCTTGCTTCATATATTATTATCTTTGCCAGTGGCTCCCTCATATGACCCAGAAGGAATAAATGGAGGTTTTGCATTCCATGTATGTAGCTTATAAAATAAAAAAATAAAATAAAAAATTTGAAGCCCCTCTCTCCAGTCAGCCAGACTCCCCCAGCACCTCGCAGTTGGTCCCCCCTCCCCGGCACGCTCGGCAGCCAATCTCCACGGCGTGCCGGGGCCGTGGGCAGATGTGGAGCGCTCGGCGCGGCTCCGGCGCGGCCGCCAGACGCTCTCCAGCCACATGCGCCCGAGCGGACGTTCCTCCTGCCACAAAGCCCGGCCGACTGGCTTTGCTCTCCAGGTGGGTCCAGTCCATTGCTTTGTCTTCGCTCGGCCCAGGTTCCCCTTAGGTGTTTCATTTTGCTGTTTCGGATTGATTTTTTTAAGTTGTTTGGGGTTTTTTGTTTTTTGTTTTTTTTCTTTAAAGCATTGCAGTCTCATTTCACAGTGAACACTGTCACTTTTGGGTTGGTTTTGGGGAAGGAGATGACCTGTTTACAACCTCCCAGATGGATTTAGTCATACTATTTTTAAAAAGGGGGAAAAAAAGAGCATTTTTCTGCTCAGATACTTTTTTGAATTGCCCCGTGACCAGAGGAGACTGACCTGGTGCAGGTCAGGCTGCTGCTCTCCTCTTCCCAGCTGTCCCGTGTCACATCTCTAGTGAAAAGAGAGGAACGTTACCAGCAAGGATTAGAGTCGTTATTCTAGAGGTGGAAAGGACATCAGGAAAGAGAGACACTTGAAATTTCTATAACCAAAATTCTTCCTTTTATTTTTTCAGTCAGTTTACATTTTAACCCATCCTTGAATTTAATTAAAGAATAGTTTGGGGGGTTTTTTTATATTTTTCTCTTTTCTAACGTGGTATTTGGGAAACAGAATGGCTGTGACCTCAGAATGGGTAAATGAGGGACTTTTTCCTTTCCCCCTCAGTGGGAACAAGCTTGTGGGTTTGTTTGTTGCCTCCAACACCATTTCTATGGCCACAAGGACTGAGCGAGCCTGCCAGGGTCTTGGCAGGGTTTTCATTCTTCTCTCACTCTCTGATGATGGTCAAAGCCCATTAGATGTTGTTGTGACTTGGTTCTTACCCAGGTGTTGAGTGATGGCTGGAAGGGCTAAAATTGGGAAGGAACTGAAGTTCATCTCATCAGCCCAGATCTGAGCCACTGATTTGCCAAACTCTTTGGTCCCAGGCAGCGACTGCTGTGAGGACAAACATTCCTGCCCATTCCCAAAGGGTGTCCATCAGTTCTCTGTGAGTGCGGCATCATGACCAAGCTATGAGCGGGTGAGAACCCAGCAGTAGCAAACCCTAACAATTTCAGTAAGAAATGGCCCCAATTGATTCAGTTGCCTTTAGTTGAGGGTTTAATAGTGAACATGGTGGTCATGCTGGGTTTGAACTTGATGATCCTAAAGATCCTTTCCCACCTTAACAATTCTGGGATTCTGTACATTAAAAAAAAAAAAAACAACACCCAAGCAACCCAAATATTGGTCCTCTGTCATGTTTCTGAAATGCTCAACCATTTTGTTGGGTGACGTGTTTCCTTTACTACTTGTGTGCAGCCTGTTTTATGGTTCTTCTTCAGGACAGTCTTTGGTCATTTCATCTCCTAAAATAAATCCTGCCCGTGTTTTTGAGTGGAAAGGAGACCTGAATTAGGAAAACTGATCTGTCCTTCCCAAGAGGGAATGAGGACGCAGGACAGTGTGTGGGTTGTCAGAGTCCAGCACAGGCAAGGATCCAACAGGTTCAAGGCTACCTAGTGATGGACTCCAGACTTGACTGAATAAATATACAGTAACCTTTGTAGTAACTACGTCTCTATTTCCTTTGTTCCAGAATATTCCATATATCCCACTTTTTCTTCCATCTTTTTCCTTTCTGTGTCATTAGCAGAAGTACTGATGCCTGCATAGGCTTCGTGAAGACAATTACTGAGATGGGCTTTCGATTTGATTTCACCTTATTTTGACTATTATAGTTCAATGGTTTTTCTTCTTTTAATATGTATTTAAAGCATTTTATAAAGTGCCTTTCTGTCCCATAAATCTGCTATATAACCTCCCATAATGCAACTCAGATAAAAAATTAGAAATGGAAATTTTTTAGTTTAAAAGGTCTTTAAAACAAATCAAAGTTTTTTGATGCTAAAACATCTCCAATCTTAAACTTATTTCTCAGGGACTTGGGAATGGAGAGAAAATACCAAATCTGTTAGAAGTACAGACTTTCTCTCTTTTCTGGTGAAAAATCCAGATTTGACTGTTGCATCTCACTGGGTAGAGCTTTCCCTGGGCCCCAAACAAGCTTGCGTTAAGTGCATTTTACCACATGTGCGTGTATCTAATCACATGGATATCAGGATCACACACACTGTAAGTGCATAAATATAAGAGCTCTCCCTCTCATGCGTATTTATGCCATAGTATTAAAATATTACATGCACTAATCTCTGGAAATGTTGGAGAAAAATGTGGGAAATAAACGAGCATCCTTTCAGATTTACAGGATTCCTGCCAATCGTTTGCTATTTGATCTAGAAAGAACAACAACAGTGAGTATAAAACTGAAGTGAACCCCAAAAGCAATAACAAAGCACCGCTTGCTCCACGGCCCAGACCTGCAACAGTCAGATCAGTTTAAAATGTGCCCACCATAAACAAATACTGCAAGTACCTGCTCCTGAACAAACATCTCTGCTTCTCTCCCCTTGCTCTTCTTTGAGCCTTCTGTAGGGGCTGGTCCTGCTCAGCCTGACTTGCTGCCCCACTGTGATTGATGGGAACTTCCAAAGAAAGAGGGTCAGTAATTGGTCCTTTTTAAGGAAAATTATTTGTGTAAATAAATAGTATTTCTGGCCTTCCCTTTCCTCCCAAAATAACAGGCTCCTTTGTCTGCAGTTGCTGGGCGGGATCTCTCTGCTAGAAAGTGAAGCTTTCACAACCCCCTTGAATGACACTGCTCAAACCCTCTTTGCCTGTGTGGAAGAACTGAGGGTGCAGAGATTTGGTAGATTTGGGAATGTTTTCTTTGCTGTAGTTTGGCAAATCAGGTTTATTTTTTTTCTGGTGATTTTATTGTTTGTTTGAAATTAAGTTTTAGATGGTGTGACTGAGGGTCTGAAGTCGTACCTTCAACACTGGAGCAGCTTGGAAGCTTGGAGCACAGGAACTTGTTGCAGTGCTGGTGCAGAGCAGGAATTTGTGTGCTCCAAAGGGGTGGAATGCCAGGTCTGCTCCACAGCGTTTGTGCTCTGCTCTTTTTCTTTGTAAAGTCCTGGAAAACAGGTTGGAAGAGACCTTGGGAGATCATTTATTCCATATTTTTGTTTGAGATGAGATGTATCCGAGCCAGCTCTTGCTATACAGAAAGCACTTTACTGTAATAAATTGCAATGATTTTTGCCAAGTTCAGGTTTACTGACAGTTCCCAGATTTTACACTTCAGGCAGTGTATTTAAATGACCTACAAGGTGTAAATTGCTGTGGAGCTGCTGTGAAAGTCCTGGCATTTTTAAGCCATGTGAAGCAGAAGCAGCAATGTGCAGGAGGAGATGTGGGGTGTGACAGGAGCTGGGTCGTGTTTTCCCCATTGTCCATGGGCATCTCACAGAGAAATGGCCCTGTAAGGAAGTTCTCCCCAGAACACAACACACCTGTGGGTGTGTGCAGGTCAGTGATGCCACGAGGCCTTGCAGAGGTCAGCCTGTGTTGCTGTGCATTTCACAAACAAAGATAATCCTTTCTCAGAAGGGTTTGTGTTTTGTTTGGGACCGAAGAGACAAATATTAAAGAAAAAAGCTGTTACTGGAAACGCTTAATCTAATATTGTTTATTGCTCAGAGTTGTTTTCTGTTGTTTGTAGTTTGAACAGTAGCCACCTCCTGCTTTTTCATTAATCGTAATTTTCTCATGCTATAACATCTTTTACCTTTCTCTAATTTTCTGTTACACTTTGCTTTAGTGTGGGGTTGTTGGTTGGTTGGTTTGTTTTCTTGGCCTTCTGCTATTTCTAATTTGTGCCCTGTATCCACCCTCTGGAGCCCAGGGCGTAAAGAAATGCAGGAGGGGGGGATCAGGACTGGTGCTGAAAAGAAAAGGGAGAAAGAATATTCGGAATGAATAGAGCAGAGCTGGATGTGGCTGGTCCCGAGCCCGAGGGGCTGGCTGGGCACAGACCGGGAGGCTGCGGAGCCTGCCCGGGTGTCTGGGAGCAGGGCGTGTGCCCGAGCAGCCGCGCCGGGCTGTGCGTGGGTGAAGGATGGGCCCTTTAGCGGCGGCACTTGTGTTGTATCCGCGTGGTTCTGTTTCCAGCCGCATCTCCATTAAGCCGGCAGCCCTCGGAGCAGCCCCTCCATCCTGCAGACATTTGCTTTACGTAAAGCAGCTCGCAGCTCTGTGAGTATTGATGTAGACATTACCACAAATCGCCACTTAGGGACCGGGAAGAATTGACTAACTGGTTTCAGATCCAATACACATAACCTGATCAGACGCAAACTTTAAGTACACTTGCAGTCGTGCCAACTGCACCAGCGGGGAAGTGACTCTTCTGCTGGCTCTTTAAAGAGGCCCTGAGGGGAAACCATGAAAAAATAAAGATATGGGCTTAAGGCTTGTGCTGCAGTGGTTGTAAGGTGAAGAGTTAGTCCTGGCATGAAAAATTAAAATACAACTGCTCTTTGTGAGACTTGGTTTGTAATTTTTTTTTTTCCTTATAAAACTCGCTAATTTGGGTTTTACAGCCACCACAGTCAGTGTGGATTCCTGAGGTTGTTCTGAATCTTTATATTAAACAGCCTGGATGCTCTCCTCTTCCTTGAAAAAGGACTGTTCACGCTGCCAGTTAGGCAAAACATTGACCTGGGGAAGAAATACATAAGCAAGTGAGACCATTTCCTAATTTTCATTGTAAGTGTGATGTTTTCCAAAACTCTTGAGATTTGCAGGACAGCAGAGAGCTGGAGCATTACCTGAACCTGGCTGATGGCACATGCGGGTTGATCTCATGGCTGTGTCTCGGTGTGGGGAGTTCAGCCGGACCTCGGGCACAAGGGCTTGTGGGAACAGTGAGCTCTGCTCTGGGAGTGTTAGAGACAACAGCATTTAATGTTTTTGGTGTTGACTCGTGGTGTCACAGCTGAGAGCTCCACTCAAAAAGTTGGCAGTTGTGAATTTTTTAGTAGATCATAACAATCAAACAGGATTCTGCATGCTGGGATTGAGAACTATGGAATGATCAAAGAAGGTGGGAAGAGTGAAAGACAAATTCAAATAATTAGTGGGAAATGGAGCCTCTTGTGCAGCAAAGTTGGGTGATTCAGAGAACAAATCTGTGTTTAGCTGCATGAATCTGAGATAGGGAGGAAAAGTGGCTGGTGCTCTGCGGCCTTTGTGAATGAGAGAACCAGCTCTGGGCTCTTGATCCCAATCCTGGCTCCTGGAGCTAACCCCACGCAGAGCAGCATCAGCGTTGTCTGACTGAACACAGGGCCTGGTCAGGGGCTTCTGCTTGGGGAATTCTCAGCTGATGTTGCTGTCCCATATTTAGTATTCCCAGAACTCAATATTGCCTTGGAAAGCCCAGGAGGGTCCAGCAAGGCAGTGAGGACTGTTTTCTTATTACTAAACAGAGAGATATTAACAACACAATGTAGGAATAAAAAAAAAAAAAAAAAAAAAGCAAGCAAGCAAAGCCGGCTGCCTGCTCTTTTCTTCTCAGCATTATTATTTGTGACAAAGCCTTTGGTCCATTTTTCTTCATAATTTGCAGGACTCCTAATGGGAACAGCACCTCCCAATTACCATGGTTGCCAAAGGCTAATTTGGTTACCCTCAGGATCCACAATAGAGAAACTGTGTCGGCCCTTTGTAGATATTTGCATACTATACATACCGGGAATGTAAAACAGCTGCCCGGGCCCTATTCCACTATCATGGCAATTATGGGTCATTAGCTTTTTCTTTTTTCTTCCCTTTCTCCCTCTTCTTTCCTTGTTCTCATCTTCTAAACTCTGCCAGGCAGCAGAAGCAGCTGATGGGTTTGGAGGGAGCAGCAGCAGGACGAGGAGCTGCCTGGTCCCATTCAGGGGCTGGGGCTGACAAGCGCCCGTGCCTTTCTCGCCGACTGCGCTCTTTCTTCCCGTGTCTGTTCCCTCGGGTGCTCCCCGGGACATCTGCGTGTGCCCGGCCCGGCCGCCGTGCGCAGCTCCGGCCGCGCGTCTGACCCCGAAACGGCCCCGTCACACGCACCCTGTCAACACCCTGCTCCTTGGGGACACTTCCCCACACTTCCAAAACTTTCCTGGGCTCCCAGGGGCCCAAAAATTAAGGAAAGGGACAAAAGAGAGCTCCTCTAAAATTGGTTGGGATTCAATTTGTTAATGGCCAGAGCCTTTTAATAGTTTATCTCCCTTTTGTTCTGGGCAACGTTTACAGTCTCGGTGCAGTTTACAAGGAAGTGATGGTTTTGCATATACATTAATTTTTTTATGAACTGCTAATTTTATTGACAATAAGGATAGATTGAAAGACCCAAAGCTTTTGTGTTGTTTTGTTAAAGCAAATAAGTAAAGCACAAATGTAAATTACATCTCCAGGTTCACATTAGAGGTTTGCAAATAATACTGAGCTAATGGTTATTGCTAAGGAAAATAGCACTGGGATCAATATTCTATACAGTAGAACGCAATACCTCTCTCTCTTTTAATCACCTCATTGCAGAAATGGCATTGAAATTTGAAATCTCATTTTCTCCATTTGTACAAATTGAACATAAATCATTGTGAGTGAGGGGAGGTTTCGGGCAACTTCACTCTTTGTGGGATTGCATTGCTAATTAGTGCTGGAGGGAAAGGGGGATAGAGCCAGGGCTCCACCGGACTCTGACCTGCCTGTGGATAGGTCTGTAAATAAAAAAACAGGGAATAAATGGTGAGCTCCATCTTCTCTGCACCAGGGTCTTCAGAGCAAAGGCAGCACTTGTGATAGTCATTTCTTACCACTATTAAAAATAGATAAATAATTAAAACCAAAAGGCTGAGGTGGCTTTTGTTGGTGTGGAGTGTACCTGGTGCTGTACAAAACACAAACTCAGTGTGTAGCTGCTTCCCCAGGAGCCCGGAGGGTGAGTCTGGTGATGCTGGAGCACAGGGAGTACCCAGGTGTGTGTGGTCGAGGGGTTCTGGTGCTGGTCACACTGTTGGCTGGGTGAAGGGTAGGTCTTAAAACAGTGTCATTCCTGCTGGTTAGGGTCCCTAATTTGCTTTAGTGTTTGAGGGAAATACCAACAGAAGAACCTTTGTTGATAACTTAAAAACCCTTTTCCTGTGGGGTACACGGGCTGTTCTGCAGTATGCTGTCTGATGCTGGTGTGTGTGCCCCCCAGCAGCTTATCCAGAATGATCCAGGACATCACAAACATTGAGAGAAAGGTGGTAGCTATTGGGTAAGTGATTCAAGCCAAGAGATGGGAGAGATTTGGAATAAACAGGGTTTTATTTGTCTGTGTGGAGACAAATCCTATGAGTGGGATACGACTGTGAGTGTTATGGAAGGAGGAGTCGAAGTGACTGGGAAAAGTTCACACAGAGTAGGAGGGTTCCAAGCATCACCCCATGGATAAAGACTGTTTTAAATTATTCACTATCAGTCCCAGGGATTTATCACTACACCTGTATTTTCCCATCATTTTTGTGCTTTCTAAATCACTACAATAGGAGATAAATAGGGAACTTTATGGGAGAAACTGTTATTAAGGCTCATTATATAAATTTGTTCTTGCCATTTCCAACAGCTGAAAGTGAAGAAAATAAATAAAATACCCTTGAAAGTGAAGAACAAACATTGAGCTGGCAGAGCTGCTAGCAGAGAAGAAATAAATAATTTTAGAACACTGGGGGCAGAAAGCTCAGACTCAAACCAAGGGGTGGTTTGGGTCTAGAGTATTTAAGAGGATGAAAAAAAGATCAGTATTGTTGGAATTGTGGATTTTAATTCAAGATGCTATTTAAAATGCATGTTTAGTCTTGAGGAAAGAGAAGGATACATGACAGAAGTTGGCTTGTCCATGGCTTGGTCTGTGCTGTCAAATTCCGGTGCATTGTGAGAACATAAAAATATATGTGTTTTAACAAAAAAACCAGTTTAAATAAAAATCTTCTGTGAAAACACTCGTAAGAGTGGGCAGGAAAAGAAATCTGGGGTAAAATACCCTCCTGATAAATTTCTTCCTTCAAAAGTGATGGACTTTGGGTTTAGGCAGTTGTCACTGCTGGAGCAATGGGGAAATGAGCTCTTTAACCAGTAAATTATACAGAGACATTTATTTATTTATTGTGTGATTGACTGAAGGGTTTGCAGTTTTGCATATAGAACAGCTTATTTTGAAAACACAAAAATAATTTGGAAGTTGTGTAATTTGCTGACACATAGGCAGCCACAGGATCTCGCAGAGTCCCCGAGGATCAGTCATGGGCAGAGGACTGGGTAAGCTGAGCTCAGGAGGTTGGCAGAGCTGGTATGCTCAGGACTGCTGTGGAAAGCATCACGTGGAAGAGATGTGTTGAAAACTGCTCTTCCCAAGTCTGAAGTCTTTGGGATTGCTGGCAGGAAGGTCCAGGTCAGGGCACCTGGATGAGGAACAGAGCTGTCGGCTAAATGAGGCAGGGGGGTCGTGCTCTGTGAGTCGATATTTTTCTTCTGAATTTATCATCTCTTGCTCTGCAATATCAATGTTTATAAATTAAATACATTCATAACTAAGTGCTGCATAAACAATTGATAAATAACTACAGGCTGCGTGCACGGGTACACTGATGTTTGTGTGCCCAGTATGGATGAGGCACCAGCAGCTCCTGATGCTGCACAGTGCTTTGAACAGTGGCTGTGAATTATCTGCTCCTCATATTGATGGGATATTTCTGGAGCATAAAGATAATAATTAAAGTGTCACTTTTTTT
Organism: Coloeus monedula; assembly: GCF_965178545.1. Lineage (NCBI taxonomy): Eukaryota > Metazoa > Chordata > Aves > Passeriformes > Corvidae > Coloeus > Coloeus monedula. The sequence continues at coordinate 20,584,280 of NC_138793.1, forward strand.
TAGTTGCATTCCATATGAAGATCTGCTCAATATTTTATAAGTTGTATTTAGCTTCACTGGTGCCAGTAGAGAGAATTCATTTTGGGAGCAGACTAGATGAGGAGCTGCTATATTTTTAAAGAAGCTTCCAGTGCAGGCAGGCTCCAGGAATCCCAGCTGGCACGTGCCTGGAATGCTGCACGCCTTGGGTGTAGGCAAGTGTTATAAAGAGCACGGATTCCATGTGGAATAAAGGTCTGTCCTTCCTCTTGCCCAAGTGCAGGAGCTGGCCAAAGCACGTGGCCCCTGAGCAGGACCTCACAGCATGGTGTTTTAGAGCCAGGCATGCTAAATAAAGGGAGTTTCTCCCTGGAGCAGTTGGAGCAAATGATGCTCTGGGTAAACAGAACAGCTCCTCAGAGTTTGTGCCTCCAGGCCAAAAAGAGGGCGTGCGAGGAGGACAAACAGGCGGAAGGGGGGTGAAGGGCCTTGCCCCAGGGTTACCTCGTGGGAAAGATGCTCCTCCTGCAAGGTCGTCTGTAGTGGTACTCGGGCATGAGATACAAACATGTCCTTAGGCTCCCCCAGTTCCCTGACCCAGAGCAGAGGGCAGCTGGCAGAAGTGCTGTGGTGACACAAAAGGGGCGAGGTGTCCCCCAGCAGGGGAGCAGGCATCAGGAACGCGTGGTCGGCCGTGCTCTGGAACTCTTGGTGTGCAGAGTCCACCCACAGAGAGCCGTGGTTGGCCAGCCTGTGGTCCAGATCGTCTCTCCTGCCCCAAAAGAACCTCACATGCGTGATGGAAGAGGTATTTACAAACCTACAGAGCCCAGAAGGAGAGAATTATTGTATGAGTAATAATAAGCACTTAAATAGCACTTGACAACTTGATTGATACAAACATTAAAAGATTAACTCCTGCAGGACTGGTGATGGATCTGTGTTTCCCTGTATTGCAGTTGGAGAAACTTAGGTACAGAGGCAGATTAATTTCCTTTCTGACCCACAGTGTGTTGCTGGAAAAGGCAGAATTAGAATTAGAGACTTCTTAATGACCAATTAGCAAAATTATGAAACAAAAGAGCAATAGCTCCAACAGCAGCCTCCAGGATCAGCACAAGAGGACACTGCATATCCTCAGCATCCTATACCCAAGTAGCAATTTTAGTCAAGAGTTCATTATTGTATCGAGAAATTAGGACTATTTTTATCATGTGTCTTGCCTTGCATTTATCCAGTTCTCTATTTCATGTCTGCAGATTCTGGCTTTGCAGATATTTATCTATATTTAGATGCATGCAAATACGGCTTTAGCAGTACAACCATAAAATACAGCCATTCATAAACTAACTGGGATATATGACTCTCCCTACTTATTGGCACTGCACTTTTGGGTATGTACATTAAATATGTGTCTATTTTACTACCTGGAGAACACAAAATGAGTGAAATCCAGCTATTTGCCTATTACTCTTTGACTGAAAAATTGTGTATGTTTATAGTTGAGATAGATACACAGTTCCTGCTCGGCTGTGATGGAGTCAAGGTGTTATTGATGACTTTGGGATGACGGCAATACTTACAAAGAGTGGGGCCTTGCGTGACTTACGGGGCTCAGCCCAGACTAATGCCAATAAATCGTTTGTGTCGCGCCATGTCTCGGTGTATTTTGGGTGTGCTGCGTATTTTACAGGCAAACTATTTCAGAAAGATGTTAGAGACTTTAATAAATGATTTGTACCATTTCTCATAGACTTCTCCATGGGAAGGCAGGCTGGCAGTTACCAGGCGCCTCCAAGTTCTACAAATAAGATTTTAGAAACCTTTACTTATACAAAGTATGTTTTTTGTATATATAATAATGGAAAGATTTTAAGATCATACATATCTCAAACTTCCTAGGTGTAAAGTGCTTTCCTCATTTGGTGAAATATCAACATCCTTATTCTGTTCCTAGTGAGCTGCAATAATACTTGGTGGCCAATATCCCATCACCAGTGCCTGGATGCTGTTCTGTGCCTCACCTCAAAATTGGTCTTTGTGGATGAAATTTTAGCAGAAGTTAGGGGTATTTGAAGGGAAAGGGATGGAGGAGGGTGAGGGTGCAAAGAATGCTGTGTCCACACATGAGCGCCTGCACCCAGCCCCTCTGATGGCAGCATGGGGCACGCAAGACCTGATCAGGGGCATGGAAAACATCCTGATACATGTCAGCTAGCATTAGTTGATGAGAGAAAATCCTAAATTTCTGAGGTATCTACTTTACTTTTAGCCTGTTCGTACCCACCCTGGTGGCCTCTGGGGCTGGGTCCTTCTCGGTTCCCCACAGAACCGGCCTGACTTGGCACGGGGCAGGGAGCTGCGTTTCAAACATGGGAGCTGATTTAGTTGTAATCTAGAAATGAAGGAATTCCCAACAAAAACACGTAGTGCTATAAGACAGGAATTCTAATACAGGCCTAGAAGCCTCTTCCGAGTGCTTTGGCGAGGGATTGGAGGGAGGCCAAGGCACAAGGAGAGATTGCCTTAAGCCCTCTGCTGCCCCGCGTCCGAGGCCAGCCCCGGGTTAATCCCCTGCGCTGCTGAGCCGGGGGTTGAGTGGCTGCCCTGCCAGGCCCTGAGCACGGCCCAGGGGCAGCTTCAGGTGCTCCCGAAATAAACTCCAGAGCCCCTCTGTGTGCCCATGTCTGGCCCAGCTGGGACACCAGCAGCCCCGCATTTGGAGCATAATAATAATTCTGCAGATCAAAGCAGCTCTTCTTCAGACAATTACAGTAAAATTGAAGCTCTCCTCCAAGAGGAACGTGTGCCCTTGTTGTGGTTTCCCTTTTTTGCCCTCCTTTTCTTTCTTTCTCCCCCCCCTTCCCTTTTTTTTTTTTTTTTTATCCTTTATGAGCAAATTGCTTTTTCAGGGCTATAGAAAGAGCCGATTGGAAGCTGAAATCCTCCCTCTCTGCCCAGGGGTGGGATTCCCAGGGTTAGACATGTAACATCTGAAGGGTGATTTTTTTTAAAATTGATATCCGAGAATAAAAGAGAGAATAGTAGGAGAAGCTGATCAGGAATGAATAAAGTCTCCTTTTAAGCTGAAATAACCTTCCCCCCCCTCCCCAATTTTCCCTCCAGAAAAGCCGGACTGTAATTGCTTGCAATCACTCGGCACAAATTGTCTGTGCGTATTTGCTTTTTAATTTTGTATAATCTGGTCCATTTCGCTCTCTCTGCCTTTGAGCTTAACCTCTCTCTTTCTCTCCCTCCTTTTCTCCCTCGCATGCCTTCCCTTTCTCTCTTGCTTTAATTCTTCAATGCTGCTAAAAAAAATTATTACTAATTCACAATGATCTTTGATGGCTTTTACTAAGGAAAAGGCACTCAGGAAAAAAAAAAGAATCTGAGTGGACATGTGCTGCAACTGGTGAGATTTCCTTGTTATCTTTGAAGTGTTTGTTAATTTGTCTATTTATTTCATTTCTGTTTCCTTAAGACTCAGCAAGCTGGTTTAATACCTCCATAGGATGCCTTTCCCCGCTCTCCGAGCAGGATTTGGGTGTCCTGGGCGAGGCTGGGATGCGACATCGCTGTGTCATTGCTGCTCATCTCTGTCAGGAAGCCCCAGGGTCCCAGCCATGATTAATGTCTCCTCCAGGTGAACCTGGGGCTTTGTAAATAATGTTTCTGAGACTCAGTGCTTAGAATTTAAGGTTCTCGTTCAGATTTTGCACTAAAATTTTCTTTAAGCAGATGCCTGTGGGAGCCGCTCTCTCAAGGTTTGGCCCAATGTTTGAGCAGAAGCCTAGTTGATGTTCTGAAAAAAATTTTGCATGTTAGAAGATAACAGAGATCCTGGGAATGAGAAAGTGCAGAGATACCATCTGTCAGAGTAGTTTCTCATCATTAATTCTTGAAACATTTAAAGATGAGTCCATATAGCTTGGTGGTCTGTCGGCACCAGGGAGGGGATTGAAGGGCTGAAGACTTTGACCTCATTGCAGTTTTTTGATTTTATTTTTTAAGCAGCCCCTGGCTTTGGTAGCTCCCTCTCCAGCCCCTGGGCAGCTGTGTTGTCCTGCCCTGTCACTGCAGGGCTCAGCACCCAGAGCAACGCTTTGCTCTGGGGACCCTCAACCATCGGCTCCTCTTCCTCTTCCTGCCCCCCCTCTGGCGTCCCAAAGCATGGCACAGTGTCCTGGCTCAATGCACGTGATCCTGCTGCCTGGCAGGGTCTGAGAAGCCCTGGAGTTTTTTGAGATTTCTGTGGATGATTTGCTATAATATCATATTATATATTTTATTTGGGAATTCTTGGTTCAGTATTCAGTTGCTATGTTTTGGGGCTTTTCACTGCCTTGCTGTTCAGGGCTTGTTTGGTTGGTTTTTTTTTTTTTCGTTCTGACAGTGAAAAATGTTTTAAAAACAAAAACCAATGAAAATTAATGTAGTAATACGTATTTTCTAGTAACTTGGGATTTTTCCTTGCTATTTCCAGAAGCAGTGCTCTCACCCCTCTCAGATTTTGGTGGTAGCTTGTTTGTTACAAATGCTCTGAATTGTTTACTTCAAAGGATCCATTAAGACTTTATTTTCTTTTTAAAGAACTTCTAATGAGTAGCTCTAATAATGAGCAGAGATATTTGTATGAACAGTCCCCAAGTCTCCCAGAACAATTTTGGAAAGAGCCCCATATGCTTCTCCTATGTCACAGGAGGGTGTGGGCTCCAGACCGGTCTGAAATCCTGTTGCTATTCCACCAACGGGTCCTGCTTTCTGCAGATGAGAATTTAACTTCCTATTTGGAGTCATTCTGTGGTGGGATGCTGTTCAGGATCTGGTTTCTCTTGAAATTTCTCCCACAGGTAAGTATTTTTTTTTTTACTCATGTTGCCTTGAAAGGAAAAAGAGAGCAAGCCCATGGCTGCATAGAGAAACCTGAAAGGGTCTGGATTCCGTTCTTCAAGCTCTGGAGGGATCGAGGGGGTGGTAGGCACTGGCCTTCAATCTAAACAAGAAAAGTAAATTAAACAAAAAAGAAAAAAAAAGGAAATGCAGCTTTACACTCAAAACAAATAGTTGCTGATTCCCAGCAAACAAACCTGTAGGAAAAACCCGAGCAGTTTCAGAAGAAAAATTCCATGTATATTTCTCTTGATGCGTTTTAGGTTTGTTTGTAACAGATTTATAATCCTGTATTATTCAGCTTTTCATTTGAAATTCCAATGAGCTGTTTGAATGGCCTGGTGCAGGCTAGGAAGTAAAGAGCATAAAATAGTCCCATTGACTTATGATTTTCTGCTGACTTTTTCATTGTCATCCCATATCTTCATTCTCTGTCATCAGAGCGTTCCGGGAATGTCCTCTGTTGCCTGTCTGATAGCGCTTTGGAATATAGGAAATGGGATGAATTGCAGATGACTCAATAATTTATTCAGATGTGGTCTGTCATCTCTGGGCAGGCTTCAAGCGCACGTGGAGAGAGGGTGGGAGATTTTATACAAGTTTTCTTCTGACTTCCTTCCCAGACCGTTTTTCCTTCGACTCGTGGTGTCTTCCTTAACAGCAGAGGAGGTTTCAAATGTAGCCAGAACAGGCTGGAAAGATGGGAATGGCTGATCAAAGCAGCGCCTTGTCTGTGTTATATCTCGGCAGCGAATGCAGCAACTCCTGTTGAAACACAGGAAGCAGTTTCTGTCAGTTGGATTATTTTTACAGATTGACCTTGTGCTTTTAAATAAGATCTTGGTGGGAAGAGTGGGACCTCTGTGCTGGACCACAGGGTTTGAGAGTGGAGAGCCCCAGTTTTAGCTGGTGAAGGGTGAAGGTGTTGTGTTCAGTTTGAGCTGACTCTCACCCAACCCGCGTGTGAGATTTCTGATAACTGTGAGTGTTTGGACCTTTTTGTTCCCCTGAGCTGTCTCTTCACAAAAGATATTTCAGGGTCTTTCAACCAGTTAGGAAAGTTCATTATATTTTTAATACAATGTGGAAAAAAATTAAAATAATGATTTGATATACAGGCATTGATGAAAGATGTATTTTTAAAGTAGTAAATTAAAATCTCATTAATATTTCAGTGAGAATATTTTGTGCTTATCTGTTTCATCTCTATTTTTGACCTATGGCTTGGAGTTCACAGCATGAAGGAGATGGTGAAATCTGTTCACCATAAAATGTTAATTATAAGTAAATTACAGCACAAACGTTCAATCAGCCACATTAATTCTACATAAAGTGAATTATTGTAGCAGAAAATTTTAAAATGTGACTGAATTTTATAATCTGCATCCTCCATTTTCTACCTTTGCTCTTAGTGCTGTGCTGTTCCTCCCCAGCATGGCTGAACTCTGTGTGCCTACGGGAAGTGCTTTCTCCTTAGGTGATGTTAAAAATGGAAGAGCACTATTTGATCCAGTTGTTTGCAGCTACTAAATGTCTCTTAAATACAGAAAACTTTCTTTGCCCAGTGAGAAAGTGCAACAGCAGCTGCAGGGTTGGAAAGGCAGGTGGTGGAGTGGTGGGTGCAGGAGTGGTGGCAGGGTGTGGGTGGTGCAGCTGGGGCCCGGCGGTGGCGGGGTGGGCTGGCGGTGGCTCCGGCAGCCCGAGCACTCTGACCTGGAGCTGGAGTTACTGCAGCTCCATGAGCTTTTGCAGGACCCTGCATTTGGGTTTAATCCTGTATTTATTTTCACAACCAAAAGGCACGTGAATCACCATGTAGTCTGAAAATGTAGCTGGAGGTCTTGCTGGCCTCCTGACCGTGAGGGGAAAAGCTTCATTTGAATCCCAGACTGGTCTGTAGTGTCGCTGCCTTTGTAAACCCAAATGTTGCATGGCATTGTAAAAGAATTTCTGCCAAGATGCAGAAATTCCCTTGGAGGGAAGGGAGCAGAAGGAATTCCCAATTTGCTCATGGGAGGTGTGCGGGTGGATGCAGGAGCAGATGATCCTGCAGCCCAGGGAGATAACCCTCAGGGTAGAGCATGCCACAGGGAAGGGTTAGAGCACTGATCCCGTGAGGTGGAAAGGAGGGAACCAGGGCAGACTGAATCTCCCAGCCCTGACACTGGCCGTGGCACAGAGTTTGTGCCTCGTGCTTTGATGTGTCCTGTCAGTGCTTGAGTTCTTGCCAATGCCATTCGGTGTCTCTGAGCTGTTGTGCCTCCACACCTGAATCATTTCCCGCCAGTGTGAGATGTGGGCTCCAAAAACATGTGTGAGTCACTGAGATCTGAGCTGTAAAGTGCTGTGAAGGTCTTGGAGACAATCTCTCACCATTTATTGGGAAATGAAGGTCTCTTTGGTGGGAAGGTGTGACGGGAAAGCAAAACAAATCTCAGACACCTAAACAAAGTAACTTGTGAAAAGATAATAATCATGAGCTGGTTTATTTGCATATATGTACAAAATATGTAAAACAGTCACTGTGATGTGTGCGTGCCCGAGTGATGGGACAGAACTTCAATAGCCGGTGACCACGCCCTTGGTTCCTGCCAGGCATAGGCTGTGTCCATCCAGGTCTGCTGGGAGGTTCTGCATCCCCTGCCTTTACCCCTCAAAGCTGTGCTGGCATGACATCCTGGGCACCCTGATTTACTCCCACACCCCTGTTCCCACAGGCTGGATGGATGAGAAAGCCTCCACCTCACGCAGCCACAGTGTGATGCCACTGCTCTCTGGGAGAGATCAGTGTCTGTGTGGGCTCTGCCAGCTTGCTGTGCTGGGTAACCAGCACCTCAGGACAGCCTTATCCAATCCAGGTGGTGCACGGGCTCCCCACAAAGGTGCAGCGTTTTGGCTGCAATGGGTACCTGTGAGGGAACAAAGCTCAAGGGACACAAAGTGTAACTGTTGGAACAGGTGTGGCTAAAGACAGGGTGAGAAATATGAATTATCACAGGGACCTGAGGGGTCACCAGTGCGTTGAACTGGACCAAGAAGATGTTTTTGAAGTACCTGAGATGTTCTCAATGTTCAGGCATTGAGAGGCACTGTGTAATGAGGAGACCAAGCTCAAATACAAAGGCTTCTTCTGGCTGCATTCCCCTTTCATGGGCTCTATCAGGGTACAGCATAGTGAAATGATTTTCATTTCATTATTTTCATTTGAAATCAAGGGTTTTGTTAGCTTTCAATCAACTGCCTTCATCAGCTTATAAGTAAACACTTATTTGTCCCTTCTTTGCTACTCTCACATTCTACACAGTGAGTTGCTGCTGGGAAAGATTGTGCTCCATGTATAAAGATGGATCTTAGTACAGCTGAAGGTACCTGGGCAAGGTGTAATCTTAAAGCTGGGTTCATCAAGGTGCTGAAAGAACGGGATGTGATCAGTTAAGCCCCTCAAAATGCACCAGCACAGAGGGGAAGTGTGAGGCAGGCTGGAAGCTCCAAGCCCTTGTTTTCCAGTAAGCAGCGTGATTGGCAGCAGGAATAAACACGAGCTGGAAGCTTGTGTATCAATCTAATTGTATAATTGCAGGTTGCTTTCTGCCTGGTTTGATGTGCAGATTGTAGTAATGTGGAGTGTCTCTTTGGTAATTTGCTATTAAATCCAACACTAGGAAGTAGTTCAGTAGCTTCCTGGATGGATACCTGGTGTTTGTGTTCTTTACCTATTGGAGCAGTGCCTATGCCTGCTTTTTCCTTTTCCTCTTATTTTTGCTTATATAGTGGTCGAAGTTTTTCCCGCAAGTTGCCAAGGTGAGTTAGACATAAAGGTCAAAATGTGATAACTCATTACACAGTGTTGTAAAAGTCACTTCCAAGAGCTGAGAGCAATATTTAATTATTCCCTCTGAACTTGTACAAAGTATTATTTTATATATGTTGTAATCAGTACACTGGGAACACTGTCTGCTCAAACCTCAGGGCTGGCTCTGCTTGGAGCTCCGAGTCAGTCACCAGGCAGGAGGGGAAGGGTGGTGTTCAGTGAGATCCATGCAGGAAAAAATCCTTAGGATAGGAAAAATGTCAAATAGTATCTTTGATGGATGTAGAACAAAGCCACAAAGAGAGGAAGCTCCTTCTTACTGGGAGAACAGGAGAAGGCTCCAGCCTTGCAGGGTGCCATGTCCATCTGGCCCATTCCCCTTACCCTTGGTTACAATTAATCAGCTGCTTTTCCAGTGCAAATATCCCTTTCCTGTTCCTCAGAGATGAACTGATTTCTGGCTGACAGTGCTGTAATTCCACACCAGAAGTTCATAGCTTTATCTCAGAGCACTGAGGTCTGTTACAGAGCGACAAAGATATACTTGTCTGAATTCTTGAAGGATCTTCCCAACTGTTCTGCTTCTTACCTGCTGCTGGGTTTTTGTATGATGGTGGTTACATCCTTTTCTGGCTTTGTTGTCATTGGCAAACTGCTTAATTAAAAAAAAAAAAAAAGCTAAAGCCATCATGGCTTGCAGAGACATGGTTTTTAATAAATTCTGCTAAAAACATTCGTTGAAAGGTAATTCCAAGTAGATGTTGCCAGGTTAGGAGCTTTTCCTGTCAGGCAAGTGTCTCCTTGTGCATTATTTCTGTCCTTGTATACGCCCCAGTGTTGGTGACAGGATCATTTTTTGGTATGTTGTGTTGCAGATTCATAGTGGACCAACAGGTAACCAGAAATGATGGTTAAAAATCTACAATATTTCCCTGAATAAAGAGAGTTGGCATCTATTGACCTTTGGTCTTGCTGGAGTTGGCAGAGGCTTGGTGAGGCACTGGTGAGACCTTCTGTTCTTGGTGCAACATCTGGGAATTGGTGGGTAATATAAATAAAATAACAGACACCTGTAGGAGTCTGGGTTTTCTTCCTCTCCAGCAGTGTTTTGCCATGACCTTGGTGCAGCTCCATCCTGCCTGGCTCAGACACTGGTTGCATCCCCAAAACTTAACCTCTGAACTCCCCGGGGTTATGCTCAAGCCAAAGATCACTGAGCTTTTAGAGATCAAGAGGATGTCAGTGAGGAGGGACGGCGCGATGAGCCTCAGACACTCATTAGTCCTTGCTGAACGCCTGAAAATAACGAATTTCAGCTTAGTCAACAGCAGTGAAAGACACTTATTGTGTTCAGATTGCCTTGGGATGGCTTCTGCTTGTTGGGGCTGGCAAATGGCATTTTCCAAAGGGAAAAGCCCTCTGTGTGGTGTTCCCATGAGGGCAGCTGGGTCCTTACTCCTGCAAATATAAAGCATTCTTGGCAAGCAGAGTTTAATTAAGAGCCTCCCTGAGACCAGCCAGGCTTGGGCGTTAGTAGCCGAGAGGGGCCCTGGCACTGGTGTTAGGGAACATGCTGGGAAAAAGGCTGGATTTCTGGCAAATGTCATTGCTGCTGCCTCACTTTGTGCGTCCTCACACACGTTTTTAATATGGCTGTGCTTTGTCTACCTGGAATATGCAAATAGTATTCAAATTAGAGCTCAGCTTTGTGACTGTCAGCACATACCCCCCAGCCTCCCTCTAGCAAGTGACTAATGGGAACATGTGTTCTTTCTATTTTTGTAACGTGGAGGGAAGGAGGGCTGGAGCCGGCGGGACGGACCCACTGTCTCTTTCTCCCCAGAGGGAGCAGAGCCCGCAGCAGAGGGGTGGGGACGGCAGGATGGGGCCTGGGGCCGCTCTCCGGACCCCCTGCCCGGGGCAGTGGTGGTGCAGGGCTGTGAGAGGCCCCCAGCCCACTCCCCACACTGCGCCTGCCCCGGCTCTCTGCGGCTCCTGGCACTCACACGAGCAGCACAGAGTCCAAACTTTGTCCTTGACATAGGCCATTTTCTTCCTTCTCCCCATCCCTTTTATTCCCAATTATACCCATCCCTATATTTGTTAGTGTTCCTATGGCAACAGCTCTAACTGCTTACACAGAATTGTAATGTCAGGAAACTCTTTAATGTTTCTGTGGATGACTTAATGTGATTTAGGAGAAATCCACCTCATCCAGTGCTGGGCCCTGGCTCTGGGCCCTGGCTCTGGGCCCTGGGGGCTTCCCACCACTCAAGGTCTCTGAACCTGCCTCCTGTGTGGAGCAGGACTTTTGCCTTCTATTGATTCTGGAAGTTGGTCAGCAACAAAAATTAAAATAATAGCACACACTCAGCACACAGTTGCTATTCCCAGAGGACTGTAAACCAAAGGCTCAGATACTGCTGAAGCTCCTGGTGGCTCCAGGCTTTTCCAGTCACTTATAACGAGTACTTGAGGTAGGGACATCTCATATCTTGCAGAAACTGTGCTTCACTGTGACGTAGGAGCCAGGGTGGGTGGCACAGGCTGCTCTCCAGATGCACTGGAGCCAGGGCCACACTGCTGCTGGAGTCAGCGTGACAGGACGCCAGCAAGACACCCCTGGTCTGTCCTGTGCAGCCAGCATGGCCAAGGAAGAATAATTCCAGGAGATTATAAGTATCTGAATGTACCTGCAATAAGGATCCGATACTGAGACAATCAGAATTGGTACCTTGCAAATACTGGTGGCTCCATAAAACTGTCCTTCCAGGCTGCTCAGGATCTGTGTGCTGATGGAGAGGCACATTGCCACTCTGCCAACAGGGCTGTGTTGTAAATATGCTCATTTTGGCTGTTCTGCTTTCAAGTAGGAGATGTTTCCAAAGCAGGATGCTCTCCCCACCTCTCCCTGAGGTACAGACCTCCAAGTCCCAGGGCATGTGTCATTTCTCCCTGCCTTCCCTCCTGCCCCATGCAGCTTCACTGTCCCCACAGAAGGACAGAGCTGGTTGGGCCCCATTTGCCAGCTCAAAGCATGACTGAGGTGTTGCCTTCTGTTTTTAGTAAGATTGTCAGCACTCCTTTCTGCTCTGGGTGAGGAGAGGAGGGTGATTTAAGCAGCCAGGATAGGAAAGTCACTCTTCTTAATTAGCACTAATGCAGTGAAGGTTGTTTTCTGGCCCTGGCAGAGGAAATGGTAATTAATATGGCAGGGAGACAGCTGAGAGACAGACAGAGAGTTCAAGGCCGGTGTGTGAGCCTCCGACCCCCGCAGTGCCCTCAGAGGCAGTGGGACAGGAAACCTGTCCCTGTGGGATGGATGGAGTGCTGGCCATGTCCCCTGGACCCCTGCCCAGCTCTGCACTACCAGCCATGGGGGTCCTTCCCCTGCTGTAGCCTGACCAGCCTTTCCCACTCACAGTTAACTGGATTGTGTTCTAATGAAAAACATCCTCTGCACCTCTCAGCGCAGCCTTGGGGTTGACCCTTGCTGCTGTTGTCTGCACCCTTGGGCCACGTCAGCAAAGCCAAGACCAGAGGAGAGCAGGGCTCCCATATTCCCACCAGGAAGATCAGAGTCTCTGCAGGGCACCATGCAGAAACAACAGGTGGGCAGGACAAGCAAACCCAAAATGTCTGTGTGGTCATGGTGACCTTTGCCATGGATTCGTGTGTGGTTGTAGGTTTTTGGACACTGTGTTCAGCTGTAGCTCAATGTTTAGGCAGAATTGAGGGAATCTGAGGTAAGGGAGAGGTGAGCAAGGACGCATTATCGTGGGTGGAGTTGTGATGGACAGAAGATGATTACACAAAGCAGGATCTCCTGTAGTTGCATTGAGTCCCCCTTTGTGCTGCTCCAAAGGTCCTGCACATCACTGTTGGTGAGGAGTTTATCTGCTCAGGACCATGAGCAGGAAGGTGCTGTGCTGTGCTAATTCTCTGTCTTGGTGAATTAATATGTTGTCTTCAGAATATTTATTCCTCAACAGGGTTTTTTTTTTTTTTTGGCATGTTATGTACCCACAAGCTTCTAGCATGTTTGCTTGGCACTGCAACGTGGATACCTAATGTTATGCCCAGGAGCAAAGGAGCAGGTTTCCTTAATTTGATGTTCCCAGTTTTGTTGGGAAGTAAAACCTGGGTGCTGCCTGGTGAAAGGGTTGGGAGTTACTTGTACAGTTTGTAAAGATATTGAGACTTGTCATTTTAGCTGGGAGAGAAGTCAACCAAACCCCTAATATGAGATTTTCCTGGAAGCTTGATTAACCAGATAAACATGTGTGCTACAGGATTCACTCCTTAAATATTCTAATAAAAATTGTTTAGCTGAGGAATTGACTTCTTCATTAAATGGCCTTGGAATCACCTTTTGAAAAGCAGGAGATATTCAAGTAGTAAAAAAAAAGCAGTGAGTGGAGTGGCCAAGGTGTTCGTGTACCTGGAGCAGCATTCCTTTAAAGCAGCTTGGGAAACTCTCGCAGGGAAGTGCGATCCTGGTCAGTGCACCTGTCCGTGTCTAGTGACTGGAGGGGACTCTAACACCAAAAACCAATGCCCAGGTCTGGAGGTGATTTTTCCACCTCAGAAGCGGCACCAAGGGGGCAACGCTGCTCACGTTCCTCAGCTGAGGCACGGAAGACTTGGGCTCGGAGCTGCTCTCTCTGCTTCTCCTCTTCCCCATGGTGACAACCCAGACGGAATAAAGCAAATAATTGCATTTTGAGTAACAGTAACCTGTGTAATGTTCACCATGGCTGGGAGCAGCGTTCTCTCTGAAGTGAGCAGCAAATGCTTCTTTCCGACAAGAAAAAACAAACACTGGCTCATATGTCACCCCTCCTCTTCAGGCTTTAGGTGGTTGTTTTTTTAGGGGAATTTTCTGGTTTTCTTCATTGTGGATTTAGGGGTTTCTCCTTCTGTATTCCAGGGGATTTGTTGGCATCTTTTCTATGCCTGTTCTGGGAGCCAAAGTCTTTCTTCCTAGACGAGAAAATTAAGGCAAGTGTTTCCTGTGGGGGGCTGGGGCTGGCAGGAGGCATCTGCCCCCCCTGCCTGGGCAGCCCCTGCTTGCAGCCCTGCAAGAAAGACCCTGGTGTCCTCTCTGCCACAGCCCATCAAGGACTGTGGGGAGACCAGGAGACTCGTGTCACCTCAGACTGAAGTTGAAGTGAGGTCAGAAAGGTGAAAAAGCAGCACTTTATCCAACAAGAAACCCAAGGATTTGGATTTGTGCCAGAGCAGCAAGTGCTAAATCATCACATCCCAACCAGGGGATTTATGGCAGAGTTACAAAGATGATAATTTATTTAAGGACTTGTGCTAAGAATTTTTTTTTTCCCCTGTTGATTCTTATTAGCATGGAATGTTTTATACTTCTTAAAGGGTATCATAGTGAAAGAGGGAACATTTGCAGGGAAATGTTATCCAGAATACATACATTGTTTAAATGAGCTGCTCTCCAGCTTCCAGACACGTCGACGTTTAAAGCAAGAGGTGGCACCTGATGTTTTATTAATTGTACGCACATCGGCAAACTTTCAATATCTCGTATTTGTAAATACAAATAGCAGTTTAGAATCTCTTTTAAGATAAAGCATAGCGAAATATGGATTTTCTCTACAAAGCTGACTTCAGGAACAGGTCATGGTGTGCCAGAGGGATGCTTCCTGGTGCCATCCATACTCTGCCCCTGCGTGCTGGGTGGGATCTGTTCCATGCCCCATTCCATCTTGCACTGGTACCACAGATACTTTTTAAAATGAAAAGTGTTTTCGTTGTTGTTTCTTCAGCTAAATTAGTGAGGGAAGGTGTGCTGGCTTGCTCTCAAGGGTTTGCTGTGAAGAGTGTGTGTTGGGATGATGCTTACAGGCAAATGGGCAATGAGGAAGGGCAGTGGAGCTGTGCAAAATGCTGCACTCATATGAGAAATCACAGGATCCCAGGGTGGTTTGTGTTGGAAGGCACTGTAAAGCTCAGCTAGTTCCAATGCCCAGCCATGGGCAGGGACACTTTGCACCAGACTTCTCACTTCTGTGCCTTAGTCCATTCACAAATAGATGTTAACGTGTAGGTTATGTGCTGACCTGTGACCATGGGTTATGTTTGTAAAATGCAGAAGCCAAAATTTAAAATAGACATATCCCAGAGCTAAGCAAATTCCTTCGGGTGAGGAAGGCTGCAGTGAGATGCCAAGTGCTTCTCCTTGCTTCAGGTAGGACATAAGTCCCTGCAGGTGGCAGCCAGGGCTGTTACTGAGGATTGCAAGCAGCACTTACTGGTGCTTCCAAGGAGTGATGATCCAGCACAACAATAATGGCAGTGGAGGAGATTTCCCATTTAGACTGAGTCTACCCAATAGATTGATGTGTTGAATATGAACTTGTACCAATGAGGCTTCAGGGTTTGTGTACAGATTTAATCCAGTGGCTAAACATTCCTCCTGGCAGCAAACACAACTCATCAGTTGTTACCATGAGCCAGAGCTGTGGGTTTAGTTGTTTCAAGCTGAATCAGCATGTAGGTAGCACTTCAGTCCTACTGTGCAAGCATCTGATTTTGAGTAAATTATTACAGATTTAATCTTTATTCAGGTCTTTGTGTGTGAGTCAGTGACATATTAAGATTGAAAGGTGGCAGGAAAATGTTGGTTGGTTCCACATCAGTTTGTATGTCTTTCTCTGCCAATTACAGATCCTTCATTGTCTGCCGTCAAAAACTACATGAGCAAGAGCATCAGCAGTCTAAAGTGGGCACTCTTGAAATCAATCTTAATTTCATTTTGCAACAGCTAGATTTTGTTTTATTCTAAAAGAACTTCACGTGAAACTGGTCTGGTGCTTGTGAACCCTGCTCTGGAGTCGCTGGGCTGGGCTGGGCTCTGGCCCCTTCTCTGGGAGTGGGCAAGTCACTCTGCTATTATTGTTGGGACACCATGGGTGCTCCCTGGCCTTCAGGGTCCTGCTTTGAACCCCTGAGAACCCTGGGTTTCCATGGCTGAAGCCGTTGCTTGTTCAGGGTCCTCTCCCTGAAAGACTCTTGCTCAGGATCATTTTCTCTCTGCTTCTATTTTTGATGGTGTCTCCAACAATAGACTCGTGTTCCTCCTCTGTCTGTTCCAGCCTGACACAGTTCAATGCTGCAGTGCCTACAGGGGCTTGAAAAGAGCAGCCCCCCTTTTCTCCCCCCCCCCCCCCCCCCCCCTTTTTTTTTGGCTGAGGCCAAATTCCTTCACCCAGGCAGAAAGATCGGCTGCTCTTACCGGCTTTTACTTTTCGAGAGCATTTTCCACCCGGCTGTGGCTTCCCTGCGGAGGGAGGCTCCCGCTCCATTCAGGGGAGAAGGGTGCACTTTGCGCATCTGCCTTTTGTTTGGCCTGAGCCTCTGGGACTTGGAGAAGGGGGAGGAATTGATAAAAGCAAAGCCTTTTGCCATAAAAAGAACCGAAGAGGGCAATGGAAGGCCATTTGTGTAATTCCCCAGGCTGTGTCTCTCTGAAAGCGAAGGTCTGGCGCAGTCTGCGTAACCCGCTGACTTTGGATCTGCCTTTATCCTTTACCACGTGCAATCCGTTCTTGTACAGGAATTAGAGATTAAAGGCAACTTAACCTGTGTTTTTCTTTTTGTTTTTTTTCAGCATTCTTTGGCAGTGAAATAGTGGAGTTGCATTTCAGATCAAACAAGGGGGGTGGGTGTGAGCAGGTAGGGAAAACCCCCAGCAGTTTCTCACCTCCCAGCCCAGAGCTGCTGTTTCACTGTGTCTGGGCACTGGGGAAAGGCCTTGCAGGCCTAAGGGAATTACTAGGATTTAGTCAGGGCTCCCTTTCTCACGGGTGTAACAGTGGTTTGTGGTGCCCAGGGGTTTTCACATGGGGAGTAGGTGTCTGACAGAGCAGGTGGCTCCACGGGGGACGTGTCCTACAGGGCTGGGGCAGCTCTGGCTCCATCACAGGACAGCTCAGGGACCTTTGCACCTGAATACATCAAATTGTCATGTCCTGCATTAAAAAAAATAAAATCACTGTTTTGGAGGGGCTGCCCGTATTCTGCCACTGCTGAGAAATGAAAGCAGAGGCACCTTCTTGGGGTGTGGTGAGAAATACCCCATTTGTGCTATGGTGACAAAGCAACCGAGTCAGTGTGTCATTATGGAGAAAATCACTTCCCAGTGGAAGAACGTATTCTGGAAGCTTCTCTGTTGACATGGGGCTCCCTGCATGTGGAGCATCACATTCTGTTCTGGGCACCGAGGCTGAGAGGTATCGACAAAGCACGAGGAGATTAGAGAAGAGCAACAAAAAGGATTAAGGGGCTGAGGGATTGATCTCTGAGGAAAGATTAAAGGAGCTGACTATGTGTAGCCTGGCAGAGAGAGAAATACAAGGCAGCTTGATAACGCTGTACAAATGCTTGAAGATCTAAATGTGAAGGGGTTGATCCTGCAGACCTCACTTCCATAATAACCCTGCAAACTCAGTGGGCATTGGGTGTTACACTTGCAGGCCTGACCCAATACCAAACCAAACCTGGTTATGATAATGTATGTATTTATATAGGGAGGCTGGTGAAGTAATGTGAATAGCAACAAGAAATTTGCAACACTGATATGCTGAAATTTTCGATTTCTCCTAAAATGGAAGGTACCAAATCCTTCAGCCTGGACATTTAATCTGCAGAGCTCACTCGGCAGTGAGGGAAGAGTGGTCCCGACTGTGGAGGGTCTTCATGGGCTCCTCCACTGGGTTCTGCTTTCTTTCACTGCTCTGAATCTGCACAATGGGAGTTCAGGCTCTGCATGAACCAAGGGCAGAAGTGTGCTGCCAGGCTTCCCCTGAGGGTGTCTCTGCTGGGGGAGTGAGGGGTGCAAGGGATGGTTTGGTTTGGGTTTTTTTTCTTAATACATGGCAAGAGCGGCTTTATGGTGGTAATACAACACTGGGTGAAAAGCCAAGTTTCTGCCAGGGATTATGTGATGTTGGAGCACCAGGATTAGTTTCCCTTTTCGTACTTTGAACTGTGACTCTGTTTGCAGGTGCAGAAAATGAATGTGACACCTCTCAATCAGGTAGTAAAATGTCATGTTTCTCCTTTTCCTTTTTTTCTTTTTCAAGATTGTATTTACCTGGCAAAATTCCCAACTGTCACTCTAAAATTAATATTCCCAACTGGGGCAGCTTCCAAGCTACTGCTCACCCTTTTCTGAGCTGGCAGAAAGAATTATATCTCTTCCATGTGCTCAATAAGTCCAGCTATTTCCCTTCATTTCCAAAAGACTCCAACTAAACATAAATCTGTCTGTAGTCCTGACAGCCCCTAGTCATCTGTTTACCAAAATAAACTTTAAGCATATATTGAAAAATAATTTCTATTGAAATATGCATCCCTATGGCATTTGAGCTCGGTATTTAATGCCTTTTTTATGGTTAATAATGCATCAAAAGCATTTCGAGTCTCAAGCTGTCATTACATCACATACATGATGTGCCGGATGCGTTTAATTGACTAAAAAACTTGGAGTCAGTTTTTATTTTAAAACATACTAATATATGATTACCAAGTCCTACTTCTCCTGATCTGTGTCTTCCAGTACATTGTCAGCTGGTGAGGAGCAGCTGGTGACAGTGCTCACGGAGCTCAGAGAGGGAGGCAGGTCACAGGAACAGGAAAAGCTGTTTGTTCAGAGCCTTTTCCTGAAGCAGAGTTTGCTGGGGTTGGATTTCTGCAATGGAGAAGCAAGTTAGTGCAGTAAAATAACATTGGACCTGGCACGTGCTTAAATTAGAGGACTCTTGCCTGAGAGCAGAGTCGATGGTTCTGCCCCATGGGAGTGTTTTGCCCCCGGAGTCCCCAGGCGTTGGTGGCCAGGCCCTCGGCATTTGCGGCCACCCGTGCACTGGAGTCATTGTCACCTGTCCTGGTTCCAGGTTGGGCAGCCTGGGGCCTTTTATCTATGGCCTTGTGGACAAATCAAATTCATGGGAAGGTTCTCTTTGTTTTTGGGGGGTTTTCATCCCTCAAAAAAACCTAAATCCTTGTGGAAGACCCTGCTGCAGTCAAAATCTCCCCATATGACTGTGATGTTGTAAGTAAACAGATGATAAGTACTCTTGGAGAAGGACAGACCTGTTTCCTTCATGCTGTGTTTGTGCCTTATTTCAGTTCACTTTTTAATGTGATTGACTGTTCTGTTTTGTAACATTGTCTTCCTTCTCCCTTAGGTCAGTTGTTTTGGCTTATTTTTACTTTTGTCTTTTAAGTTTCTGTTAAGCATTTTAAAATACTTTTTGATTGATTGTTAGGGCTTAAAATCCTGTGATTATATTTCAGTGGAGGCGCAGGAAGGAGGAGAGAAGACTCATGTTTTAGAAGGGCTGAGGTGGTCACGTTTGTAAGGGTGGTGTGAACATGATTTTGGAGAGGTGACTTGGTCGTAAGTTGGAATTATTCTGTTAGTGCAGGTTAAACTGAGTGCTCTGGGGACATCTTTGTCCTCTTCTCAAGTGTAATGTGACTTGGGTTTGAGGCAGATAAGTTGGATTCCCCGATACTTGGTTCCCACTCTCACATCTCCCACTGGCCAGTGCAAGTGCCGATCTCTGCCAGCTCAGACCTTCAGTGCAGACTGGAACATATGGTTCCTTGGGATAGCTCTGTTAGGTAGGTGATATGACACCTTTCAGCTCTATTTCTAAACTCCATATTCCATGTTTTTTAAATCCTCAGATTTTAAATGACAAATGGGATAATTCCCTAAGCTTTCTTTTGGTTTTCCATATTCCTCCTCTACCTGCTTATCTGGGTCCCAGCAGCTGCCTCATTACCTGGTAAATATTTGTCATCTGTCACAGCAGGTCATTTTCTGTCATCCCTGCTCTGACATTGTTCTCCTGTGGTCCCGTGTCCCATCTCAGTTCTCCCATCCTGGTTCTGCAGTGCTGCTGTGAGTGCCGGGACAGTTCCCCCCGCAGGGACAGGTTTGGCAGCCCCAGTGCTGGGGGTGCAGCCACCTTGGGGTGTTGTTGCCACGGGACAGACACGTGTGCTGTGCCCAGGACTGGCCCACTCTCGTGTGCAGCCCAAGCTCGCTGCCCTCCCTTGCCCCTGTGTTGTAACTCTGGCCTCATCTTAATGTTTCCAGGTCAGCTCTGGCAGGGGACTGTGAAGGGCCAGTCACTTAATGAACCCCTCTGGGACCTCCCTCAGTTGCTCACAATTTCTCTCCCCCTTGTCAGGCAGGGAAGCACAGCCCATGCTGTTTCACTCCATCACTTTTTTCCGATGCCTTTTCCGCCTGCTTGCTCCACACAAACAAACCAATTATCAATGAAGACACAGACTGAGGCCTTTTTCCTTGAAAGCTCCTCCAGCCTTGCCCTTACCCAAGTTTCACAGGTACATATCAACTTGCATTTCTTTCTACCCCTTCTCTCTCTGTCTCTGCCTTGCAGGTGCTGAGTTGCCTGTTCCCAGTTGCACACAATTAATATTTCAGATCCAGACCTGGTATTGACTTGTGCAAAGCCAATCAGTATCCACATGCACATCCTTGTGTGCATGGGCTCTTACAGAAGCCCAGGAAAGAGAGCTGGGGTCATTCATTAACTGGAGAATTTCATTTCCTTTGCATGGAGGTGACCTTACTTGCATGTGTTTCAGACAAAAATACCCCCAGAATCATCTGTTCATCCCCAGTTTCCATCAGTGAGGCTTCCGTGTACCATAAAATGGGATTAATTCCACTGGACAGAGCTGGTCTGTGTGTGCTGCATGCAGGCAAGTGTGTTTTCTGAGGGTGCATGTGTGTCTCTGTCTTCTTGTAACACTAAATATTTCACACAGAGTGTGAGATGACAGCTGGGACCATCCAGAGTCTATGTCCAGTTCTGGAGTCATGCCCTGATGTTGGATCTGTACTTTGTGTGTGGAAATTTGGCATCATGCATATTTAATATAAGGAAGTAAAATTGATCAAATCTTCCCAAAGTGTATCTGTAGTTGAGCTTCCCTTTACCTTGCACTGGCTACCTCTGGCATTCCAGCTTCCCTCTGCCCCTCAGTGCAGGGGCAGATCAACCCCCTGGAACCTTTGTGAGGCTGTGAAATCACCTTGGAAAGCTTTAGATGGTGAAAGTGGGAGGTGACCTGCAGCGAACCAGTAACTTCTTTAAAACAAAAAGCTAAAAGAAAGGGCTCTAAACTGTGCAGTGTTTTATCAAGGTATCAAATGTTTGAGGGAAATGTGCTTCCAGCCCCAGCCTTGTGGCACGTGCTCCAAGTGCTTCTGTGGCACTGGCGTCTCTCATCCTCTTGTGCCCTGTGGGAAGGAATTGATTCCTGCACTCAGGCAAACGCTGTTTCCCACGCCAGTGTCCATTCCTTTGAGGAAAGGCTCTTTTGGGCTGCCCTGCTGGTTCTTCCCTCGCTCCCACCGCTGACCGTGGGGCGGCTCTGACTGTGGGGTGGCTCTGCAAGGGCTTTCTCGATCCACCCACAGCTCCCCTGCATGGGGAAGGCTGAGCTCGTGCTGCTGGAAGGGACTCTTGGCAGGTGGAGTTGGTCCCTGGTTGGAATGAGACGAGCTTTAAGGTCCCCACCCAGCCCAGTCTGTCTCTGTGCCTTGTGCTGGTGCCTTCTCCTCAATGCAGACGCGAGGGCTGGCGGGTACCAGCCCCATCTCCAGTAACCACACGCTCCAGAAACCTCCTTCAGAACGGGCTGCCTAGATAAGAGTCATTCTATCAGTAGTGAAATTCCTATTTTAATGTAATTTTACAGACCCTGATTCACTGTTCCTTAACTGCAGCTTGTTATTTCTGGCATTAGAGGGTAAAAAAAAAAATAGCTTCTGGGCATGTGACACTATTCACAGGCCTTTAATGTCAGAAATAATGATCATGTTAAATTGGAGCTCATTACGACGAAATGAGACCTCATTGAGCCCTCTTTTTGGGGGGTTGTTTAATGATTTTCCTTTTTCTCTCCTTTTTTTCCTTCTAAGTAGCCCTGAATTGGTACACTGGGGGAGAAGCTGGGAGGTTTGGTGGTAAATTTAAATCGCAAGAACTGTATACCTTTAAAATATATTAAAAAAAAAAAAAAAAGAAGGCCTGATTTTTCTACTGTTCTCCCCAAGTACTCTGGTCCTTTGTTAGGTTTTTAGTTATAGAAATTTCTCACACCTCTTAAGGCCACTAATAATGGTGATATCTAAGGCAACTACAAAACATATTTGGGACTTTATTTCAAGCACTACTTTTCTTATAATGAACATGAGGATCCCATTTTCTAGTCTTTTCTCTAATCACATTCAGAAGTGCGGAAGCTCCTCCTGTGAGAACTGCACTGAAGCGGCTCTGCAGTGAGGATGGAGCAGTGTGAGACCAGGCAGGTGCCCACACACCCCACCCTTCTCAGGGGCCCTGTGGCCACCAGCATTGCCAGCTCTGGAGCATTTCTGAACATCTGGCACAGTTGTGTGTCCTACCATCCCCATGTCCTGTTGGTGGCCTCTCCACCCCTTATGGATTTTCTGTTTCTCAGTCTAGATGTGCTGTAGGAGAAAGAGGCTGTAGTTCAGAGGAAAAGTAGTTTTGATAAATTTGTTGGGATAAAACCAGTCTCTGCCTAAGGGGTTTTCTTGTAAAGTCTGAGATGAGCGACAAGTGTTGCCGAAATCAAGAGGTGACACAAAAACTGTGGGGATATGGGATGGTGTGATCAGCTGTGGGCTCCAGACACAGTGAGCATAACTGCAGCCAACACAGAAAAGGAGAGCTTTAATAAACAATTCAAAAATAGTGGGTTTATTTATGGATCTTAGAGAAGGCCCAGTTAAAAGAGCAGCACAGGAGAGAACATGGAGACAGAAGACAATTGTGATGGAGGCTGATGGAAAGAAAAGTACAAGGATGGAATTAGCTGCTGGATACTGAAGGAGAAGTGGTAAAGAATGGATCATAAGGGATTATAAAGGAGGGAGATAATATATATGCACTAAAAAGGAAGAGCCTGTAGATGGTTGCAATGCCACAGTGATAAACGTGGAAGATTTTTTTTTTTTGCCTTGGCTCTTGGAGGAATAAGAAGCTGTTAAGACTGGAGAAAGGATGTTTCCATTGTGTGTGTGACAAGCAATGGGTGTCTAGGCAAGTATTTAAGCAATAAAGATGTTTAGTAAAAGTTTTTTAGGGGTGTTAGGGAGAAAGAAAGTCAGAAGAAGACAAAAATCTGAGAATGATAGCAGAGAAAAGCTGAAATGAAATCTGATGGCTGAGAAAAGGGACTTCAGTGTCAAGGTATTTGAGAAAGCTGGGTGTGAAATAGGCTCTGCAGGGCAGATTAGGACCTCTGCTCCAGCTGAGTGGGTTCTTGATGTGATGGACAAGATTTTGAATTATGCCTTTAGTTAAAGGGATAGACCTTTGGATGCTCACTGAGAGTCAACTGCATCTGTATTTGTGGTTGAGAACATCCATCTCCTCCTGTTCTGTAACACGTGTGTGTATATATATGTATAGCTATATGGGATGTCCAGTGGGTTTTCTTGCAAGGAATTTTAGATCATGGAGGACAGAAAAAGTGACTGCTGTTGATGTTTTCCCCCTGGGAAAGGGGTGGAGAAGCTCACCTTCTGCCCAGTGCCAAGGTTCTGGGGAGCCAAGGGGCAGCTTCTCGTTGGACTTTCTGATAGAGAATCCCTCGTGTTCAGGCAGTCCTGCAGGCTGACAATTTGAAGCTGTAGGGAACTGTCTGTCTCTCTGCACATGCTCTAAAATGACTCAGAAATGGGTACATTTAGGAAAATGAGTCCCAGTTCCTGCTCCACTTTGCCTCGGCATTGCTGGTGACACCGTGACACTTATTTAGCTCAAGGAAAACAACATTTGAATTGTGTTTAGCATCTTTCAGTGTAGAGAAAAATTCCTGAAGATAATTATTTGTATCCAAATTATTTTCCATTCTTTAGCAGATGTTTTCAGACTTCAAATATGTTGTTTTCTGCAAGTGCTGCATAATAAATTAATTGTTTAATTAGTAATAGATGTGTCACTCCTGGGAGCAAATCCCTTACTTTGAACAAGTAAACCAGACACCCCTTTCATGTTTAATATGTTGGGTTTAAGACTTTTACCTCTTTTTAAATACATGCACTTCCATAGATCAGATAATACCTTAAACTATTGTCAGTGATTATGTGAGATCTCATAACACAGAATGGAGCAAAGTACAGACATTTCTTTGCTTTAATCAGCAATAAAAGCAGGAAGAAATTAGAATTTGCTTCCCATCAGTAAATCTCCTGCACATGTTCCATCTACACTAAGGGGTCCTCATTACCATAGATGTGAAAATCTAAGCTCTGAAAATCTTTGTAACGTAATCTAGCATGAAAACAACATCTTGTTGTGGAAGGAAATTGAGGCACAGAGAGTCTCATGGAACTAGAAAACTTTTGACCCAAGACTGGCCTTCTTACTGGGGAAACACTGACCCAAGACACTGGCCTTCCTGGTAGGAAACTTTCTTCTTGAGCCTAAAAATAAAAGGAGCCATGATGACCACCAATTGCTTCAGCTCCATTGGACAGGAACTTTTTTATGAGGACGGTTTTGTCTCAAAAATATTTCTATATTCATATATTTAGCTCTTTATAACTGCAAAATCCTCAGTATGAGTATCTAGTGATTTTGCAGAATCAACTCAGACAGTATTGACCTTATTTTGAATGGATGCTTTGCTTCTGCCTTGCCAATAGTTACCAGTGTCTTCAGAACCGTTTTCCTTATATCATGGGGTATGGTCCTGGAGAGCAGGGGGTTTCAGAAGAGCTAGGTTAGTTTTAGGGATTGCCTCCAGCATGATTGCAGAAATAATATCCAAGCGTGCTCTTGTCTGGATCGTCACAGGCTGGGCTCTGGTCTGGGAGCGCTTTTCCAACCGCAGTGACTCCGGGATTCTGATACGGGTGTATGGGCAGCAAGAGGAACAGGTGACACAATCTGGGGCTGCTCTTGGATGTGTCTGCATGTACTGAGGAACGTGTGGCTGTGTCCACAGCAGCACTGGAGCATATCTGAGACTTGAAATGTGCTTGAGGTTTGGGGAGCACCGGCCTCAAGAGAAGGCTGTGGTAAGAGTGTGCAGATGATAACTCACAGCATAAAGGTTCAGCCTGGCAATGTACTGGTTGAAGGACAGGGTTTGTGACATGGCATGTTTTAATAGTCAGCCATGTTGGTAAAAGGAGGAGGAGAGAGAATAAGGAAAATTGCCAAATTTTAAGGGGCAGTTCAGAATTTACCAAGTGTAAAGGAATCCAGAGAATCCTAAGTCCCTCCTGTGGTGTCAGCTTTGCACTGCTGTCTCTAGTTCTTGGTGACCCAGCCCAGGACAGCACTGCTTCTTTGCCCAGCTCTACAGGGACACTTGGCTGTGGTGGGGTTTGCAGGATGTACAGCTACCTGCTGCAAGGAGGTAGCAGACCTAAAGGTTATTGAACCAAAGCTGAGTTCCCATGAAACATCCCCTTGATTGGTGTTACCTTGGGCTGGGCGCTCGCAGGTAACCGGGGCGTGGAAGCTCTTTGTTCCAGCACTCTCCCCTGGCACACCCCTCTCCCTGAGCTTTGTTATCTATCCAAATTGTTAGCAGAAAAGATAGATGTATGCAAAGCGCTTTCACTGAGTCCAAGCTGGAACAGCTGTCAGAGATGCAATCCCACTTAGTTGGTCTTCATAAAATGTATGCGGCATTTTTAAGAGTCTGGATAAAGGGTAAAGGCAAACTGCGCCCATTTAGCAGGAGGCAGCATGTGACAGCTGACAAAGTGACAGTGGGCCCCTGAACAGCCCATGTCACTCTTCAGCAGGAGGCCCTGAAATGCCCATTTTAATTTAAATGTTATTTTCAAATAAAATTGCCACTTTGGGATAATTGCTTCGTACTGTGTAACTTTGAGAACACCGTACCGAGCAAAGTGGGTGCAGCTTTCCTTATTGTTGTTCTTATTTGTTATTGTGTGGCACCATATGGGGCTGCAGCCCTGTGCTCTAGGTGGTCCCCAGCTCTGCCTGCTGCACAAATCAGCCTTTTGTTCTGGGAGCCATTGTTTTAAAAAACAGAACAACCCCCCCCCCCCAACCTCCATGCAAGGTAAGGGCCGGGAATTGGGGTGATCTCAGCCACGAGCATTGTTTGGGGGCTGTTGGCGCGGTTTGCTGGTGACCACATCCACATCGATGGGCACGACAGAAACGCTCGTTTTCCTTTGTGCAGAATGACTTGGGAGTCTTTTCATCTGAAAGCTCCACTAACTATTCACTTGCCCTTTTCTTTCTGGCCTCTAGAGCCTCCTGGTATGGCACAGACAAAAAAGCAAAGTCCATTTCTAGCCGTTCTGCAAATGAAATCGGTGTGTTTACAAATTCTGGTTATTTAAATCTTCCCCTCATTTGGAAAGTGTCACTGATGGTTGCAATGGGTGTGTAGGGTTCTTTTCCTTGTGTTTTGATTTTTGATATCCTGAGGCTTGGGATGTCCTAGTAATGGAGTGGAGAGGTCAGGAGAGTGGCACTGAGAGCCTCCATCTAATTCACACCTTGGCACCAGCACGCTGGGGCTGACATGTCCAATTTGCGGTGGCACTGTGTGACAGGTGTCAGCACTCGGCAGCCGCACAGGAGCACACACGGCTGCGGAGTCAGGAGAGAGGGGATGATTGAACATTCTGCAAATGAGACACCCAGGGAAAGGAAAACACCCGCACACCCGCACACAACAATTCAGGAGGAAATCTGGGCTAATTAACGCCTGCTGTTGCCTGATGCGTGGCACGGCCCCTCAAGGACTCTTTGCCATTCGAGAGTTGAAAACATGTCAGGAGGCTCTTCTTTTCTCTTGCATGAAGAATATTATGACATTTTAGTGCTAAAAAAAGTTATGGTAACTTTCTGAGTTTTCATAGCAAGTTGTGAAACTTCTTGAAGTTCAGCCTTACCAGCTCCATCCTTTCCCTCCCACTTTTGTGTCTTAATCAGGTCACCTGGCAAGATACACCTCCTGAAATTTGACCTTCTCCTGGATACATGGCTGTGTACTGTGCTTTCCTGTTGGCCTGAAGAACAGGGTCTTTGCCTTCCATGCTGATGGCAGAAATTACCCTTTCAAATTTGCTGTTGCTACCATTGGCTGTGGAAGCATCATTGGCTTTTTGGGACTGGCTTCCCCAGATCACCAGTGGCCAAATGCCATAGGTGTTACCTTCTCCAGCCAGGGAGAAAAAGGCTGCAGAAATCTGGGGCACTCTCCATGCCTGGTGCTGGGTTCAACCCTTGTTGCTGCATCTGGGAATGTGTGCTGGGAGCAGCACCATTTGCAGCTGAGAAAAATTTGTTGGAGAAGAGCAGGGGTGTTTCCATGGCTCTCCTAAAATTCTGGTGGTGATGGGGAAGAAGCAATTCCTGAGTACGTGTTGATACAGCACAGCCCTGGCCTGGCTGCCCAGGGCTCTGGAGAGGCTTGGGATGCATCTGGTGTGTCCGTGGCTGTGAGGGGCACAGCCCATGCCAGCCACCCCTAATGAGCTTTGCATTAGTGTCATGAGAGGAAGATTCCCAGACCTTAAATTTGTCTGGAATGTGAGAAATGCAGCTCGATCCTTATTCTCCATCCTATGACCTGCCCATCACAGCTTCTGTTGCGGTGCAGCTCAGTGACTTTGTGCTTTCTTGTGCTGGGACTGAATTCTAGAGTGGGTTAGCAGTGGGGGACTGCGATACTTGAAATTTGTCTGAAGTGGGAGGGTCCCATCGTTTGGGGAAACAGCTCCGTACAATGCTGCAAATCAACGGGACACAGGCTTGTCCTGCTGAGAAAGTCAGCAGAGCCAAAACTGAATTTTAAGGAAGCCTTTATTATTGTTATTATTATTCATGTCAGGGCTCCATTGGGAAAATCTTTATCTGCATTAAAACGTACATAAGAAGAGGAAAGAAGAAAAGGCCAAGACAAGGGTGTACTACAAAGCATCCCTTTGAGCTCAGCTCCACGCCTCTGTAAAGTTCATTGCCAGGCTCTTTGCAGGGAGAGATTTTGGGTTCAAGGTTGAGCTGGAGACATTTCCTGGCAGAATGTATATCCCCTGATCACACCTTTAGGAGATTATCCCGTCATTAAATATTTGTAGGATAACAGGGGAAGCCTAATTTAGTTTTTGTTTCTTTTTCTCTGTGGTTTAATCACAGATGAAAGAGACTAATAGCACTACAGAGCTTTCTGGTGATCAAAGGCCAATCAATCCTCTTTGTGGAGTAATTAACTATTTGCTAAACTTGCAGAATTGATTTCCATTTAGGGCTAAGAGAGAGGGTTTTAAATGAAGACCGATTTACCAGGCGTGAGGAGGGAATCTCAGCACTGATGCCAGGAGATACTCAGAGTGATGAATTGGAGCCTGCTAATTGGAGGATGAAAAATACAGCTGGAATCTGGCCCCGTTTGCTCCTACTTTGGTGGAAGACAGGAAAAGGGAAATCAGGCTGAGAACCTGACAGATGGCTTTGTGCAACAGCAGCAGGGAGAGCACTGTGTGGTTGGAGCAGTGTCCAACTGGCTGGAGGAAACATGGATGGAGCCAGCACAGGACTGGTTTGCAGTGAATCCATCATCCAGGTAGATGTTCTGTCAAGGAACAATTCTGGCTGCTCAGGCACAGCTTTTGGCTGGCTGCAACTGCTCTACTTCCCTCAATACAAAGTCAGTCAGGCAGCTTCGTATGGCTGCAGCTTTAGTTTGCCAAGAAATTTTTAGCACCATAGATTAAATCATGGCTTTTTGAAAACCTGAGGGAAAAAACATCTTTGGCACTCCAGAATGGAGATATGGGGGGTGCTCTGTGTTCATAAGTGCTGCAGCCTTGGAAGGATGATCAGGATGCTGGGCCTTACCTGAGAGTGTCCAAATGGACAGCTGAGTTATCAGGCAGTCAGACTGTTTATGGATGTGGGGCATCTTCTACAAGCAGAGGAACTAAAAAGTTTGGAATTCATAATCCATGATAGTAAATGGGATGGAGAAATGCAGTAGCATCTTGTAAACTGTGAGTGGCACAGGAAAAATGGTTGGGGAACAATTACAAGAAGCAAGTGGGGTATTTGCCAAACAGAGAAAGTTTAAACCAAAGACAAATTAGTACCTTTTTGTAGAGCACAGAATTAACTCATGGAATCTATTGCACAAGATATTGTGGAAGACAGAAGAATGAATGAGTTCAAGATAGATGAAATTTGTGAAGAAGAGGTTCATTGGTGGGTACTGAACACAGGAGCTGGATGAAATATCAGCTGGGGAGTCCCTGAGCAACTGCCCATGTGCCCATGTTCTCTGGCTGTGGCTGGAGACAGGACCCTGGCTTTCAGCTGGACCCAGCGTGGTGGTTCTCAGTCCTCATCCAGTGGTGTGTGGAGCCTTGCATTGCCAGGGCATGAGATAGCAGCACTGGGAAGTCCCGTGCACATAACTTCTGGGGTTTGGGGCATTTTTGTACAGCTCTCAGAACTTCAGACCTTCCAGGGTCACCTCCTGGCTCTCAGAGTAAGTCCAAACCTTCCCTGAGAAAAAAAAACAAATTAGAGGAAACACTGTAAATCTAACCTTGCTCCATCCAGTTGGTGCACAAATCTGATGTTATTGTATCATGGAGAAATTTGGCTCTTCTCTGTCAGAAGATCTATAGGAACGCGTGTGCAGCAGCAGCTGGGCAGGCATTGTTGCCTCACGTCGAGAGGATTGTATTTGCTTGTCATAAATTGAATTTGCCTATTAGAGAGCTAAGACTTGATTTTTTTTCATTAACACACAAAGCTGGAAGGGAAAGTTTCTTCTGAGGTCCCTCCAGACCTCTTTAAGCAGGGGTATAATTATTCTCTGTTGAGAAAGAGCAAAAGGAATTCCAGAGCTATTTAAACAATTAGGAGTGGAGCTGTGCTGGCGCGGCACCTCCTCGCGCTGCCCGGCGGCCTGGGCTGCCTCGCTGCAGGGTAATTGCGTTAGGGACCCATGCACTGCCTGAAAATCAATTCTGTTGGGCCAGCGTGTTTGTTGGGAAATCCACTCAGGCAATTGAGGAGTCCATTAGGCTGCGGGCCCTGCGTGTGACCTCCCCAGGATTGGGGTTGACACTTGAACGGAGGCGTTTGTCCAGCTAAAGGACAGTGCTACCAGCAGACTCTTATCTCCCCTAAATTGGATTACTCAGCTCTGCTTGTTCTCTTTAAAGATAGCTGCTTCAGGTTTTTTGCCCCTCTCTTCCTGTCTGAGACAGTTACCTGTGATTACCGCTAGCATCCCCCGCTTAGCTGTTCCCAGGCCATTACTGTCTGGTAGTGCCCTGCAGCTCCTTTGCTCAGCTGGGGTGGCTTGGACCAGGGAGTCGGTTCTTCCAGCCCTTCTCCAGCAACAGTCTCTTCACAGAATCCCAGACTGGTCTGGGTTGGAAGGGACCTTAAAGCCCATCCTGTTCCACCCCCTGCCACGGGCAGGGACACCTTCCACTGTCCCAGGTTGCTCCAAGCCCCGTCCAGCCTGGCCTTGCACACTTCCAGGAATGGGGCAGCCACAGCTGCTCTGGGCACCCTGTGCCAGGGCCTCACCACTCTGTGAGTAAAGAAAATAATGGGTGATAACACAAGACTTACCTTAAAATGCTTAACCCATAACATACACAGAAAATCCCAGTATTCTTGAACAGTTTTACATGGGTAACTTCCAGTTTGTGTTTTTAACTCCAGGAACAGCTGTTAGTGGACTCTTACAGTGATTAAACTCAAACATCTCCTCCTAGAGCAGGTTATCAGCTTATTCTGTTTTCCAGTGCAGAAGATATTGTATGAGGACATGAAACAGAAATGTTTTCTTGCTTTTCTCCAAAAGTATGGTGGGAAAATGGAAAATAAGGTTGAGGAAGAAATAACTAGTTTGAAAGAAGAATTTTTTTGTGTGCATTTTGTAAATTATGTCTGAGAAAAGGGAAGGAGGACAGAGGCAGGAAAGGGGTTGGGGTGAGTGTTGTGTTAGTACATTTTGGCAGTAAGCAAAGATCCTTAACAATGCTCTTCCAGTGGGCAGGGGCCAGTGGGATGGGTATATGGATACTAACTGGAGAGAACACCATTACAATGGGAAAACCTGTTTGAACAAGTGTGTGGAGGAGCTGAGATGAAAATGCACTGGACATCATGATTCAGTTGAACTTTTTTGGTGCTGATAAAGTGTTTCAAAATCAGTTTGATAATATCTCTGTTTGTGAAAGATGCACTGAGATAGCAAAAAAAAAAGAAAAAAAATCCAAGTCTTCTCTGTGTATGCAGATTTTCCGTTGCAGCTCCCATGGGGAGTCAAAGTTCTTGCTTAGCATACAAAGGCTTAGGAGTTTTATAGTGTTCAGACTCTTAATCTACAGAGCGTAATTTAATCCTCTTTTATCTGGCTGCACCACAAAGCCCCAGTTGTAAATAAATCTTATGGTGATGTGGATGCAGCTGCAGCTTCTGCACCCAGTAAATATTTCTGCAAAACAGATGAAATTAGGTGGTAAACCTGATACATAAAGAGTGAGGTGTGCAGAGGGGAAGGTTGGACACAGCAGACCTTAAACACAAGTGATGGCTCTGAGTGGCTGCTGAGCCGCCTGCCGATAGCAATGATTTTCTGTTTTCCTGAGACCCAGCGCTTTGCCCTCCGCTCCTCGGGGCTGTGCAAGATTGGGAAGGCACAGGAGTCGTCCAGACTGGCTTTACAAATGTTACCAGCTGGGAGATGGGGTCAAATGGAAGGTGAATTAATTTCTGCTGTAAAAAGGATGGCCCCTGTGTAGCGCCCATCCCGCAGTGTCCAGGTTAGATGCCAGACCCCATTATGGGTCTGTGTTGTCACCTCTGGGTCGAGCAGTGGTCATAGCTGACCTCTGTGGGAAAGGTTTATTTGCATATTAAAATGATCAGCATGCTTGACTAGGGAATACTTTTTTCCATCCTTTTTTTGGCACTATTGTCATGGCAATGGCAGTGTTCCATAGCACTGAGATACATGCAATTAGGATAACTCTGTAGTTCCTAAAATAACTCTTCCCAGCTACAGAGAAGAAACTTCCATTCAACAGGTAGTAAATTGCCTTTCTTGGATGAGGGTCGTGGCTGAAGTAGATTGGAAATCAGAGTCCAGACTGGAGCCAGTGTTTAGGAGTGAACTGCAGGTACTGGGCGGGAGAATGTGCAGCTGCACACACAAGTGGAAGTTTTCACGCCAGGAAACTTTGCTCCCAAATCTCTGCTAATATACCTGGGCAGGTTTCTACTGAGCTCACTAGAGCCCTGGAAACTGCTGAGGTAGGATGTGTTGCCTGGTGGGCTGGAGGTGGGCCTTGGGTGAGACTAAGTCTGATTATGTGTGATGATCACACACATCATCTTTGTTCCCTCCAAGTGGGAAGCCAGCTCAAGTAACTTCAGATTCACATCTCATCAAGGCTTCAGAAAGCAAATGTTAAAAAAAAATCAATTAGAAAAATGGCATTTTCTTTCAAAAGTGTTCCAAGGAGGTTATATCCATCATTGGGGAAGAAAGGGGACTTGGGGCAGGGAGAGGGAGATTCAAACAGCAGTGTTGATGCATGAATATTTTTATGAGCACTTGATCTGCAGAAGCTTCTGTTGTGGGTGCATTACATCATGCCTTTGTCTGCTGTCCTTGATTTACCTCCCTGTCCTTGCCTGATTTTACAGCCGTGGCCCACGGTGACCCCGGCTCCGTTGCTGCTCCGGCCTCGGGAAGGATAAGCTATTCCTCCCCAGACAGCGATCCCCTCTCTGCCCGCGTGCCGTGCAGCTCTTCTAATGACATCCTCAATACCAGCAAAAGATGAATAATAAAAACTGCTGCCATTGGTCCCAGAAGAGCCTTTCGAGGAGGTTTGTTTCAGAATAATGAGTATGGAAATTCTGCATCCATAATGAACTGCAAGCAGTCTTCCAACTCACTCGTGCCGAAAATTCACACTTGCCTTTCCCATAACTTGTCACTTTTCTTTTATTATTATTGTTCAATATGTAAACAAGGCCAAGAAACTCTTTGTTCCTTTGTGCCTCCTTACCCAGTCTCCCTCCCCTCCCCCCAGCACAGGCAGGATTACACAAAGCAAAAGTCATTAATTTTTATCTCTGACTATCTGTGGGCTTTTTAATGTGGCCTGGCTTGCTTATGCACCAGCAATTACATGTCATAAGTGCTTGTAGATGCTGAAGCAGTATCACGGGCTGATGAATCACTGCCTTCCCCTCTGATTAGTATGCGAGGGGCTGTGTTCTTCTTTGAGCAGCTGGCATGCCAATGAGGATCTGGCTCTGCTGGTCAAGGCATCTGGACATGAATTCAATATGGATTGCTTTAATTAAATGGCTAAGCACACAAGGAGCTGAGGAACAACTCCATCATTGAGTGAAACTTGAAAATAAAGTCGACGTGAGAGCATAGGTAGTAGGAATTGTTTAAACACCTGTTGGCTCCCTGGTGAACCTGTGGGTTCCTGTTTCCTTAATGAAGTTCCTGCAAGTGGCTGAAATTTCTTCCTGATTTATTCCTCAGATAAATCTTATTTCTAAAATTAGGTTTATCCTCAAAAGTTTAGGAATAGGTGAACTTGGTTTCATTTCTGTGCTCTTTATAGAATTGTTATTCTTTTTTAAAAGTAAGATTATTGCAATTTGTAAAAGCGGCTGTTTTAAGGAGGGATTGGGCAGCTGTATGTGGTGTCAGTGGGATATGGAAAGTAGCAAAGCATTTCTGAATATGCCAGGGTGGAGCAGTAAGAGATGAGAGAGAAAAGCACTGCAAAAGACTTCTTGTGCCCACTTCAAAAGTCTGTGAATTAGACCGATTGAAATAAATACTGAGGGTGTGTTTCCTCCAGCTCGGTATCAGTCTTTACAAAAGGGAACTGTGAAGCCTGTTCATTGCTTTTAGATTTTTATGATCAGTTATAGTCTTAATTTCTGCTCTACAACTTCCTGTATTGGACATCAAATTGCAGGTCTGGTTAAAGCAGAGTCACACTGAAAGATTCCAAGTTCATTTGAACTGTTGAGTTTATCAACTAAAGTGTTATCAATAAAAATGGAACCTCATCTCCAGTATATAAAGTTAGATTCCCAGACCGCTTCCAGACCAGCCCCTTATCCTCTGTGTTCCTGCCAGCACTGTCACATTGACTCGCACAAAATACGGTATTTACCTTAAATCAACAGAATGCCTTGGTTGCTTGAAAAGCTCCTACAAACCAAACGTGGAGCTATGGCTGTGCAGATGTACAGAGGCACTCCAAAGGCTTTTTGTGCCAACATGGCCTTCCCAGCTGCTGCCATCCTCTCTCCTGCCTGGCTGCCCATGGATGGATAGGGACCCTCTGGGTGGGAAGGGGGTAGGATGCTCTGTGTTTCCCAAGTACAGACAAACTTCACAGGTACAGGTGTGTGCAGAGAAAAAGGAAACAGCAAATGAATGGTGAGGGATTGGTCTCTGATGCCTTTTGGAAAGCATGTAGTTTAGCCCAAGCCCACCTCTGGGGTTTTCATTCTCTTAATGATTTTGAGCACTTTGTAGGTGTGTGTGGCCGTTGTGATGGCTTGATGGACACCAGAAGGTTGCTTTTCTTTCCTTCTACATGCAGTTTACCATCCTTGTTTGGTCATTATTGTTCACTGTGTTTTGGGGAGTGGGACAAAGCTGTTGTTTCATCAGTGATGGAGATGAAATGAATCTTCCTCTGCTCTCACATCTGCTAAGATCTGGGGCCTCCAGGCCCTCCATGCTGGGGACTCACAGCATGGCCTCCGAAGCCATCTCCTCACCCATGGTGAGCCTCACTGCATCCTCGTTCTGCAAATTAAATTAAAATAGAATCTGTATTAAGGGTATTTTTTCCCATGTTTTGTATTTTAAGAGACTTTCTCATGTCTGTTGTATGATGCACATGCTTCATAAACCAAAGAGATTCATCCTGTCCTTCATCTAAATGAGGGACAAGTGGATGATGAGCTCCCCAGCAGTATCACAATTTTCTATGCTCTCAGGAAGAGGTGTAAATCTGTTAAAATTAAAAGAATTGCAGAAAACACACCAATAACATGTCAACAGGGATATCTTTTTGATAATCTGGGTATTCATTGTGACTAAATAGATGTTGCACAATTTCCCACTTGCTAGTTGTTTGGGATTTTAACGTAAATTACAAACTACATGATTGCAGTTCACTGCTGCAGCATCTATTTCTTAAGTTTTATCTTTACCACAGTTGTTTTTGTGTTGGTGGGGTCTCCAGTGATTCCCCTACTTTCCCAATTCATTTTTATGCCATGGCTTCTCGAGGTCACTTCCTAAAGAATTTCAGTGCCCTCTGGATGATGCCACTCACACATGGAAAATATCCTTTGGCTTCTAAAGACAGATTTTATATCCAAACAAAATTTTGTTTATTGTCTCTGTAGCTGTTATTAATCTCTGAAACACATCTAGAACTCAGTTTATCCCCCTTGGTTTCCCCTGCCCCCGAAACTGCCCTCTCCACCTTTGTTCTCTGGGTCCCTCCTCCAGCGCCGGCGTTGGTCGCAGCTCACACCGAGCGGCTGCTCCAGCACGCAGGATACTATACTTAGTGCAACCCAGTTTACTCTCATCATTTTAATAGTGGACCGAAGGTATGTTGCCATGTGAACAAGTCATCATGTCACCATGGCAACCGGCTGGATTGCAGCACCGCTCCGAGGACTGGACTTTTTTTTTTTTTTTTTCCCCTTTTTTTTTCTGACTCGGTTCTCTTCCTATTGTTAAATCTGATGAAGGGCTCACAATGGGAGGATTCAGGCTGCTTTGGGAAGCAGCTTTTCATTTAAACCTGGAAGTTGTTGTATAAACAGCAAGGCCAGCGTGCCACGGGATTCACTTTCAAGGCAGACTTGAGGAGGGCTTTGAACCAGGACCCCGGTGTGTTCTGCAGCTTGATCAGGACTGAGACAATTACACATCTTGGCACCTTTCAGACTCCTCTCCACACTCCCCTCTGCTGCCCACAGTGGGGTCCCAGACGCTCGGCCGCAGATTGGGTGACCCCCGGACAGCCCTTTGCTGCTGCTGTGAGCCTTTTTTGCTTTTGGAGATATCAGTAGGCCAAAATTAGACACACTGAGAGGTTTCATTTTATTTAGGGTTTTTTTTCCAGCTCCTCCATCCCACATCACATAGGCAGCTTCCAACACCAAGCAGTGGGGGCAGAGGAGCAACATGAAAAGATAAATGATTCAGGCACTCAGACATGAGAGCAGTGAGAGCCTTGCGTGTGCATCCCTACGCACAGGAGCGGTGACGGAATATGTAGGACTCTTAAGAAGACTGAGGAAAAAATATGCAAATAAAATACAGCTATTAAGCCTGAACAGTGAAACATTATTTTATACATTCAATTCCAGTAATTCAACATTTTTTTTTCCCTGAAACTACATAAGAACATATAGGCTGGGATGGTGGGGATCATTCCCAGCGTCTTCCCAGGTGTGGGTTGTTCTATCCGCAGTCCTGGTGTGGCATAAAGAGCTCTTAGGAAAAGGGCGGCTCCTGAATTTCCAGAGCTCAAGTAGCAGCCTAGGGGATGGCAGCAGATTCTGATCCACTGTAAATGCAACTGTGTAACATCAAGGGACCCCTCAGCCTGCCTGGATCCACTTCCAGCACAGCCCTCCTGTGTGATTCTCTCCTCTGGCAGCAGATGAGTAAGATCAGGAATGAAGCAGGAGAAAAAACAACCCCAAATATCGTTGCAGACAGTCACTGGGCCAGGAACTGCTGCTGGTGGCTGGTCTTCACCAAATCATCAAGTCCAACCATCACCCCAACACCACCACAGCCACCCCGAGACCACATCCCAAGTGCCACATCCAGACGTCTCTTGAACACTTCCAGAGAGGGTGACTCCAACCCCTACCTGGGCAACTTCTTCCAATGCCCAACCACTCTTTCAGGAAAAATATTTTTTTAAATATCTAATCTCTCTCGATGTGCTAATGCAAACTAGGGATTAGATCTGAACACACAGGGCAGTTTCACTGTGGGTGAAGAAGAGGGAGAGGCAGGTGGAGGTGCTGTTTGGATGGTGCTTGGGATAGTGAACAAAAATGCAACAGTGTGCAGCTTTGGACACAGGACAGCCATGCTCATCACTGGTGCTGGCCTGACACACATCACCACCACCAACAGGAGGATCATGGTGCCGTCCTACCATTACCACATGTCATCACATCCCAGAGTGGTTGGGGTGGGAAGGGACCTTAAACCTCGTCCCATCCCACCCTCTGTCATGGGCAGGGACACCTTCCACTATCCCAGGTTGCTCCAGGCCCCGTCCAACCTGGCCTTGGACACTTCCAGGGACGGGGCAGCCTCTGGGCAGCCTGTGCCAGGGCCTCACCATTCTCACAGTGAAGAATTTCTTCCCATTGTGCCATGCCTGCACATGTGTATTTGTGGTGCTGACAGCCAGGCCAGGCTCGTTTGCACACACACCTCGCCCCGCTGGCTCTGGCAGCAGCCCCTGCCCTTCAGCACTCACACTCATTTAGGCAGGCAATTGGTGAGGTGAATCGCCCTCCGTAGGCAGCAGGGATCATCTCTTCTTTGTGCATAAAATTACAGCAAACAAGCCTCAAATAACACAGGACACTTTCATAATTGATTTATGCGAGGACTCTGAAAGTTCTATTACCTTTTGTTTAGCTCAGGGGGCCTGACTCTGTGCAATCCATTGCTGAAACTAATTACAAGATATAATTAAACTGTGACACGAAGATATTATACCGTTAGTTTACTAATGACACCGCGAAGCTGTACCACCAGCGCAGGACAGTGATTATGCTTCATTCATTATTTATCCCTTTGCTAAATGAGACGCTGACATTTTCAAAAATTACTTTGAGGTTTCTTAATTGTCAGCAGCAGGATGGACTAGAAGGAGCTCTCCTTCCTCTTAGTTACTTATCTGAACCTCAGATGTATTATTAGCAAAAAGAAAACCAAACCAAAAAAACCCAACCCCCTCCCCCACTGGGGCTCTCTGGGCATTGCTGGGCTGATCGGGGGCTGTTGCTGCCGGATGCTGATGGCAGGTGATGAACACGCAGAGTCTGCAGGGGAAAGGTCTCCTCTGGCATTTCTTGCCACAACCTGGGTAACCTGTGCTGCTTTAGCCAAGGTGAGTTTTAGGTGATTTGGTGCCAGCTGGAGGAGTCTATCCCACTGCTTTCTCTGAGCATCTTCTTGCATTGCTGTTGCTGTAATAACTTTTTGGACTTTATCGATCGGTAAAGGCTTTGTCCATTAGTATTACTAAAATAGAATTATTTACCTTAAAAAAAACTCCCTTGTTAGAAGTGCTGTAATTGGCATAAAGCAGAACAGGGACTGCCATATTTAAAAAAAAAAAAAAGATGCACTTATTGACTTCCTCATGAGAAGTTCTGGTTGGTTGTCCATAGAGGCTTCTCTCGTCCTCCCTCTGCGCCTCCCCACCCTCTGTATTTCATGAGTCTGGAGAGCCTAAAAGCACATCTGGCACTAACCTCTGGGTCACCTTCCCACCACACAGCCTGTTTTCCTCAGGGCACCACTGGACAGCTTAAGATGAGGTTTAATTTCTTCTCAGTGTAATGGCATCCAGCATCTATAATTACACTGTTTTCTGTGCTGTGCTGATTAAATACGATTTACCCAGAGAACCAAATGATGAATATTTGAGTGGAGTGTGTTGAACCAATAGCTGGTTAAATAGTCATAATAAATAAACTTGAAAGAGGAGAAGGAATAGGGGCTCATGAGTTATGGGACATTAGCAGGTGTAAGAAAAAAGAAAGTGAGATTAACACTAAAGGCAGAAGAATATTTCTAGTGCTTCATCTAAAGAAGAGGCCAAAAGACCCAGTTTAGTGGCTTCCCAGTGCCAGAGGGCAGGGTTAGGTGGGATACTGGGACAGAATCCTTCCCTGTGAGGGTGGGCAGGCCCTGGCACAGGGTGCCCAGAGGAGCTGTGGCTGCCCCTGGATCCCTGGCAGTGTCCAAGGCCAGGTTGGACAGGGCTTGGAGCAGCCTGGGACAGTGGAAGGTGTCCCATGGCAGGGGGTGGCACTGGGTGAATTTTCAGGTCCCTTCCCACCCAAACCATTCTGGGATTCTGTGAAGTCCCACATTTGGATTTCTGTCATTGTCTTCCAAAGAAGAAGGATTTTTTTCCTTCTTTTTGCCCCCTCTGAATTAGTTTAGGAGTTGCTCTGATTTGATCAGGTCTGAGGGTGATTAACTCCTGTTTGTTGCATGTTTTAACCCCGGAAAGTGCAACGGGCCGTGAAAGGTGAGGGCTGTGTCTTCTCCAGACATCCATTGATGCTGGGTTCCCAGCTCCCCTCAAAATCACGAATGGCTGCAGCTCTGTGCCCCCTGGCACTGGCCAGGAAGGAATAGTGTGCAGTGTTAGCAGAATTCCAGAATATTTGTATATTTTACGCCAGTCCTTGGTGTCTGTTAGTAGAAAGTTTGAGAGCGAGATGCTGGCGGGGTCACAGTTTAGTTCTTGGCTTTTTCCAACCTGGAATCAAACAGCAGCTCAGAAATGGGTGAGTTGGAATGAAATAGTTTCCTGGAGCCTTATTTACCTAATAAGCAGTAAATGTTTAACGACCTTGAAGTGTGCTTCAGAGAAACCAAGTGATTGCAATTGCTTAAAGACACTGGTAGAAAAGGGATTAAGAAGACATTAGATAAGTACCTGGTGCTTCATGGGCTCCAAAACCCCCAGAATATGTCAATCTGATCTCTTCCGAAAGTGGCATTTCAACCAGAATGTTTCCCTCCCGCATCCAGGTGAGTGATAAGCACTGGCTTGTTTTAGGACAACTCACATGTAGCTGTAGGAACTGCTGGCAGCCCGATCTTCCTGTTGGTGACCTCAGCTCAGGTGGGATTTAGGCTGTTTTGGTGGGCACTAAGAGCTGGCACAGGGACACCAGGACTGCCAGCTGCAGGCTGAGCATCCTCAGCACCAGCTGGGGTTTCTCCCTCTGCTGAAGTTACTCCCAGGATTAACCAAGAGGGGCTTGGAGAGTTTGTTTAAATACAGAGTGTGGAGCCCCTCACAGAGGCAGAGCCTCTCCCACGAGGCCATTTCCATTCAGTGCCTCTGAGGTTCTCCTGGGTTTTCGTGCCATTGTAGGAATAAGGTGCTGTACCATTTTTCCTAGTTCTCTCCTCCCTCTCTATCCTCCCAGTGAACTGCAAGGCTCTAAATATAGGTCACCCCAGGCAATTAGGGAAGAGTTGCTGGTTTTGAAAGATTGAGCAGGCAGGAAGCCCAGTTTCCAAATGAGTTATCAGGTGAGATGACGTTTGGCCCCAGCCAGAGTGATTGACAGGGGGTCTGCATGTTCACAGATACATTATTTAAACATGGAGAGATATAAGACATCTTCTGCACTAATTACTTCGAAGGCTGTATTAATCACAAGACACTTTAATACTCAATCAATACTTGCATTTGTCAATGACCTTGTAAATCTCCTCACTTTAACTCTGCTCTATGGCAAAAGCGTCATTTGACATCTTCAGGGGGCTGGTTTTGTGCAGCTGTTGCTCAGTAAAATACATATTTTGCAAAGTCTCAGTTCCAGTGTTTAAAGTTCAGTTTCAGAAGTGGAAATAGGGAGAGGATAGATGTTAAGGCAGCTGTGTAGCTGTGGTCTAACCACTGGGTCATCATTTTTGATGTGAACTGGGCTCACACCAGCTGAAGGGGACATTTCATATGGCATCCATGGATTGTGGCTTCACCTGAAGACTGGGCCGTGGTAATTTGATGGCAGAACAATGAGGTCTTTCCCACACGGTATGTTATAACTGGATGTGTGTATTAATGGGAGGGTACTGGAGTGCTGGCCCTAATATCTTCTAGATCTCAGGGACATGAAACTTGGTAATTTCATCAGAGTAAAGGAAGAAAGTAATATGTTCAAAT
The DNA here is from genome assembly GCF_965178545.1 of Coloeus monedula. Classification (NCBI taxonomy): domain Eukaryota; kingdom Metazoa; phylum Chordata; class Aves; order Passeriformes; family Corvidae; genus Coloeus; species Coloeus monedula. Next base: position 20,625,058 of record NC_138793.1, read on the forward strand.
TCAGAAAAGATTGCACTGCAGCCCAGATATTCAAAGTGGAAAAGAGCCATGATGTTGGTTTTCTATATGACAGTGAACTAGAAGAGGGAAACTGAGAGGAAAAAAGCCCTGTGCACAATTAACTCCTGGCTAGTTGGAGCTGTTTACCTTTTTTAGAGTTCTTCCAGTTGTTATCCTGTTGTTTGAGCAGGTATTTCTCATAGTCCCAATGGAATTGTACAACTAATAATATTTTACCTGCCTGCATTTGGGATTTTTTTAAATGAGTCCTGTGGGTGGTTTGCTCAGTTGCTTATATGTGGCAACCAGAGAGCAAAGCCTGGTCCTTGGCTAGGTGCCAGACTCGCTGAGGTTGGAATGCACCTCTGGATGTTGTCCTGTCCAGCCTGAATGTCTGCGTCTGTCCTGCACTGGGGAGCCCAGAACTGGGCCCAGTTCTGTGCAGACACAGCCTCAGCAGTGCTGAGCAGAGGAGAAAGATCAGCTCCCTCCAGCCGCTGGCCGTGTCCCTCCCAGCACATCCCAGGGCGCTGCTGGCTCGTGGTCAGCCCAGTGTCCTCCTCTGCAGGAGTCCATGCGTCTGCTGCTGCCTGGGCTTGCTCCTGCCTGGGTGTGGGTCTGGGCTTTGGCGTCTCTTGGATTCCAGGATTCCTCTTGGCCCCGTTGAGGTCCCCCTGTGGGGCAGCACAGCTCCAGCTGTGTGTCACCGCTGCATCCACAGCCTGGCTGGAGAGGAGCTCTGTGCGTGTCCAGCTGCTTAATGGGGCTCTGCCCCCCTCCAGCCCTGCTCTGCACGGCAGGGTGCCCTGCACCCTGGCTCTCAGCAATCCCAATGATCCTAGCAGCATTCTCATGACAGTTCCTTGCATTTTTTTCCAGGGATTCTTGTTGGTAATTGTTACGGCATTCCTGCTTTGCACTCTAGCCTTGGTATCAGATCTACAGGTCAAGGTTTGCAAATATTTAGACCATTTTGTTAGTCATTGAATGTGACCCTTTTCTTTATAATGAAAAAGGTTTTAATCTTTAAAAATCCCTTTATTTGGTCAGTACTTCGTTTCCCCATCCCTGGCACAGCAGTTTGGGCCAGCACACAAACCCATCTTCCCGTGTTCTCCACTGTCGCGTACATTATACTCTTCAGAGAAATTTCATCTCTGTGCTCCTTTCTGTGGAATCCTCCTGCAGAAATCTCATTGGCAGCATAACAAAAATTACCTTTTCCCATTCCAACTGCCCCTGCTTTAGTCACTGCTGTCAGATCTGAAGCTGCTCAGCTGCAGGGGGGGGGGGGAGTTTAGTGCTTTCCCTCTGCTCTCAGGCCATTTTTCCTATGCTTCTTTTTTATTCTTTTATTTTATTTGTGGTCCCTGTCATTCTGTCGGGGCAAAGGGGTAAAGAGATTTGACACTAAGTGCGGGGAAATGCTGTATCTGGAATCTATCTTCCAGACGGCAAAAGAATAAAAATTCATGGCAGGACAGCGGCTGCTGCCACGTTCCCCAAGACATATTGCAGGTAGCGTTATTTATTGTGGCATGGAGTTCATGGAAGTGCTACCTCAAAGCACCCGGAGAGATCCTAAAAAGCCCATCTCCCATCAGGTGCAGCAGATTTATGGCGCTGTGCGCGCCGGGGTCAGAGCGCGGCGCGGGAGCCGGGGCGGCTCCGAGCCGGTGCTGCTCGTACCCTGGTGGGGACACTGCCCGGGAGCCGGGGCTGCGGGACGGCACGGCGGGGATCGGGGGGCACGGCGGGGATCGAGGGGCACAGCGGGCATCGGGGGGCACGGCGGGGATCGGGGGGCACGGCGGGGATCGGGGGGCACGGCGGGGATCGGGGGGCACGGCGGGGATCGGGGGGCACGGCGGGGATCGGGGGGCACGGCCGGGATCGGGGAGCACGGCGGGGATCGGGGGGCACGGCGGGGATCGGGGGGCACGGCGGGGATCGGGGGGCACGGCGGGGATCGGGGGGCACGGCGCTGGTGGCGAGCGTGGCGCTCGTAGTTGAGGTGGATGCAGAGCCGGGGGGCGAGGAGGGCACATTGACGGGGTCGTGAGGGGACCAGAGACGCGCTCCCTGTGCCGGACGCTGATCCTCGCCCGGAGCGATGGCCACGGCAGGGCTGTCAGAGGCCGTACCCTCCCAGCCCCGGGCGAGGGCCAGGGACCGGCCACTGTCCAGCTGGAACCCGCAGCAGCACCGTGTTGCCCCCCTGGGTAGCCTCAGAAGGGCCGAGGTGGGTCAATAGAATGGCTTCCACCACGGATTCTGGGGCAAAAGAGAAGGTTCCTGGTCGTGTGGGCTCTAGTAGGAAGCAGCTGAGCATTTATTCACTTGGACCTCTCAGAAATCTGCCGAGTGGTAAACTTAAGAAATGTTGGAAACCTCAGAGGTCATTAAAGACCCCTCAAACTATGCAAATATGGTATCAATACCTCATTAATCCTTGCAGGCCTTCTGGACATTGGTTCTCCCTTCTTCTCCTCTGGAGTCCCTGTTTTCTCACATTTTTTGATGGTTTTAAGACAAAGACAAACTTACGTCTTTCAGCTTTCAGAGTTCCAACACAGTGACCACAACAAACATGAGAGCAATTGGGAGCAACAAGTCTGCAGCTCATAAACCCACACAAAATTAGATGATGCTAGCTAAGCTGATAGTGACTCTGTTGTCTGAGTGCTTGTCCTAACCCTTCCTCTGCTTCTTGCAGAGCTCCCAAAGATTCAGGTTTCTGAAGACAGAGGAACTTGTTAGCGGTGACACAGGATCCTATATCTTGTTAGAGGTTTGTGGGGCCTCCTTTGGTGATGGTACAAGCCAAGCAGTTTTCCATGTTTTTTTCAGCAGTTTCCCAGGATTCATCTCATTGCCTTCACCTGCCTTGCCTGCCATTTCCTGCTGTTGCACTGGAATCATGCAATGGTTTGGGTTGGAAGGGACCTTGAAGCTCATTCTGTTCCACACCCTGCCCTTCCCCTATCTCAGGTTGCTCAAAGCCCTGCACACTTCCAGGAACAGGGAAGAACCCAGAACCGTTCTGGGTTGTTCCCTTTCAAGGTCCAGAGCCAGAATTTGTCACACAGCTGCAGTGGAGGTGTGGGAAACACCGATGGCCGGGCAGTCCTCAGAGTGACCTCTGGGGCCACTGCTGCCCTGCCCGCTGCCGAGGGCAGCTGCGTCTGCTGGTGCTGGAGCAGGGATGTTGAGGGTGCTTGTTTCCACTGCCAGCTTTTCCTCTGGCCAGCTGGAGGTTATCAAGGCCACAGGCTGCTCTCCAGCCTCATAAACCTCGTGTGCTATTCGGAGTCATGACTCTCCCACTGAGCCGCCTGTGCTGTTCCGTGGGACAGCTAATCCCTCAGCGTGCCTGCTGGAAGCTGCTGTATTGATTTCTGCCTCTCTCTAAACCTCGGTTGTGTTCAACGCTTGTTAGACATCTGAAGGAATATCCAGTGGGCTCCAGGGGCAGCCAGGGAGTGGGGCACAGGCAGCGGGGCCAGGGGACGTTTGCCTTGAGTTTGAGACATGCCAATAGGAAGGTGGCAGTGGGACCTCTGAGCCCCAGTAACTCTTGGACAAGATTTAAACTAGCACGACACTGCTGGCTCACTCTCTAATCATTGATAAAGTAGATTTTTATGTGTTAGGCCCAGGGGATTTGATGGTCCTCTGAGGCAGGTTTAGGGCACTTTGCAAGCTGTGCCTGGATGCAGGTGCAAGGGAGCCACTGCTGGGGACTTTTCTTCATTTTACTCCCTGTAAGTCACAAGAAGCCTCTGAATTCCAGACCCCTGTTGGCAGGACACGTGTGGCTCTCTGGAAGCACATTTGGGCCGGATCTGTTGGATTTCCAGTCTTTGGGATCAGTCATCCTGCCCAGTGTCACCGTCTGCCATGTACCCTGTTCCCAGACTGACGTGGCTCCAAAGAGCCCCTTTATGTGGAGGGAGCAGTGGATGATTAGGGAGGTTATGTGGACACTAGAATTGAAGCTTAGAGCCAGGATGAGAGGGCTGAAAGAGGCAAAAAGAAGGATTTAGCATATTTTTAATTAAAATAACAAGCTGGGACCTGTCACTACATAGATTCCTTTGTATCCAGAGTTCCTTTCCCTCTTTTCATCTTTGACTTTTTAGATTAGGCACTCTCAGAGCAGGGATCACACTTTCCTCTGATCTGGAAAATGCCTGGCATGCTTTGAGGGCTGGCATTGTCTATGCAATAATGAAATAACCACAGTTTTAGTCTCATTGCTGTCTAACTCCTATCTGCCATCATCATGAGATAGTTAGTGCTTGAAATAATTGCACCTAGCACTTACATTATACTTTTAGTTGTTCACAAATTAATTCTCATACCACTCTGAGATCAGAACTGGTACAGCTGCTCTGTGAATTTGGAACAGACACACAGAAATGTAGCTTTTTCTCCCCCAAAAGTGGTGGTGCCTGCTGTGTCATGATGTGCTGCATAAACACAAACCTCATCCCAGTTTGAGCATCTTATAGTAGGGCATTAGGAAAAGTGGCTGATCTGTCATGTTCTTTATTTACATTAAATTAAAAATTAGTAGATTCAGCCAGATTTTGCTCTATTAAACACAGACAGGCTGGTTAAAAGTGACCCTATCAATCAAAATAGTGATTGTATCAAAGGATTTAAAATTCGTCCCAACAATGGCACAACCCAGAAAAACCAGATCTTTTGAACAAAGCTTGATCCTCCATCCATGTAATTTAGCATAAAACCTTGAAAAGAAGCAAAGCAAACTGAAGTAATTGCAAAATACAAATTTTAATAGACCTAATCCCCAGGAGGATCTCTGTCAGGGGAGTTGAATTTGGATTTGTTTGTACAGATGAGTCTGAATGGCACTTGAGTGCTGGTATAGAGCTGCTCCCAGGCTCTGCTGGGAGATGTAGTTCTGGTGCAAAGCAGGAACAGGGGATGTGCTGGTGGAGCCTGGAGGTTTCCTAACAAATAACCTTTTGCTTTCCCGTCTCTAATACTCCCCACTCCTGTGGTTTGTGTGTTGCTGGCTTTGCTCAGTGATCACTCACTGCTTTGGACACAACTGCTGTCCATGGACATCCTTCCACTCCTGTGGGCTCCAGGCTTGGCAGGCCATGAGAGAGGAGGAAACAGAAGTCTGTCACCCAGACCTTTACCATTAATTTAGATTTTCCCCTGTTCGCTACATATGTACATGAGGTAAATCCTGAGTTGTTCTGGACATTGCATTCTCTGTGGCTGATGGCACTTTCCTGCCTTGATTCCATCTTTCTGGAGTACCACTCCGGGGCCCCATTGGGCCTCATGTTTTCTCCTTTTGTTCTCATTTTGCCAAATCCAGCCTTATGTGTTGGTGCCACTCAACAAAATATGTTTTGTCTGTTTATAGCCTCATCTTGGCCTTAGGATTTTACCTTTTCACAAATTCACCAAGGTGGCAATCCAGACACCTGCCCTGTCTCTGGCTGGTGGATGCCCAGCCAATCAAGATTCAGCAAACATAGTTTTGGTTTTCATATCAAATTACTTTCCTTAAACTACTTGCAACTGCTTACAAATTTACTAATCAATTTTCATGTTCCCTGGGCACAACTCACAGGGACTTGGACACCCAGCTGTGCACACTGTATCTATGCGAGAGCACCAATGTTTGATTCTGCTCACACTTCTCTCTGCGTCACATTCCATTGCAGGCAACTTGGCCAGACTGCCCTGGGTTTTCTTTTCTGAAGCTTTCAGACATGACTAGTTTTGCCGCTTAAGTATTTTCATCCCTTTGATTACAGGTTTTGTTCTATTTTAATATTTGTCAAGCACTAATGGTCACTGGGTGTTGCTTTTAATTGTACCGTCTGCTCCAGCTGTAGAGGAGTAGAAATAGTCTCAGCTGTGTGCATAGGTCAAAGACTTGGCCACTTTTTCCTCTAAACTGAGTCCAGGCAACTTATTTCTCCAAAGCTTCTGGTCTAAGCCAGCACTTTCATTCCAGAGATGAAAGGTGAGTGCCAGGTTGTGGGGCTGCCGAGCCTCTCCATCTCCTTTCCCCATTAGCAACTGGGAGCGGAGCGGGCAGGTGGAGCAGGCTGAGCGTGCCTTTGCAACACCACCTAAAATCACGTTTGATTTGCTCCCTTTGATGGCATGTTCACAGTTATCTTGCCACGACTCTGATCTTCTCCAGCTGCATGGCCCTTTAAATCCCCCATTTCAAATAGGAAGGAGAAAGCGATTTGGTGGAGCCCTTCCCATCCTTCGGATCCGTGCTCTTATTAAGGCTCGTATCTATTACTTTCTTCCTTTCTGAAGGAGTCAGCTTGATTCAGTACTTTTGGGACTTGGTGACATTAATGTATCTGTTTTATGTAACACGGAGTCATTATTAACAGAATCCTAGATCATAAAAAAAGGGCTAACGAGAGACAAGGAGGGTTTTTCCCCTTGAAGCTCATAGCAGCGGTGCCGCGGAGAGGCTGGGGTCAGGGAGCCGCCGCCTGATTGGGCGCGCGGCCGCCGCAGTGGCATTTCTGCAGTTTCATCAGAAAGTCTAAATAATCCATGTGAAAACGGAGGGTTATTTACTGGAGACAGATCTGTGCTGCCAGAGCCGGTGAGGCACCAGAGCATCGTCTTGGCTCTGGGTGCCTGTTTGTGCCGGGACACCGCTCCTGCTGCTTGTGGTGTGAGGGCATGGCCAGGCTGACCCTCGCCTCTGCGCAGCAGCTGGAATCAAGGATACAAGAGTCAGAGAATGTTAAGAAGAGAGCAATAAATGACCTGAGGAGGGGAAACTGGCAGGGACCCAGGGGCTGCTTTAGGAAGGAGTCAGGGGGAAGGGGGCTGGAAGTTATCATTGATACATTTGCACTGCAGGGCAGGGCTGCTGCTCCCCTCTGGCACCCCCACTGCTCTCCCAACCTGGAGCCATTCCCTGACAAAAGCTTTTAATTTTCTGTGTCTGAACACAGGCTGCCCCTAAGCCAGGAGAAGGAATTGGAGCTGAGATTGTGGCTCTCCGAGGGCTGTGACCCAGAGAACCTGCAGTGAGAAAGGGGCTGAAGTAGCAGTGGAAGCTTTGGTACTCTCCTCATCCTGGAATCACAGAATCCCAGACTGGTTTGGGTGGGAAGGGCTTATCTCATCCCACCCCCTACCATGGGCAGCGACACCTTCCACTATCCCAGGCTGATCCAAGCCCCATCCAGGCTGGCCTGGGACACTTCCAGGGATCCAGGGTCAGCCACAGCTTCTCTGAGCAAATGTCCTTCAGGATTGTCCAGTACCTCAGAAGGCTGGCAGAAGGCAAGCAAGCTGTGCCAGAGAAATTACCAGCCAGTCCATTTGTTCAGGATTGGCATTTAATAATTTTTTTCTACCTTCAAGTTTTAAACTTATATACAGGGAGCTGAATTGCTTCCTGTGCTGTTTATATCTCTGTTTTAATATTTTTCCTTTTCTTAATAAATGGTTTTGTTTTATATAAATTGACACACAAGTATTTGGGGAGGGGGAGGACTAGGGATGTTTCCTCTAAGGTTTTATTAAAGAATCACACACTATTATAAAATGGCATAAAAGAAACAGCAACTACACCATGCACAGCATGACAACTCCTTTCCACCCCCGTCTCAGCAACACGTTGTAACGTGGTTCGTGTCTTTGGCAGGTGGCAGCACAGCCCCAGAGCCACAGCCCTGTCTCCTGAGCCTGCACAGCCACACGCTCGGGGCTCGCTGGGTGACCTCCCTGCCCGGGAGTCCAGCAAGGACGCGTGGGGCTTTTCAGAGCATGCCATGACCCAAACCTAGAGGTCAAACTAGTGAAGTCCTGAGATACTCCCCATCTTGGAACTCTGCAGACTTTGAGAGCCACTCAGAGAGCTGATGCACTTAGGTGAGGTGCTGAGTTGGTTTCTAGGTTAGGAACTCCAAACCCAGGTCCATTCTGCTCTCTTGGTTTAGAATGAATTTTAGTATTGATTTTAAATATAAAGTAAAACAAACCTCTCTGATACTTCTTTAGTTACATGTCTGTTCCACCAAAGGTTTGACAAACTCTTGACTATTGTCCTCTTCTGCACACTTAAGAATTCTCTTTTATATCTGTTTTCTTCATTCTGTTCCTGAAAGGAGAATAATCATGAGCACGGGAGTTCCCCCTCATCTAGGGGAACTGCTATCAGGACACATGTTGTCAGGAAACCAGCTCTCTTGCTGGTTTGTGACATTTTGCAGCTGGCTGAGATCTTAGAGCAGTGTCTGGGCTTCCTCCCTTCCCTCTCAGCAGTTCTCCTTGCAAGGGACGGTGTAAGGAATTAATCTGCTGTAATTCTGCTGTTTGCAGAAACCAGATTTATGACAAAGGAAGGACAAACCTGCAGCTAAGCTTGCCGTGGGGACCACACCCAGCTGGTGTTTGGCTTTGGAGCTCTGTGGCCAGGCTGGGATGTGAGCCCGGGGCCGTGAGGTGCCGCAGCCGGGCCATGGGTGCAGAACTGGGTGTAGGTACATGCAGGGTTAGAGGGGATGGGAAATAAAACCACTGTCATGGCTATGAATTGAGCTCCCTAAAGTGCAGATTTCACACAAATATGTATAGAATATTAAAACTGATGTAGTTCCTATTTTCCTTGGAATTCTGGTTTCTGAAATTTGGTGCTTTCCACCACAACCACAGACATTGGGAAGGCTTTTAACAAAAGGCTGAGCTGGGTACGGCTGCAAACAGGAGCTTCAAGGAAGCAACCAAGTCGGATGAATAAAACCTTCCCAACAAAATCTTGGGTCATCAACTCCAGGCTTGGGTAACATGGTGGAAACCCCTGTCTGGACCCCAGGTGTGGGCCCCAAACCCAGCACCCAGGCTGAGTTTGCAAAGGGCTGTGTTGGTTCTCTGAGCAAAGCACGTCCAGAGCCGCTGGATGCATTTGGTGTAAGCCCTTCTTTCAATTTGGTTTGAGATTAAACTTGGCCACAAGGTCACAGCCTAGGAGGAAATTTTGGAACAATTTTCAAAGCAGTTAATTTGGACATTCTTCAAGTATTTAAATGCAATTACAAATGAATAAATAATTTATGCATTGCTTTAACTGAAAAATATTTTAGTTTAAGAATACACAAATTGTCCCACAATTAGTATGGCCTGTCTGTGGATTAGCTGGCAGCTGGAAAAAGCAAGTTCTAAACCTGGGAAAGGGGCACGTAGTGCTCGGTACCTTCTCAGTTGTGTTTACCTTTGTATCTGTTGCTTTGACTGGGCTGTTACGGAGCGAAGGAAATCGTGACAGTACAATAATATGCACTTTAAAAAAATATAGAACCTATTACAACGTTGTTTAAAAATCATTATTATATTGTAATGGAGTTAAATGCTGTGTTTATGTCAGGCTTTAATTCCTGAGGAATTCCAGACTGTGGGGCCAGGCTAATGTGACAAAATACTGAACTCAGAGATGTACGTGTGTTCTTTGTGGAGCAAAGGCTCCTGCAGGGACTCAGACATAGAGGGAAATAATTTATTTTCAGAAAAACAGTTTTTAAAAGTTTGCAAAGCTATTTTAAATAGAAGAGATTGAATAAAAGTGAAGATATTTTAGAAAAATCAGAAAAAATTAAAATCACTATGTTTTGTTAACAAGGTTTTCTTTTGAAACTGAACTTTTTGAAAAACCCTACAGTCCAAATGAAAAGTTTTACTTGTGTCAAACAAAATATTCTTATCAAACCCAAAATACTTTTGGTTTTTCTTCAGGAATATAAATGTTTCCATTTAACATGAAGCACTGCTTTCAGGCTCTGGGTTTGATGGTCAGTCACTGAGCCTGAACAAAGCAGTGGATTCATATCCCTACGTCCAAAAGGGATGAGGCTGTACCAGGGCTCCCAGGGATCAGTATGACCCCGTGGTGGGGTGCTGGGGGTGTCCTGCCCCTTGTCCAGCTGTGCCAGTCCCTCGACACCGTCACCACTGCCTGGTTTGGCAGCAGCAGGTCGGGCTCCTGCTCCTGGAGCTGTGAATGGCTGCGGCGAGGCCATCGGCCCTTTCAGTTACACTGCCCTGAATCCCTTAATCTCTTGAAGTAGCTCCCCTGTTCTCATCTCATCACACTTGTTACCTCCTGCAGCATCTCTATCCCAATCCTAATCTGGAGTGGAGAGTAAATAGGTTGTTGTGGGGTTTTTTTCTGTTATTCTCTTTAGGTTCAGCTGGAGAAGAGAAGGCTCTGGGGAGGCATTAGAGCACCTTCCAGTGCCTAAAGGAGCTTAAGAGATCTGGAAAGGGACTTTGGACAAGGGCCTGGAGTGACAGGGCAAAGGGAAATGGCTTCCCACTACCAGAAGGCAGGGTTAGATGGGATATTGGAAAGAAATTCTTCCTTGTGAGGGTGGTCAGGCCCTGACACAGGGTGCCCAGAGAAGCTGTGGCTGCCCCTGGATCCCTGGAAGTGTTCCAGGCCAGGTTGGATGAGGCTTGCAGCAACCTGGGATAGTGGAAGGCATCCCTGCCCATGGCAGGGGGTGGAACAGGATGGGCTTTAAGGTCCCTTCCCAGCAAAAAAGTTCTATGTTTTTATGGTTTGTTGTATATGTCAGGAAACAAAAACCCAGTGATTTTGGTGACACGGTATAAGTTTGGGAGCACATTTGCTTACATTGGTCTTGAGGAGCCGTGCAGAGGGACATCAGAGCAGCGTGAGGGGCATTGTCTTGGCAGGGAGCACTGGTTCCTCCTGCCACAGGCTTCCCATAACTGGGGGAGAGTCAATCTCCCTCCTGGCTCCAACTCCTCCCTGTAAGCCAGAGTGTCTGTGGTGACAGAGGTGACACCACCTTGTGTCCTGAGCCACATCCCTGTGTGTGTCAGAGGGAGGGGGCTCTCCTGGCCGTACCTGCCCGTCAGCCCCGGCTGGAACACGGTGCTGGCTCCACAGCTGGGGTCCTGTGGGAGACCCCAGCGAGTCTCAGGGATGGGATGAAAACCAAAGACTGACTGATTTAAAATAGCAGTGCCAGAATCCTAACAAGATTATTTAACTTTTAAGGGGGGTGGGAGAACATTTTTTCATGCATTTTTATTGATTTTCAGTATCGTACAAAACCCAGCCATGTACAGCAATAACACAGGAAAAGATACAATCATTGAAAACCAATTACAGCTCCAACAGCCGGTTCTGGATGGTGGCTGCACACCCAGCCCCTCGCTCTGGCTCAGGCCCGGTCAGATGCACGCTCGGAGTAAAAAAACTTAAAACTGGGATTTAAAATGTAACAAGTGCATGTGCCGCTGCAGTGCTCTGCTGGGGGATTTTCTTCCCGAGATACTGACGATGTCGCTTTCCCTCCCGGCCTCAGTAGCTGTTGGTCCACCCTGTTCCCAAGCCAGGAGGCCGAGCGGGATGTGACCCAGAGAGGGCTCAGGGGCACTGCGGGAGCACTCCAGAGACTGGAGCAGCTCCTCCTCGTACAATCCCAGAATGGTTTGGGCTGGAAGGGATCTTAAAGCTCATCCAGTCCCACCCCCTGCCATGGGCAGGGACACCTTCCACTCTCCCAGGTTGCTCCAAGTCCTGCCCAACCTGGCCTTGAACAGTTCCAGGGCTGGGGCAATACCCGGCCATATCCTGATGTGCCTCAGCCTCTCCATGGAGGATGTGTGTCCCTTTCTCAGTCCCTCACAGAGCAACCCCAGTGCTTGATAAATGGCTTCATTTGCTGCATGGAGCCAGGCTGTGCTCTGCAATCGATGGCAGGTCTGTGTCAGGGGACACATGGGGACACAGACCCAGCCATGTGTGTGCCAGCCCTTGTAAGCAATGGAGTGTAAAAAACCAAATAACCAAAAACCTCTCTAGCATTGTGAAAGTTTTATGGTCATTTTTCCAATTACATAATAGAGTTCATAATCTGTTATGAATTAGCGTAAATCAGAATCAGCCCACAATTAAGAAAATAAGTTAAATTGCATTTTGTGAAGCGTTGTTCTGTCTGAACAGTTTGCTCTCATGCTGCTAACCTGACAAATTCAGTAATTCACAACATCCTCCTTGGAATCAGTAGGAATTACTGAGGTTTTACAACAGCCTGTATGTACAGGTTACAACAGCCTTGGGTACTGCACACAGGCCAGTTTCAGGAGAGCAGAGTGTCCTTCAAAAGCCAAACTGCTGAGTCTGTGTAAGGTTGGGTATTGGGAGAAATTCCTTCCTGGAAAGGGGCCGTCCAGCCCTAGCACAGGCTGCCCAGGGCAGTGGTGGAATCCCCATCCCTGGAGGGATTTAGAAACCATGTGGATGTGGCACTTGGGGACATGGGGCAGTGGTGGCCTTGGCAGTGGTGGGGAATGGCTGGACTCAATGAGCTTAGAGGCTTTTTCCAACCCAAATGATTCTGTGATTCTGTTCTGGCCAACACCAGGCAGAAGAGAATCACCATCCAAAAATATTAGGAACATCACCAGCTTAGCAGGCAGAATTTGTGGATGTTTTGGCTGTCATCATGGTATCCCCAGGTCATGTCAGGAGAGATGTTCAAATGACAACAGGAGACAGGAAGCAGCAAAGAGCGTGCTTTCATCACCCTGTGAGGCTGGGTGTGCCCCTGGGCACGGGCCTGAGGTCTCTGGAGGGCCCTCCACGCAGAGGCTCCGTGGGAGCTGCCTGGGTACCCGGGCAGGGATCTCACACAGGGCGTTAGTGCTGTCTCCATTTTCATCTCGGGCGTTCGGAATGATGTTTCTGTGGCCAGGGCAGGGCAGTCGGGTGCAGCCCTGCCCTGAGAGCTTTGTTTTGATGGTGGCTGTCCCGGGCCGGGGGAGGGCAGCGGGTGCGGTGTGGGCTGTGTCCTTGCTGGTCACTCTGGGCTGGTTTGGGGTGTGGGTGGGAGGGATGTGCTCCTTGCTGCGTTCCACAGCTCTGCAGCAGTGATGCAGCTTTGGGGTTTCAGCACCTGGAGACAGTGGATTTTTCTAAATTTGCGGGTTAATGTGACGGAGCAGGGAGTGTGGCAGAGCCCCTCGCCTGGCTCAGTCACACACACGGCATCCTTCGGGCCAGGCCCGCGGCTTCTGCCTCCTCCAGCGCCTCCACGGGTATTTCTGACAAAGAAAGGGAGTCCGTGAGCCCTCACTTGTGAAACAAAGGCCTAATGAAAGGGCCGGGCTGCCCCGGCTGGCAGTGGCTGTAATTCTTGGCAGGGTGTGACATGCCCATCCTCTCGAATTAGCGCGGGGCACGAGGAATTTGGCACGGTGCTAATTGCGATCAGACGGGAACAAGTGGCCTCAGTATGCGGGCACGTGGTGGGACAAAGGAGCGCCCCGAGCCCCCGGCCCCGCGAGGGGCAGGTGCTGCCCGCCCTGGGCAGGCGTCGGGAACCCCCCTTGTCTCCGTGCTGGCGAGAGGACTCGCGCTTAATTTAGTGTGGGCTTTGTCAGATGCTCTTTCTTTGCCGTACAGGAACTCAGCTGCTGCAGAATCGAGGCAGCTGCTGCCGGGAAAGCTCCCTGCCATGCTAGGGGACAGCTCCCTGTCAGCTTCAGCCGGGCAGGAGGGATTCCCTTGTCATTCCGGAGTCCAGGAGAGAGCCGGCAAGGCCAGGCAAAGGGACAAGCTTCCTTCTAGCAGAGTACCCTTTCTAGACAACAATCCTTTTGTGACAGGTTCACAGCCGTTTCTCTCCATCGCCCCAGCCAGGGGACGTGGCCTGTGCTCCCGAGGTGACACCAGGAGCAGGGCAGTGACCCATTCACGGGCACAGTCCTGGGCAGGGTGAGAGCAGCTTCAGCAGCCCCTGCCCACCTGCATCCCTCCCATAACAATGAAAGGGATTTCATCCCATTTGCAATTGGATTTGGAGGATGATGCTCCAAGGTGGGAGGTGTTTGCAGGGAGATTTCTCACAGCCATGGCAAAACTGTCCTTCTTTCATCATTCAGAGGATGGAGTCAGGTATACACCAGGAATTAACCTGGTAGTAGCCAAAGGATGGTTGTCACATCTCCAGTGCCACCTCAGAAACTGGGGGAATCCAGGCTCACAACACCTGCCAAAGTCCAAGCAATGGATCTCATTATATGGCCTGTTACACAGATGTGCACTGGCATCCTGGCTCCAGTCTGAACTCTGGGAGGTTTGGCAGGAACTCTTCTCTCTTAAGCTTGACTTTTCTGAAAAACTCTATACGTTACTTTCATTACCTGCATGTCACTTTGCTTTCTCCTCTTCCAAGTTATTAATGACTAAGCTGAAGCAGTGCAGAATTTCTGCTCCATCCTTTGCTAATGTTGTGTTTGTGCCCTTTTTTTCCTGTCCTTTTATCAGGAATTCACAGGAAGATTAATTCCTCTTACTCCATGACAGTTTAGTTTCTTTAAGAACCTTTAGTGAGGGATGTTCTAGAAAAGCTTTTAGAAAATCAGATTCCACTGTATCAGCCCTAATCTCCTGTATTAGCAGGGCTGGTTCCTCATCAGACAACTCAGATCTGTACTTACAGACTCTTCTCTTGTCTTTCAGGCTCTGTCCCAGGCGTGTTTACTCACTGCTGCTAATTCTGATTGGTCCCACAGTTTTCTATCCTTTTGCCTGTTCTGGAAATCAGACTTTGTGGTCTGTCATTCCCAGGGTCACTCCTAAAGACTTTTTTAAAAATTGTCACCTTCCAATCCTCAGATGCAAAGGAAGAAAGTTCAGCAATTTCATATTTGAGCTCCTTGAGGGAGCACTGTCTGTCTCTGGTGATTTGTTGCTCTGGCATATGAACCCTGCTGACCCCTGCATAGTGAACAGCAGTGCAAGGAATTAATTTAATTTTGCTGCTGTGCCCTTATCTTTCTTAATTCCCCCCTTTACTCCTTGCCCATCTATCAGCGGCTCCGGGTGACAGACAGGCTTCCTGCTTTTGTGTTGGAGAAGCTTTTATTAGCTCTACGAACTCTGATGATTGTTCTCCAGGCCCTGTTTTGCCTTGCCTTATCGTGGGCTTGCACTTAGTGTGCTGGGTTTATATCCTTTTCTATTTTTATTGTTTGGAAACAACTTCCATTTTCCTGAAAGTACCTTTTTTATTTCAGATAACTTCCTTTTTCCATTGGTTTAAACCAAGCATTGAATGTCTGGTGGTTTAGCTTTTCCCCTGGTGTGTCTCACACACGCTTGTGTCCCACAGTGTGTCACAGAATCCCAGAATGGTTTGGGTTGGAAGGGCCTGAATATTCATCTTGTTCTAGCCCCTGCCATGGGCAGGGATGCCTTCCACTATCCCAGGTTGCTCCAAGCCCTGTCCATCCTGGCCTTGGACACTTCCAGGCATGGGCCAGCCACAACTTCAGGTGTAGAGCATAGACAGAGGAGAAACAAACTGGGCAATAGCAAATGGTATTTCATGAGAGTTCTGTAATTTCTAGTTATAAATTCCTGACAGCCACAGATGTGTGACTGCAGCAAAAACCACCACTGGAATGGGAAAGTTCCTGTCCTAAAAACCTCCTGGCGTCAGTTGCATGACACCTCCTGGTCAGCTGCCCACCCAGGTGCCAAGCTGTGCACCCAAAAGGAGGGTTTTCCCTGGGAAGAAGAACACTTTTCATGAATGAAGATGTTTTCCCTGACTCTTCACTGCGTTTGTTTTCTGTACGGGTGTCTCTGCTCCCCTGCTGGGTACGTGAGCAGCCAGTCTGGGCTGCACTGGTTAGAGCAGAAGAGACCACAGAGCTTCTGGCTTTGCTGATGGCTGAGTCAGAGTCTGTGGTACAGATGAACAGGGTGGTTTCTGTGGGCAGAGCCACCTAAATGATACAGTCCTTTCCCTATGAAGCCAGGAAGCTGGGAGGTGCAGCTGTCAGGTTGGTAGGAGGCAAAGTAGACCTGTCCCAAAGGTGCTACAGGTCAGCCCTCAGTGACAGAGGAGATGGAATGGCTGGGAATGTTGACTGAGTTGAAACTGAAAAAAAAAATATTAAAGACTCTATGCTGTACCCAAACTTCTGTTTCTTTTGGTGCATCATTCCCGATCCTTCAAATTATTTTATATACTTCCCATTCTTTTATTTGCAGGCTTTGATCTGGAGAGTTTGTACTGACTTTCTCCGGTCTGAATAGGAACCATCTCCCCTGCTCCACTCATCGGCACCAGATCCTGCGACATCTCCATGTTTCCACAGTGAGGTAGGAAGACCTAATTTTCATAAGCCTTGTAGGAGTGATTTCTGTGTTGGTCACCCTCTTGGGATGTGTAATGTAAATCACCTGGATTAGGAGAGATGTGATTACATGTAACAGAGCTGTTCTCAGGCAGAGTTGAGGGTTCTTTGTGCTCTGTGAGCTGCAGGGTTTGCTCGCTCCTCCTTCTTGTGGTGCCATGGCTTTGTTTAAATGCCACCTGCCTGAAGTGTTTCTGAGCACCTCACTTGCTGGCCAGTAGTGTTGGCTCCTCTTATTTTCAATGAAAAGGTGTTTTTTGAACAAGGCTGTCCATAGATGATGTTTTTCCTACATGTCTACAAAGCCTTGCTGGGCTGCAGCTGTGTGTGGGCTGGAGAAAAACCATCAGGGCTCTGTTATTTAATTATTTATGTTGACCTTAACTGTTAGTTTCTGTCATTAAAGAATAGGCCAAGTGATTAGTGCCCTTGGCTTAATCTTCTTAGCAGGAAAACCGTCCCTTGAATGTCTGTCCTAATCAAACAGGCGTAAGGAAACATGAGGAAAGGACAAGACTCCTTATCTGGTTCATTTTCCATGTGAATTGGTGAAAGTAAATCATATTTGGATGGTCTGTTACAATTTGTAAATATAAGTTTCCCAAAACTATGGTAAATTATGTGCTGGCAGAAAACACATCTTCCTGAATATGGGACAAATATCCCTTTCCTTCCTAGCAGTATCCCCACCATGAGATTTGGCATTGGAAAAATACCTGCAGTCCAAGTGTAGTAATTTCATTCAAAATTATTTTGTGTGTAAATAGACTTCAGTGAGTCACTGCAAAGTACCTGGTTTTAATATATTTGTATATTCTTAGTCATTATAAGGTCATTCATAATCTCTAGGATACGTGGTATTACCAAACCTTATGTGATACTGATAGCAATGGAAAGATTAATGGCAGGTTTCAAAAAATACTCATCAGAGTTCTTTATCTTGATGGAACACTGAGAAATGTAAATGTGGAGTTGGATTTTTTTCCATGTATTTAGTTTTTGGGGATTTTTTTATCCTTTAAAGAAGGTTTCTCTCCTCTTTTCTTCCTGTGTTTTTATCTGAAGTATTTTGTTTACAACACGAGTGCACACTTCAATTTCTTGAGAATCATCAGACTTATAAATTTAATGGAAACCTTGGGAAATTGTGTGATAGGCAGACACTCATTTGCTTTGTGCTCTCAATATCTCACAGGATCCTGAGCAAAGCATCTACTTTTTCACATTTTGTTAGGAAATGCTCCAGGCCTTGGTGTTCTTTGAGGGTGGTGCATGGTGTTCTTCAGGTGTTGTAAACCGAATCCAGAGATTTTGTGGAGGAATGGCAGTGCTGAAATCCCATCTTCCCTGGGGCCAGTGTTTGTGATTTTGATATGAGAATGAGTGGGAAAAACAGTGGATGGAGCACAGAAAGGACAGAAAACACTGAGAAGGTGGGAGAGGGGGAAGTGGAAGGGGCTGACATGGGGACAGTGGGAAAGGCTGGAGAGACAACATGTGCGATCAGTTGTGACTTTCTCACACTATGATGTCTTGACTGATTTTGTTGTATTGGAGATTGCAAGTTTTCTTTAAAAACATGTAGCACCTGCAAAAGGGCTCTATTTTTGGACCAATCTGTGTGCTGTTTCCATTAACGACAGTGGCAGAAAAAGTGGGATTATGCTGTGGGATTCCTCTGCAACCTCAGAGCTTCATGAGACTGGGGCAATGGGGCTGTGAGAAGGTGACAAAAACTCAAAAAAACCCTGGTACCAGGGTGAAGGAGAAGAGATGGGCAGTGAACACCTTGGGGAGCTTTGGGGTGATTAGTTTGAGCATCTTAGTTAATTAAAACTGCAGGTTTAATTGTGTCAGAGACAAACCCAGGTGATGAAAAGTAAGTGTGGGGTGAGTATGGAAGGACCTCACACAAGTGGAAAGAAGACAAGGAAAAAGCCTCCAGAGGAGAATTACCCTTCTGATGTCCATGGGAAATTTGGCTTTCGTTTAGCAGAATTGTAACTTTTAAATTTGTACAGCTGGCACAAGCAGGTACAATTTTATTTTGCCAAAGGGCAGGATACTGTGAGGCACACGTGCTTTCAGAAGAAATCCCAAGCCTTAACCAGCTGAAGAAGAAAAATCAGCAATTTTGGGTCTGTGTCAGTAGAATACACTCTGTAAAATTTTTAAAATTTAAAATTTTTTCTGTAAAAAGGAACTTTCTTCTCCATGCTAGTCGGAATCGTTCTTTTGGACCTAGAATACACTTGGTCATTAAACTGAAGGCTTTCATTTCAACCTGGTGAGGAAAAGGCCCTTGTTCATACTCTTCTATAATTTCATAGATTTAATTCTGGGGTATTATTATAATTACCTGTTTAGTGGGTAATTGCTCTTCCATAAATGCAGAGGAAGGGGAGAACGTGGGACCGAGGCTGTATTTCATGGTACAAGGGGGTATTTGTTACTGTCTTTTAATGCACGTCTTGGTCTTGTGGTATAAGAATATAACGTATTTTTAGTAAATTTCCTCTATTTTATTTCAATACCAAGAAAAAAGCCTGGGAATGTGTTTGCAGCTCATCACCTGGGTGATATGCTGGCATATGAGAGACAGTTCTCATGTGATTTCCCAAAATACTTTTGAACTAGCACAAGGCACTTTCAGAAGCTGCTGTGAAAGTGTAGTTTTATTCCAGTGGCTCCAAAACTCATTGGTGCCACATCAACAGTCCAGCTGTGGTCAGTAGGAACCCTGAGCAAACAGCAAACATTTGGCACTGGCACAGGGTGCCCAGAACAGCTGTGGCTGCCCCTTCCCTGGAAGTGTCCAAGGCCAGGCTGGACGGGGCTTGGAGCAGCCTGGGACAGTGGAAGGTGTCGCTGCCCATGGCAGGGGGTGGGATGGGCCTTAAGATCCCTTCCCACCCAAAACATTCTGGGATTCTGCGATTTCACCATTATTTGCTGCGTTTACAATTAAAAAGTTTAATGATAAGGACTGGTGGTAGTTTAGGATAAATTTTGAAGGTTCTTAAGGGATTTAGTTTGTTTATCTAATTGCGGAGATAGATTAAAGCACATTAGAGTAAGATTATCCAGCATGTCTTTACCAGGTGCAAATTGGACAGGTTTCCTCAGACAAGAGGTTGTTGTTTTCCTCACTGAAAAATGTAGACATGTGGCAGGTGTTGAGAGATTTTCTTCAAATTTTCCAACAGATAAAATCTTTATGTTGTCTGTCTTTGGTTCTTAGCTGGTGAAATCAGCTGGAATTAGTGGGATACCTCACTGGACACAGACAGAGCCCTGGAGCCTTTGCCCATGTGACCCAGCCAGTGTAAGAGCTGGGTACAGAGTGACAAAGGGGCTGAAGCCCACTTCCCTTTTCCCTGCTAACATTCCTGCTTCCCAGAGGTACAAATTACAGACTCTGGGAGCTCAGAGAACTGTGCCAGTGACACATTTTTGGGGATGCTGTGTCAGGGGTAGGGAGGGGTGTCCCCAGCCCCACGGATGGGCACACTCAGACTGGGCACAGAGCTCTGGGGCTGAGGACATTCAGATTTGCTTAAAAATCCTGTTGACAAATACATAAGTTGTGCCTCTGTGATATTTAAAGCCTCCACACACCATTTACAAATAAAAATCATACAACATAGATTATTTCAGTTTTTCCCTTATTTGATCAATTCTGATAAAAAGGCCATGCTTGGATTAAATCTTTTTATTCTCCACAACCACGTGACACTTTAGGGGACAGTAACATTTGTGAAATAATCTGTCTAAGAAGTAACACAGGAGAGGAAGTCGCCTGAAGAGCCTGGTGTCAGGTCCAGCATCCTGGTGCCAGGTCCAGCACAGTGGCTGTTCCCAGTCCACGCCGTCCCCTGTGGCCACCACACCTTCCCGTCGGGGCTGCTGGCTGAAGGACACTGCTGGGCCAGAGCAGAGGACCCGTGTGAATGAACTCGAGTAATTTTAAAAGTCAAGTGATTTTAAATCTTTACAGGCACTGAAAATTGTTTCTAATTAAAGCTCATCGAGTACCAGAGAGGAATTCTGGCATTACCGGCAGCCGGAGCAGGGACAATGAGGACCGACCTCTCCTTCTGACCAGTTGCTGGTATTTGTTTGAGGCTCTGTAAAGACAGTGCTACAACATCTTTACACACACCACCGGCTTTGTAGTAACCGTCTCCTTGGAGCCTTGGCACGGGGAAGGACACGCATGCCCAGGCATTTTCCAGGTGGCAGGATTTCCTTCTCTAGTCCCGGCGCCACAAACCCCCACCTTTCAGCCCCAGCACCGTTTAAATAGATCATTTGTTTTCATTACAGGTTTTTGCATCCTTGCCTTTCATTGCTGTTAATGAATTTCTAGGGTCTGATTGGGAAACAAAAGCCAAACACAAACATAAAAAGGGCTCTGACAAAGGAGCCGGTTGAGCGTCTGACAGGCTGTGCCCCGCGATGGCCGCGGCTGCCGGGCTGACACCGCCCGGGCAGCGCTGGTTAATATGCTAATCTGCTGCTCGCCGCTTAAGATTCCTCTCAGGTCTGAGCAGGCTCGGCGAGCCCGGCGCAGGGAAGGGGTGTCTGTCTGTCTGTCTGTCTGTCTGCCTGGCAGCCCCGAGCGCTGCGGCCGTGGCACATCCCGGCCCCGCCGCGCACCCGCTGCCCTCCCGCCGCCCTCCCGGGCACACCCTGGGCGTACGTACCATCCACACCATCCGGAAAGCTTTCCGCGAGGCTGGAAAACAGGGAATGCGCAAAAGCCACGTATGATTGGCTCGTTCCTCTGCCTCCGCGTCCCCAAAGATTCCCACTTTAATAGACCATGTGTTTCTGCTGCTGGAGAAGCCCAGTGTAAAGTGCCAAAATCCAGCAACAATGAAGTCAGACGGAGTTTAGCATCCAAAACAAAGGGACGGCATTTCTGTAGCTCACTGACAACACAGCAGTCACAGGATGGTTTAAATTTCCCTTTATTCTCTCTCCCCACCCAACCCCAGCCCAAGAGAAAGCCAACATTTATTAAAATCCATCCGTTCAGGACAGCAGCTAGATGCCCATCTTAGAAGGAAAGCTTGCTCCTGGTATTCCCAATGACTGCCACCTTTCCTGCGTGCTTGTGAGCTGCAATCCCCAGCTGGAGCAAGGGGGTTCTTATTTCCAGAATTAAGGAAGGAATCGATTCCAGAGACAGTTTCCATGGTCAGGTCCATCAGGTCCTGCAGCCACAGGAGAACTTAATTCCTCGAGCTCCCTTTCCTTTGTTTTCATAACGTCACGGTAGTTCTGGAGAGGCGTCTGGAGAATCCTCAGCTCCAGCTTCAGCCAGGGGATTTCAGAAGTTGCATTTTCAGGGCAGGTCAGATGTGGACAAACCAAGTCTCCACCTGACACATAAGCAGACAAAGCTGTTTAACCTCTGAATTATAGCAGAGCTCCATAGTTCTCTCTTCTGTTGTCTCATGCTCCAAGCAAACTGCTCCTTGCAGTTCTCCCTCCTGGTGCCAAGCACGTATTCCAGCTGCAGCTCGGCAGCGCGGGGAAATTCCTTCCAAGTCCCCAGCAGAACAGTCAGCGCTTTCTCCGGAGCTGCAGGCTTGATTGTCCTTGATTATTTTATTTCTCTGGCTCTGATCCAAGATGTTCCCTGTCATCATTTCAGTGTCTTTTCTCATAATCCCTTTTCTAAACATCATCAACAATTAACTGATTCTCTCATATCTACAAACACATGCACACACACGCAGGCGCGCGCGCACACTCCACCGAGCCTCATCAGGGTCTTTTTTGCCTTTAAGTATAAGAAATTACAGCTTCTCATTAGCTGAAGAGCATGTTTTGAAAGCCTTTGTGTTTACTCACTTTGCAAGTGATGCTGGCGCTTTTAATTATTCTCCTTTTGCATATCATAAGCGAGCAGCGAGCTGCTCCAGCCAGCCCGGGCGACGCGTATTCCCAGGAAGGCAGGAGGAAGGGATCGCGTTTTACCTCACTGCTGCTGCTTTCTTCCCTTTCTGTCAGCCAGCCAAGGAATCCCCCCAAAGCTCTTACGTAGCAGATACCAAAACCGTGAGTCACTTTTCACTCCCGGAGCAATAAGTCCATCGCATCCCTGTGCAGAAGGGCGAGCACAAGGCTGGAATCTCTCCAGGCTGCCGGCGTGCCCCGGCACCAGTTCTCCAGCAGTGACTTTGTTTTTCCTGCTCTTGCTTTTTCTCCTCGGCTCTCTTTTCTCTTCATTCCTTTTCATGCCATTCCCATTTTCTTCCATCCTTCCTCTCCATCCGTCTCCGTTGCTGGCAGCAGCAAACCCAGCCAGATCTGGGTCTCTCTCGTCTTCTGTAGGGCTTTTTTCTCCTTTTTTTCCCCCCCTGTATCTGCTGCAGCCTTTGGCTGCTCACTCTGCCAGGTTGGATCACCAAAGACACACGACTCGCTCACAATGAATAATCAATACAGATATTGATCTGCGGAAAATGTTTGTAAATTCCTGAAAGGGGAATCGGGAACAGCGGGA
Organism: Coloeus monedula; assembly: GCF_965178545.1. Taxonomy (NCBI): domain Eukaryota; kingdom Metazoa; phylum Chordata; class Aves; order Passeriformes; family Corvidae; genus Coloeus; species Coloeus monedula. Next base: position 20,647,787 of record NC_138793.1, read on the forward strand.
CAGGGAGGCTTGTGGGGGACGACAGGGTGCTCCAGGCTGCAGGCAGCGCCTGGCCAGAGCCCGCATCCTGCCGCCTCCGAGGTGACGGGTGCTGGAATGCGCGCGCGGGTGGCGGCGGGTGTGTGCGGGGGCTTCTGTATTTTCATTTCTCTACAGCTGCTTCCCCCGAAGAATCGGGAGGCGAGCAGCTGAGAGGCCCCGTTGGTGCCATGCCTTGGCTGCGCTCCAGCACTGTTTTGTTTCCATCATCACACGCCACTTTGAAATTTGCATAAATACAAGGGTTATTTTCTCTCGTGCCTCCAAAAAGGTTTAAGAAGGTGGGAAAGTGTTTCTGTAAGGAGGGATGGCTGGGTTTAGTCATCATTTTCAGGATTTACTTTCTAATCCATGTGAGAAAGGAAGGCAGAGATGAAAATAAAGGGCAATAAGAAGAACATGGAGAAGACAGAAAAGCTGTTTGAATGTGGAAGAGCCTTGGATTGCAAAAAAACCCCTGTTCTACAGTGGCGACCTGCCTCTGTCTGGTTTGTGTGGGTGGCGAGTCAGGTCAGACCTCTCCATCCAGGACTCTTCCCATCTCCCTGTGGACAGATCTGCCCTGGTCAGGAGCTGGGGATGATCATGGAGCTTTAAGATTCTGTGAAGGCTGGAGTCAGACCATCTTAAGAGCATCCTGAGCCCATCCTCAGGAGCCACCTCCCGCCTGCCCACCCCACTATCTGACAGCCCGTGTGGTGTGTGGAGCACACGTGTAGCAGGTGACATTCACCCAGTTTGCTCCTAGCATGGTCGACCTCACTCCTGCTGCAGGAATGTCCGTGTTGTGTCTCTTCCACCTCATCTCTCTGGTTTTCTGTCTTTCTGGGGAAAGGCATGTACTGAGGCTGTCAACAGATGTAGTATTGGGATCATTGAGTATTCAGCCCCTTTCTGATGCTTGAGGTCGGCAATGGAGACCCCGAGGACTGCTGAGGGGGGCCATGGGGTGTCTGCAACACCGGCCAGACCAGGCGGCCGTGCAATGCCAGGGTCATACCCTGGCCTGGGGCTGCCTGAGGTGCTGCCAGCTGGAGCAGCCAGTGGGATGTTCTCAGGGCAGCTCCCGGCCAGATGCAGCTCATGGGCCCACCCGCACAGCCCCGTGGGTGTGTGCACAGCCCTCGTGCCTGCCCTGGGTCGGTGGTGGGACCTGCCTCAGTGGACGGCCGCCCTCCCTGCACTGCTGCGCGGCCGCCCCACGCCAGCGGCCCTGGGCACCCCCTGATAGTCATCTCAGGCCAGGATGCAATTCCCGCAATGCAATTCCCGTGGCTGCCAGCTTTATCAGCCCACGCCAGCAGCAGGGAGGCTGAGCGCCTTCATTCTCTCTCCAGCTCCTGATTAGCTCCTGCAATCCAATTAGCAGAGGCATTTATATCACAAGGGGCTGAGGTGCCCCTGCTCATCACGGCAGCTCAGAGCCAGTCATAAATTCTCCCGACACTACATCTTTCCTGTGACATGGATTAATTACAGCTCTGGGCCTCCAAGAGCAGATTTGCAAATGAAGGTGCCCATGAAATAAGAGTTAGGAAGACAAAGCAGGAGTTTCCCATCCGTGAGGGCTGAGGGGGCAATGCACAGGGTGGCCCAGGGCGGGGGCACCTGTGGGCGAGGGGCTGGGGGCAGGTGGGCCAAGCAGGAGCTTTATTAACTGAGGTTGGCCAGGGGATGTTATGAGTCTGTGCCTCTGGCCATAATGAGAAATTCTTCATAACCTCCCTTTGTATGCTCTGCTGCAGTGCAGATGCTGGGAGTGAAGCTCCAAGAGCCTTAATAAAATTACATTTTCCCACTTGAGATGTTGCAGGCGCTGGCCAGTGGCTCAGCTTGGAGAGGCAAGCGCGGCGCTGGGCCCTTGGGAGGGTTTGGCGTCGTAGGGATCAGTGTTGCTCTCAGGGGCACGGCCACCTTCTCTCTCCTCTTCATACAGTCCGCTTTTCTCTGATACTTCTGCTCCTGAAATAGCCATTTCCGGGCTCCCTTGTGTCAGCCCTACTCCCCTCGGGCCTTCTGGCTGTGGTGTCAGCTCCACGGAGCTGGGATTTGCTGCAGCAGTAAAAGGAGCAGGTTGGAAACAGGTTGTAGGAGAACACCCAGGAGGGTGACGGGGTGGGGGACAGTTGTGTCCTCCTACACCTGTGTGCCGTTACCTGGCTCTGCAGCTCTGTGTTTCTCCTCCACACCGGTGCCCATCCAGCAGCTGGCTCTGCCTTTGGGTACCAACCACTTACCCAGTGAGCACTCACCCCTTGTAAGGTCTGAGTGGCTGTTCCTTGGGTTGCATGTCTGTCACAGTCTGCTGAGCTGGGCCCTACACAAGCCTTGGATCTGTTTTCCCAATCATGTGCCAATTTAATGATTCATACAAGTTCTCCATCCATCAATCGGTTCTTAATTTACGTAGCAGTCAGTGGTTTTGTTAAGTTTCCAGGCGTTTCTCTCTCACCTGTTATTGAAATATAATTACTTAAGAAATTGACAAACTTACCTTTGAAATGTGTGGGTAGATGGGAATTTTAAAGACACGAGGATGCATATTAAATTTAGTAGCATGTCAGCTCCATTTGATCTATTTACCCTGGGCTGCTGACAGATCTTCTGTGTAAGCAAATGTGGTTCCTGCTGATAAAAGGGGCTGGGTTGGGGTTTGTTTGTTTGTTTGTTTCTAACTCAGTGAAGGTGGCAGTGTCCAAAATAGAGCTCTACCTGTGGAACAGTCATTCTCCCATTGAAGGGAAATACTGGCTGGTCTTTCAAAACAAGAAATCTTTTTGCTTTTGTATAATAACAAATCCTGCATTTCCTGACCAGCACAATCACTGTTTGTGGTCACACAAAAGAACTTATTCCCCAGCTGAGCTCTGCCACAACCTGCAGCTGGACAGCTCCAGCCTTGAGGTGGGTTGATGTGGGAAGAGATGGGTCATGAGCCACTTAAAAACCCATCTCATAGATCCCTGCTCAGCTGAGGTTTGTACATTAGTATTTATCATACAACCCCAGAATGGGCTGGGCTGGAAGGGATGTTAAAAGTTCAGACAGTTCCAACCTCTGCCATGAGCAGGAACACTTTTCCACTAGACCAAGTTGCTCATTTATGCTTTTATATATGTATTTCTATTTTAAAAGCTGTAACAGCAGCTTCATGTCTGAATTTGGGGATGGGATCACCAGGCTGTGAGATCCCAGTGTTCCCTCTGACCAGTCGGTCTGTGGATCTCAGACAGAGCTGAGGGTTTGGTCCTGTCTAAGATTTCCTTTGCTTTGCTCATTTTTGCATCCCACACTTGATGTGTCATTGCCTTGATGAGACTTGTTGCTACACTTCTGTTTTCCTGAGTACAGCCAGGAGTTTTCATTCACTAATCTGTAATTCGACTTCTACAATGATTTTTCTTCCACATTCTAGTGGGCTATAAAATGCCACTGGAATGATTTCTTTTTAACAAAACTCTGACATGAGCTTCCCTCTTGGTCTGAGTGAAATGACAAAACAGTCTTCTTGCAACGTAGTATTTTGTAGTTATTTTCTTGATTAAAACTGCTTGAAAATGTTTTGTGAAATCTCCCTTCTTACCCCCACAAAAATATCATTTAAACAAAACTGATAAAACACCTCCCTACAAACATTTTTGACATTTTTTGCCACAGCTACTCAAAGCCAATCAAGGTGTTTTGTTTCTTTATGTTGTCTGGTTTAAGATTTTTGTTTCAAGTTTACTTTTTTGTTCCAAGTTTTCATACAATTTGTCACATTGCCTTGTGTGTTCTCTGACTGAGCTGTTTAACTTCTGGTGATGAGATCAGTGAAGCACTTTTTAACAAAAAAGCACTTTGATGCTTTTTTAATGGAAAGAGAATTTTAGAAACAGTATTCAAGTGATGTCAAAGTAGAATTTGTGGAAATTCTGCTTTTAAAAAGTAAATTAAGTTTGGTTTAGCTGTTTTGCAATCAGAGGAAGTCGCAGGGGGGTGTGCAGTCAGGTTCCACCTCTGGCTCCTGTGGAGTGGCCGATCCTGCAGCACCTTCACCTGTGTCCCATTTCTGTCCTTGCCTCGGGAAGCCTCGTCCTCAGCCTCAACAGATGAGCTCTGGCTCACTTCTGTCCCCTTCAAGGTCCCTCCTGTACCAGCCTCCCACTGCTGTTTCCTGGATTTCAGTCCAGAGACGGGAGCTGCCAGCCCTGGCTGCTGTGCAGGTGGGACTCCGTGTTGTTCCCTGGGATCCCTCTGTGGAAGTCATGCAGGACCTACAGCTCCATTCACCCTCACTTTTTAGTCAGTACAAGTGTTCTTTTCCTGATGGGTGACTTTATTCTTTTATAAAATTGTCCTGCTCCAATTCTTCCTGAAAAATACAGTTTAGAGGGAGTATTGTCAAAAATTCTGTCTCTCTCTCTACTTTATTATCCCCTCATTTTTTTTTGTCATTTAACTCCAATTATGGGATGCTAAGTGCTTTTGGAAATTTCATTGTTAATATCTTCTTACAGTGCTATTAACGTAAATCAACGTTAATAGTGTCCCAGCAAGTATAAAAGCAATCAAAAATTCAGTACTCACGAATCATTCTGTAATTTCAGCATAAAATGTTAATAGAAATAAAATCCAATACCATAAAATATCAGCAAATTCAACTTTAAATACATGTGATAAATGACTTTACCATTCTACAGCATCCCGTGGACTTTTGCAGCGGGAAACCTCTTCTCAGCAAAGGTCTCGTCCCATCCCTCCCTCCTCCGCTGCCTTCCCGGCACGAGGTGTGCCCAGGATTTTACTTTTCCAGAAATTAAAAATCCATCCTCCCTTGCGATGTGGCATCTGCATGCAGGTGTTTGGTGGTAATAGGAAGGATTACCTGGAATCCGTTAACTTATTCGAGTTAATAGAAACTCCCTGGTCCTTTATTGCCATCAGCCTGGCTCAGAGAGCTCCGTCTGCATTTACCTTTTATTGAGATTGGGATTTTCTTACTGACAAATCTTTTAAATTGGAATTTAGTTGGTGAAGATCCATCAGTTATTTCAAGGAAACTGCTAGGAGAATGGTATAGATTTCTCAGGAAATACAGCTCTTGGCCTAACAATTCAACTTAAAATTACCATGAAAAGAAAAACTAAATCCCCCAAGTGATACCTGAACAAGTGTTGGGTATTTAACCTCTGATTCATCACCCTGCCAGGCTAGAATCTTTTGATGTTAATATTTTTTTAATTCCCTTGTTTTAATGGACTTGGGCTATTTGTGCTGCAGCCTATAAAAACAGGTTGGAGACCCTTTTTCTGGTAGAGGTGGGTACAACACCTGCAGGCAGTGCAGGGGAAGGTCTCATTTCCCTGCCTCACCAGACACGAAGCACCCCACGAGTCTGGGATTTCTGTGATCACAGAAGATGAAAGGGACAGTGTGATGCCTATAACGAGAGTTTATTTGAGCAAGGATCCTCTGGTCATTACATAGATTCCTTTTCAGTTCTTATTCCCTTTTTCCCCATTATCTCAGTGTAATGTCTGTGTTTCCAGCCTCTGGATTGGGCCTGTTCTGCTCTCTTGGTTCACTTTCTCATTTCTCCCTCAATTCACATGGGATTCCTTCCCTGCAGATCTCTGCAGAGTTTTAAAGACCCTTTGAAGACTGAGGGGTATTTTTGTGACATTTAGAAAATATTTACAAGATGTTAGGAGAGTTTCTGGAACCTCTCAATATCTCATAAAGGATATCAGCCGCTAAACTGTTCTATCCTCACTGTCTTTGTGCTTGTCCCCGCAAGAATCAGACAAACCAGAGACACTGGAACCTTTTGGTTATTCGGGTATGTGTTGCCCTGGAAAGTTAAGGTAAATGATGAAGAACTCATTTGGATCCTTATACCTTACTAATTCTTTTGTCTAGAACTTCTTTTACATTATAATCAAGCAAACCTACCCATTTTTGTAAGATTTAATTCTGATGACACACAGATTTGCCAAAATTCTTCTTAAAAAGGAGTTCTATGGTCACTACATTTCTGTAAACAAGTGGTCAGTGGCCGCCAGCTCAGGACTCATGCCAAGCCTGTCCAACCAGCTGGCCAGGCTGCGCGGGAGCTGGCCGGGCTGGGCAGCGGGACCCCAGGGGCAGTCACTCCTCTCACCTCACCTCAGGAAAACTATTTTCACCACCCAAACTAATGGGTCATCCAGTCTGTAAACATTCCCTGTTATTTATTGCTGGTTTAATATGGAACATTTTTGTTTTTGAAACTAATCTGAAATCAAAGGCTTTATTCTCTGGCAGAGAGACACCGTTCCTCTTTAATTCAACCAAAGTTGAATCAGCCCTTAAGCAGGGAAGCTTGAAACCTGCAGCAGCACTTTTGTTAGGGTTTCAGTTGAAAATCTTCCTGACGGAGATTTTTAAGATACTGTTAAAAATCTTACATCATTTCCTTTAATTCCTCTTCCCCTACTTCCTGTCTTTTGCTGAAACGGGAACTTTGCAGGTTCTGGTCTCCATCTCACCTGTTGAAGATCACAATATCATATGGACAGTAAGGGAAAAACTACAGTTTTCAACTACTTTTTTCAGAATTAGTGACTTCACCAAAGATCCAGTGGGGAGGGATCAATGTACTGGCTCTTTGCCATGGAGTCACAGGAGCTTCACTCCAGAGCAGAGGGAGCTAAGGGACTGCTGGCATCCAGTATGCCAAATCCTGCTCTCTCCTACTCAGGAATCTCAAGGGCTGCCTTTCTCTTGAGTATAACTGGGAGCAGAGCCTTGCCAACATTGCACATTTGGCTTCATAAAAGGAGAGTTGGAGGGAATCCTGCCATAATTGTATTTACAAGGTTGGTGAGAAGAAAAATTCCCCATATTCAATGAAGTAATGTTAGTTAAACATCAGGACAAAAAAATACAGATGTGAAAAGATAAAAAATTTGGGTTTGATGGTAATTCAGCCATAAGGTGCTCTGTCTGAGGCCCCTCAAATCACAGTCTGCATGTGCCTTTTGCAGATGGTGCTTCAGAAACCCCAGACTCAATGAGGGGACCTGGATCGGGAGTTGCGTTGCTTTGGGGCCTCATCCTGCACTGCCTCCTCTGCCAGAGCTGCAGTGACTGCTCCATGGAGCCCCGGGAGCTTCAAATCAGGGCTAATTGTTCCGATTTCTTATACTTAATGGGTGTTTGGGAGGAACTGAGTTCTTGCAGTCAAAACACAGATCTATGAACTTTTTTGAGTAAGATGTAGTGAAAAATGGTATTTTTCAAGATATTTCAACCCTTTCGAGTCTGCCCTCTGGCCCTGTTGGTAACTGAAGGCTTTCAGTGTTGTTTAACTTTTATTTTTAAAATGTGTTGATTCCTCTTCCACGTGGGAGAGCGATGAGGTGCCCATGTCAGGAATGGCTGATGGGAGTGGGTGAATCCATGGGTGCCGAGGGTGCCGCTGCTGCCGGGACGGGCGCGGGAGCATCCCGGGGCCTCCAGCCTCCTCCCCGCGGGAGAAGGCGCGCTCGGAGTTTTAAGCGCAAGAGATCTCCATATTACAAGGAAGCAAAAGAAACAATCTTTAATCCTTTCAAAGCCCAATAATATTATGTATATTGACTGAAGCCCTATGGAGTGGGCCTGGCAGGGTTTTTCATTACTGCGCACGCTGTAGCCTAGCTACCTTTGAAAAGTAACCAATATCGAGAGCCACTTGACATTTGCAAAGGATTATGGGTGTCCTCTCCATCTCTTCTCAAGTTCCCAAATTTACAATGGTCTTAATTTAAAAGTTAAGCCGGGGGATCAGTTGCTTAGTCTGCTGCTGGGCTGCCCTTTAAAAAAGGAAAAGAGAAAGGAGAGTGTCTGTGCGTGCCTGCACAGAGGGAGAGGTGGGGAGCGACCCTGTGCGTCACCCGCCTTCAGCATTCGGCTCCGATCCCCAGCACTGCGTCGTGGGAGAGGCCTCTGCAGCAGGATCGGGGCTGGGAGCACTGGGATTCATTCCTGCAGGTGCTGCTGAAGTGCAGGGAGCAGCAGCAGCTGGTAATGAGTTGGTGAAAATGAAAAAGGGACATAAGTAGCTTCTTTAGCAAATCCCCTGGAAATGACATGGAGCCTCTGGGATCGATCGGATCGATCCCTCCAAAGGCTGCAGGCTCCTCTCGTCCGACTGCCAGCACAGGGAAAACCGTAATGTTATTATCAGCAAAACTCCGAGAAAAGCTACCGGGAAAGCAGCGCTCTGGGTGCTCTGCTTCCGTCCTCGTGCCGGCAGCTTTGGGCCAGAGCGCAGGGAAGGAGCGTGCTGGGAGCTTCCCCATCCCGTCCTTGGCACTGCCACACGTGCCAGGGCGATGGCTGGCGGCTGCTGGGCCCTGCCCACCTGGGTCCAGTTTAGGGCTTGCCCGTGGGGAGCAGGATCCCGTCCTGCAGAGCGCGCACAGGGAATGGGGCTGAGGGGAGATGGGGGTGTGCACAGGTTCTGACAATGTTGATCTTCCTCCATCATGTACGTGCTGTCATCAGCTGGCGCTGCGGATTTGCTCTATGGCACTTGCTGAGGTTCCTGTCAGTAGTTTCGTATCCATCTGCAGCATGGTCTGAGCTTCCCGAGCCCGTGTTCCTGGGCAGCCCCCGAGCTGCCTCCCAGCATGGGGGATGCTGGCGGGGGACCCCAGTGCTGCAGCTGCAGCTCTGGTGTCTCAAAGGGAAACAGCCCTCAAACCCAAACTGCTGTACTTCCTCCAGAACTCTGCAGAAATAGGATGAGGAAAGTTGTATTCTGAGCCTTACTTTGAGAAGAGTGGTCTTAAATCTCCCAGTCACATCCGTGAGTTCAAGGGGCCTTTCCTTGAAGAACTCAACATTTCTTTGTTTATGTTTCTATAATCCTGTTGGGGAAAAGAGGCAATAAATTAGTTTTATTACATCTGTCCTGAGAAATGTACAGACCAGGCTCAGATATCCCATAGCAGGTGTGTCCAGGGCTCTGTGGGATCGTGTAAGGGCATGGCCTGGGATGGGGGAGACTGGGGGCACCCCAGGGACCCTGTGCTGGCAGATGGGCTTGTTTGGGTGCTTATTGGTGCAGCAGGGGTCACCCCAGCTCCTGTAACCCTCCTGTTGGAATCTTTGGACTTTGGTGCAGCTGCACCCGAGAAAGGGAACGGCTGGGACATGTTACTGGCATTTGTTTGGGCTTGTGCTTCACAAACTGTGATCCTTTGGCTCTTTTGGACACAGTATTTAATCTTAAGTGCATCATTAGAGAGGTGTGTTGATATGACTGCGTGCTGTGCATATACCTTCTATCACATGGGTATGAGGATATTTATTTTACCCACTGAAAGTTTGCCAGTTTGTGCAAAGCCCTAATTCTCAGGAGTTACAGGCATCGCTGCTTCCACAGAATCAATTAAACCAACATCAGCTTAGCGTTTCGGAATCACAGATCTTAGAGGACTTAGACGTGGCCATATGTGACCTTTGGTGCAAGACTAAATTTTGAAATATAATAGTTGAGGAATATGAAATAAAACTGTGAAATGAGCTAAAGTTAGAACAGTGGTATGGAAATATGTGTAGCAGTTGTTGTTTGAACAGTTTATGATAGTAAAAACAGGGAGAGATCAGCCACTTCAAATTCATAAACTATTAAAATGAACACATAGTACTTCTAAAAATTTTATTGTCTGGAATATTTCATCAATTTTGGATGCATTTGTCTTTCCCTTCATAATGAACTAAATTAATGGAGTCTCTCAGTATCAGTACCTGAGATGTGTATTGTCCATACAGGGTGTAGGACGTTGCTGTGGGGTGGGAACTGCTGAGACACTGCAGGAATGTAAAAGGGTGCAGAGGGGTCTGTCAAAAAACTGCTGGGGATCCTCACAAGATGGGCTTAAACCAACACATTCCCACAAAGCATTTCATGGCTGAGAAATCTCATGAGAAGATGCTGTGCTGGAAAACCTTTTGGGGACTGTACAGCCGTGCTCAGCCCCAGCTTGGGACCGGGTGCGCACCAGGCTGCCCAGAGGGAAAGACTGGGAAGAAAAGGCCTCTGCTTGTTGCCAAGATCACTTCATGGCAATAAAAGTGAGGACAGCACATGAGCATTATAATCTTTCTGAATGCATGAAAATTCAGATGCATTTTTGTGCTTTCTAAACCACTTGATTTCTAAGTCCCATCCAGGCAACTCAACTGCTGCCCTTGTTGAGTTGCCCAATTAATCCAGGTCTGCAGTGGGAAATAAGATGGAAGATGCTGTGGAAGAGCTAACAGAGCTTCAATGACAATTCATTTCCCTTATTTTACTGGCTGTCTTGTTTCTGGTTGTCCTGTGGTCAGTTCACTGGCAACGAAAACTTGGCCTTGTGGGGGCATCCTGCCTTATTTTTTGTCTCACTTTTAGAAGAAAAGACCCTCTCAGGATAAGTTCTTGATTTGGGAAACAGTGACAGCAGAAATATTTCCTTTTAAATCTGAATGCATGTTTTGGATAAAGCCTGAAAATCTGTGTTGTTTTAGTCTCTGCTCGGGTTTGCCAGTTTGGGCTGGTCTCCCACTAGTCTGCTGCTGGCTGTCCCCAGGGATGCTCAAGTGAGATGCTGCCCAGACTGAGGGGCAAAGAGATTTCACCACACAAGTACAGGTGTAACAGAAATCTGTAACCACAGGACAGCCAGATTCTCATAGCAAGTGACCCAGATTTGTATTTTGACTCTGTGAGCAGTATCATGAGAAACTTAAAGCAGAGACTAGTAAGGCAGGCACGGGCACCTTGCATGAATATGTTTGACATATGTTGGGCTTTTTTGCTAACATTTTTGTTTGTCTTAGTTCCTTTAAGACTGGTTTCATGTGACATTTTAAGCTCAAGAGAAAATGTGGAATATTTTTCTCTCTAAACTTTGGATTCTGATAGAATATGTGTTGGTGACAGACTACTTGTGATGGACATCCCAAATTAGAAAGAGAGCAGCTGTAGCAACTTTAAAAGCTAATGATGGCCCCCAGGTGCAGGGTTTTGTGCAGGGTTTTGTGCTGGGGTGCTGTGCAGCAGCAGCAGTTCCTGGATGTGATCCAGCATGGGATGGATCAGGGGCTGGGCCCAGCACTGGCTCTGCTCAATGTGCTCGAGCTGCAGGAACTGCTCCCTCCTTCAGGTATTCGTCCCTGGGAGCTGTTGCCAGTTCAGATGTAACAGCATTATTCCAAAACCTGCTGGATGGTTTGGGTTTTTCAGTTAAAGCCCATTTGTACAAATCAGTATGGACTTTATCCTTCAGGCAGAGGGATGCATTTGTCACAGAAGTTAGTGATACATCCTGACAGTTCCCAAGTGGAGGCAGATCTCTGTGCACACCATCAGGTAAAATGAGCTGAGTCTTTCCTGTGTGTCACTTGCAAATATGCAACAAACCTCATAATTCCCAGGACTTCCTTTAATAAAAAGTCCTTCCCCTCTGATTCCTCCTCCATCTTAGTGCCAGCTCCCAGCCCAGGCATTTGCTGTGTTTTCAGAATGTTCCTTCCTGGCCCTTTCTGTCAGAAAAGGCTGGCAGCATTTGGAAACACCCTGACCCACCACACGGGTCCCCGAGCTGCATCAGCACCCTGCTCCTGGTGCTCCACGTCACTGGGGTAAGCAGGAAATGTACATGGATTTACTGAAGGTACTTTATAAATCAATATCTTGTTTTTGAACTCGGGTCAGTGGGAATAACTCAGAAACACAACCAAAAACTACCTCAGAACTACCTAACCCAGCACTTTCAATGTATTGATTTTGTTGGGGAGTGTCTTTTCCTGGCATTATTCACAAAATGTTGATGGACAGTTTCATGCAATCAAGACTTTAAGTAAGGATGAGTGTGCGTGCACAGGGTGAGTGAGAGTGCACCAAGAATGAGTGAGCACGCCCACGTGTGCACACCAGTGCAGGAAAAGGCCTTTCACATAGCGTGAGTGTTATAAAAAGCAAAGTCAGGAAGTGATGCAGTTCAGGCTCTTGTAAGGTCATTCCTGTTTCCCTTAAAGTTACAAAATAAAACGTATTGTTTTAAGTCAGTAAATATTATATGTCATTAACTTGGCCTCATTAGCAGATACAGCGTTATGTAAATACTTGACAGTTTTTAAAAACAATCGTGTAAAGTACTAGTTTGATTAAAACCAATAAACACTAAACAAACCCAGAAATGCACATGTAAAGCAAAGCCAGTCTGGCCACCAGAGGAATTGGAGAGCTTTCTGGTTCCAGAGATTCTAAATGTTGTATTTAACTTCCCAGCTTTGGCTTTACTTAGAAAACGTTTTCCCATCTTTAATTTAATGGTCAGGTTTCTCAAAGGAAAACAGAAAAGGCCATCTCTGTTTAGTCCCCCCGAAATCAGGTGCTTTTTGTTGTGATCATCCTGTAACCCCCAGTCAGAGACTTGTGTGGAGTGTGCAAGGAGCACCATGGAGCTGCAGAGAAAGTCTCCCGGTGCCCGGCTCCTCATCCCCCTCTCACCTCTATCAGGAATATCAGGGAGCTGCTGGGATCTCCTTCCATCACTGAAGAAGCAAATAGTAAACATTTAAGAATTATACTCCAAATTAATTGTCATTAAACAAAGAATCAAAAACCCAAAAAACCCAGTTTGGAGGGTGGGTAGGGAGGAGGATTCATTCTCCCTGACACAAAGCTGAATAAAACACCTGAATCTTACAGATACTTGTATCTTCTTAGAGGTATTTTCCAGGGGAAAAAATGCTGCTCTAATCAGCTTGGAGAGAAATTGTCATCAGAGCTGCAGATTCTACTATTGCCCAGCACAAAGCATTTCTGCCATAGGCTCACATTCTACCAGGAGAAAGATTTACACTTCCAGCACGTCAGACCCATCTGGAGGTTCTTACATGGTTTTTTTTGTATTATTTTTATCTGTTTGCAGTACAGCTGGTGATAAAATATCCGAAGTATCCACCCATAAAGGCTCTCACAAGATCTTCTCATCCTTCATTAGATGCATTCCCTAAGTCTTACTTATGTTTTTGCTTGTAATGAGACTCACTTTCCTTGGGATTTTGATGTAACTGGAGAATGGATCGTGGCTGTTCACTGTGGGGTTTGCTGCTCCACCTGCCCCCTCAGGCTCCCGCTCCCTTGCAGGGCGAAGGCTTCCCACACATGTAGGTGCACCAGCCTAACATAGACTTCATGAGATCTATAGGCCTTGTGCCTAAAGTCATCTCAGAGTTCCACATCAGTCTTTTTTTCCTAAATCATAGTTCAGTGAGAGGGAAGCCAGGCTAAAAGGTCAAGATTGCTCATAGTAATCTTATTCCAGTAGCAGAAGAATAGGCTTTTAAAAATGTCTAAAGCATCTTGCATGTGATAACATGCTCAGGCACATGGTGTGGCTCTTAGAGTGTCCTGTGCAGGGCCAGGAGTTGGATTTTGATGATCCTTGTGGGTCCCTTCCAGATCAGGATATTCAAAGATTCCATGATTTTGTAATACACTTGGAAAGAAGGAAAGGCCAGTCCGGAGTGTGGACTCGGATTCCCTACAGTGATTTGAAACGCTGTCAGTGTGTGTGGCATCAGCAGGATCAGATCCTCTGATAGGATTAGAGCTCATTTCACTAAGCACTGACTGATTTCCTGCAGAAGCATCCCTGTGTGGGAGCTCCGAGGAGCTGGACGAACCTTAGGACATGACATCGTGTCAGGGACATGAGGCTGGTCTGGTCAGGGTGGACACAGCGCTGCCACAGGCGACTGCTCTGAGCTCCTCAGAATGGCAGAAATGTGGAGAAGGCCCTGAAGAAGCAGCAGTTACTTGCCTCAATACAAGACAAGCTCTTCGTGGTTCCCTCTCCTTGCTCATGATGAGGCTGCCTTCTCTTATCACCTGCTGGTCCACAGAGCAGTGGTTATCTCCAGTTACAACCAAAATAGCATTAGTTCAGCTGCCCTGTGAGGGACATGCATTATTAATTTCTTGGGGTTTAGCCATACACTTCACAGTCCCTTATTAGCTGTACGTGAGACTAATTTTGGGGGTACAAATTTGTTCTAATTCAATTTGGCTAAGAAAAACATCTTGATATGATACGCCTGCAGCTGCTCAAATTTCCTCCTTGACTATCAAGTTTGTCAATTTGTCGTCTTTTCTGAAGAACTTGTTGCCTACCTTTGGTATCTCAAGTGAACTCCGTGATCTCACCCTGAGGTGTTAAGAATCGCTGAGGGCTATCAGAACTTGTGTAAATTACAGCGATGCAGACAGCACGTTGAAAAATCAATAAGTAATGAAATAGTACTGCAGTGAAGTAGCCAAGAGAGCAGTGGGTGAAAAAATCCCAAGGACTCAGTTTCATTTTGTCAAAGTATAAAAGATAATGTTCTGCTGTGATGCTATAAAATCATCCCCACTGGCCAAAGAAAATTGAAATACAAAAGAGCAGTGCGGAGGTGCGGGTGCGCTTCCTCCTGGATCCTGCGTCCCCCTCCCCGTGTCGGGATCTGGGCAGGCACTCACTCTTCCCATGAAGCTGCATATGGCTCCTCTGCCTTCGTGTGCTATGCACTAATGTCAGCTCATGCCAAGTGTTCTTTAAGCCTCTTTCTAATTCCCAGTAATCCTCACATCTACCCATCCAGTTATCTCATATATGGGCAAGCTGGGAAACACCAGCAGAGCATTTTCCCTGGAAACCCAGCACTCCATGGTGCCTTTCCAGGGCGCTCAAGGGGACTGAACGTGGGTTTATGTCAGCCTTGGATTTTATCTAGGAAGGTCCTTCTTAGCTGGAGACAGCACACTTCTGAAATACAGTTTTCTACAGTAAAATGAATTGCTCTATAGGCAGGTGAATCACAAGGCTTGGTTTTCCATGAAGGCCGTGCCCTCGACTTGCTCTGTCCATTCCATGGCAATATCTCCAGCTCCTTGCATCTCTCCAGGAGGTTGGGACCGTGTGTTGGGGCTGGTGCAGACAAGAGCTGTGCTGGCCACACGGGTCATGCTGCAGCTGGGCTCCTCTCCCTGGGAACACGGCTCCCTCCAAGCAGCCAGCATTCCTTAGCAGGATCGCTGAGTCCGTACTGCTTCCTCCAAGCAGCAACATCCATAGGCACACAGAGTGTCTCTAAGGCTTTTCCTCTTCTTTCATTTTGGCTGGAATTAGCCAAGCTGGGCATGAGGTAGGAATGGCCAGGCAGGCAATCTTGTTTCCTGACTAGGTCCTTAGAAAATCAGGTTCAAAAAGAGTAGTTGGTTCCAAAAGGAGAAGAAAAATATTGAACTGAAACAAATTTTCCCAAGCTGGGTGTTGCCATGAGAGTCTTTTGCTTAAATCCATGAACTATGAGCTTCTCTCAAATGAATTCTTAAAGTTGATGAGTTTTTTCCCACATGGATATGTAAGATAGTTAAAATGTATTTAAACAAAATGAATGACTGAAATACCACTAAATTAAATATACCTTCTAAAAGATAAAGCAGCATTTTGTGTGAAGGGGAAGTGCCCCCACTTCAGCCTTTCTGGCTAATCAGCCTATTATCCTCTCTGTAAATCTGTGAAAGGAATCAGGTTTAAGAGACACCGAACTGCTCTTTGATCCCAGGAGACCAAAAAGCCAGGTTGGATAATGGTCCTGCACAGATTTTCTCTGGATGCTTTTGCCTATGTTTTCTGCTTGCTGCCTGGAAAAGTGGGTTCTGTGTTGGCTTCTGGAGGAGCCTCTGCCAAAGGTGGCCAAAGAAATATAGTCCTTGGGAAAGGAGGAGAGAAAATGGTTTCCTTAATGTGCACAAATGATCTCCTTGATAAGGATTAATGCTTGCTGGGTAAGCAAGCACGGGATTGAAAAATCCCGCAGGGAGTCCGGGCGTTCCGCTGGCTGCTCTGGGCAGTGCAGATGGTTGGGAGGGTGCTGGTTCCATGTCATTGGTTCCAATCACCTCCCCAGACCATCAGTGCCTTTCTTTAACCTTCCATGATTTTGTTTCATTAGGGGGTAACGGGAAATGAGCAGCCTCTCTCGCCGCAGCCACAGTTGTCTCGAGTGAGATGGCAGCAGCTCCCGGTTTTAGATATTCAGGAAGCCCAGGTTGGGTTTGAGTGAAAAGAGCCCATTAACTCCAGTGACTCTGGAGAGGGCCCTTTGTTCTTTTCAAAGTTGTTATGGGTTACAGAACTCAAAAGCCTCTTTTCTTGTCCATTATTAACACAGTGCAATGAATCACTGTATTTAGCATGGACACTTTGGAGCATTCCAGCAGGACTGTTTGCAAGGAGGGAGCATGTAAATACTGAGGAGATCTCATGAATTTAATGGAGCCGAATAGGTAGACCTTGGAAGCAGAAGCATTTGTTTACACATGAGCATCCTATTGGTATAGATCTAGAATGTTCCACAGAGCATTCACGACAAAAACTCGGAGGAAACGTTTATAAGCCAGGGAGGGAGTGCAGCCCTTTGGCCTTCCCGCGGTGCCAGACGCAGCGTGCGCAGCCGACACCCCTGTGTTTCCAGGACACTCTCTGAAGAGCCTTTCCTGCCCTGGGGCTGGGGACTGCAGTTGGGGTGCAGAGCTTCCCTGCCTTTTCCCATCACCCTGACAAGTCATCTGCTGCCACTGTGAACTCCAGTGAAGTCTGACCAGTATTCCTGTCCTGGCAACATAACCTGAGACATTCACTGCTGGCATTCCACAGCACGAACGCCTGGTAGTTACACTTCCCATTCTGAAATGCTGCTTTTACCTTTGTCTGGCATAAACCACTTCAACTGGAAATTCTCCATGTCTGCTATAAGTCCCATTTTGATTGTCCGTGTCTTTTTTTTTCCCCCCACCAATCAAATGTTGATTCCTTTAAAGAAAAAAATGAGTTAGAGATACAATAGTTTGTTTATATTAATGAATTCTACCAAATTTTTCTGTAGAAATCTCCAGCCCAGATTTCAAACAGGACATTTGGCAGAGGATGGATTTTGCATTAGGGATTTATCTTTGGTTTACCCACACTGTAACCTTTCAAGAATGTTCTAAATCCTGCATTTCTCAGGTGTGCAGGAGGATGGGATTAGATCAAACAGGTGCCCAGGAGACTCCATTCATGGTGGGCACACTTCAGCCAGATGTTGAGGTTGTCCCTGGGTTTCAGGTCAGAGCTGGTGCCTGCTGTAGCACACTGAGGTGCTTGTGGAGGGGTGTGTAGTGCTCGTGAGAATTCCTGTGGGTTTGGTGGTTCCTGTTTGGCATCTTCACTCCATGGTAGAAGCTACAGAATAGCACTGGGTTTGGCACTTCCCTGTGGAAAGGAAGAGCCTCCAATGTCCATATAACGCGGGCTCGCTCCACGGCAGCGTGTAGGGTCTGTTCTTGTCTGGCACTTTGCTGGGGAGAGAGAGGCTCGTCACCAGCAGAGGGGAAGGGACAAGGTAAGATCATCCATATCTGACTGTGCATTAATAGAGCTGGACCATGTGGCAGCACTGCCTTTCTCTAGGATCAGAGGCTGATGGGAGCAGGAGGAGCCTCAGTCAGACCATCTGCCTCCAGGGCAGGAGGAGGTAGCTGGTGCTGACCCAGCCAGGCTCCCTGCATGGCGAGGCATGTGCTGGGCACAGCGGTGGGATGGGGAATGCAGGGACGATCAAAATGGCAAATCCTGCTGGCATTGCTGGTGACACACCATGGTGCTGTGTGCATGATCCATAGGTTGCCCATCCAAGCCAGAGTGGCGCTGGACAGTCTGTGGTTCCTGGGCTCTGAGTGACCCCTGCTGGGGCCAGCACGAGGGAGGAGGAGGAAGGACCAGGGGTTGAGGTGCAGGACGCCGCTGGCTGCAGGACCCCTCTTTTGTCTGCTCCAGAAGTTGGAAGTAGCGAATCAGCCTAAGAAAAGGAGAAGAAAGGATTATTTAATGGTTAAGATGATTGAATACTGCCTTGGAAAACTGATTGTTTTCCCTTCCTTTGCCACCTTTTCTCCTTTGTGATTCTGGTTAATTCACTTCAACCTAACTTTTCACAGACTGTTACTAATTGGGTATTCTTCAGTTTCTTCATGGTTCATTTGAGATGCAGGGCTCTGAATTTGTACTCAACTGCTGCTGAAGACCATTTTGGACACATAAGGAGTGATCTGAGAAAACAGTTTGTAGACCTCTCTTAATTAGACATCCACAGTTAGAAGATACATTTCCTTTAATCACTATAGATCTCAGCTCCGCAGTCGGTGCAATAGAGGTAATAATAGCACCTTGGGTCTCAAGGGATTTGAGGAAAAGCTTACAAGGAATTTAATAACTTGGACATCAGAGCAGCATTTGAATGGTATAAAGTAAATAAAAGGAGACAATTAAGCAATGAGGGGAAAATATGTGTGTCTGCTCTATATAACGCATCAGAACTGTGGAAACGTGGGGAAAAAACAGTGTGGCCCCCAATTTATAACCTATATAATGAGGAAGGGGGTGTCTGCATTTCTAATCCAGTTCTTTTCATGTGCCTTTCTCTGATCTGTTATTAACAGCCCGTTTTAAGTGTTTCTGTCTCCTCACACAACATCTTCAGCCAGAGTCCTTTTCCCAAGAAACTCTTAAAACTTAATTCCTTCATGCACATTTAAAATGGAATAAACCAAAAGGATAAACAACATTCTTTGCAAAGGTGATTCATAAGGAAATATTCACCCCCTATTTGCATTACAGTGTAATTGCTCATTCTTGTCTTCCTGAGCTTCCCTCTCCATGAGCACATCTGCTCTATTTATACACATCTACCATTACTAATATTCTTACACATACACACACAAATATAAAATTCAGTTTGGGAGGTCTTCTACAGCAATTTGGAAACTTGTTTTCTGTGAGTGTTTCTTCTAGTAAAATCTAATAATAATAATAAAACTTGGGGGAAAGTTAAATGGGGAGAATCATACCTTGCAAAGCACTTTTACTGCTCAATTTGAGAGCATCCCCAAAATTTCATATTCACGAGGCTGTTTGAGCAATAGATCAGCTAGACAAAAATAGAGTGAGCGTTTCTATTTTCAAACCAAAGGATATGACAAAATTAGCAGCTTGGGGAGCACGCTGCTCCTCCTGCTCCAGACAACTGCTCCCTGGGTGCTGAAGCCAATGGCAGCTCAGAGGTACTGGTTCCGATGTTGAGTGTGCAGTGATGCTGGTGGGGCAGACTGGGCTGGGTGCCACGTTTGCAGAGAGCCTTTCTGGGGAGGCCGAGGGCTGCAGGAGCAGCTGTGGGCACGGCTCAGCCCAGGCTGGGGAGAGCCATTCCCCTGGTGATGGTGGTGGGTCTCCCTGAGCCCTGCCACCCACCTATAGAGTGAACTGGAGGGGCCTGGAGACGGATGAGAGCTACATTTTCATCAGAAATAGGCTCTTTATGGTTTTGAGGACAGAAAATAAAGAAACCAAAGGAAAATAGCATTTAAAAGCTTTCTATAGTGCTTTCTGCTTGAAGCCCTAAAATCGTGACGTGATGCCGTCAGAGCTCCTCTGAATGACTTGATGAAGGTTTTTTTTGTTTTGGTTGCTGCACTCTTGGGACTCATTGGAGTGGCAGGATTAAAATTAATTAGAGGCTGTTTGGAGGGGGCTTTGGAAGATGGCCTGGGGCTATACTTCAGTCTGGTTGTTAGAAGCAATATCATCACCGCTTCCTCTTCCAGTGAACAGACCTGCACTGGGGCGGCTGCGGGGAGCCACAGAACATCCAACGCAGACATCAGAGCAAAGACTTCCTCCCAAAGAGATTACTTACCACAAAACCAGTGGATCTACCTGCTGACAACCCTAGAAATATGTCTTGTTTCATTTTATGGTTTCTTAAAGAGGCTGCTTTATGAAGCCCTCCAGAATCTTGATGAAATATCCATGCGAGGATGCTCGTTTTCCTTCCTTCTTACCATGAATTATGTTGATTAGTGTGGCTGGGAAGAGATGAGAGGGAAAGCTCTGTTCCAGCAGCTGGAGTTTGGTTTCATTTGCTCTGTTTTGCAAAGAATAGACAGCCAAAGCCACCAGTGACAAAAGTGGACAAATAATCACTTCAACCACTCGTCAGCCTAACTTTGAGTTTTCCTCATTGTGGTGGATTGCTTGCAGAACAGATAAAATGCAGCATTTCCAAACTCGTGTCAAGTTTTCAGATGGTTTGTGCATTTGTAGACTCATAGATAACCCCATATAGTCAATACTTCTGTACAGGAGGTTAATGCTTACCTGATCTGGATTCCTACACAGGCAGAGTTAGTAGAACACAAGATTTTAAACTTTTAGGATTAATTGTAACTTGTAGTCAAGTCCTGTTGACTTTGTAAAAACTGCCATGTCATACCCAGTTGCTGACTCTGTATTAACATGGGTCAGAGTAAGGTGAGATGATACCTGGCTACAGTGCAAATCAGTAGAAGTACCTAAAAATTGTCACTACTGATACTTAACAGTGGTAATAATTTCTAAAAACTCGTGAACTAATCCTTCTAGAAGTACAGCCAAAAGTAATTTGGTTTCTCCAACTCTCATATTTTTTTTCTTATTTCCTTTTCTGTCCCAGTAATATGTACTGGTCAAAAGGGCTTAAATATGCAGGAAGAACTAGTGCCTTTAGTGTGATTTTTTTTTTCTACTCAATAGCCTGTGTGCTTTGGAAGAAAGTAGACAAATTCACACGAGGTGACATCATTCGGTGCCACTATTCGCTCTTCTTAATGAGTCATTCCACAACGGGCATTATTTTTCTCAGGAAGAGCTGTATCTCCGCAGCATTCTCAGAATTTCAAAACTGATTTAGAAATACGTATTTCTTCATATTTCAGGAGCAGTAATTTTGTTGTTTTCTCTCAGCATCTTAGGATAACTACAGCATAGGTAAATATTTAGTGCTAAAAATATGAAGTAGTGAACCAGATAAGCTTCCAGAAGCCAGACTCATTATCCTCAGGTTGTGATTAATGTGTCCTTAATCGAAAACTTAGTAAAAATATCAACGTACAATATAAGAACAAGCAGCAAATGCTATTTAAAAATTATAAGCTTTGTGACTTCAATTAGGATTTACAGGTTTTCTGACTCAATGTGCTAAAGCTGTGGATGGCAGTGTTCAAAGTCGAGTGTTCCTGGGATCACGATGGCAAAACTTAATCAATTCCCACTTTAGACTGTAATGGAGTTTGGTGTGAGTGATACTGGGGCAGCAGCATCTGTGGAGATGAGCTACTCTTGGAATTATAAGTACAATAAGTAGTCTCTCCTAAAATTTCCCAAACCAACAAGTAATTATTTAAAAGCATAAAGCACATCATTCTGAGCTGCAGCACCCAGCACTTGATCCTAGAAAGAAACAGAGAAGACTTTGGAGTCTTGGTTGATGAATAGTTCCCATCTTCCCTGGATGTGCCCATGGAGCAATAAAGTGAACAAGGGGAAACCAGTGGTTATTTGTGCAGTTATATTCCTTACCCAGGTTTCAGGCATGAGGAGATTGGAGCTGGACTGGAACCATAGCAGAGCCCTTACAGCCAGAGCCCTTCCTCCTCCCTATCTCCCCTCTTCCTCTTGCACACCCCGAGCAAACAGAATTCATTATCTCATCTCAGCATTGCAGCTTTCTAAGTTCAATGTCAATAGCGAGTTAGGAAAGGGCAGGCGGGTCAGGGATTAGGACTCCGAACTGTCCTTGACGTTTCTCTGTAGGATGATCTGCTGTTTGCATCAGCAAGTGAAAAAAAATTCTGTCTCCTCTATCCTGGGAATGATCAGGATGGGAAAATGTCAGTTTAGGGGCTGACAGAGCTCTGATAAGAATGAGATAGAAATGGCAGGGAGTGAAGAAACAGAGAGGGGCAGAGGTACAAATACTGTCATTCTAAGTTTAAAATTTCATTTTTAAGTATATTTGCGAGTGCACATTCTGTTTCTTCCAGTGTTTCAGCCCATGGGCTTCTTTTTCAAGCAGTTTCATTTTAAGGAAGTCTGAATCTATTTTTATTTGATTGGATTTTACAAGTTCTGGAAAGGTCATCCTGCCTGGCCTGGAAGCTGCAAATACATTCACTCCCACAGAATTACTTATATGCACGAAAATAGTTTCCACTTTCAAAAGTATCCATACGGTCCTGGAGTTACCAGCTTGGTCCAAATTCTCAGGCTTAGAACAGAGGAGAAACAAAGTGTTTAGGTAAAAATATTTTTGAAGTGTGAAGACCCCTGAACACAAATTAAATAAAAGATCACTGTGCTAGGAGTATTTGGGTTTTTTCAAGTTTCCATGCCCTGATTATAAATTTGGAGAAAAAACCCTTAGTGTATTATTCACACTGGGTTCAGTGTGTGGTCCAAAAAATGCCATCAAGGTAGGCACTGAGTGCACACATGCAGCCCCAGCTCCGTAGTGATTCACACGTGTCCGTGTGTGTTGAACATCACCCGAGCACGTGCTCTCACAGAGCCATTTCAGATTCGGTCTGATCTGCTAAGGGAACATGTGGTATAAAGGCAGAAAATAAAAACCAGGGAATCATAGAATAATTTAGGCTGGAAGAGCCCTCTGGGGATCATCTGGGCCAGGCCCCTGCTCAAGGCAATTACAAATAGATCGAGTTGCTCAAGGAGTTGTCCAGTCGAGTTTCTGGTCAGTGCAAACAGACTTAACAGAAACCCCCTCCTGTATCTCTCTGCTTCTTTGTTGTCTGAGATGGGCAATAGTAAGAAACTTTTTCTGCTGACAGCAAGCACCGAGTAAAACATCTTTACTGTCCCCTCAAGTCTGCCTGGGGGAATCTAATTAAATAGATAAAAATACTCATAAGATACTTTAAATATTACCACACCTCCCAATATTAATTACAGAAGTAACTGCATGTGACTGTAAAACGAAAATAACAAAATGCAAGTGAAAAGAAAAGATCTTCTTTGGATGGTTCCAGCTCTGTGGACCAGTCCAAAGAAACGTGAAAGTCCTTGTGCATCCATCTGTACTTCCTGAGGCTGCTGGGATTCTGTGTAAGCCTTTCTCAAAGCAGAGTAAAACCAGAAATTAGCTGTAATTAATGCCACACCCTTTCTCTTGGTCTCCTTAGTCCACATTCCTGGTTCTGCTCAGGTGTTTTCTACCTGGAGTCTATAATTTTAATCAAGCTGTATCTTTTTTGAGGTATTGTCTTGCAATGACATCACTGTAATTCGGGCACGTGAAGACAGACAGTTCTCTGGATTTGTGCCTCCCTTCCCTGGCTGATTCCTGTCTGGGTTTCCCAGCCAGGGTCACCCTCTGGCTCTTGGTGGCCCTTTGGGCAAGTGGGGTGACAGGTCAGTGAGCTCCCATGAACAAGGCACTGCATCTCTGCAGCCATGGGACAAAAGGCATTTTCACCCTCCGTGTACCCAGGAGCCGGTAGCCAGCGCCTCAGGAGCACTCGTGTGAAGAGCAGAGGTGTTTGAAAGCTGACAGCCAGCATGGCTTCCTCCCTTTAGCTATTAAAAAAATATAAATTTTCCAGCAAGTCTTTTTAATAGCATATTAAAAATTAAAGATATTGAATTTACAGAGTATGTTAATACAGCAAATTCTTCAGCATTCTGCTGCAGGTGTGTTTCAGAGCAGAGACGGGCAGGGAGGACTCTGTAAGGATTGTTGCTGTTGTTGCTGCCCAGCCCAGGCTCCAGAAACAGGGAGGGAGAAATACTATTTCCAAGCATTTTAACTTATTACCTGAGAGAAAACAAGTGTTGGTCGCTGTGTGCTGTGCCAGCTCTTCCTCAAAGTTGGGGAGTTAAAGTGCTTGGAAATGACAGGTCTGTCACCCCGCAACCCTGGCTGGAGCAAGAGTTCAGTGCCATCCCCAGCCAGAGCCTGGCCTCACCACTGCTCGTCCGACCTTGGTCTCTGCCTGCAGTGAGTCCCTGGGCGGCCTTTGCTTCATCTCCCTTTTCCTTTCAAACCTCATCTTGGACCTCACCTACTTCCCTCCAAACATGGTACTCCAGCTTCCCCCAGCAACTTTTCCAGGACTGCCTGGCTCTCAGAGCAGGCTTTAGTGCATGGAAAGCAATTAAAGACATTAGAATTAAATTATTTCTTGCAAACTTTTAGGCATAAAAGACACTATTGTGCAGCGGGGGCCCAACCCCATCGTGTCCACCCGTGATCCTGCATCTTTCATCAGGGCAAGGGTCATCCATGAGGAATGGCTTTTGGTGGATGAATTTCTCCTTGCATCCTTGCCTTTCTTTCCACTCCGTACACAATTCCAAGCCCCAAAGCAAATGAACCTCCTGTACATTTCCAAGCCGAGGCCACCTGAGGTTTTACAAGATGCTCAGCCCCAGCATGGTGCTGGTGGAGCGGAGGGGCCCATCGGGGTCAGTCTGCTGGAACAGGAGTCAAACAGAAGTCTTTTTGGGGTGGTGTCTAAGATTCCTATTAGGATCTTCTCTATCTGGGAATATTTCAGCCTAGGGAGGGAAGCAGCAATGCTCTTTGAGACACTCTCTAGTGTCAGCTCCATCACAGGGAAAACAGACATAATGGTGCTGGGACAGGGAGCGGGAACTTCAAACTCTTCCTTAAATGTCAGTGAGGAGTGTATCATCTGGGTGTAGCCTGTGTGGAAAAATGAAATAATCTGCAAACAGCCTGGATAAAGGGTAAAAATGTTAAAAATACACTTAATGTGATAAAATAAGAGTGGGTGCTGCAAGCCGTGGCATGCTTTGGCTTTCAGGAAGCACAGCCCTGAAGAAGTACAAAAGGCTTTTAGTTTGAGGTAATGAGGTGCAT
Organism: Coloeus monedula; assembly: GCF_965178545.1. NCBI lineage: Eukaryota > Metazoa > Chordata > Aves > Passeriformes > Corvidae > Coloeus > Coloeus monedula. The sequence continues at coordinate 20,672,627 of NC_138793.1, forward strand.
CTAATTATATTTAAGAAAGAACATCAAGAACTGCTTAAGAATACACTACCCACCCTTTTCTTTTCACCAGGGCTAGGCAGAATCCTAGTCCTGAGACACCGTTATTTTATAAAGGGTGAGGATTTCAGAGAACATCACAGAAAACAAGGTTATTTTCCCATAACTGTGGGAAAAAAAAAATGGCAAAGTCTTTCTTGTCTGTTCTCTTCTTCCTCTCAATAACTCCCATTGGGGGGGGGGGGGGGGGGAAGCCACAACAAAAAACAAGCAGGCCAAAATAAGCCTGGCCGTCATGAGAAATGAAGGCTGTCAGAGTGACATCTGACACCAGCGGGCCACAGCTCAAGAACAAGGGAAAAGTTTTCGGACGACTGTCACTGACCCATAGTCCCTCGCTCCTAACCTTGCTCTCCAACATATGTTTCTCATTTCCTTGCTTATAGCTGGCCCAAGCTAATGATATGTGTTTTGGCAGTCCTCCCGTGCTTGGCATAGTGCCTGCCTTGTTCTCATTGTCTCCGCTACTTACAGAAACCCCTTTCTCCGTCTTTCTCTCTCTCTCAGAAATTCAGCTTTGTACAACTCCAAGTATGCAAAGCAGCTCTTGCTGCCCGAGCTACCATCTCCCAGCTCCTCCGCCCCTGTCCCCGGCCCTGCACCACCGGCCAGACACGCCGATAGAAACACAGGGAGGCTGCCATGGACAGGACTCGAGCTGGGTGGAAACAGTGGAAAATCAAACATATTGGCTTATTTGAGCCTTGCTAAAAATACGGAGAGCAGAGCTATTCTGAGGGACGATGGCATGGGAAAGCTCTGCCTGGAATCCTGGGTCCCTCCGAGCAGACAGGGCTGTCAAGCAGACGTGGGAAGGGGAACTCAGTCCAGCCCCAGGGGCAGAGGGCACCGTGCTTGGCAGACGCCGGGACAGGACTGACCGGGGCTGGGTGCTGCCGGGACGGCTCGTTTGCTGTCTGCAGTCAATAATGGCAGTGGATACGGACAGAACACACGTTCTTCAGGGGCCCGGGGCAGCCACTGGCTTCTGTGGGATGGGGACCACACCTGGGAGCGAGTTTGGGTTGTGCCTGTAGCCCACGCCTCGGAGCGCTGCTGGTTCGGGAGTGTGGGACGGCGCTGGGGGTGAGGGCTGCCCTCGCTTCGGGGGGCGCAGGCACTGTGGCATCCCAACACATGGATCTTTGCTTTGTGTTGGCATGAGGGACTGTGTCCCCTGGATCCAAACAAAAGGCCACTACTTCTTCATGAGGCACAAACCACCCAAAATGCCACAGCAAGCAGAACAAGTGGCAGCAGTGAGCAGCAACTCCAGGCTGCAGACCAGCCCTGCCCCAAAGGTGTTTGATGAATCTCACTGTTTCCTTCTCATAACCTTTCCCATATAAAAAAAATACAATTTTTGTGTTAGTCTGGGCAGTTTTGGCCACCCTGGCTAAAAGCACAGGTTTTTAGAAACTGCAATTTCTTCAACATGTGCTTTTTTCTAGACACGGTAATATATGGTTGTATTATATACATTTACTTATCAAAGGCTCCATCACCTGTTTGTCCTCTGTATATGTATCTTTTATATGTAAATATTCTCAGTCAGTGTGCAAACTAACTTTATTTTGTGCTAGCAGAAGCAGGGTAGTGATGGTGATGTAAAAAGCCAGGGTGTCACACTCAGTTACATCAGTGTACAGCAGGCGTTCCATAGGATTTTGCACCCAGTGTGGTGGTTTTTAGGCTCTTACCACTGGTTTTATATCCAGGGCAGGGTGAAGGACTCACACTGGTAAATCATCAAGAATTAATCTCTGGCAAGAAGAAAGCCATGCCATCGTTTTAAAGATGCCGAGTCAGTTAACTCCAGCCACTCCTCTGTGTTTGGTGCAAAATATTTATGTTCATTTTTGAAAGAGGGAACTGCAGAATTTCAGCAGTGAACTCATCCTCAGCATGATGAAAGTGAAACTTAAATTTTTCCTTCTTTCCTCCTCTCTTTTCTGACACTGTCATCCACTTTAGTGCCTGCTCTTTTAGAGCCTGGTGCCGTGTCACCGAAGTTAATGGGAGATTTTCCATGCGCATTGTCTGGGAGCAGGAGCAGGCCATTACCAGGGCTCGTCACCCCCGCGCCACATTCAGCTGTTTCCTCTTTGTTCCCACTCCTTGTAGCAAGGTCACTGCTGAACACTTTTCATTCTTCCCCTGCTCTATCCACAGACACCGCTTCTCACACGGGAACTTTATTCGTGTTCTGTGATCTCGGGTGCTGACTGCGGTGACCCCCGATTTCTGTCCTTCCTGGTTGTTGGGGTGTAATTTGAGTGAGAAGGGACCTTTGGAGGTCACCTTGTCCAAACCCCCGCTGAAAGCAAGGCCAACAGAAATCAAGCTGCTGAGGGCCCTCTCCAGTCGGGCATTGAAACCTCAGCAGCCTCTCTGGGCACCTGTATCACATTTTGACTGATTTCATTGAAGATTTGTTCGTGTGTCACCGCTGACTGCACATCCCACCAGGACCTGCCTCCATCCCCTTATGCCATTGCTGTGCATCCCCTGTTTCCCAGGCAGTCCCTCTGCTCCCCTCCAACCTGCCTGGTGCTCCTGAAGCATGCTCTTGAGTCTCAGTGGGCTCCATCTCCCAGCGTCAGGGGCCAGGGAGCCAGCTGGGGCCAGCAGGCTCCTTGTCCTGTGCCCTACAGGTCCCCATGAGCAGCATTCCCAAGGCTCTAGGGTGTCACACAGTCTAAGAGCCAGGAGTTCTCTGTCTCTGTCTTGGAGTGATCTCAAAGCCAACTTTCCTGGACAGCCACGACAACTGATTCCCCTGTGGGACCTGAAGCACCTCTGCATTCTGTCCTTCTTTATTCTGTCCTTATCTCCCCAGTAAATCTCTGACTGAGCATAAATCCAGAACCACTTGTCAGGTTTCAGGGCTGCTTCTTTAGAGGTTCCAAGGATACAGAGAGAGGAAATTTGCATTTTGGAGACCTGTGAGTTCTACAAACTGGCATGAAAATAAGAAAGAAGCACCGAGATCTTTTTAAGGCACATAATGAGAGAAAAGGGCAGGAAAATTTGCAGGAAAAATGTCTCTCAGAGCAACACGTGGGTTATTAGGGGCTGGTGAGTTTGCTGGATGAGGCTTGGCCAGGTGTGTGTTCAGGGCACTTCTGGCACGGGGTGGCTTGGCAGGTGCTGTAGGGGCACCTGGGGCTCCAGTGCAGGGCGGGAGGGCTGGTGTTTAAATGGTTAAAATATCACCACATTTGGCTGTCTTGGGTTTCTCATAAACATTCAGCAAAGCACTTTCATTCAATCACACATATTAACTACTTAAGTTCCCCTCTCCAAGGATGTGGATTGTTATTTTATGCCAAATGTGCTGTAATTAAGTTTGACATAAGCACATGGATTAAATATGTGGTTTGGTGGGCAAATGGGAGATGGCTTTTCCTTCTGGCCATATGGAGGATGCAGCCACATGATGTGAGGCAGAGGGAAAGGATTCTTTATTGTATTTGGTGGTGTTTCTTTTATTAAAATTACTCAGATTAATCAGCCAGTACCAAAAACATCAGTGTTGGTTTAACCATTTTAGGAGGAAGGGAACACCGAGCATTGCCCTGGCTTTCTCCATGCACTCCCTATGAAATACAAGGATATATGCATGTCTGCATACAGAGATATGTTAGGGGTATACTGGATAATAATAGATTGTTTGTGATATGTCAGTGAAGTTTTTCCTGAGACTGACCACGTGAATGGTTTTAATTGTCCAACCCCAAAAAGAACACTGTGCTTTGCAGTGGTGTAACATTGGTGTGCACTTGCAAGTTATGGTTTGCAATGATAGAGGCCTCACTTGAAGGCCTCGACATCATCATTATTATTATGATTACTACTACTACATCCTACTTCAATGTCAATAGCATCTAAACCAGGACATGGTTGTCATGGTGCTTGCCACTAAGCTCATGAGAAAACTTGACATTTATTCCATAAATAAAACCGTCTAGTTTAAGGCAAAATAAAACTGATGATAGAAAAATCATGGGGGTAAGGAGATAAGGAAGATGATCAGTGTGCACCGGAAATGATAATTTCAAATTAAATACTGCATTGTAAATGCTCGAGGAAAACAAACTTTCCATGTTCCTTTGCACGTCCCTCCTCTCCTATGAAAGGTGGCTGTAGAGTCGGTTGTTATTTGTAAATGAATTTATTGAATATTTATTTCTTTTCCCAATTCTCTGTATTTCAGCAGCTTTGCTGTCATTTCAGTTCCTGAACTCTGCCGTCTGATGTAATATCTTGTACCTCTTTGTTTAAAAACTGATGTTTTGGTCAGCAGACCAAAGTTATTCACAATTTTGTGTGTCCAGCATTAAATGCTGCAAAGGGACCTGACGTTCAGGCATTTTGTGTTACCTCGTGGCTCAGACTGCTGTGCCTTAGGCAAGGACCCAGGTGGATGCTGGACACCTGCAGGGCAGCACTGCAGTCCTCCACTTCTGAGAGATAACGAAGTTCTTGGCCATGCACCAAATGGGCATCACCAAGTGGATGAGCCCCTTGCAAGGCTCCTGGCAGGGCTCCAGTGGTTTGGTTTTGGTGAGTGAATCTGGAAAAGAAAACTGCAGAGTTCAGGGAAGAGCTACAGCAAGAGTTGGTGGTCTGGAAAATGTCCTTTGCATTGAAAAAACAGAGAAACTTAATTTAGGTTTATCCAATGAAACTCGTGAACTGTTAGGACAAGTTCCTTAGGGAGATGAAGGAATCTATGTCACTTAGCATTTACAGTTGAAGACTGGGTGCTATCCAGTGACGTCCTTTTCCACAGGTTCACCTTCTCCACCTTGCAGTGTTCAATCCCAGTGCTGTTCTTGTTTGTTTGAACAAGCCCTACGATTCCCTACAAATGAAAGTATCTTATTCAGGTGTTAAGGATATTACCATTTTCTAATGGGCCGAGCCCCGAGGTAAAGGACAAGCGTTTCTGTAAGATCCGAGTGGGTCATTCCTCTCTGCCTGGCCTTCCTGGACATTTTCTGTCAGACCTCCACTTACTTCCCGTATCATGGGCAAAGAGCATCCCATGAAGTCTTTGGTTTTCCAGTTCTGAATGGAAGCCTGGAAGCTTTTCTCATAGCTCTTTTCCTTTGGGAAATTGGGGCTTGTCATATGTTTACAAGACTGCCGTAAGTGAGATTTGGTGATCTAACAGTCCACCATAAAAGTTGCTGAGAAAATTAAAACCAATAATTACTTCCAGTGCAATACCATCAATGTGAAGTGTGTCTCCATCCTTCATCTCTTTGCTGGCACATGGCCAGTATTACCTTCTGTTGCACACTCAGGTCAATCCTGTGTGCTTTAAAAAGACCTGCAACCAAAGTCCTTCCCAAGCCTTGCACAGACGTTCCCATTTCTCAAAGACATATCAAGGATTAGCCAGAAGCCTTTGAAGAGTTTCCAAATGATTCTTTTAAAATTATTAGATATAAGTATTCAGAGTTCATGATTTAAAAATCTTTATATTTAACAGATGCTATTTAACCTACACCTTTACTGTTACATGACCTTGATTATCTATTTACATCAACCACTTTGATTACAAATGTGCACCAGGAATGTTTTACTCCGCAGTTATTGACATTTTTCCTGTCTCTGTTTAGTAACGGTTAATTATTGCACATAATAATCAATTATTTGAATTTATGGTATCAAAGGTGAACTTCAGAACTCCCAGGTTTATTGTTTGTGAGGGTTCTGTGGGTAGTGCTTGACACAGCTGGCTCTTCTTAGAAGTTGTTCACACCCATCAGCTTTAGCTCATACTGATCATCACAGATGTTTCCTTGTTTAATTTGTTGTACTTTGATTCCTGTTTTTTATAGCTGCTTTCACATCCTCTTTTAGAAGAGATGTATAAACTTCCTTGTGAAGAGAAATTTGCAGCTTTTGGGGCACCAAATGTATCATCAGAGCTTGGCTGGTTTTCACAGGGAGTTTTCAGGTTATTTGTTCTGTTCCACACAGGTGTCTTTAGGGTTGGGAGATTTACTCTTTCCCAACACACGGGAATAGCACTATGTGGGTTTTTTAAGGAATATAACCAGTTTTGGCTGTTTGTGCATTTAATCCGCTCAGAGTTTGCTCAGTAGGAAGAGGGGCCGATGCTTCATGGCCCCATTATGGCAGTGGATGTGGTGCAAGTCACATCCATTTCTCAGTGACCTTCCACCCTCTCCCTTTGGGGCTTTTTTTTCCCTTTTACTTCTACTGGAAATGTCTGAAAGCAAAACCCAAACATTTAAACATCACAGTATAAAATCAGCTCCTCTGCTCTATGAATACCCAATGGTTTCTGGACATCTACATTGAGAATCCTGGTTAAACCTCCAGAAACACTTCTCTGCAGCTGGCAAAGGCAGGGTGGAGAAAGGTTCCTGAGCCTCTGTGGAGGATTTGCTGGTAGCAGCTGAACCCAGAGCTGGTCGCCAGGCTGGACACAGCAGCTCCAAGGGCAGGGGCTGGACACATGTGCCTGGGTCAGAGCCAGCAGTGCCAGAGCCCTGCCCCGGGTCCCACCTCTTCAACACGTATTTTGTTGGAACTGGGCAAGGAGGGAGTTGGTTTGTTGCTCCAACACAGCCCCGTGCCTGCGGGTGTTCACTGAAATGTCGATGTCAGCCCAAAGAAGGGATTTTGGCTGCGTGGATGAGTTGGTGCAGTGGGGAACTGGAGGGTCTCAGCATTACACAGTTGGTACCACATGCCCCGCTGATGAGCAGCCTGAGCCCCCGTGAGCCTGGCCCAGGGCTTGTCCTGTCTTGGGGCCACACAGGTGCTGCAGCTGCTGGACAGCATCCTTGGGGTTTGGTTCATCTGAACCGACCTGAAGGTCACACCCAGAGTTTGTGGGCAGCTTGTGCTCACTGTGGCTGTTCCTGGGAGAGGAGAACCCGTGGGTGGGCACTGTGCTCTGATTTCCTGTGTAATGTCAGTGTCATCTCTGTGAGAGCTGGAGCAATCAGAGGTATCTCAGGACTTCTTACACTTGTGCATCTCATCTTCATCTCCTCAGACCTAGGCTGAAGTTCTTCTAAAGAAAAGACAGACTCGGGGTTTATTTTCTTTAACTTTTTTTGAAATTTCCAATGGCACTGAGGTGAATGTGCTGACTCGTGCAGAGGGACCTGCCAGGAGGTGTCACCAGGATCATTTCAGGTCTGTCACTTAGGACACAGACTACAGGGCTGTTCTTGTAGAGACCAGAGACACAGACTCACTCTTACAGGAGGTGTTCTTTCAGAACCGCATCAACTAACATCAGCACCAGCACTATTGACTGCTGGCACTTTGCTTTTTGTGATATAAACCAGGGTCATTTCCAGCTCTTAAATATTGAAACATTATTGAAAACCTCCTCTGTTTGCTTACTGGTCAATGTTTAATCATAGGTAAATATTCCACATAAAAACAACAGGTTATCATTAAAGTTTAGCAAACTGGCTGCTTTAGGCAAAGAGGTGAGATTGTGTTCAGGCTTGTGACATACACATACAGAGACCCAAAGGTCTCTTGGGCAAAGAGACCCAAGACAGCAGAAATGGCACGTGTCCGTGGGATTGTTGTGATGGATTTATCGCCGTTGGCACAGGTGTTGGTGATGAGCTGTGGCACAAGGCGGGTGAGAACCTGGTCCTCAACTTGTCTGAGCCCCAGAGCTGGTGTGAGCACTGGGGAAGTGCTGAAAGAGGAACAGGAAACAGATGGGAGATGAGATTTCTTAGAATGCCGCAAATTTCTGAGAGTTTCCAGCCCAGTCCCACACCTGGGAGAGGCAGGGCAGCCCTGAGCTGGTGTTCTTACACAGGGGTGCAAGGACAGAACCAGAACAGAGACAGTGAATTCCCAGGTAACAAAATGAACACAAGAAGCATTTTTCTACTCCTCTGGGGTTTTGAAAAAAAAAAAAAAAAGTAAAAATTTTAACCCTCTACTTTTGTACCAGAGAGCGAGGGGTTCATCAGCCGTGGCTCGGGGAGGAGGAGAGGACAGGACGAGGCTGTCCGTGCTGGCTGGGCAGTAGCCGGGGGAGCGGCGGGGACACCGCTGGGGCCGCCCTGGCCTCGGGGAAGCCGCTCCCCAGCCCGACGCGCTGCCACAGGTTTTTCTCGGGCGATTGTGTTGGCAGTTTTATTTATATTTTCCTTCAGAGTAGAGCTGAGCTCTTTAACCACGACGGGAAATTTAATCTTTTTGCTGATAAGACGGTAAAATACTGCAATCCGGCTGACCTCCTGAAACCAGATCCAAACAGCCGGGCTGTCCAAAAATCCGAGACACCCCTCCCCCTGGCCCACGACTGCATTTCCCTGGTGACCTCAGGCAGCCCGTGGCCAGCCCGGATCCTTTGAACACATCCCGGAGCGCGGCGATTAGAGACGCTTTGATTGCCCAGCTCGGCGGGTCGGGGGCTCCCGGCCTCCTCCGGGCTCTGCTCCGCGGAGCTTTAAGGCAAAGCTCCTTCCTCCCCCGCCGGCCCCCTTTCATTTTCGTACAGCGTATTAAACCTCAAGACGTAGTTAACACTAATCCTGATTTATTTAGGATTTATCTGCATTATTAATTCCAGTCATGTTGTGAAAAAGTACCAAGGGTTCCAGTTTGTATGTAAACTTATGCCGTTTTGCAGAGAGGTTTATTTCAATCTTCTCCTTGAAGTGATATTTTAGCCAAAATTGCAGACTTTCCCCTTTTAAAAACACTTCAGATAGAAGCTAGCCATAATAATTTGGTTTATTGTTATTTTTTTCCCCCAGTAAATACCCTCTTGGACTGTTTTATGCATTAATCTGGATTTGATGTGGATTTAAACATTTACAATGCAAAATAATTTGGGTTAAAAATAATCCCCCTTGATAAAGCTAAAAAGCCCCCCCAACTGTCACCATCTCTGACAGCCAGACATCGGCGATTCTTGAATATGCAAATCAAGGTGAGGAGAAGCCTGAGAGCAGGAGCGACCGTGGCTGCTTTTGATGGCCTGGTCAATCAAACATCCCGACCCACGAAGATTCTGGATCCTGAGCTACTGAGGCTCTAACCTCGGCTCACTCCTCATGCTCAGTCTCTCTACCTGCCGATCTCACTGCTCAGGCTGTGTCTCCACCCTGTCCCCAGGCTGGGATTCCACAGGAGGAGAATATTCCTGTGGGATCTGTGTCGCGTGGTGGGCAGCACCCACCCTAAGGTTCTAATTCAGGCCCTTCATTGGGAGTGGTGCCAGGATACATTTTGCCTGTTCTCCTCTCCGAAGCCGTGGTGGTGCTGCTCCTCACCCACCTCTTCACAGATATTCCCAACCAGATTGCCAGATTTAGAGGGAACAATATTCCAGGGTATTTATTTGTTTCCTGAGTAGACGCTTGGGACACTGGCATCTCTTGATGATCTCTGTGTGCAGGAACGACTGAACAGCTTCCTCGGAGAAAAATCCACTGAGGACTGCTGAAAAGTGGGACATCCTTGTAGTTCAGAAAGTCCTTTAATCTGAAGTTGGTGATAGCAGCACTGCCTCCTCACTGATTCCATGCTCCAGCCTGCAGGACTGTTACTGGTCCCTGTTGATGACAGGACATTGGCTAGATGGATCATTAATTTAATTTATCTTCTTATAATCGCTTAACTAATGCGGAAATGGAATGTATATGGTTTGGTTACAGTATTTTTCCAATACAACAGAAATCCATAAGCAATATCCCCTGATTACACCTTTGTAGTCACTGCCACGGTACCTGAACCAGAGGGGTTTGGCACTGAAAGGGTCAAGAAATCTCCTGACTCTTCCTTGCAGTCATGTCTTGAACGAGGTGCATGCTATGGCCTGGGACAGATCAAAACCTGTACATTTACCAAAATTCCGGGGTTTCTGTTATCCCGAATCCTGGTAACGTCTCTCTCTTCCTGGCTTTGTAATTTCTCTTGGCTTTTAAAGTAATTTCCAACAGTTTCATGGCAGAAGGCACCACTGGTAACCCAGGATTTCTTTGCCCTTGGTCAGATGACGGGTGCTTGTCCAGGGCTTTTGGGTGTGGGGAGGTGAGGCTATTGTGGGGTCACCAGGAGGTTCTACTCAGGCTGGGAAGGGCAGCCCAGAGCTGGTCCCAGGCAACAGCACCTGGCTGGCACAGGGGGCTGAGCCTCCAGACCTGGGGATTCATCCTGGGGGATTCATCCCAGGGGAAGCCCAGCTGCTTGGTGTCCTCGAGCCAGCTCCCCAGCTGCTATCACACACTTCCATCACCTCCTGGACTGTCAGCTTTCCAATAGAGCCAATATCCCCGGCCCCAGGCAATGGCTGGCAGCAAGAGGGGGGCATTGTCTCTTCCCTCCAGCAATGTGAGGACAGTGTTGGCTCACACTCTGTTAGCAGGCAGACACCGACCCCTGACCCCGGCACTGACCCTGACAATGACCAGCCGGTGGGTGGACACAAGGGGTTAAGGTGCACCAGTGCAGTTCCCAGCACAGGACTGGGCAGGGCTGTCCACCAGGCTGATGGGTGGGCAGCTCCCCCGATGCCCAGCGCTGGATGCGCCGATGTGGAAGCAAGGAGTCAGCTCCAGGCTGGGATGTGGAGGCACTGAGCAGAGTCGTGCTCTCAGCAGGGAGTTGTTGCACATTTTGGGATGCCCCTGTGGAAATCAGGAGTGTCCATCCGGGAGCTGGGTGCAGGATTTTGGCGGAGGATTACAACACACTCCAGGTCTGGACTCAATCATGCTGAACAGCGCTGCGAGACGCTGGAGGGACGCTGGCCCATCATTTTTTTCTGGGACAAGGTGCCTATGTTGTGTCCACACCAGCCAGCCTGGACACTCCCTGTTGTGGGAACATCCCTGTTCCACAGTGGGCTTCACTCCGGGCAGGTGCAGACCCCCTGCCAAGGGACACCCCAGGGATGACCCCCCAGAAGTCTGAAAAGCCAATCAGCTGGAAAAGGTAACCCTGTTTCACCCAAGTTCCACCCAAACTGGGTTGTCTGACTCGAACTTCCAGTCACTTTTCAGAGCTTTTCCTTGTTGAAGACTTAAAGGCCTCCCAGTCAATAAACACATTAGCTCACTAAACATGCGGATGCCTTTTCTTCTCTGGATTAACCCTTTGGGAGCTGGGGCTTCCATTGGATTTGTTAGGATATTGATCACAGCTCATGTTTGCCTTTCAAACTCTGTTTCTGCTTTGGAATTGACAGATAGTTCCAGTGCTGAAGCCAAGCAGCAAATTCAGTGCAGCCATACAGAGAAGGAGCTTTGGGAACTGCCCACGTTGGGCTGCTCTGGGGCAGAGACCCCTTCTGGAGCCCCCCAGGGAACCACTCACCTCTCCAAGAGTGACTTGGTCTCATAGGGAACTGCTAATTAAGCAAATTCTGAAATGTTAAACAATGTCAGATGTATGTCTATTTTCAGTATTAGCAAAAATTGTATTAAATTAAAATACACTTTAGCCTGATTTAGCTCTTCGTCCCCAACTGAACATCACAGGGCCTTGCAGCAAATGTCTGTAACTGTGCATGGAATGGAAAAGGAGCCCAGCTGAGCCAGCCCCACTGCTCTGGGTAAGAACACATTAAAGGAGCTCTTAGAGAATGATTTAGAAGAAACTTTGCAAAATGGAAAGGTCATATTTTATGACCCTGCTGACCCAAATGGATGCAAAAATATCAGAATTAGTGACCTAGAAGAAAGCAGATCTGGCTTTTTAGCATGTGTGGTAACCTTATCCTCTCACTCCCAGTTACCTGAGAATCTGGGGTAAAATGTCTCTGGTTTTGGTTGAGGTTCTTCCCTATCGCACCTCTCGTGTATGTCAGAGTCCTCTTTTACACACTTTCTTAAAAATGCAGCTGCACCTGTCTGGCTCAGAACTGGGCAAAGCAGGTGTCAAGTTCCCTTTAACGTGGACCATATTCTCAGGTTTTTGAGCTCCTGGTAAATCCTCTTCTTGTACAACTTCGCTGTTCCCATGCAGATATTGCCTTCTCCTGCCACTCTAATAAGTTATATCGAGTCTACATGCTTTGGTTTTAGGGCTGTCTGTTAGACTTGCTAAGATCTTCTCTTTTTTCCATATAGTTGAGGATTTCTTAGTTTTTCCTCTTTTTATACTTTTTTTGAAGAAGGATTTTTCAAAATTCTGCTGTGGACTGCATGTGAGCCGTGCCTTTCCCAGACTGCCATACTAAGATAATCCTCTCACTGTACAACATCTAACTTTATCCTCTTTCTAGGCATTAAATTTAATAACAAAACCCCCAAGAAAGTGGTATAAAAACTCGTCCAAACCTTTCCTTCAGGCTTGGTTGCCCTTATGGTTTCATTAGGCCCTCTTTCCTCACACAATCGCTCCCTTTCCATCCATGGGCTGCTGGGTTTAGCAGCACCTCCCTGTGCACATCAGCTCGACTTCTCCAACCATCCTGAGGAGGAGGAACATCATCGTCTGATAAGGTGGAATCTTTCAGGCAAGGAATGCTGAAATACTATAAATGCTTTTAGAAAAATCATGGGATGTCACCATGTAGTGCACAACTCGGAGCTCATGTGGCCCAAAAGGCAACTGTTATAAATCTCTCATTTGAGTGAAATATCTGTACTTTGCGAGTTTAACATGCTGCCTTCTCTGTCGTGACATGTTGTACAGGCTTTCGTCCTAGATGGGATTTGGTTCTCAGGGTTACTCCTATGGTTCTTTTTAGCCTCTGTGTTTACTTTTTGATTTGTTGTCATTTAGGCAGCTGAGATTTCTCTTTGTCTTCAGAATTCATGTAATGGGTTTGCATCATTTTCTGCATTATGCACTGGGGAAATTACCAATTTGGCACACAGCCGTGCTGAAACAGCCACACTGAAACTTTCTTTTAAAAGCTCAGTTCACATGTGGAGCATGATTTTATTTACCACCTGACCCACCTGGCAACATGCTCTGGAAATCCCTTAGTGCTTTGTCATGACTGTGACTGAAAACTGTGGCGTAATCCAAGAGGGAAAGGGTCTCTGTGTTTTAATACTCATGTCAGAGAAGAAGCTGATAAGAGTCACAATTTAAAGAAGTTTTTCTAAGGCTGTGAATAATTAACCTTCCAGTGCTGCCGCCGATTTGGGATGTCACACGCAGGAAGCAGCGTCACTTTCCCGCTCCCGCACGGGGTGGCAGTTCCCAGCTCCTCTCGGAGGCACCTTGAGAGGATCAGTTCACGCTTCTCCATCACTGGCGTGGCATCAAGTCGGACGTGTCTCTGGTTTGCTGCCACAGGAAGAGCCAGGCAGCACACGGGGGTTGCTGACCTGGCTGCTCCAGGCGAGCCTGCGTGGCCACCTGTCCTGCCCTCCCTGTGGCCACGGCCTGCGCCCCTTCATCGGGAAGCACAGTCTTACTCCTGCGGAGAGTATTTGTTTAAGAGGATTTCCTTTCTCATGCAGGGACTGTAGTAGCCATGCCAATAAGGGTGGGAGCGATTATGAGAGATTGACTGCTGGAATATAATCCCTGTGTGCTGCTGGTTTGATCTGGGGAAGATTGCGTTTCAATGGTAGTGGCTCATCACACGCCAGAAGCGGCGTTCCACCCGTAAATAGGGCTCTAATGAGATCCGACAGCCCTGATTTCTCTGGTGATACAGTAAAACAACACGACCAGTGCTGATGGTTTGGGGTCCTGACCTTTAACAAGGACTCATGACACAGGGCAAACTGCCCAAGAGAGATGGAGGGGCAGGAGGCCAGGGGACAAGGTCGGTACATAATGAAGTGGTCAGCATTGGATTTCTGTCACTCACAGTGGTTAAGTACAACAGTGAGGGACTTCAGTAAGAGAAACTGTGAAAGAGCACATGCAGGAATCACAGAGAGCGGGGGGTCTGGGGAGGGTCAGTTACCTTCCGCTGCGAGCTCCAACAGTCCCAGTGACTTTGGTAATGAAGAGGGTGAGGGCAGGAATCATGCAAAGACAGCAAGAGAGCAGGGAGGGAGCACAGAAGATTAAAGCAAACAGAGAAGGAAATCCAAGGGGACTGGCAGTGCGTGCACTGCGATCTGGGGCCGAGACCCAGAGAGACGAATGAAGCACCTGCAGCGGCAGAACATTCCAGACCAGAGGGGGCTGATGATGGAGCCCCTGGTTTGGCCAGCCAGCATTCCAGTGTCCCTGTCACGGCAGCATGGACACTCGTGAGCATGGCCCTGGCCCAGGACCTGCTTACACTGTCGGCCGTGGATGCCACAGCCATGGAGGAGCAGTGCCCAACCACGTGTGCCCCATCCCAGCTGCTTCCAGCCTCAGCCTGTTCTGGCGCCGGGAACTTCTTCGGGGCCGCAGGGGTGGCTCGTCTCCTTCTAGTTCCTTTCTGCTGCTAGATCTAAATTTAGTGGGACTATTAGCTAAGAAAACTAAAATACCCAAGCCGTTTGGTATCAGACTGCCTGGGGTGAATGCAAAGAGCAAATGGTGAAATACAGAGGCAGCCGAGACCTGTTATGAAGGAGGCACTGGCATCTGATGGGGTCTGAATTTAACATCTGTTTCCTTTTCAAGGGTCCTCCTTCAGAGCTGAGTTTAATAGAAACGTTTCATTGCAATTTTGCTAATATGTCCATCTAGGCTTCAAGTGACACAAAATTAAGTGCATTCACCCAAAATACAGAAGAATTCTGTTACTAAGCAGTAACCTCAAAATTCAAGTGACCGGAAACCAAAGTGAGAATGGAAAATCCGAGCATGTTATTCATGTCCAGCATGGATGGGATGCTGGGTAGGATGCTAAAAGCAACTAAAATGGTACATGGTGAGTAGAAAAATACATTTTAAAGCCACTTTAGACACAGTAGCCCAAGCTAGGTTTATTTACATGAAGAAAAACATAATATATAGCTTTAACACTGCTGATCTCTTGGGAGGTGTTTGGACTGCAGGGCCCACAAAGGACAGAACCAGTAAATCTGATGTGTACAGGAGTCTCTTATACAGAGGAAAATAACCTTTAGTCTCAGCTGTAGGACTGTGAGAATGATTGCAGAGAGCGACCTGTGTTTGCATTGGCTATGGTCAATGCAAGGTTTGCTCTTTTGCCGGTTGTTCTTTATTTGGGTGTTTTATTGGTTTTTTTCTACTGTAAATGCAACCATTGAAGCCCAGCAACCTGTGAGAGGGGTGAATTGCTTAATTCCAGAGCATTGTTTTAATTTGTCTTTGGATGAATTCTCATACAGTTTCATGAGAAAATTGCCCATTAGAAGCATTCATTTAATTTAAGAACAGTTGGGAGAGGAAGGGTTGGGATGACAGATGGAGACTGTGGGTGTCTTATAAGAGAGAGCTGAGCTTTTTGTGTTTATCTTTTTGTGGCACATAGTTGCTGTTCTCTGCTGCTTCCATTTTTTTAATCTGTACTTTTTTGTGCAGTATTTCTTAGACATCTCTCCTCTTTTGTAGTGAAAGTCTAATAGTTTTCATTAGTTCTTCCTGTACCATGTCAGCTTTAAAACATTCCAATATAACAGAGTGCAGGGAGGTAGCCTGGTAGGAAAGCAGAGTAAAACAGGCTGGATTTCAGTCTAGTTTGGAATTGCACAGAATTTAGCAGCAAGGATACTGGAATATTGAACTGATTTCTTCCCTTAACCCTCCCACTGACTGTCCAGCAATGGTACACACGGGTTGAAGGAGTTTTCTAGCTCTGCCAATGCCTTCACTGTGTAGTTGAAGGTTCACTGTCAGAAAGTGGCTTAAATCTCACAGTTAACCTTTATTTAAATTAGTCTAGACGTAAATACAAGGCTTCAAAGCATTATCTTTAAAAGCATGTACATAACAGCTGTAGGATTTGTGGGTGTCAGTGTGACTGTCCATGTCAATGGCCCGGGTGGTCCAGCCTGCAACACCTACGTGACAACAAACCCGGGCATCAGTGTCAGGCAGGCACTGACAGCAGTGAAGACCTTGTTTTATAAACACCTGAATATCAGCACGTGCAAATAAAAATAACTGTGTGCCGAGTCCAGCTGCTGACAATATTTTAGTCATCTGGTCCCTGGGTTGTAGCTTACATCTCTTTTAATGGTCCTGAAGTTGTAATGACAAATAACCTGTAAGTTGTGGTGCCTTTGCCTTGGGACTGCCAGACCCCTGTATGAAACTGATAAAAATTTAAAAGTAAAATTAACTCCTGTTAAAGGAAGATGGAAAACAGTGCAGTGTTTGTTCAATATACAACTTGCTTTGCTCTGCAATAGAAGCAGGAGCCTATAAATACAGGGCAGAAATTTCAAGCATTAGTCTCACTTGTTCTCACCACGTTACACATGAATTTATTTGCATCTCTATGGGCTGTCCCGAGGTTCGCATTGAACAAAACAGGTGATATGAGAAACAAAGTACATTTATTAGATTTTTGTTACCTTTCCATGAAGTTTTTCTTACTGTGACCCAGTTTTTCCCTTACCCTTCACAATTTCTGAATGATTGGAGCATTTTCCACTCTCCATTCTAATGACAAAACCTCTTTTCCAAGGCTCTGTCATTGCTTCCTTTGATTGCCACAGCCACTTCTTTTTGCTGCTACACACACATTTCAGTCCATAAAAAATACCCCTTAGGAGTTTTCTTAGTATTTGATTTGTCTTTTTTATCTCTTCAGATCCCTTGTTCTTCCTCCATCCCTCCTTCCTAACAAGTGAAGCTTGTTCACCACCTCCGGCCCTTCCCCTGCATGTTTTAGGTTCATGTTCCTACAGTCTCTCCATCAGCTCCATCAGAGATGAACCTCTACGGGTACTTCTCTTATTCTTTTGATCTCATAAAAACATCTCCGTTCTTTCTTTCATCTGTATCATCTATATTGTTGTCCACCAACCGAGCTGCAGAGCTTCTGCTTTCTCCTCTCTGCAGCCTGCACTGGCCCTACACGGCTCAACTTTCCTTTCCCTAAGCTGTAGCCTCCCGTGACAGTCCTTGAGCTGTGTCCATGCCTGCACCAGCAAGCCCAGTAAGGATCAGTGTGGTGTGAGCTCAATTTGGTCACTGCTGGTGCTGGAAGGGCAGGAAGGGGCTCGTTTGCTCCGTGAGAAAGGGCAGCATCCCACTTTGCCCTGGGACGGTTGGTGCTGTGGCACATCTGCCTTTCCTCTTGCAGTCAGCAAGGAGACATCTCATCCCAGTTAGCCCCCTGGGAGCCCCGGCCTGCCCCTTCCTTGGTCAATGCTCCAGCTCCACAGGACATGCTGACCGGCTTCCAGCTGCCTCTTCCTTCCTCAGAGCACCACTGGCTCTGTTACAGACTCCTCTCTAGGAGGTTTTCTGTCAGCTGCCTCAGCCCTGGAAGCCGTTATCCCATGACCCATTGTCTGCATGAGCAGACGGGAGACAGGAACATTCCTGCATCTGTCTTTTCCTGCTGCCCTGATTTATTACACTGTAAAATAATAAAACGTTAAAAAGGTTGAACCTGAACTGAAGCTATGACTATGACACTATTAATCAAACTGGTGGAGAATTACTTTATATTCGGTGCCTTAAGCACTGATCCAGTCCACTAAAAGTTGGCCTGAAACATTGTCCACAATCTTAGTATTGGGCCTGGGAAAAGCAGTCCTGCATTTCTCTGTTCTCCCATGGCGTGTGGCCATGCAGGGCAGGCAGGCAGGGCTGGCTCATCAGGTTCTCCTGCTCTGCCGGCCATCACAGCATCTCTTATCTCAGCCGTCGATGCCACGCTCACTTGATGTCTCAGTTCTGGAGCAGAGACATTCCAGCTGCTATCTGGGAAGGCTCTGGCCCCAAAAATATTTAGTTAGCAGCCATTCAGTTAAGTGGAATTGACTTTTTATCGGCTTTCCTCTGTACGTCTGCCACCAGCGAAGGCTGTTTCCTCCTTCCCTCTTCTCGGCCTGTCAGTCCACTCCGCATTCCTATCGGCAGCCGTTAGCTCTGATCAATACTAACCACTGTGTAACAGCTCATGCATGGCTGCCTTGGCTTGCATCGATCTGCCCCTTCCAACAGGTACCTGGCTATTTGAGGCAGCAACTTGAGATAAACACCTACTTTTACTTCAGGCTCATTCATTCTGGGGGGTTTCAGGGAGACCCAGTGCCCTTCTCTGGAGACTCACCAAGAGCAGGCTTGCAACAACTTCTCTCCTGTCTGAGACAATCCATGACCCCACTGTGCTCCCCATCCCATCGCTTCTGACATCCAGCCTGTAAAACTGATGTCATACAAGCACTTCCAAAGCACCTAGCCTGGGAATGACACCTTGGACTGCTGAAGTTAGGAGAACTCAGTGGTTTTGCAATTAGGAACATGTGCATTGATGAGACCCAGAGCTGGAGTGAGCAGCTGTGCACCAGGCATCTGCAACCGTCCTGCCACTGTTCCTCACTGGGGGACCCTCTTCTGTCCCAGCTGGGGATCTGGGGGCCGTGTCCCCATGTGCTCCAGCAGAATGCAGCATCCCTAACCTGGGCTGGCAACTGGGCATCAGTCCACAGATTCCATGGGGCTGGTCGGGCCAGGGGTACCTGTGGGAGGAGGTTTATTGTGCCAAGGGTACCGCAGAGAAACTGCTCAGATAGCAAACGCTCAGTGTCCTCCTCCAGCAGCACCCTCACACAGCAGAGGCTTTTGCTGAAGCATAAAGCACCTGGGTTTCAGGATGGCACCTTCAGGCCATCTGTTCTGGTCAGGTGCCATAAGAGAACAGGAGGTAATGGACTATGAACATTGACTGGCCACTAGCAGTGTGCCGGCAGTCCTACTTCTCCTTACTTGCTGCTATCCCCAAATCTTCCAGCATTTAGGGAACTAGTCAGCATTTTGAAGGAACCCTAGCAGCTGTCCCTGCACAGATGTGCTCCCCCGCCGGGCTCCTGCCCAGACGCCACTCCCAGCGCTGGGCTGTGGGCTGGGAGAGGGCAGAGGGGCACACGCAGACAAAGGTGCCTCTGCCAGAGATGCAGCCCCAGCTCCAGTCTGGCAGGTAGATGCCCATGGATCAGATCTGTCCAGCCTGGAAAGCCTCTGAAAATGTTAGAGAGGCCTTTCCTGGCTGGTTTGTATGTGTGCCATTACGGAAGGGCTGCAGGGCTGCCATGGCAGCTACAAACTTCCAGTGAAATGAGTGTTTATTATTATAGGTTTGATGCAGTTCCCAAAAGACCCTAATCAACAAGTAATAAGGCCTCAAGAGAGCAATTAGAAATCTGAACTTTAACTCTCTTATAACCAGAGTGCAGGAAGTGACTTCTGCTCCAGTTTGGGGTTTGCCACCTGGCATGTGAACGAGGGGGAAATACCAAAAACCTGAAATACGGAATAACTGCAGACAAGTATTTGAATAATGAGGTACAAGATCCATTTCTGTGGCAAGTAAATGTGTGTGTAGCAAAAAGCATAATGGTATAGGGGGATTCATGCCCAAATATGCAGCCCCTCTATCACACCTAGGTGTTTTCAATGCTTCTTCCCAGCTTTAGACAAACACCAAGGGTGTTCAGTGCTTGTACATGTGCAGCATCTGCCCCCCCTTAAAGAAAAAAAATTATCCCAGTTTTCCCACTTATGAAATAACAATATCTGCCCGAAGGCAACACCAACCCTTGAGATGCAGGTTTGCTCAGAACTTGTTTTGAATACTTTGGATGGGCCACTTCAGACAGGAACTGCACATTGAGTAATCCTTGCCATAGAAAGTCACGTGGCTAATGGAAAACAAAAATTGCATAAGAGCCCATCTGCGTAGCACGGCTGAGTCGGGGAATGTTGGCCAAGAGGGCTCATGCTCTGCCAGCCTGCCAAAGCTGGGGGGCACTTGACTTCCCATGCAGCTGTGACAGCACCAGCACACATCCACAGCTGGGATAACCCTGGTCCTTCAAACTCAGGAGGGGTGTTACTTTCCTGGTTTTTCTTCCTGAGGTGCCGAATGTTTGAAGGCCATGCTCTAGTTCCCTCGGGAACCAAGCAGCCAAGCCAAGCCAGCAGGCAGTGGGAGCAGGTGTGAGGCTCAGCGTGGCACGGGGCAGTGACTGGAGTTACCTGTAGATGCACCCAACAGGTGCAGCCTGGTGAGGTGAGGTCCTGCCCTCTTTCAGGGGTGGGAGTGCTGAACGTGGAATGGGGCCACACAGTTCCCACTCAGACTTCCAGCGGGGCGTGCTGGCAATGCCACGGTCCTGCCCCAAGCCCGGGATGCTGTGGCTGGGAGGAGGAAGGGCTGCGTCCCTGCCAGCTGCCTGTAAGGACAGCACAGCAGGGCAGGCCCTGGAGCCTGAAGATCCAGGTGAATTTTAGATGTCCCAGCCTTAAAGAAATTTCAGGTCTCAAAACCTTCATTTGATGTATAACTGGAGCCAGCAGAGGGAGTGAAATGCAGGGACACTGTAGAGTCCCTGAAGAAAGGAGCTGCCAGGCTTTGATCCAGGTGCATCTGGTTCAATGACACATCTCAGACCCCAAAATGAGGGTGTACCAGATCGGCCCTGGGCCACAGGTGACACAGATATGGATTAACAGAGGCAGGTTATCACCTGTAGGAGTGAGGGGTTGTCTCCTGCACCATTATCAATGGAAAAAATAGATGTTCTTGGGGCTAACATATGTTTCCAGTATGAAGAAACCAGAGGAACCTCAACCTCTCAATTAATTCCTGTTCCAAGGGGGTCTGAGTGCTGTCCCCATGAATAGGTTCAAATGCTTTATCTTCTGGCACTGTTCATACAGTCCTGAGAGTGACCATATAAAGTCCTGAGGAGAAGCTTAAAACCAGCGATGCTGATACTGCACCTTCTTCTCTTACGCCTCCAAAATATCCTGGTCTTGGTGTTATCCTAAGCACTAAATGTGACAGGCATATTCACAAACAGCTTCTCGCTGATTTCTAAGTTAACTCCTTTCTTCAAAAATAGCAATTTTGCAAAGGGATTACTTCTTCAGCATCCACTTAGGATTTTTTTTAGACTCATCTTTTAATGTGCCTTCAAAGACAGAGATAGTTTCCCCTTTTGATGGAGCATTGGCCATCTTCATTCACCATTTGATTGGAAGAGATAGGACATGATCTTTACTAAACTCTTTAGTAACGTGTGAGCTTCCTTCCAGCTGCCTCTGAAGGAGAACTTCGAAAAGTGTTTTAATGTGTGTGTTTATACACCAAAGAAACACTTCTTTTAGCAAAATGCAAAATTGTAACAAGTTGGTAGCTTTAATAATTGCACTGAATACTGGGAAATTAGCTTAAAATAAGTTTTTCCTCCTTGAAATGAGATTGCATTTGTGCCTGGATCAAGCAACTCAGCACCAGTCTTGAACTTGTTAAAGATGGAAATCAGAATAACCACTGCAATATTGAAAAGGTAAAACGAGAACAGAATGGCAATTGGCCAGTGTTTATGAATCAGAGAAAATGATCATGAAATCATATGAATAACCACCAAAAGGTAAATAAATTACCCAGCCTACTACTTATTTTCATGTGCAGCTTGACACAAAAGCTGAAGCCATGAATGATTTATACCTGTTTTAACAATAATACTCATTTTCCTGAAAGATGGTCAGCACTCAGGCTGCTGTGGGCACCGTGCCAGTCATTGAAAGGTTAATGTCTCAGCAGCAATACATTAAATTATGAATTATACCAGTCCCAAAATGGAAGGTTATTAGCTTGGTATGTTTAATTAGCCCAGCTCGAACTTTGCCATCTGCCAGCAGTGCCCATCACTAATGCACAGCCACATGGGATAGGAGGGGTGGGAATAAGATGCCAGAAGCAGCAGAATTCCCCTCCTGGCCAGCCCAACTCACCTGCGGAGCTCTGCAGTCCTCAGCAGGGCCCAGGGCCACTGGCACACCCGGAGCTGCCGGAACACCCTGGCTGTCCCCAGCCTTTGGGACAGTCACCTGCCAGGGCATTTCACTGCTGTAACTGCTCAGGACAGCTGTGTCCTGGTTACACCCCAGACCTCCCCAGGAGAGGAGAGGGCAGACAGGTGTGGGCCCAAGACGTACCTGAGCCCCAGGTGTGCCTGAAGTAGAGCCCTTTCCTAGGGACTGTCCGGAGCGGCAGCGCTGCCGGGAGCTGCGGGGACAGCGGTGGCCGTGGGCCAGCGCTCGGGGATGTGGGAAGCAACAGCCTGCCGTGGTTTTATTTGCACAGCATCTCCTGCCAATAACTGCACAAGGCTACAATATTTAGCTTTTCAATAAATATTTAAATTTTGCTTCTTTGCTTATTTATTTTTTTAAAAGAACAAACAGTAAATTCTGTTGGTTTTTTTATTAGTTAAGATTATGTGATGCTTTGGAAACATGATGCACTAAGTATTGAAATAATTTGATTACTCCCCATGACTTTGAGGGTGCTCTTGGGGAGCCTGTGTGCTAAAACTTGGGTTGGAACTGTGTTCTGGAAAATGTGGGGCAAGACCTGAACTTGTAAGAAGCCAAACAAAACCTTAATTTTAATTCTTATTTTTGTAGGTAGGATAACCTTGCCAAAGAGGAACGGAATTTGGACAGACTTAACATCCAGCCTGTGCAGCTTCCATGAGCCGGACACTAAAATGAAGAGAGAATTTATTCATTCCCATCTTGACACAACCCACCAGAATTAAAAGACATTTTAACCTGCAAGGGAGATTGGGTCAAACACTTCCCAACCTGCCTACACAGAGAAGGCCATTCAGTTCCTCTGGCTACCAAGTCTCCACATTTCTGTGTTGGATGTGAAGAGTAAAGAGAGTCTGGCAGGAGTCAGGAGGCATCCAAGTCAGTGTAAGAGACAGCACCAGGTAGAGGCTCGATTCCTTTTTCCTAATATTCTTGCACTATGCAGTATATACATTATTTCTTCTCCTCCTCTTGAGCTTTTGTTGATTTCCTCTTCTCCACATCAGTGGAGCCTTTGTACTTGTACTTCTGGAGCAGGTGGCATGGTTGTAGTTGTCGGAGCAGTATGTATTAGAGTGAAACCTACAGACAGAAATAGAAAGTAAATGGAAGATGAATTGATCAGAGGAAAGGCAGAAGATGGAGGGGATAAAGTAAAGGCGAGGAGAGAGACAAGTAATACTTTGCCTGTGTGCTATGGTAATTTATTATTTTTATATGGTGCCCGGGGTGTACAGTATCTGTTTTACTGAACAAATGGAAGAGTTCTCAGCCCCAAACAGCCAACATATTCATTTATTGTGTGACAGCCTGACAAAATGAGCAGCCAGGACAGTGTGACGAGGAATAATTTAGTGCTTGTAGAGCGTGAGTAACTTTACTGTTGGTACCCTCAGTTGTGTATGGCATCCGATGGATGTCTCTTGTGTTTGTAATGACTTACTGTACAGGAAAAATTTCCCTTTCTGGGGAAATCTGAGTGAGGGGTGTCTTAGGGCATGGGACAGGGTTCTGTTTGGAGGAGCAAAGAGGCTGCCAGGTCAGTACACTGGGAGGGGTGAGGACCTGACCCCCAGCCTGGCACTGGGGGAGCACCACAAACCCTGGACCAGGGCGTGTGGGGACGCGCACAGGGAAGCCAGATGGGGGGGAAATGAAGGAAAGGACTCGGGAGGGAAAGCTCGAGTGTTTGCTCTGAGCCATCTCAAGCTGCAGTTTTTAAGGAGCCATCCAGCTGGGACAGCAAGGAGATGACCTGAACCAACACGCTCCAATGGGAGAGGTTCCAGTGCAAACCTGCCGTGACCGCGGCACCGGGGGAGCAATAGCTGAGTTGTTTTCCAACACAGTTATTGCCACTTAAATTGCAGTTTTATTCCAAAAGCAAATTCCAAAGTTTTATGTCCATAAAGGTTTAGACATAAACAAGAAAGAAGTCAGGAAAGTGGTATGTACTGTGTAAACAGTCTCACTTTATAATTAATGCTGGAGATCAGGCAGGAGGAATAGCTGTGCATGTGTGGTCATTCAGATTTACTGTTGCTCTGATTAAAACCTAGTTGGGCAATAATTTTATGCCCAGGTAGGGGTAGGAGGAGAGCAGGATGCCCCCAAGCAACCCATAAATAGTGTGGTGAAGACAAAGCGTTTATTACTTAGCTTCACTAAGGCTCCGTAAGTGCTCTCCCAGGGTACGTATACTCATACCCCAGATGCCAATTCTGCAAATTAGCATTATTTCTCAAATTCCTGTGTAAATAGAAGTCATTGAAATACTTGATTTCATCAGACAGAATCACCTATGGAAATGTCAGTCTCTTTTTCTCCCTTTTGTGGGGTGAGCAGAGGTTTTCACTGCCTGGGTTTTCATTTCTCTTGGAATACTTTTACTGATGACAAAACCTGGGATTCATACAGGACCCAATCTGCAGGATTCTGTCCCATCTCAGTGCCTTATGCTGGTGTAAAAGCAACTCTAGGGCATAAACTTTACCATTTATGACTGAAATGTGTTATTTTGAATCTTCTATTTAGAAGTTTAAATTACTATGCCAAAAGTGGTTTCATAGCTAAGACACACAGGGCATTACAGGGATTTGAGATTCTGTCACAGTAGTGTTGGGATGTTCCTTTTTTGTAATTAGAGGAGCCACCAGTGAGTTCAGCTCAGGCTTTGCTGATGGACTGTTCTTTTGTCATTGGGCATCCTGCCACTGGTAACTTGTTCAAATTTTAGAAACTTTCACAATTCTTTTAATCCATTTTTGTATGGGATTCCATGTAGAAGCAGTTACCTTAGTTAACAGGGTAACAGTAAAACAGGGACTCATAAAATCATTTTTACATGATGAAACAGTTTTCCGAGATATAACATATTAAAAGGCAAATATTTCAGGATTTTCCCAGGCTAAAAACAAGTATTTCATTTTAGGGATGCCTATCTCTCCTGTTCAGGGCAATAAAGAGTCACATTTAATACTGAATTTTGCAGGACATTGGACTTGAACATCCTTACAGTAGGCAAATTGCCACTGACCAGGAGGCCAGTGCAAGGAGGTGCTGTGTTTGCTGGGAGGGAGGAGAGCACTTTTCTAGCAATTAGTTTCTTTTTTAATCATAATTGTTTGTACCTGCTGATGTTTTGAATTGTAAGAGTTAATTCCAGAGAAACAGGGAAGGAAGAAAAGGGCAGGTGAGCTTGATCAGTGGGGCACCATGAAAGGACATGGTTTCATGGTACTCTGGAAACACACCAGGAGGAATTACACCAACATCCCATCTCATGTGCTCTGGTCTGTCAGAGTCGGTATTGTACCCATTGTACAGGCTGGGAAAATACAGCAAAAAGTGGGGGAAGTGAGCTCTGAAGTGCATTTCTGGGCACTTCCAGCATACCCTGTGTCCCGTCTGGTCCTTCATTGCAGACAGTGAGTCTGTGGCAGAGCTGGGAATAGAATCCGAGCCCTTGTTCCAACTCCCAGATCCTCAAGAGTATTTTTAGGCACTTAATACCATTAATTTTATACTCTTTTTGGCCAAGGATCTTAGAAACAAGATCATGCTTCCTCCTGAAATAATTTTTTAAATCCTACTTGTGTGCTCTTGGACAACTTTTTTTCAGGGATTGTGTACAGTTTTGTGCTATTTAGGAACAAATGGGCTTAAAAATTAGTTTTGGGAAGAGTTCTGCATGGACTGTGCTTTTGTGCAGCCTTGAAGTGTGAGTAAGGATGGGGAGGAGATGGTGCAGAATCTTTGTGTTCTGCAGGGCAAACGGTATCCGTCCGTGAGGGGCTTTGGCAGAGGGCAGTGGCGGCTCCGGCAGCTCACGTTGGCATGCTAAAGCTGACTGAAAAGGTGGAGAAAAAGTTCTACATCTACAGATTTCTACACACAATCATCTTTTTCATTGTGCTGACTCAGCAAACCCCTTTAAGCCCTGCTCCCGCATCCTATTATTAATTAATTGATTTCCTATAAGCTCATTATTTAGTTCACCCGAGTTCCTCACAGGGTGCACAGCTGCAGACAGCGGAACAGCTCCTGTCACAAAGCGCCAACACATCGAAAAGGCCAGGCCAGGCAAAGGGGAGGTTGAGACTGGACATTCAGGAAGTGCTGGACAAAGCTCTCAGGCATGTGGTGGGATTCTTGGGTCTGTCCTGTGCAGGGCCCGTAGTTGCACTCGATATTCCTTGTAAGTTCCTTCCAGCTCAGGATATTCTATGATTTAGTGATTAGGAAAAATTTCTTCACTGAATGGGCTGTCCAGTCCTTGCACAGGCTGCCCAGTGGTGGAATCATCATTCTTGGAGGGGATTTAAAAGCTGTGTGGATACGGCACTTGGGGACATGGACTAGTGGTGTCCTTGGCAGTGTTGGGGGAGCTCAGTGGTCTTAGAGGGTTTTTCAACCCAAATGACTGACTCTACAACAGGGTGGGAGAGCAGCTTCCCACGGTGCAGCCGCTCATCAGGGAAGCAGATGAGCAGAGTGCGTTTCAGTGGCTGCCCTGTCGCTACTGCACGACGGGAGGGTCTCAAGGGGTGCTTTAGGGACTGGTCATAGGGCATACGGCCGTCGGGACAGGGACAGAGCCTGTGTAGAAGAGGTTCAACTGCCCCAGGGCAGGCGTGGCAGGAAGGGCTCTCCGTGGTGGTGCTGCTGCACCGGGTGCTGCGCCAGGTGTCGAGAAGTCCTCTCCTGTGCTCCATCCTCTCCCTCACTCGGTCCAGCTCGGGTGGTAAACGTGCTTATTGCAGCGCTAATGTCCTGCAAGTGGGATCCCACCTCCAGGTATATTAGAGTAATGAGTTCACACCCAACTAATGGAGACTTAATAGAGTTACTAATAGGCTGCCTTTTCCCCCCACGGTTTATGACCCCGCGGCCGGGGCTGTCAGGGGAGGGAGAGGCGAGAGGCAGTGTCAGCCCCGGCTCGGCCCCCGGCCTGCGCCTGGCCCGGCAGCGTTTCCAGGGATATCGTCTCTCCACCTTTCTGCAAGGAAAAATAAACAGTTTGAGGCTCCTGTGTCTTTATTAAACATTTCCTTTAAGCTGCATACTTTGGCTCCCTGCCCAAATGCACCAAGAAAGCATCCACAGAGCAGCTCCGCCGCGGGCTGCTGGAGCGAGCAACCCCCGGCGGGGCGAGCACCTGCGTCGCTGGCCGTGGCCCACGGTGCCCGCGGGCCCCCGGGCCTGCCGGAGAGGCCGATGTGACGGGCCGGGCTGGAGCGGGCCGGGCGCAGCCCGGGGGCAGAGGGTGACGGCGGCGAGGAGCGGCAGCATGGTGGCCCCCGGCCAGCACGCGGCTGCGACGTGGCAGCCAGGTGGGTGGGCAGGCGGCAGCGCCGGGCACCACGTGTGCCAGGGCCACGGGCGAGGGGCCGGTGCCAGGGGCTGCGGGCGGAGCGGCCGCGGGGCTGAGCCGGGGGGCCGGGGGCCGCTCCCGCCGTGGGCACGGGGTGAAGGCGGGCGGCGGGGCCGCTCGGACTCGCCCGAGCGCTACCGGCAGCGGCGGCCCCGCGGCGGGCGAGGCTCGGCCGGCGGCGGGAGGGAGGGAGAGAGGGAGGGAGGAGGGGGCGCGGCGGTGATGTCAGCGCGGCCTCCGGCCGGCGCTGCCAGGTAAACAGCCGGGAACAGCCGCGAACAGCCGGGAACCGCCAGGGAAGGCGGCGGCGGGCTGGGCCGGGCCGGACGAGCCGCCCGTAACCCCTTCGCGCCCGCGCCGCTGCCCCGGGCGCGGCGGCAGAGCCGGGGCTCGCCCGTGCCACCGGGGGGGCTCCCGGCGTGGGCAGCGCCCGGGGGGGGACCGGGGATGCGATCCGGCCGACGGACCCCACCGCTGCCCAGGCTGGGACAGGGGCCAGAGCCGGGCGCTGGTGACCGGCGCGGCTGACGCAGCATCCCCGGCAGCCGAGCCCCACAGCTCAGGTACAGGCAGCTCCGCAGCGGCTAAGAATATCCTTAGTTTGCTGTTGCCTCATTAACCAGAAATGTGCCTTCTCTGCGACGCCTTCGGAGCAGCCCAGCAGTTTAATTAGTAACTACGATAAAAGCTACCAGTGCTGTTTGGAGACTGGGTTTCTAAATCCCTGTCATCCCGGACAACGTGTGGATGGAACCATCGTGGAGTTGGAGCCTTCAGTCCCCTCCGCCAGCATCCATCTCGGCAGAAGGGATGCACAGCTCCATGCGGGCTCTGCCTGGGAATGGGCATGGATCTGAATCTTTCTCAGGCAGGACAGGGTATTTTTTTCAGACATTGTCCAGTGAATACTGTGCATCATCTGTATGTCTGTCCTGTCCAGAGTGGCAGAGAGGAACTGGAAGATAGGGAGCTGAGGAAAACCCCCAGAGAGCCACTGCTGATGGCCAGGTGCCTGCTTCTCTCTGCTCAGCACTCTGCTTTCCCCCTAGAAAACAAAGCTGTCGTCATAAGAGTGCCCATAAAACACGAGGCATCCTGAGTGCAGAGATTAGTGGTAATTTTACAAGGACTCAAATAACGTCGGTCTGCAGGGTGCAGCACTGCCTTGAAAGGGAACAGCAGGCATTTCCCCTGGAAGCAAGTTTCCTCTTTAGAGCAGTTTACGGCCGAGGTGCAGTGTCACATTGTGGCACAAATACGCTGACAGCCTTTGGTTTGGAAGATGAACATTTGATACCTCTTTCTGCTGCCAAAATGCGCTGCCCAGACCCAACTCCCAGCACGGTTATTTTTTGAAGCATTATGTAATTGGATTGCATGGTCAGTAGTGCTTCCTTAACAAGCCTTTCAGCAAACCCTCTGCCTGCTGCAGCCAATCCTCAACCCTTACATACACACTTACTCACGCAGGCTCAGTCTGGAGTAAACTCGCTGCTAAATACAGTTAGAAAACAGACGAAACCAGGCTGGGAATAGATCATCTGCTTCCCTGCGCTACGTGAGCCATGGTGTGGCCAAGCCCTGGGTGCTGCTGGTATGAAAACGGGGTCATGCTGACAAATCCCAGCTGAGGGGTCACCGCTGCCTCCTCTGCTGTGCCTCTCCCTAACAGGATAAAAAAATCTGTTTTTTGGAGCATGGATAGGAAACTGAACTCAGTGTCCTTGTCTGCTTTCGCCCTACCATGACTGCCCTGAGCTTTGGGGACCAGCTTTGGGAAATCTCTCCACAGGCGCTCAGGCCCAGAGCGGCAGGGCCTTTATCCCAGGTTTTGGTGAAAGCTGAGGGGCTGAATTAGGAACCGAGGCTCCGCTCAGCTCCCCGGCCTGTCCGGGCACCGTTCCCGCAGCGTGGCCTGCGGGGCCTGGCCGGCTCGGCCCTTCGCCGTGTTTTCCAGGAGCGTCCCTCTCCTCTGGCCGCTGTCGGCCCACGGGTTATGGCTCTGCTGACTCACGGCTTCCTGTTTGTGATTGCTGACTGGTGGCAGCAATTGCAGAAGCAATAAGAGATATTAAAAAGCGTGAACTTCCACTGGGACCAGGAGATACAATTAGGGCTGTGCCAAGAAATACACTGCAGCGAGCTGCGGAGCCCTGCAGCCCCCCGTTCCCTTGCTGCAGGAAGTAGGAAAATGAACATCACTGGCCTTTTATCATCTCTGAACCCAAATAAAAATTGCATTTGACTTCTGAAGCTCACTCTGGCTCTTTTCCATGCTCCTCCTCAAAGCCTTTGATCCAGCCTTCCTGTCTGGGTCTCCTCTACCTGCTGCTGAGATGTAGGGATCCGTGTTCTGTGCTTTCACCTGACTGATTCTCCACGAAAAGCCTGCATGAGGCTGTGTAAAGAGGCTGCTTTAGAAGGCATGCACAATGTAATACTATTTCCATTCTTTTTTTATGGGAAATATCTCTGGGGAGAAGCATGAAAGTATATGGAGAAGGTGCTCTTTGATCATTAAGGTCTAAATGCAGCATCCAAACTGCATGTCTGTTTCTTCATATTATGCTGAAATTCATCTTGAAGTGCTACTCCTGGGTGGGCATTTTCCTGTTTCTTCTTCCTTGGCTTGAGCATTTGGAAGCACTGCCACCAGTTTCATGTCCAGCCCTGGTGAGGATTGTCCCTAAAATTATTTCGCCACCCTATTGTTACTGTATATATCAGTCTTTCAATGTGTGTTTTAATTCCATTTTTAGCCTGATTGTCAGAATGTATGTTCTGGTTATTCAGCTGAGGACAAGAGGTGGAGGATGGTGTTCTATGAACTGTGTGTCACTGGAGGACAGAACATATGCTGAGGCTGATCTTTGATGGATTGAAGCTACAGTAGTTTGCAGCTAAGAAAAAAAAACACTTCACTTTTGTGTGAGCATTAAACTGATTTTTAATTTTTTTTTTAACCCTGTGACAGACATAGGGCCGAGAACTGGTACAGAGAACAGACATTAGGGGAAGAAAAAAATCCACCCCAAAACCTCAGTTATTTCAACACATACCAAAAGTGGATTGACAGTGGATGAAGAGGAGGAGGAGGCAATAGTGAACACACAACACAGTTCAAGCTGGCAAGGAGCCCTTTCTTGAAGAATGTAAGTTTAACCTTTAGCATTCAAGTGTCTGGGCTTAAGTGTCATTATGAGCAATACTTTCCTCCAGCACAGCCTCTCCTGCTTGGAGGAGGGTTCTGTGCAACCTCATCCATTTTCCCCTTTCCTGCGTATAAAAATGTGTGTTTCTGGTTGCATATGCTCTGCCAAGGGAGAGCATCTTGGCACAGTGCAGGTGGCCCCGGATGGGTCCGGGCGAGGGTCTGCCTGGCCAAGGGGGCTGTGGAGACTCTTCCACGGCTCTGGACTGACGGAGTGAGTGCTTTGGGGTTTACTGGTTGAATTTAGGCTGAGGGTTTTGTGCCTTGAACTCACAAGTGGAGCTGGCTGGGGCAGGAGGCCTCGGGCTGCCCAGCCCAGGCACAGCGCACCAGGTACCTCGGTTTGCTGTGGCCGCAGGAGGAAGAGGGATCTGCTGGCAAATTGCTTTTGGGAGAGCCAAAGTCAAACGAGGAGCGGGAAGGGATGGGCCTGGTGTTGCCGTTGTCATCATCATCCCCTCCAGTGCCGACCTCACCTTTTGTTGGAGGCACATAGAAAAAAATTAGAGAGACAGCAGCAGACGAACATCAGACCTGGCTGTGGACAGGCTGCATGTGCCCCCTCCCCCCCCAAATCATCTCCAGCTGTAAAACACTTCAGGGCTGACAGAAACCACACGCAGCCCAGCCATAACCCAATCTGCAAAGCTGCATTCCAATAACAATGCAGCATGGACCTAAGAAACACTGTCCAGGATTCCCGTGGCAGGATGGGTGCTGGGATGGGGGTGACCCCCTGATGCTGGGTGCTGGGGGAACCGGGGGGACAGCGAAGCCCCCCAGCCCCCCCTGCTGCTCCCTGGCACTCACCCCAGCACAGCCCTCCCGGGGCACAAATGAAAGCATTGTTGGCGGCCGGGCTGGCGCTGGGGATGGCTGCGGGGGACGTGGCGCTGCAATCACAGCCTGGGCCCCCAATTTCAATATGCGCCGCTCACGTCGCCGCAAATGTCAGATGTGCTTATGTTAAATACAGGTAATATCGTGGCGTGCGGCTGAGAGCGTGATTCCTGCAGATATCTTGTCTGGTGAATTTTGCATCTCGCGTTTGTGATTTTTCTGTACAAAGAAGTACAGGTTTTAGAGGAATAAGAGCAGATATTTACAAAGAGATAACGATGAACTGTTTGATTAACTGCAGCAAAGATGCTATGTCAGATCCGATTTCTCACTGCTTACAACACAGGGAGGACATGGTTACTATATAGTAAGTGCAGCTGGTGCTGGTGCTTAACTTGGTGAATAATTCAATGCAGACTTTCCTGCAAATCTCCAGCTTAATTCTGAAATAATTCAGAGGGAAAGGAGGCTGATGGACTATTTTCCAAGGAGTATTTGGTACCTGGCTTGCACGGAGATGAGAGGGTTGCATTGCTGTCACTGCTCCTGGCCCACAGCGCGGGGTGAGCACAGGAAGTGCCAGCCCTGGGCCGGGGTCCCTGCACAGCGGCTCCGCCTGACAGACTCAGACTCGCCCCCAGACAAGCCAAGGTGTCTTGGTCTCCCTGCTGACACACTCTGAATTCTGTGGAAACCGCCCTGTAGTCCAGAATTCTTCTCAATGCTGAAAACATGTTTTTTTCCCTAATTCTGGGGGAACTATAATTTTGTTTTATAACTTATTTCCCTCTTTTTTTCCTCTAAGATGGTTCCCAAACATTTATTGTGGGATTTTTCATTTAAAATAGTTTTCTAGGGAAATTACTGTGACAGTGATTTAATTGTTTAATTAAAATCTGACATTGATGACAACATAAATACAATAGGCATGAGGCGATAGAGGCATTAAATAAGTGCAATTGTGGAATACATCCATAGAGTGCTCTGAGCACATGGAGCCGCTCACAAAGAAATGATGTTCAATATTTATCAGGTTAGTGACTTCTAATTAAATGCCAAGACTTTTTTCTTCATTTCTCTCAAAAAGCCAAGAAACATATAGATGTATTCCAAGTGTTTATTTCCATGGCAAACACATCCACTCATGTTATGGCCTGCAAAACAAGCAAATGCATGTTACAAACCTGCTGTCTGACTGAGGGGTGTTTACTCAGCCTGGCTGCAGCAGCCTTGCCAGGTTTGGGGACAGCTGGAATAGCCCACAGAGGTCCTGTCACTCCCACTGCCTAGAGCACAATGTCTTTTAATAATCAGGTAAAACCCCAGAAATATATTTGAGACAAAAGAATAAATGTTTCTTTGAACATGTCCCCCAGCCCAACGGCCCCCCCCCCAAATCCTACAGCATTTCTTCTAGAGCAATAGTCTCTCCCCTCCAGCATCCCCATGTCTCAGGAATAAGGGCAGCAGCCCCCCCAGTAACTGAGGCAAACATGACTCCAGAAGAAATCCCTGCTATCTGGCTGAAATTGCTCAGCAGTGTGGCTCTCCAGCCGTGCTGCATTTTTGCATCCCAACAATGACTGTGCTGCTGCTGGAATATCCCTTTCCATGCTTCTTGCTGGGCGTCTCTAAATGGTATCAACTCACTTCTGCGGCTCAGCAAGCCCTGTGCAATCCATCGCCGTCGATTGCCTGCCCTTTCCCCCTTCCAAACCCAGAACAAACACATCTGCTCCAGCTCGACTCCCCTCAGCCTTCCCCCCTTCTCCTGCTCAACTCCACACAAACAAACTTTCCAAAGGAAAAGCTAGCTTACCTGGCCAATGCTTTGGGCATAGAGTCATACAAACTGATCAAGGCAGACATCCTAACTCCAGCACAGGGATTTGATTGCAAATTTCCATTGCAAAGGAGCAGAGGGAACTGGAAATCTGACAAATGCCTTCAAATTGACCCGTGTTTCCACAATGCACGCAGTGTTTAAAATGAATGGCAGACTTTATCATTTGGAGCTCCTTCAAGGACTCTGGCCTTCCATGCTTTGTTCTGATTCTTCAGACACATTTCCAAGAAGCACAGAGCTATGAAAGTGGATGATATTATGGAGACTTTTTCTAAGCTGGACCTCCCCCCTCCCAACAACAATTTTTAAAGCCTGAATTTTAAAAGATAGCCTGGAACTTTTTTTTTAGCTCTCCCCATACATCAGCCTTTTGTGCCTCGTCAGCCTCTGGCACCGCAGAGCCTTGGCCCAGTCCCCCTGTGCTGGGCGGCGAGCAACGGGATACGCTCGTGGATCCCTAAAAATTCACCCGAGTCCAGCGCTGTCACCACGGCCTTATGCAAATCCGGCCCACCCCTGCCTCCCGAGCCCCTGGCAGCCAGGTCGTGTCTCCAGGGGAGGACCTGATCTCCCTGCAGAACCCAGGGAACTGGAGCTGCTCACCCCCATTTTACATGTTAAAGATAACAACTATTCTTGCGGAGAGTCCTGTACAGAAAGCCATATTTGCTGCCTCGGATAAACATTTTGCATCAAAGTTGTTCCTCTTAATTTGTATATATTTCTACAAATAATAACTTCCCTTTAAAGCACCGCTATTTGTTCCATCTGTTCAAAATAACATAGAAATGAAATGATACAATTCTTTGCGCAAATACATCAGATATGGCATGAGACAAAAAAATGGGTTAATCTAATAATTCAGCTGTGTCTTTACCAAGTTTCCTATGGGAAAAATCAGTCTTATTTTCCCTGCAGATCTGATACTAAGAGCTTCTTTCTACTAAGCACATTAAAAGCTATTTGAACCCAAAATCCCATCTATGCGTATGCAGAGATACACATATAGAAACAAGAGGCATCCGCACGATTGCAGATGAGGCTGTATCAAAATTTCTAATCA
This sequence comes from Coloeus monedula, assembly GCF_965178545.1. NCBI lineage: Eukaryota > Metazoa > Chordata > Aves > Passeriformes > Corvidae > Coloeus > Coloeus monedula. The sequence continues at coordinate 20,706,924 of NC_138793.1, forward strand.
AAGTAAGGGAAGCCCCTTTTTATATTTTAGCATTCAGATTGTCTTTTTGCCTAGAACAAAGAAATCTTACGGGAAGTAAATTTTTTAGAGGAGACACACATGCACATACATGTAATCATACCTAACGATTTCTGTATGAATTATCCCTTAATTCCTTGGCTGCATTTCAGTCTTTGCGTAGTGGTTTATCCGCTGGTCCTGCAGCCGTTACTTGTTCCTTCCCTTCTTTTCACACACAGCCTCCCCTCATCACCTCTTTTTGCAACCTGGAAAACTGGGAACTCTCTCATTCCCCAGCCCCCAGACGTCTGTCTCCAGGATGAGGGGTAAACCTCTGCCCTCTGCTCATCTGCTGTTTCCCTTCCCAGCCTGAGCTGCTGCCTTGCCAGGAGGGGAGGGAAGATGTCCTAGGACTTGACCCCAGGGCAGAGCCTGCTCGGGCAGGACCAGCTCCCAGGAGGGTGGGGGGGGGGCGCAGGGCGCACGCCCCTCTCCCCGCTTAACCCCTCCGCTCCTCTGACCTGGCGCCTGCTGCCCTCCTCCCTTTCGGGGCACTCGGGCTCGTCCCGGGAGCGTGACGGAGAAGACGGAGCACCGAGGGGCTGTCGCAGGAGGGCTCCGCGCAGCACGGCCAGAGGAGCAGCGGGATCTCCGAGCAGGGGATGTTTGGTTTGTGTTAACTACCCAGACAGATGCACTTCGGCATGTTTGCCTTTATGGGATCCATATGTTGTCATGGGAAATTAGAGGACAGCGGCACACAGCTAGAATTCACGATGCAAGCGCGGAGACAACATCCATGGCTCCAGCCCGCGCCCGCACACGTCCCTGTGGAGGTGCCTATTTCTGGAGCATCCACAGTCACTTCTTTGCTCCCCAACTTCCCGACACATTTCCTTTTGCTTTGCTCTGCAAAAAGTGTGGTCACAGGCAGCATCCGCACCCTGGGCCACCAGATCCACAGCCTCAGGGGAAAAGAGGTACTTCTGAGTTATCCCAAGTGCTAAAGGCAAGGGTTACTTTATTCTTGCCTCAACTTCTTCCTCAACCCACGTTTGGTTCACGTTCAGCAAGAACGACAGCTACAAATTACATGCACCTTCCCAAGCAGCGCACCAAGCAGCCCGAAAAATTCTGATTCCCCCAGGGCTCCCTGGTTTGGGGGTTGGTTGGTTTTTTGGTTTTGTTTTTTGGGTTGGCTTTTTTTTAGTTTTTTTGTGGTAGTTTGGTTTTTTTTTTGTTTTTTGGTTTTTTTTTGTGTTTCCTTTTTTTTTTTTTAAGGTTTGGGGTTTTTTGAAAGTGAGTACATTAACAATTATTCTTCCATAAAACCAGACAGACATGTATCAAGCAGGGACTGATTTTTAAGGGCAGCTTTTAAAGGCAAACTGGTCCCCCTCTAGAGTCAATCCAACCACCAGGACTCACGCACAGCATGCCCGGGTCACCGGGCACACCAGGACTGCAGGTACAACATCCACAGAACCGTGGCACCTCTCGAACCCTGAGTCTTAAAACCTGCGACTTTCTCCCAAACGCAAGACACTTCCAGCAATGCATCAACAGTACAGTCAAATTCCTAATCACCCGTCCTCTTCCTTCACCCCCATCCCACTTAAAGGGACTTGTCAAAATTCCAAATGTCAACCCCCACGCTAAGAAATAGGGAAAGCTCAAGACATTTCATTATAATAGGTACTAACAAACATGCAGTTTATTACCTTGCCGTATAAAATACATCTACATTAAGGTTCTCCCAAATGGAAAAACTGACCGCAACTGCATTCCTTGTTCAGAGCTATGAAACAAACCGGGAAGATAATTATTTGGGTTATTATAAAAAGAAAAAAAAAATAGAAAAGGAAAAAAAAAGGCAAAAAAAAGGCAAAAAAAAAAAGCTTCTTTAGATTTTCAAGACATGATTTAATTTAGATGCATTTCTGATAGTAATAAAAATAGCTTCTTTTAGAAGGATGAAAAAACCATATTCCTGAAGCCTGGACAGAGGTTCCTTACTGGTTCACCTCCTCCTGAAATTCAAATCCCACGTTCCCAGCGATCATCAACATTTCTCACTAGGGCTGGAATGGGGAGGGAGAAGCTCCTGGAAATAAAAATTTTAAATAATAATCGGACATGGACCCGAGCAGAAAATGAAAAACGTTACCGTTAGGCTAGAGAAATATTTATTTAATCAAAGCAGAGGTTCTGGTGGGACTGGAGGAATGTTGTATCCTTTCCTAAAAAAAAAAAAAAAAAAAAAAAGAAAAAAAAAGAAAAAAAGAAAAGAAAAAGAAAAAAGGGGGAAAAAGAGGAGGGGGGTAGGGGGGAGAAAAGAGAAAGCAAGAAAGAAAAAAGGCAGAGGCACAGCCGCCTCCTGGAGTTCCCCATTGTCCGGGGCTATAGAGAGCCCCAGAATGGCATTAAACTCACAAAAGGCACATTGTGCGGGGGACAAAAAAAGCCCCTTCTTCTACAATAACTTTTAGCTTCTTATTTTTAGAAAATGACAAAGCTGTTGCCAGCGATGGCTGGTGAAACCTGTAGCCCGGCTCCCAGCGCGGCTGGCCGCAGCCGCATTGATCCGCCGGCCCGCTCGGAGCGGCGGCCGCCAAGTTTGAACGGGGCCGGGCCGCGCCGCGGGGATGCTGCGGGCGGCGGCGGCGGGGCCGGCGCGCAAAGTTGCGCTCGCTGCCAGACGCAACTTTCCCGGCGGCTCCCGGGGAAACTTCGGCGGTGGCGGGGGTCGGCCCGCCCCGGCTCTGCCCTGCGCGGGGCGGCGCGGCCCCGCCCGGGGCGCGGGGGCAGGTGGCCCCGCGGAGGTCCCGCCACCGCGGAGCGGAGAGGAGCTGCCGGCCGGCCCCGCGCCCCCTGCCCTGCCCGGCGCTGCGCGGGCAGGGCGCTCCGCGGGGCAGCGCGGCGGGGCGCGGAGCGGGGCCGGGCCGGGCCCCCCCGCCGCGGGCTGGGGGCCGGCCGCTTGCCCCAAGTTTCGGTGCGGCGCCGCCGCCGCCGCCGCGCTCCCCCCGCCCGCTCCTGCGCGCTCGCTCCCTCCCCCGCCGCCTGGGCTGAATCTTATTGATCCAGAAGGTGGCTAATTAGCCCTTCCCGTCGTGCCTGGGTAATGAGGCACATGCGCACTGCACTAATCAGCCATTTTTTGCAGGAAACTAATTAGCAGAATAAAGATCCAAAGAGTTTTTTTTCTTCCCAATCATCAGATCTGAGTCCGGGCGCTTCCTGCTCCGGCGACCGCCAGCCCCGCCGCCCGCTCCGCGCCCGCCGCCCGCTCCGCTCCGCGCCCGCCGCTCCGCCCCGACCCGCCGCCGCCGCTGCTGCTGCCGCCGCCCGCGGCCCCCTCTCTCCGGGGGGCTGCAAACTCCCCGACAACGATGCTGCTGCTGGGCAGCGGCGGCGGCGGCGGCGGCTCCCGCTCGGCTCCGGCTGCTGCCCCCGGCTCCCGCTGCTGCTGCCCCGGGCCCCTCCGCGGAGCCCCGCGCTCCTGCCGCCGCAGCCGCCGCAGCCTGCATGGGATCTGTAGCCCCCGCGCCGCCGCCCGGGATTAAAAGCGCCGCCGCCGCCGGAGCAGCGACCGCGTAAGTGGCAACTTTTCTGCCCTGTCCCCCGCTCGGGCTCCTCCTGCTCGGGGCGCCCGGGCTGCTTTGCATGGGGCTGGTCCGGCCCCCCCTCCCGCCCGCTCCCACCCACCGCCCCGGATCCCCCAGCAAACTTTGTGCCGCTCGCCGTCCCGGAGCCCCGCCGCCGCCGCCGGGGACGCGCAGGTGCCGGCGCCGCGGGGGCCGCTACGCGCCCGCGGACCCCCCCCGCCCCGCCCGCCGGCCATGGCCGCGGGGCGCGCAGCGAGCGCGGCGCCCGCCCGGCCGCTTTGTGCGCGGCGGGGCCGGCGGCGGGGGCCCGGCCTCGCGCGGAGCCCGCGCCCCCCGGGACCCCGCCGGGCCGCGGCCGCTCCGCGCCGGGGACGCGCTGGAAAACAAAGGGGCGAAGAAAGTGCCGAAAACTGCCCCGGCGGCGGCGGGCCCGGCCCCGCGGAGCCCCGCACCCCGCGGCCCGCACGGCCTGGCCACGCACAGTAACGGCGATTCTTGTTCCCCGCGGGCGGCTCGGTGCGGGAGCGCGGCGGGGGCGGGCGGCACCGCAGGCCGAGCCCGCTCGGGGCCGGGGTTAATGACTCGGGGCTGCATCGCCCGGCGCTTATCGCACTACGTGAAACGCGGGTCCCTGTCGGTCCCCGCCGGGACCCGCCGCGCTCGGGTTCCCGCTGCTGCGCGCACCCTTCGCGGGCAGCGTGTGTGTGTGTATGTGCCCTGGCTGTGCACGGCGTGCGTGGGTGCCACGCACACGCGGGGTTCGGACTGTGAATTATTTATAATTTGGGTTGCATTTGTTTGTGTCTTTGTCTTTTTTTTTTTTTTTTTTTAATTATTCAGTTCTTCCCTCCCCCCCCCCCCCTTTTTTTTTTTTTAAACCAACAAAAATTGGTTCCGAGCAAGGTCTTTTTCTCTCTCCCGCTGTGCTTGGGGCTGCTCTCGATATGTCCTGGACTCTAACGCAACCGTGTCCCCTCTGCGCCGGCTGTCTGTCTTTCTCCTCTTCTTGCTCCTGTTTAATATGGAGCAATTTTCTGGAGACTCGGTGACTCCCTCCTTAGGGTCACATTGAGTTCGAATACGACTGAAGGTGCAGGAATCCTGCAACGGAGGAAATAAGGGAATAGAGAGAATGGGGTCAAGTTGGCTGCTTAGAGGCCAAAACTCCCATAGCTGCCTTTAAAAATATATGTATAATATTTGGCTTTCCTCACTGTATTACGGATTGCAGCTTCCCCTTTCAGGTATTTTCCTTACAGCTTAAAGCCCTCGCTTCCTTTTGCCTCCCCTAACACCCTCCCCCTGTTAGAGGAGAAGGGGGGGGGAGGAGGGAAAATAAAAGGAAAAGAAATGGGGGGGAGAGAGAGGGGAAAAAATAAAACCCATTGAGTTTAGGCAAATAAGGTTTGGTCTCCGTATCCTATTACAAAGCACTTTGAATATGCAAGACATCACACAAGACCAGTTATTCCAGTTACGACAAACTTAAAAAGAGAAAAAAGCGAGGCATGTTTAGATTGTAATTTGTTAGAGCAAGATCCGTATTTAAAATTCTGTCTTTTAAATATTTTTTTTTTCTAACCTTGCTTTATATCCAGCCTTTTCTGATGTCTGGGTTGGGTTTTTGTTTTTGGGGTTTGGTTTTTTGGGGTTTTTTGCATTATTATTATTAAAATCTTTCCATCGAGTTTAGGAAGACCGCTGCGAGCAACGCATTTTCTGTATTTTTGTTCCTGTATCTCGGAGGAGAGTTGGCAGGGATTCTGTGGTTTGCAGTTACACAATATGTTATCATGTTTTTAATCACTAAATCATTGCAGTGGTTATAGATTTACAGTCTTAGGGTATTACTGAGCGGCGCAGCGCAGCCCGTGTGTGCGGGGACATACGAGAGCATGCTGTTAACATGCTCGTGAACTTTGCTTTTAAATCATTTCCCGGCCGAGCCGCGGCAGAGTGCGGAGCCAGCGTTTTGGCATCACCCCTCCATGCACTTGAGGAAAGTTTGTGCAACCCTCCCGGCAGGGCAGGAGCTCCGATGGGCGTCGTGCACGCCCTATCCTACGGCGCTGGCGGTAAGCGGCGGGTCAGGGGGTGCGAGGGGTGGCCAGTGGGCCGGGGCCGCCACCTGCGTGGCCGGGGGGATCGGGCCGCCCCACCGGCCGCCCTCTGCTCCCGTTGCACCCTTTATTATGTAACAGAGCCCTTGGCAGCATTAAAAATTCAGCATTACAAGCTGATTGTAATGCTCCCTCATTAGGGAGCACTGTCTGGTCCGGCACTGAGTGAAGACGGATCGTGGCTTTTTGGCTGCCGCAGCAGCACAGACCGGAGAGCAGCTGGGAGGGGGGCGAGCGGGGTGTCCTGGGCCCCCGACAGCAGGATCGTACCGGGCTCCCCACCACCATGAAGCGCCGGCCCTGCGGCCAGGCCCAGGGCTCGCCGGGCTTCTGCTCTGCCGCCGGTCGAGGGCTTTCCCCTGTGCAGCTGCCTGAGCTGCCTCCTGCCCGGTCCTGCTCCGCAGGCTGCCTTCAACTGGAACAAAAGCAAAGAAAAGGCACATTAGAGGGGAGCGAAACTCTGCATCTGGCCCCAGAAGTTGCTTTGCTGTATTTGTATTTTTTTTTCCTCCTCTTTTCTTTTAAACGTGGTCATTTTGGGAGCAGAGGGCAGCAGGAAGTTGGCTCCAGCCCCTATCCCGCGCACCGTGCCGGCCACAGCAGCACTGGTCCTTTGCTGCAGAGCCTCCGGACCCCCCCTCCCACCCTGCCGCTGCCTTTTGTTCCCGCAGGACCGAGCCAAGGTGCTGCTTGGCGGGCCAAGGCAGCGCGGGCGGCCCCGTGTGCCTGGCACTATCGGCTGGACTTGTCATGGCCGCTGTCACACTGGGGCCCGGTGGTGGCCGCTCTGACAAAAGCAGAGGCGTGTGTCCCTCTTTCATCTCTCTGCTTTGACCCCCGCCCCATTGCTGTCGGTGTCGTGCCAGAGGCCAGGAGCGGCAGATTTGCTTTGGGCCTGGCCAGTGGTTGAACGGCTTCAGCAGGAATCGCTGAATCCCAAGCTGATGGACACACAGCTGGCTGCATCAGCCTCCCTGTTAGCACCTCCTTCCGCTTTCCAAAATAACAGTAGTAGCAGTAATAATAATAATAAAAAAAATGTTGCGTGGAGAAGCAGAAAAATAATTAGTTGGCTTTTACATCAACTTTATTCACATGCCTTGCTCTGTTCTGCGGGGGCTTGATCCCTCGTGGGAGCGTTTCCCCTACCAGTGTCGCTTTCTTGTCTGCGGTGGGAGAGTTCTCGGCAACCATCTTCTGTGGGTGCTGGTGGCGGCGGCGCTGGCCCTGCTGGGGCTGGAGGTGTGTTTGCGCTGCGGAGATCGGTTCCAGAGAGACAGGCTCGGGAGAGGTTGAGTGTTTCACGGCTCCTGCATCCCTTCACCTGAGTGCAGCCAAGGTTTGGCCTTTGTGTGGCTTCGGGGGCCATGTACCAGTGGGTGCGTCCGGCTGGCAGGAGAAGTGGGCTGTGAACAAAGCTGGGTCACTACAGGTCCCCCTGGCCCAGCACATGCCAGACCCCTGTGCTGCTCGCAGGCTCCTGCAACTGATGACTGTGGGGGCTTCGGCCTGGGAGAGGCCCCTGGGGCCACAGCAGGTGCCTGTGGGGGCTGTGCCCGCTGTGCTGCTCCTGTTTCATCATGGTGGGTCATCCCCCACGCCGTCTGAGAGCCCATGGGGAGGCTGCCCGTCCCTGGGGAGATGCAGGGGTAGACTAGAGAGCGGAGCTCCTCTCTGGGGAGCAGGGCTCCCCCTCCCTTCCTCCTCGACAGCCAAAATTCAGGCTGGGTGTCCAGTGCGTGGCAGCAGCAATGGGGCTGTCGAGGGCTGTCGTGGCAGGAGAGTGGGAATCAAAACATCTGTGCGCAGGCCTGGGCGCCGCAGCCTCTAATGGTTTCGACGGAGCTGTTGTGGTCTGTTGTCTGGAAAATCTGCATTCTGCGCCGTGCCCGAGGGGGCCGCGGCACCGCAGACCGTGGCGGTACCTAAATATAACCGCCTCGCGCCGAGGGGTGAGGTGAGGGCAGCGGGAGCAGGCCGCCCGCTTGCCTTCTGCTTTGTCTCTGATTTGCGATTCAGGCATTTTTGTTTGCTCCCGAGGTTGGGTTTGTGTGTAGGCAGGGATTGGAGAAATAGATAAATTCCAGCTAGTTTAAAAAAAATACCCAAACAACAAAACAGGGTGGATGAGTCGGGCTTCCCTCGTTGCCGGCAGCGGTCCTGCTGCTGGGTTGGGGATCCCACCAGCCCTGGCCACCCCTGTGTTCCTCATTCCCGTCGGAGACACTGCGGGTCTTGCTGAGGTCTCACTGTGCCGGCAAGAAGCCAGAGCTTCCAGCGCTTCCCTGTTGGCTGTGCTGGACAGATGTGTCCATCTGTCGGTGCGGGAGGTGGGTGCTCGTCGCCACAGCAACGCTGGCTGTGCGCGGGGCTGTGAGCGCCAGGTGTGTATTGTGTGTGTCAGAGGTGGCTGTGAGCACAGTCCAAGTTCGTCCCCACACGAAATTATTTTTTGGTTGGGGATGTCAGGAAGGGAGCTCATGCAGGCCGCAGCTGGTGGTGGCTGCCAGCACGTCCCAGGCGCTGCTGAGGTGGAGGGGACAGCGGGATGATAGCGGGTGCTGCTGGCAGGCTGTGGCCACCCGGCTTTGCCCTTGAGTTTGCTGCTAGGAGAGACACTTAGCTGTTGATTGTAATTTCATTATGTCACAAGTGCCAAACATGCCTCTTGCTATGAAAAGGCAAAGAGGACCAGCAGTATTTTTCTTTCCCCCCTCCCGGAAAACAAACATTTCACAGCGTTCTGAATTGTGTGGTGCACGTTGCTGTTGAACATGAGGATGCTGGCCCTGTGGTAACCAGGCTTTCAGGTATTAAATTTGGTGAGGGCTGAGCTGTGCGGGTTCCTTGGCATGGCAGTGATGCTGGAGTAGACAATGTGCTTGGCAGCTCTGGTAAAATGTTTTTTCCCATCCTCCCCCTGCCCTGGTATCTGGGAAAGTGGAGCCTGCAGGGCCTGTAACACGTTAGTTCTTAGTGTTTATTTTCATGGCCCAAGTGTGCCTGCTGAAGCATCGGTCCCAGCCGGGGAAGATGGGAGCTACTCCCAAACCCTCAGGTCCGAGCAGCAGCGACCCTGTGTCCTGCCTTGGGCTCACCTCGTACTTCCAGCTGCGCTTTCCTAGCTGGTGGTAGCCCACTCCAAAATGGCTGGTTGGATTAGTTGGGTAGCAGGGGGTTTAACCCTCCTTCCACACTGCCACCGGCTGCCTTGTGCAAACAGACCGGCGCTTGATGCGGAATTCAGCGTGCAAACGGAATTGCTGATGGTAACATGGCAATGATGTGCTTGATCCTGCTGGGTTGGGCAATGGGTTTCCTGAGTGACTGTGACGTCTGGTGATGGGCTCAGACGGTTTTGGTCTTCTTGTTATAATGGAATTGAGTGAAGAAGGGGGAGGTGAGGAGGGTGCGGAGACACAGCTGGCTGAGCTGCCATCAGGTGCAGGTTGTTTGAGATGATGCAGAATCTGGGGCTTCTTCTCCAAGGTGTGTTTGCTGAGGTACCATGTGGTGGGAAAGCATGTTGGCAGGCCTGGAGGCTGGTTCAGGAGAGTGAGCAGGGAAAGTGCACAGAGCTACTTGGTGTTTGAGGCACAGGTTTGAGAGCTGCAGAGTCTGCAAAGCAGCCCTGCTCCTGCAGTGTGAAGGTGTTCTGGATTCGGGCTGTGCACAGCAGCTTGTGCGTTCCAGCTGTACCTGTGGTGTTGCAGAGGCTGGTGCGCAGCCCTTGGATACCTCGAAAGCAGAGCAGGGGCTCTGCCGTGCTGGGGTGCAGGAGGTTCCCGCACAATGGCTGCGGAGGCGGTGCTGCCGGGCCGTGGTTCCTTGGGTGTGCAGCGCTGGACAGTGCTGGGTGCCGGTGCCAGTGCCAGTGCAGGAGCTGGTCTCGAGTGAACTGTAGCAGTGTGCTTGTGGCCGCTGGAGTGGTACCGACGGGTGGTCTTTGCTCCTGGTGCATGTCCCCTTATCGGGCTGAGGTTGCTTTGTGCTGTGGCATGTGGGTGAACGAAGGCCAGGGAGCGGAGGGCAGACGGCCACCACGTCCCCGTGTCCTTGTGCGGTTCCCACCGCAGCCCCTGACTGTGCCAGACAGAACTGTAGATGTCAGGCTTTGCACAGAAAGGAGAGCGGGGAGGGAGGGCGAGGAGGAGGCATAAGCGCGCAGCAGCAGGGCTGTGAGGTTCAAATTAACCTTCTGCTTTGTTGGTGTTGGAGTGAGGCACCCCGGCCGCCAGCACAGTGCAGGCCCACCATCATTCATACGCAGCTACGTGGAGGAACGGGGCCAGGAGCAGGGCATCCTCCCAGTGCTGGTGAGGGAGGGGGACAGCAGGTGCCCGGGACACTGTTGGGCCCAGACACTGGAGGCGAAGGCGCCCAGTGGGACTCCGGGGCTGGCAGGGCTCACCGTGTCCCCAAGGTGCTGCGGTCAGTGCCTTTGCATCCGACTTTGGGTGCTCTGGCCTGTCTTCTGGAAGCCGGGTGTGCAGCACCTGGGCGTGTGCTCCTACACAGCTACTTCAGATGTCAGAGCCTAAATTTCTCCTCTTTAATTTTCTCCTGTTAATTTTGTCTCTTTTAGTCTTACATACTTCCTTCCCCCGTTCCTTTCTTCTTGCTGTTTTTCATCTTCCGTAGAGACAGTTAAAAGCAGCTTAACACCGTGAGCTTGTTTGGAAGTCAGAAGATCTGTTTCAGCTCTGACACTGACTTTGGGCAGGACACCAAGTGTTTGCCTCTGCTGGAGGATGAAATGGGATGATGTGTAGTTCACATGCAGGGACTGTAAGTGGGGGTTAATTGTGAAAAATCATAACATGTCTTAAATCCCCAGAGCATTGTTTCATCCTTAAATTTTAAGTGGAAGTACCTGCTGTGCTGGGGGCAGCTGTGGAGCAGAGGGATTGTCCAGAGCACCTCAGCACCTCCCAGCAGAGCGCTGTGCTCAAGACCTGTGCTGTGGTACTGGAGAAATGGAGCTGGTTCGTCCTTTGTTTTTGACACCGTCTCATCCCTCCTGGTGTTGCCGCTTTCTGGGGTGCAGTGCGCTGGGGTGGAGGACTGGTCATGTTGGGCAGGGTTTGTAGCCCTACAGAGTCCAAGTCTAATCTTAAAGGCACATGTGAAGGTGTAGGGAGGTGTACATCCTGAGCTCCTGTTCCTCAGGATGGGCTCCTGTAGGCATGGCGTTGGGCCTGCAGCACAGCTGGAGGAGGCGGCAGCGGGGTGGAGCGTCTGGTTGGTTGTGTTACTGATCGAGAAATGAGGATGGTGGACAAGAAGCACGCACTGCCCTGCAGCAGGCTGGTGCTGGAGGAGGGCTGGCGGGATGGGTTTTGTGGCAGTGCATCGTGGCTGGCAGAGGGGAGAGCGGGTGGTGAGCTGGACGCTGCTGCCAGCCCCATGCCCTTTGCTGGCCACGGAGCATCGTGAGCTGCGTGCTGGCGTGGGGTGCCCAGCCCTGGCGAGGGCGGTCAGCACCACGTGCGCCTCCGCTACTTCAGAAACCAGTCACTCGGCGAGTAGCAGTGCCTGTCTGAAGGAGCTGCCACAGATGGTTTTTTTTCCTTGATTGCCTTATTTTAACCAGCCTCTCCACTGTTTCCTCTTTGTTTTGGGCAACATGGAAGTCCCAGAGGTTTGCATGAGATCCTGGAAATACCCCAGGTGGTGGGTCTGGTGCCAGTGCAGCCCTGCGTGAAAAGCTGCCTTCATGGCAGGCTTGCAGCGGTTTCACCTGGAGCTGCAGATGTGTGAACAACAGAGCCAAGCTCTGGAAGTGCCCAGGGGATTGCTTGGAGCCTGTGCAAGAGGAGGAGGAGGATTGAGCTCTGATCTGTACAGCAGTGGCTGGGGTCAGCCTCACGGGAGGAACAGCATGACTGACTTCTCTTCTCTTGAAACCTCCCAGCTGTGCCCAGGGCTGCAGACCTAGTTGCCAGAGGCCCCCTGCAAGGTGCTCTGGCTCTTGGCAGTACAACTGGGAGTGTCCAACCAGCCACTTCTCTAGCCATGTTCCTCAGTTAAGCATACCTTTGTGTCTCTGGAGTGATGGGATGCTCTCTTGGGACTGGAGGTTTCCTTCCTTGAGTCCAAGTAGCCACTGGCTGTGTGAATGTCTGCTTAGTTCAGGCAGGAACTGGATGTCAAGACTGGTTTTTATCCCCCCAGCAATCTTTTTCTCAGTCCCTTCTTGCTTCTGGGTACAAAGCCCATGGAGTAGCAACAGTCAGTGAAATGCTTTTGGTGAGATTCCTCAAGAAGCACTGGCTGTCCTCTGGAGATCTGAAGTTCTGTACCGCTGGAGAACATGAGTGGAGAGGTGTTGGGCAGAGACATAGGTATTTTACTGTTGGTGGTGCTCAGTGGGTCTTCTGCATTTTAAAACAAAAAAAAAAGTGGAGAAACCAAAAAAGCTCCATCTGCCATTAAAGCATAGTTGCCAGGAGGTGGAGGGGAGGAGTATTTTGGTCACAGTTTCCCCTTTGCAAATATTTGGGATATTAAAAGCTGTGTCTGTGTCTTGTTGAAGGCCTTGCTGGACTGTGGAGCAGGACTGGGTGATTTCTCAACTGCTGTTTTTATTTACTTTTGTTAAGGCTCAGCTCTCTCCATTAGTGCCATTACCTGGATGTTGAACAGTTCCAAGCAATGGTTTTGGCTGTGCCTGACCAGCACGGAGGGGATGAGGGCCTGAAGTCAGCCCCATGGTCCAGGTCACTGTGAGGAGGCTAGGGCAGTTCTGGGCCCCAGAGGTGATGTTGGTGACTGCTGTGGAGATGGTTCCTGGCTCCCTGGTGCCTGGAAATAGAAGGACTGAGAGTCTTAGAGTGCAGATTGTTTACAAAAGAGGAAGAAAATGGTAAAATAAAGGTTCTTTTTGTAGAAATAGCTACAGTGAGTACTGTGGGAGAAAGGACAGAGGTGGTGTGCTTTAATGTTCTCACGGTGTCTTGAGTGTAAAAGTTTTTTTGTTTGTTTGGTTTTATATTTTAAAGTTCCTTCTTCCTTGTATGAGCCTCTTGCACAGCAGAGGAAGAGAAACACTTAACAAAAATAGAGCCTGTGTTTGCCTAAAATGAGGTTGCTGTGGCATGTTTAGGACTCGAGACTGTGACTTTGAAGCTGACTGCATTTCATACTGCTGATACCCTTTTAACTGTCTTAGGTAAACAGTTCAATTGGGCTCTGAGAAATGTCTGGTGAAAACTGTGCTTAGCTCCTCATTCTGACTGTTTCAGAGGTTTTCAGAACAAATACCCTCTGCTTACCAGCACTCTTCCTGCTTAGAAAAGTTTGCATTGATTTATTATTATTTTTTCAAAGGATTTACTTGCACATTAGAATGCCCTGTGGACATTATTTTCAGTTCAAGGAGGGTTTATTTTAGTTTGGCTTAATTGAATTGGAAACAGTTATGAGCTGTACCAAAGCAACTTGATTTCAAACCAAAACAGGAATGTCCACGAGCAGGTTCACACTGCTGTATTCACATGCCTGCACTGACTTCCTCTTGTTTGCCTGTGTGTAGGAACTCTTGGCAAGTAAATCACAGTGACGGCTCAGTGGTGCTGAGGCAGGACCTGGAGAGGCTGCTGGGGCTGGTGTTATATCTGTGTGTGACACTGATGCTGCCACCAAGGCCAGCCTTGCCCTGGATGCTTTTTCCTTTTGCTGATGCAGAGCTTTGGGGCAGTGGCATGGGGAAGTAGTTTAGGGAAGGGACCTGAGTTAGAAAAACTGCTAAAGGACGGGGGGGAAAAAAGCTTCCTCAAAATATTTTTATTTTTGGTTGGTTTTTTGCCAGTTTCCCTTTAATTTGAAATAATTGTGTGGTACAGGTTGAAATGGCTTTGCTGGAGCGGAGGGGAACAGGCAGGCAGGACCGAGGACTATTCCCAGAGGAGCGCTTGCTCTGCTGCTGCCCGAGCCAAAAGCATGGTCCCAATGTGGGGCTGGCTCCTAAGTGTGCATTTGGTGTAGGGTGCTTGGGAGGAAGGCACTGCTTTTAGTCATCCTTGTTTTGTTACTCTTTTGCCCTTTCAGGAGTACAGCAAAACTCAGAGGATCCCTGTGCAGCCCTTTCACCTAAGGAAGCTGAGCTATGGCTGAGGCAGAGGCTCAGCTGAAGGGTGAGCTCCTTCTACCATGGAAGGAGGAGCTGCTCCCCACAGTGCCCTGGCTCCTTTGGAGCATCCTTCTCCTATTGGGAGCTCTGGCCTGGGGAGCTGGGTGGAAATTGCTGGGCTGTGCTGTGGGTGAGCAGCTGGGGCTGCTGGCAGCCAGGGCCTAGTCCCTGGGCTCTGCCGTGTGCGGCTCTGGCCCTGCTCCAGCCACTGCCGCGGGCTTCATGCCCTGGTGCGTTCCGTGTGTTCCGTGTGAAGCCAGCACCTGGAGCTGGCAGCCTGGATGGCTTCTGTTTGTGGTTTCACCTGCCTAAATAAACAAACAATCTGTTTGCTCCCCCTCCACCCCCTGTTCCTCTGCAGCAGCACTGGCCAGCGTTTTGATGAAGGATCTGGATCCTGTTTTCTGAGGAGTCTATACCTGCCCCAGGTAGCTCCTTCTCCTCCTGGGGTAGCTCCCTCCTCCCCTGTCCAGTGCTCTTTGCAGTTCCAAACCAAGTATTTGCTGCAGGTTTTGAAACTGATTTTGGTTTTATTTAAGCCATTGCCTAATCTCATGTCCAAGGAGTCTCTTCTGTGTCTTTCTAACTTTGCAGAGTTCTGGGATGTAACTGGTGGCAGTGGAGGGGCTGGCAGAGGCTGCACCGGCCACTGGCAGAGAGGAGGGTGGCCAGGCACATGCTGTGCCCTGCCCTGGTGCGGGTTGTGCTGGGTCTGGCCGTGCTCCTGGGTCTCAGCTGTGTATGTGTAGTGTTCTCTGTGTGCTTGTACATCAGGTGTGTTTAGACTCTACACTGAGGTCTGTCTGTCCATCCACATCCAAGCACCAGCGCAGTGGGGGCTCTGTTGGGGACATCTTTGTATAGATGCCCCTTTTCCTGGTCATTATAGAGTGATTCCTGTGTAAAACCTCCAGATTCTGATTGTTTCCATAGACTGATGATTTCTTAATGGTTATTCTTTATAAAGTCATTAGTAAAGCAAAACATCATACCCCAGAGTGAAAATGTGATCTTAACTGGCTCCCAGGCGAGGACAAGCAGAAGTGTTTTCTCCTGCAAACACACACTCAAAAGCCAGAAGGGTGGTTTCTAAATCAGATGATGCAGGACCTGAGTGTGGAAATTGCTGTTAGAGCTGCTGTGATTTCTTCAATAATGTGTGTTCTGAAACTTTGCATTTAGGGGTAAAAAAACATCTAGTCTAGAATATTTCTACTGTAACGCTCGTTCAGTTGTGTGTTGTCTGTTGTGGTGGGAAGCTCATCCGTTCATCCTGCCTGCCAGCTCAGACTTGGCTCCTGTTGGGATGTGTCATGCTGCTGGCTGAGTGCAGACACAGTGGTGCTGGTTTCCAGCACTGTTCTGAAGCTGCGTGTTCCCCCTGTGCCACAGGGCTCCGTGTACCCTGTGGCAGGGCCAGGCTGTGCTGCTTTGCTCTCTGCCTGAGCCCCAGTGATGAGAAACTTGCGTTTAATGAAAGTCACCATCTAAGGTTCTTGGGATCTTGCCAGTGAGAGTTTCCTATTTAAAATTAGAAATCAGATTTCTTTTTTTCTTTTTGTGAAGCCTTGATGTGAACTGGTAGTTGCTGGAGTTTTCTTTTAAATCCCGAGATCCCAGCTGAGGGGACTGGGGGGAGGAACACACAATCAAGCAAAACCCTAAACAGTGGAATTGAAGATTTTGTCTTTTTGTGAGACAAAAAATAGTAACTTTTGTGTAATACTGAGTCCTCAGTGGTAATAAGTGACTCATTAGGCAAATGCAAAGTGTGTAAAGGCAGGGAGCTCTGAGTCCATCAGGGTGCTGGCCGGTGTGCAGGGAGGGCCCAAGCTGGAGCTGGGAGGCTTGCTGCCAATGGCACCTGCAGCCTCTGCCGGGCAAGGAGGAGAAACCTCCGAAGCAAGGAGGCGAGGTGAGGTGAAATGTGTGATAAAGCCTGCGGCTGTAGTGGCTTTTGGAAGGGTAAACTTGTTGAACTGCTACAGTAGCTGGATTTTGTTCTCTTCAGGTAATTTGTTTCAGGCTTTTGGGCACATTCTTTTGCTATGTCAGATGTGATTTGTTCTTTGTGACATGGGTCTGTCCATCTTCCCTGCATGGCCACTGTGGTGGGAAGCCTGCTCTACCCTTATCCGGGGTGAGGAGCAGCACGGCTGCCAGAGTGAGGAGCTTCCACTTCGGCTTTTCTCTGGCAGCTCTTACTTCACTGTTGACTGGGATTGAAGAATTTATCCCATTCCTTTGTTTTACATGCAAGGAAACCTTATCCCTGTGGCTTCTGTTGCTGCTGGTTGTAGGAGTGTTGGTGGAGATAAGGGCCCGTTCCCTGTGCCCCCCCCGGGAGCAGCTGGCAGCTTGCCTGCCATGACCCACAGGAGCCAGGCTGGATCTCTGTGTACTAATGGGCCTGCCTTGTCCTGCCTTGTTTGTCATGATTTGTGGCTGCATTTGTATGCAAATACTAACAACTTGCTGCTGAGTTAATTAGTGTTTTTTCTCTTTGCTTCCTGGAGCTTAAGCAAAAGGTCTTTATTCTCCCCATTTCGGTGGTCTGAGCTGCTCCCCCCCCCCACCCCATGCCAGCATGCCCGTGCTGGGTGTCCTTAAGGGAGTTCAAGCCCAGTTGCATGAACTGGCTGCAGACTCTTGGGGACCTCAGGACAAAGGTGTCTGTTGAGGGGTTGAGGTGGTCACTGCAGCTGGATGCTCTGGGATTGAGCACTTCAGAGTTGGGGTTGAGCACCTTAAATACCGTGGGATGGATGATTCTCAGACAAGATGCTCCAAGGGTGGCTCTGGTGACCTGGACATGACAAGGATGGAGTGGGAATTGCTGGCCTTCCACACCAGCTGGGAGTTGGATTTTTGCTTTGACAAAGGCAAAGGCAGGCATTTCTTCCCCTCCCAAGTAGGGTATCTTTGTGTCCTTGGTTGGGCTCAAGGATTTTACTCATTTTAATCTTTCATTCCATCTCCTTTTCTGTGGGCCTCACAGGTGTTTGGGTCTGCCAGAGCCCCCAGGTTGGAGGGGTTACCTGCTGTGCTCTGGGGCAGGTGGGGTGGGCAGCAAGGAGACCCTGGCCAGGTGCTGCTCCAGGGGCCGTGGTGGTGCCCAGGCTGTGGCTCCAGCCAGCGTCAGGAGTCTAGGCAGTAGTGCTTGTCCCACTCTGCCTCTTTCTGCCCTCCAGCCAAGGCTTTTTCACAGTTACTGAGTCAGAACTTCTGTTTAGTTTTTAAGGCTTTGTTTTTATCCTGGAAGGCAGGGCTGTGGCTTCTCAGTAGCAGGGGTGACAGCATCCAGCTTGATGCCAGGAACTGGCAAGTTCCAGCTGGAAGCCAGTGGCCCTTTGTCCCTGAGTTGGTAAGTGTCACCACCTTACTCATATTTGAAGCCTCGGTGCCTTATTGCATGATGGTGGAGGACTGAAGGTGAGGTGGGGTGGTAAGTTGTGCAGCACTGCATCCCGCTGGAAGAGGGGATGTACCCACTCATTAGTGTGGAGCTCCCCATCCTATCCAGGAACGTTCCCAGGAGTGGCAGCTCACTGGTCAAGATACATTTCCTGATCCCAGAGCCCGAACTGCTGCATGTTTTCTAGTCATCTGAGGACTAATGAAAATGAGAGGGGGTTTGGAGTATTTTATTTTGGAGTTGAAGAAATGCTTCTGATACCCAGCAGTGTTTTTCACCACTGGATTTTAGACGTGGGAGATGTATTTTTCCCTACTCTTGCTTTTCCATTTCACACCCCGCAAGGCAGAGGAATGTGGCACTGCAGACTCACCATGCTGAATTTTTCTGAGGAAGTACAGAAATGAGGATTTTTCTGCAATCCTTCTGAACAGATTCCCAACACTGTAGTGGGCTTATAGCTCCATAAAGCTGAGACTTCGTAGGAAACCCGAGTGAGCCTGCGTAAGGTCCAGGCAGGAGGGGTTGAATTTAGGACCTTGCAGAGTGAAATACAGATTTTTCTAGTTCCTTTTGGGCTGTTGGGACTGTGTCTGTCCTAGTGACTGTCTCAGTGCAAAGGTCTGAGGTGAGAAGCAGCTTAAAAAGGCTGTGTGGCATGTGAGGAAGCAAGTTAGCTCTTAATCATATCATATTGGCCTCCTTTGCGGCTGATACATCTGCTGTAAAACGCTTAGTGCTGAGTGCCTGATTGGGCAGCCCATGCTAAGTGTTCAAACTCCTGCTGCCTTTTTTCTTCAAACAATATCTTCTGGCTTCCAGATTTCTGATAAATTGATAAGAGGAATTGCGTGAGTCAATAGAGTTGTAGACACTTTGCCAATATAACCCTAGCGCTATTGATCTGCCAGTAAATTAAAGTCTTACTTAGAGGCTGCCGATATTTCTAATCTCCTGCCTCACCAATTACACCCTCCCAGCTACCTGGGAAAGACAGCGATGGGAGACGAGGCTGCCGAGGCTTTTCCAAGCAAGTGGGGCCGTGGCGTGGCAGCCGATGCCTGTGTGGGGCCAGGGGTTTGGGGACTGGCGCTGGCACCGAGTGGGGTGGCACTGGGGTGGGTACCTGTTGGGAATGCTGCAGAAGGGATTCCTTAGGTCAGGGTTGAGCCTCCCGCAGCTCCTGGGCACAGCCCTGGCTGCAGGAGGGTGGAGACGGTTCAGAGGGGCAGTGAGCCTGTGTCCCTCGGCTGTGTCCAGCTAGGGAGCTGCCCTCAGCCCTCTGCCTTCCCTGGCATGGAGTGGCCGATGCCATCAGGTCCCGATGCCATTGGGATTGTGGTCCTGCAGAAGGGCCTCTGAAGAACGGATGCTTGCTGGAAGATGTGGATGCAGGGAACCCCGCTGCCCTACGGCTCCTTCCCTGCTGCCTGCCCTGGGCTCTGCCCCTTGGCTGCTGCGTTGAGGTCCGGACAGAGCGGGGCTTTCAGCTGTCCAAGAGGCCACAGATCAGAGAGCCCCCGCCAGGCTCCCACGTCGTCCCCACCCCTGGCCACCCACACACCCCCTCCCCTGTGAAGTTTCAGTGGATTCTTGCCCGATAAGCCCCTTTCAAGTCTCATTTACGTTTGAAAGTCCATAGCTAGCTTTGGGAAGAAATCTCCAGATAAATGCTGTGTTCTTTCTAATACCCCAGAGCGAAAATCAATGGGAGGGATAATTCCTTCCCTTGTCCTACATGGACTTTCATGTGTTTCTACCTCCAGCAGCACCTTTTAAATAAAGAGAAGCAGCAGGCACCCTCCCCTTTCTGCTCTGCCCCCTGGGTCCCAGCCCAGGCCTGCCGAGCGGAGCGGGATGCAAGGTGTGGGGGTCCCTGTGTGGAGACAGGTGCTCAGCTGGGGGGTTTCTGTTGGTCCCTTGAGTCCAGTTTGGGCTTTTACTGGGAGAAAACTGCACATCTGTCTGGATTTGCAGGACTGGCAGTAGGGATGTCTCTGGGAATTCACATCCAGAGTGGTCTGTAGCTGGAGCAGAAGACCCAGGTCTTGGGGGTGGTGGCAGCAATACTGTGGTGAAGGGATTTAAAAAAACCATTCATTAAATCCAGTGAAGTGAAGGTTCTTGTCATATAAACTGCTGCCAGGTGGAAGATGGCCCTATAGTGTTATCAGTTTTTAACCTAAGCTTGTGCAGAGCACTCTGGGCAGTGATGTCTCTTCTGCTGGGCACCCAGCAGTGCCTGCTATGAGGCACATCCAGTTTCCAGAAATACCTTATAGGAATTCGTAGTTGGGACTGGTCTGAGACAGCTGCTCCAGACTGCCCTGCAACATGCGTCTGTCTAAAGGTTGCATCCTCCTGCAATGAAGTTCTTTATCTGGCCACTTCCTTGCTGGCTGCACTGAGCTGCATTTTCCCTGATGTTGTGAAGTTATTGTATAGACTGTACATTAAAAATTGTAACTATTCCAAGTCTGCTGTTTTGGCAGGGAATCGCTGAGTCTTGTGATCTGTCTGTAATGGAGTGGAGATGCTGAGCTGCAGCAGGATATATTTACACTGAAAGCTTTTTCATGGAGGAAACATCTGAGCAGCTGAACGGCATGAATGATGTCTTTAAATTTCTGGTAGCTCCTGGTACAGTGCTGGCAGCAATGGGCAGGTAAAGGGGAGCAGCTGTGCAGGTTGCCTCCCCTGGTTAGAAGAGCTGAGGCAACGGGTGAGCTGAGGGGAATCCTGTGTGGACCAGATCCTCAGAAGAGATGCTGTTAAAAAGGGTGACTCAGTCCTTACTGTATTGAGATATTTGAGTCCTGTTCGTGCCTGGTGATGCTGATGCCCAGGGCAAGGGCAGGTTGGAACAAGACTTTTCTACGTTTCCAAATAAGTTTTCAGGGTTTCCTTGAGGCTTTTTGCTCCCTCCTGGCCACAGCTTGAAGTCCCACAGTCCAAGGCTGGATAAAGGGTTTGTGAAACTTTGTGGATGGCAGATAATTCCTCGCTTCTTTTAGCTGGAGCATGTAATGGATGAGGAGTTCAGCTTGTTTTTCCACCCGTTTCTGTTGGCCAGGGCTGGAGCTGCTGCCCGCAGCTCTCTGTGGAGCAGGGAGTCGCTGGGGGTGGCTTTTATCATAAATACTGCACTGCACTCAACAGGGAACGGCAGCATCAGGATGAAACCCATTCATTAGCAGTATCTGCATGCCTGCCCAGGTTCGCCTTTAGGATTGGGATCAGCTGAAGCTCTTTCTGGTGGGTCAGTGATGATTTCTCTCCAGCTGTCAGAGACAGAGGTGACTCGACCACTGGCCCTTGTGTTTCTCCTTTGCATCCTGAAATATTTAGTGTTCTGTATGTGAACTTAATGACTGGTTAACGGGTTACAGTCTAATACCTCTAATTCAAATGTCTCTCAACTTGCAGGAAATCTAAGTCTGGGATTTTTGTGCTCTCTGCCAAGGCTGGCATTTGGACAGTGTTCCCTAATTTATTTCCACAAATTGGAGAAGGCTGTAATTTACTATTTTAAGAAGCGCGTGTTTCAATAGACCTGTAATGAAAAAAAGAAAGTTTGGTGCATGTCTGAAGCTGTAAGAATCACTGGACTGGATCAGAACAGTAACATGTAGTAATTTGACCTTTGCAAAGTGGACAAATTCTTCTTAATTTTTTCCTCTGACCTGTCTGCAGAGCAGTGTATTCATAGTCACAGAAGCACAGACTCGAAGGGGCTCTCACTGTACCAAGAGGGTATTGCTGGCACCATGGTGGTTCTCCTTAGGATCTTGCTTTGGGGATTAGGGACCCCATGCCCATGCTTCATCACCTGTAGTTAACAGAGGGAAAAACTTTAACTCCTACCCTAAAACTTGGCCTGCAGTGATACAAGAATGTGGTTTTTTGGGTGGGTAGTGAGTAAAATAGGTCATAGCTATTTTCTATGTGTGTTTGAAGACTTATGACTCTATGTCTTTTTCAAAGCTTTACAAGACCAATTCCCCATTGAAACAAAAAGGTTCACATAACCTTCAAAGCAAATCTTGAGGTGTTTTACCCCACCTCTGCAGTACCTCCAGTTTGGTTCAGCCTGTGAGCTTCTGGTTTCGGGGTGAGCGAGAGCTGCCCTGCACTGTGAGTGAGTAGTGCTGTGGTTGTGGTGGTGTAAGGCAAGCTCATAGGCAACTCCTTTGTGTGTTATCTAGCAGAAAAACAGCATGTGAAGCGCTTCTCCAGTCATCTCTACACATGACTGGTCTAATTGTTTAAGGTACAGATTTTGCTACGTGTCTGTTCAGCTGTTTTCCGGCATCACTAGTGTGTTGGAAGCAAACCCTGCTGGATTTGGGGCATAAGTCTGTGGCTTTGCT
This sequence comes from Coloeus monedula, assembly GCF_965178545.1. Classification (NCBI taxonomy): domain Eukaryota; kingdom Metazoa; phylum Chordata; class Aves; order Passeriformes; family Corvidae; genus Coloeus; species Coloeus monedula. The sequence goes on from NC_138793.1 coordinate 20,728,565, forward strand.
GCCACGTTGGAGCAAGTGGCTCATTGATAGTTCCTGTATTAGTCACCTAACTTCATGTTTCACCTCAAATATTAGAAAGGAAGTTGAGGCTAGAAGTAAAGTGTTTCTGTAAAATAGTAAAAGTTGTGTTAAGATAAACACTCCCACAGGAACAGTAACTTCAGAGGGCACATGCTCACCTCAGGTTCGGAGGCTGTAAGACTACATTGGACCATGTCTCTGCTGTTGGCCCCCTCTTCTCACCAGATGTTCCAGTACAGGTGTATAACATTCTCTGAAACACAGATTCCTGGTGGAGGTGGTGGGGTGGGAGGGGGTGTACGCCTACATTTACCCCTCGAGTTAGCTGGTCTGTAACTTGCAGACACGACCTGTCAGACATTGTCCCTGGTGGGCCAGCAGAGGTGTGGTGGGAGCTGTAGCGAGTGCCAGATGCCCAGCAGTGTATTAAACACTAGTTGAGTACAGGAGGGCATATCACAGGAGAGAGATAAGCAAAGTTCTCTGATTGTGGATCAATAAAGGTTAGTGACATCATATCTCAAAGTGAGAGAACCTGCTTTCTGCAGACCATTTATCAGATTGCAGGCAGGAGCAGCATTAACCTCTTCCTAACTAGGGGTCTGCTCCTCATCTGCTTCCAGACCAAATCACCTTCCCTGTCTCCCCAGAAGGCTCCTGACCGTGCCTCTGAAATTCCAACAATGGCACATTGGCATGGCCATGCCAGAGGGGTTCTCTTTCAAACGCTTCTGCTCAGCTCTCTGCAGCATGCCGTGTCCAGTGGGAGAGCACGGTGCTGGGCTGGCTGGGAACGGGGTCACAGCATGCACTGCTGTTGGAAGTGCTTCCCATCTTGGTTTATCTGCAGTTCTCCAGTAAGTTGATTCTGTTGCAGCCTTGGTGAGGTGGAAGATGGCTGTTTATCAGTGCTGGAACATGATAAAGTTGTGTTGGTTAAAGATTTGGCACTATGCCAGGTGTGTTGGGATGTAGTTGTTAAAGGCATCCTTAGTTTACTGGTTTGGTCCTTAGATTAACCATTTTTCTATGGTAGCAGTGGCAGTGAAATCATCGTAGATGGTCTTCAGGAGGAGTTGTGTGGGGCAGCTGGAGGCCTTGGGCGCAGTGTGTGCTCCCCTCCTCGAGGTGTCCGTCCTCCTGGGTCTGCTGTTATTGTTACCAAAATAGATGAAACGTAAACTGAGTGGATCAGCCCATTCTACAGTCCCGTTTGTGTGCTGCGTGTGGTGAGGCACCAGCTTTCCACATGACTGCAGCTTCTGAATGTGGGGGGTGTGGAGCCGCGTGCCTCAGTCGGATGAACGCAGTGCCGGGAGTTGTGGGTGACCCCGGCGTGAGCAGCTCCAGCGAGCTCCACAGGGACAGCCTTGGGAGCACACCGGCTGCTTGATCCAGCCCAAGGGGACCCACCAGTCCCCACCAGTTTTTTTAACATTTTTCACTTTCTGATCTTGTCTTCAAGCGGCTGGTAACATGAGATACCTGCAAATGAGCAAACCTCCCTCTTCTCCAAATGCCAGAGGAGTATTAAGGATCCTCCAGAGCATCCATGCCCTGCAGTAGGGAGTAGGGTGTAGGTTTTCTTGCTTTGCAGGTGCAGGTCTCTTGTTTTCCATGAATGAAAGGAGAAACTGCTGCCTGGAGGAACATGTGGTCAAGGTTTAGAGATAAGATTGTGAGGACGGATGACAGGCAGAGGGTCAGGGGCAAGAACAGAATTAATTCCCTGAATGAACTTCTCTTGTCTAGCAAGGAAATACCAATTTTTTCCAGAACCTACAGAGACTTGAGCCATAAAGACTTTCTGATTAGCTTTCATCCTTTTTCCATTGGTGATTTCTCATGGCAAGGAGCCCTTTTCTGTGGTGCCCTGGGCTGTGCCCCAGGAAGTGTCGGGAGGCTGTGCTGCTGCATGTCCTGGTGGGTTGGGGGGACTCTGGTGATGGAGCCTGTGCTAATGGGCTGGTGTCCAAGTAGAAAGTGTATTTTCAATGAGGAAGTGCTGAGATATTAGTGGGGCCTGGATTACCCTGTGATTGTGCTGTCAATACTGCTGTATTGAGTCAGAGAGAGCCTGCACGACACAGGGAAACACTTAGCTCACTGCTGCTGCTTATTGAGAAGCCAATAGCAATTTACGTGCTGACACTTGACACCGAATCCATTCCCAGAGGTACTCCTGCTAAGCCACTGCTGGGCTCGCCCTCACACCTGTGCCTTCCCTCAGCCTCGGAGCTGCAGGTGTGATGATGCTGGGGCTCCTCCAATCGCACCCGCCTGCTGGAGGGGCTGGCAGCTGCCCCTGGAGCTCTGATGGGACAGGCAGGTGGGGACCAGCTCCGTGGAGAGGGGTGGGGAACCTGCACTCCAAAGAGCTGGTCTCATGTGGGATTAGCTTTATTCGTGTATTCAGTGAAGGAGGGGGAATGTGGGTGCCTAAGTGTCTGGGACCTCTGGACTGGAGCAGCTGGATTCCTTCTGTCCTGTTTGTCTTTTCCTGAGACAAGCACAGCTGAGCCTGATGGCCTTTCTGGCATACACACACACCTTTTAAGAAAAACTTAAGATCGTCTGCTGCCAAATACTTTCAAGAGGAATAATAACATCCAGGATATTTCTTTGAGGCTGAACTCCCTAAAATGGGAACTAAGCCATGAAGGAGTGAGGATGGGATGAGAAGAGAGCTGTAGTACTGGAATGAGATGGCTGGAGGTGGGAAGCAGAACATGGGGAACCTGTGTCCTGGTGATGTGCTCAGCAAGGAGCATCAGGTGCTGGTGCTGGAGCACTGCAGGAGGCCTGAGGAGTTGTAGACCCAAGTGGATGGTCTTGTCATTGTCTTTTACAGCCCCAGTGTGCTGGAGTAGTAAAGCTCCTACTGGTTTTTAAGCGCAGCTCTTCCTGTTTTGCTGCATTGCCTGGCAAACAATTTTACACATTCTCTGTTAGCTGTGGTGTTGTTTTTTGGTCACCATTCCCTTTGCAGTTCCCTTGTGTGCTTGAACCTCCTGAGAGGGTTAGAAAACCCGTGTCCTAAATCTAAAAGGAAACAAAGCAAGTGTGCTGCATGAGGGAGGTGCTTGGAGTGACTCTTCATTTTGCAGAAGTAGAATTTAGGTCATGTCGCAGGTCATGTTTCACATACCTGTGTTGCTTCTTGCTGGCAGGTTGTTGTAGCCAGTGTGTGGTGTTGTGGCTCTGCAGCATGTGGGGAGAGGAGGGAGCAAGCCTAAAGCTGTCCTGCAGCTCTCCGAGGAGAGCGGGGACGTGATGGGGATGTGTCACAGTGTCCCCAGACGGCTTCTAAAGCAGGCTCTGCTGTGCAGGTGGCCTGTGACCCTGTGCGGGGTGGATCGTGTGGCTTTGCTGGCAGCTGGTCAGGTATCAGGCTGCCGAGGCTGGGAATCGGCCTTCCCTGCCAGGATGCTCTGGGAACGGTGTGCCTGTCCCCCTGCCTTGCCAAGCTCTCGTCCCAACGCAGGTGTTCCCATTTACAGTCCAGAACAAGCAGCAGGTGCCTGTTCCAGAACTCACTGCTGTGTGTGGTGGCTGTAACCAGAGCTGGGACAGGGTGTGGCCAGGAGCCCACCTGGAGATCTCTGGGGACCCAATCACTCTGTGTTTCCGCGATACTGGCTTCTTTCAGACACTTCAAAAACTGTGGCAAAAAACAGTACAAAAATAGATTTGGTGAGAGTGTAACCAGGGCAGCAGTGGCACATGATGGAGGGGAGCAGAAGAAGTAGGCCATGTCTGCATCCAGTGCTTGTTGAACCTCAGCGGAGGGTGAAGCAGCAGGCCCTTCTGCTGGGATGCCGCATGGCTGGGATGGCAGGTGTGACACCTCGGCACGTGCTTTTGTAGAGGTCCCTGTTGCTTATTCTGTTTTGTTCTAGTCTAGTGCTAATCTTGTTCAGCAGTTGCTCCTCTTAATTATTGGAGTACTTTTACAGAGATGTAGCAGATTAATCCTTTTAGTTCTGCTTGCTGCCAGAAGAGATTGCCACCACTATTCCGGCGCTATGGAAGGAGAGGTTGGAGCATGAAGAAGCAGGGCTAAATTTAGAAAGCTTGCGCTCACACATGCTGCTCTGTAGCTGTAGAGGAGCATGTGGTGGCAGGTACCAGTGTGAGCAGGGAGTATGTATGCAGGTAGGTGGGGCTGGGGCAGCTCAGCTGAGTTCTGTGGGTGTCACAGCTGGGTCACGACCTGCTCGGAGAGCCCCGGCAGCTCCTCGGCGCATTTCCAGCAGGGAGGGAAGCTCCAAGGCATCCTTTATCTGGTCCTTGCCTTGCTGGAACACAAATATTAACTGACAAACAGTTGCATAATAAATGGCACAGTCACTGTGGCCTGTTGTTCTTATCTTCCTCCATAAGAAATAAATAGTGAAAAGTAGGAGAGTTAACTTTCAAACCAATATGCCTCCTCTGTGCTGGCATTAGTGAGGCCCCAGGCTTGCATGAGGGCTGCTGAATTTGTGTCCCAGAAGCTCAACTCGGAGGAAATGGAGGAGTGTTCCCATGTTACCTGCTGGGTCACGCAGGACAGATGAGCGTGTGGGCACTGTGGGGTAGCACATGCCAGCTGCCTGACACAGCAGGGCTGGGGACCTGAAGCCTTAGGTTTGTGCCGGAGAACCTCTGCCCCAGCGCTTGCTCTACCTGTGGCTCCCCATCTGCTCCCCGCTCAGGTGTTCTCTCTAACGTGGTCACAGTCATACATGTCGTTCCAGCTGAGATCTTGCAGTGCTATTATTGTGCCCTTTATTGCTTCCTTGTCTCCACAAATAATCTGAGCAACATCCTGGAGACTGTGTTTGCCACTTGTCCAGCTGCATCCTTTGGTTCATCCTGACCAGTGCATTAGTCTGTCTCCTCCTGTGTAATTCCCAATTGGTAAACCCTGAATTTACTGCAGAAGCTCAGAGTTTTCCTATCATAATCTCGGATTTAGTTGCTCTCTCGTTATTCTAGACCTCAAATCCTAGCTTGTGTAACATTCTGGTCTTCTAGTGTGTTGGATATGCTTCTCAATTTAATTTCATCAAGGATCGGTGGTTTCTGCTGACTGGCAGCAAGGCCAGCAGTGATGTTAGTGCAAAGGCTCCCAAGGCCTTTCAAGAGGGGAAGCCTTTATCCAGGGCAGTATTTTCTTTCCATCATTTTGGTGTCAGCTGCTCTTGGCCTAGTTTTATGCCTTTTTTAGATCATAGCTAGTGCCCATCTTCTCCCGCACAACTCCCCAGTGCAGTGTGGAAGAAGGGGCAGTTCTTTCAGTAAAGGGAGACACAGGGTTAGTTTTCACAGCGTGTCTTTATGTTTGATCCTGGTCTTCATTTATTGCTCTCTCTTCTATTATTCTTGCCTTCACAGTACTTCCTGCTTTCTCTGTTAGGACGGAAATAAACCCCACAGCAGTGTCTTCCCAGCCCTGTTTGAGCACAGGTATTTGCTGTCTGTACCCGGCATAGATCCTGAGCTGATGGATGGTTACACATATCTGATGCTGAACCTGTCGAAAATGTACTTGGATATTCTTAATTGTTTCAGATTGTGTAGATTTAGATTAGATATGAGGCCCTGCCACAGGGTGCCCAGAGAAGCTGTGGCTGTCCCATCCCTGGGAGTGTCCAAGTCCAGATTGGACGGGGCTTGGAGCAACCTGGGACAGTGGAAGGTGTCCCTGCCCATGGCAGGGGGTGGAACCAGCTAAGCTTTAAGGTCCCCTCCAACCCAGCCCAGCCTGTGATTCTGCAACAGCTGCTATTTTCAGCTCAAATCATGAAACACGAAGAGAAAATGCAGAGGGGCTGGAAGGTATCTTGAAAGTTGAGGTGAATGGTCCCCTGGGGGTGGGGTGGAGCAGTTCTGTGTGTGCTGGTGGCTTTCAGTTGTCTTGAGCTGATCTCCCTGGCTCTGGGTGCTGCTGCTTTTGGGGTGGCTCCTTCATACCTCTCTGCTTTGGAACAGCAGCAGGTCTGTCCTTGTGCTGCTGTGCTCCAGGTTTCCATTCAGTCTCCCTCAAGAAAGATGGGGGCATTCTGGACCTGGGTTTCTAGTTTGGAAAGGCTCATTCTTGGCTGATGTATCTGAGAAAGTAGTTTAACCTGAAGTGGTCTGTGGCTACTTCACAGTGCTTGCAGGTGCCAGTGGAATGAGAGCCAGGTGTGGGGTGGGAAGAGGACAGTGCCATGCTGTTGTGTCCTGGGGTTCAAAGGGAAAGTAACGATTTGCCTTTTCTCTATACTTGAATTTGAGTCTTTACAAGAAGTAAATTCATATAAAGAATAATAGAAACTGAAATGAAATGGATGATTATTACTGAAACCTTTGAAAGAATGCAGATTGTCCCAAAGCAGGCATTCCCCTGCAGGGCTGTCCCAGTCCCACTGCCGGAGGTGGCTGGGAGGCAGCAGTAGGTCAGGACCAAAGAGACCCCATGTTACACCACAGGTTTCTTTTGGCATGTTCATCACCAGCTGTGTTGTGCAGGGCAGAGCATGGGGTTTAGGGGTGGGTGGGGAGCTCCTTGGCACAGCCAGCAGTGCTGGGTCTGCCCTGATGGTTTGTCCTGCTCTTCCTTTTTACCTTTGTTTCATTTTACTACTACTTGACTAGAATTTTGTTGAATTTACGGTCTGTGATTTCCAGTGCTCAGGGTCAGGGATGGCTGTCCCACACTGTGTGTTCTGGTGCCTTCTGAGGTGGTTATTGAGCAGCTCCCTTGTGCCTGGCTCCGCTCCCTGCGTCCCTCGCAGCGCCCGTGTGCCGGCTCCTGACGTGCCCCGGCTCTCGTTGCTGCAGGAGCTCCCAGCGCCAGCAGTGCGTGATCCGCAGTCTGAGCCGTGGCTGTGACGGGTCATTCTGGCAACTGCAGCTTATGATTAAAAGGAATATCAGTCACTGTCATCTTGGACCCCAGCACTGGTGATCTGACAGTCCACAATGCATCAGCTTCTTCCTCATCAGAGGATCTTAGACTCAGGACTGCCCCAAGGGTTGTCCTGTGACTCAGGCTGATACCAAAAGGCTCTTCTCATTTCATGACTAGCACAGCCAGCTGCACTATTTCACTGCCTGAAGATGCGTCTGAGAGACCCAGAGGATCTTCTAATTCCAGTTTTTGGCTGGATCTTCAGGGCCTCCTCCATTCGTGGCTTCAGCAGGCAGAGGGTTGGACTGTAATGGCTGCTGTGTTGTCACACCCTGGAAATTCCCTTATGTCCTCGGGGAAGTCAGAGTCTTCACGTTGGCCTGCCGTGGCCTTCAGCCTTGCAGTTCTTGTGCTGGACAGTGGCTGCTGCTGAGATCATCTTCACGGGGGCTGGTTTGCAGCTGTGCTTTGGGAACCTCCGTCTCGTGTGACCGCTGCCCGGGGCAGCCGTTCCCTGGCTGCCAGAGCTCTGCCAGTGGTGTGCCTTGCTTCTCACTCTGCAAACCCATGGACCTTCCTACGGCTCTGGTGTCTCTGAGGGCAGGTGCCTCTGTGTGGGGCGAGTTGGGACAGAGGGGCTGATGCTTCACCCCCATGCCTGGCTGTTCAGAAGTCCCAGGTGTCCATGTATCTTACAGAGAACATGCATCTCTGTGCAGAACACAAGCTGATGTGTTTTCCAGACCTGTGTCCCTTGGAAAAAAGTAGTCATGTAGGGGTTTGTTTTCCTCTTCCTTCTTGTTCCCACTTTCTGTCATGTGTTAAAATTTTATTTTAATTGAGTAGCTTGTTCACAGCTGTATCTTTAATGCTGGCATTTACCATGGCTCTGAGAGATGTTTTGAGTAGGATGGAGAACCATCCATAGGATCATCCATGGCAGTGGGTGATTCACATCAGGAAATGAGTTAGGCAACAGAGTTAAGGAAATGTTATCTATTAAATGTCTTCAGCTTATCCCATCCCTTGAAGAGCTGGGGGCAAGGAGCAGATCGGGCTGAGCTCCGAGGAGATGGTGTGTGGATACATACAGAGGGGCAGATTTTAGGGAGCTCAGAAAAGGGTCTGGCATCATCTGTGGCTGTGTAGTCCACCAAACACTGTCATGGGCTGGGCAGGTTTTCAAAGGTCTGATGGCTGATTTTATGTCCCCATGGAGCCTGGAGCTCAAATGGCAGCTGGCTGGGCTCCAACTCCTCCTGCTGTAGTTTGTCTCACTGTGTCACTGAGAAGGAAGGACCTGAATTCAGTTAAGGATGAGGGGAAGAGGACATTGAGGAGGGCCCTGAATCTCAGAAAGCTCAGGGACATGCCTATAAAAACCTATGGCTTGAAAATCATGTATTTACTGTTTTTATTGATAAACAGAGTGTACAGGGCTGTGAAGAAGTGTACAGGGCTACTTCTCAGCCTCCCTTCCAGACTGATCCTCTTGGATCAGCTGATGGAGGGTCAGTCACTCAGCTTTTGATGCTCCAGAGGCTGGGCTGGATGAGTAATGATTCCTTTAGGCCTGGCTTCCTGGAGATATCTCCTTATCCTCCTTCACCCAGGTAATTAAAACCTTGTCAGCGCGTGCTGGTGGCGGGATGTCTGCTGCTGCTCCCGGCCCTAGGGGAGGGATGTGGGGGGGGAAGGAGTTTGTCTATTAGAGACTTGTTGTGTAAATGAGTTCATTCTTTGTGGCTGGGCAGAGGGGAGCAAGGGAGAGGAAGGAGCCGCAGACAGACATTGTTCTGAGGTGGTGGCCTGGGTGGTGGGGTGAAGCATCAGCTGTGCAGCCCTGGGTGGGCACAGGCTGCAAGTGAGTTGTCACGATGCAGAGCAATATCTTTCTGTAGCTCAAATTCTTTCTTTTCTCCCATCTTTTCATGTGCCCTCTGCCACAAACCTTTGAAGAAGGCCTTCATAATTAAGCTTTTCCCAAATGGGGTTTTGCTTTTGAAAGAAAAATCACTTTGCATTTGGGGGTTTGAATTTGAAAGAAAAATAAGGAACAGTTTTCCCATTTAATTTCTGTTCGATCTTTTTTAAGTCACTTGGTATTTATCATACTGAATTTTCTCTTAAACCTCTGTTCATGTTGCCCTGTATATTGCCCCGTCTAAAATTTTTTGAAATAAAATCAAGTATGCATGTTCTGGTACAGTACTAATTCTGCTCTCAGCATGGGCAAGACATGGTTAAGTTGGACCAGTGAGTCCTTGGTTTTCCTGAGGAAACTGTTAGAGAGTAAATGCATCTTCACTGGCATGCAATAATGAAGTTGCAAGTCTTGGAAAAGCTTCACATTGTTCCAGACTATTTTATGACCGAGAGGTTTTTATTTTTTCCCATTTAGTAAAGGTGACCTGTCTGACTTCTGCCACTGTCAGGAGCGTTGGCCATGGTCACCGTACACACACAGTCACGTTGTGTTGTCCCTGGAGCACACAGGTGTGGCCAGCAGTTGAGTGTGATTTAGGTAAGTGTCGCACATCTTTGCTATTTGGAACTCGGATGAAGAGGAAGAAAGAAGTTGCCTTTGGAAATGAAGATTGGATTTCAAGCCAGCTTTTCAGATGGGCTGTGATGTAGAAGTGGATAATTTCTCATGTCATTCTCTTCTTGCACCTTCCATTGCCAACTGCAGTGTGCACATCAGTTGAGTTGCTGAATCAGTTTCTTCCTTTCCTACCTACATACAGACCTGGTCACAGAAGATGGATTTATCAGATATGGCTCAGCCTGTTCCCTCTCTAAGGTGTTTGGCATGGAGAAGTCAGACTGAATCTTGCTGTAGAGGCTTTCCCCGTTCCCTCTACTCAGGAGCCTGCCGGAGCCCTCACCTGTTGGAGAGCAGCCCTGTGTTTGTGGGGTTGGGAGCCAGCGCTGTTGCCCCTGGGGCTCTTGGAGCACATCCCAGCCTCTGTCTGTTCCAGTCTCCTCTCGCTCTGTTGTGCACCTTCCCTCGCTCAGAGCTAAAACACGAGCCAAGAATTAATTGTTTTGTGTCGTTTTCCCCCCGTGTTGTGTTGTGGTCTGATTGGTATCTGGGCCCATTGGGCACTGGAGGCATTTGCTTCCCCTTCTACAGAGACAGCTGTTGGAGAGCTCAGCAGAGGCTCACAGTCCTTACTGGACTGCAGGTGCTGAACAGAAAAAGTGCTGTTGCCAAGTGTGAATGCCCAGGGTGTAGGTGGGAGGGCAAGGGCTGCGGGCTGGCACTGGGAGCATTCCGTGCGTGTGCAGGACCCAGTGCTGGTGGACGTGGGTTTGGCTGTTCCGGCCTGGCTCCAGCTGCCCTGTCCAGGCTCTCTGGGCTCCAGAGCAAGCCAAGAGATCCTCTGGTGGTGGTGTTCCTGTTCGTTACCACTGGCTGCACACTGCAAACCATGTCCCACCTGAGTAGCATAAGTAAACTTTCCACAGCAGGAGGTGTAATCAGAGGTTAAATAATTAAGTAACATTTATTTGACATTTATATGAAATTCACTGCCATGGAATTTAACTCAGTGCTCAGAAAAGGGCTCTGAGGGAGGAAGTGGCTGTAAAGGGTGAGGAGGAAGGAAAATGTGATGGGGCATAGGGGAACCTGGGTGACTTAAAGGATTCCAAATTGGAGTGTAAATTATAATACTGGTGTTATCATAAGCCTTGTCATTCATCCGACTTTAGGATTTCTAGAATGGTTCTGGAATGCTCTCTGGAATACAAGACTCATGTTCCAAGTCCAGACTTGGGAGGTGGAAAATGCAGCATTGCTGGGCGGCTGCAGTGGGACTCTATGGGATGCAAGGATTTGGGGATGCTGAGGGGGAAGCTTTTCCATCACCTTTCCGTGTTCTGCCCTCCAGGGGCAGAGTGGGTGCTGGGCCTGGGGGCTCCTCAAGGACGGCTGGGTCTCGTTGCTTCAGGAGCAGAGCAATGGCAGCACTGAGGGAATAGCGAGGGGTGCAAGAAATGAGGTTTCCATCAGTGTTGGCTAAAGAATTTTGGACCTTCATGGCTTGTTCTTAATTAAAGGCTGGAGTCTGTGGGTGCTGTACTCGCAGGGCTGCTGGGATGGCAGCTGTGGCCCTGGGACAGCCCTTTCATCCTTACACTTCATCTCTCTGTCTTTCTGCTTTCTTTAGAATGGCTGAGGCTGTCTCTGGGGGCTTTTATGTGGATATTTCTCATTGTTGGGTTTCAGAGAAGCACTTGACCAGGAGTCCATGTTTCTAGTAATTATGTTTCATAGGGACGTATTTCCTTATGCATTTAATAGGGCTCTGTCTTTGAGCTTGTGCTTGGCCTGAACTCTTGAGCAGGGGCCTTGCACGAGTGAGATGGGCATTAAAGGCTTTGATTTTCTGCAGGGCAATTATTGTGGCCAGGTGAGGAAGAGGAGGCCATTCAGTGAGCCATGAGGGTAGAGGCGTTAAGACTCTGACATTAGTAATCAGTTGAGTGTTTCAGGTTCCTGAGTTCAGTGGCCGTTCACGCTGTAGGGATCCCCAGGTGACCTGCAGGCTTTGAGCTGTGCCTGAAGAGACCTTTTCAAGGGAGCTCCTTTAACCAGACGGTTTGTCTTTGAGCTTTGCTGAAAAACTGGGTTCTGAAGATGAGAAAAAATTTCCTAGTGCACCTTCTAATTGTTCATTTAGGAGCAGAGCTGTCCTCCAGCTGGGAGGGCTCAGGGCTGCTGTAAAGTGCTAATTAAAAGTAATAGTGATAATGAAAACAGATGTTTTCAAGAAAAGTTAGTGCTACTGGGGCCCCAGTCTGCTGTCCCTGCCTTCTCTGCAGGAGGAGAGTGAGTTGTGTCTTCAGAGCTGCAGGTCCAGGGGGGCTGCGGAAGGGGACCAGATGCCAGGTGGCTCCTGCTGCATTAACAACCAGGGATGGCTCTGGATGCAGCACGGAGGGGCACCCAGCCCTGTACCTGGCACCACCTCAGAGCACCTGCTGCCTCTCCCTGCAGAGGTGGAAGGGTGGATGCAGGACTGGTATGGAGGAGTAGAACAGAATTGTTTGACACTGAGTTGTTTTCTAGAGTGTTGTTCTAGAACAGGAGGGGAAAAACCTTGATAGAAGATGGCTCATTTGCAAGGGTGACAGGGAGGGAGATCTTCTCTCTTGTCTAGATTTTAATAAGAAGGGATTGTTTTAGTCTTGTTTATAACTGGTATACTGATGAGAGTTTGAAAGAGCAGCCCCAGGTCTCCAAGGTCTCTGGGATAAGTTTCATGGGGCTCTGCAGCACATCACCAGTGTTTGGGCTGAGAGGGGAAAAATTGTAGAAGTTTGTGTCCAGATCTCCAGCCTGTAAGGCAGCGGCTGTTTGGCATGATGTGCTTGCTTCTTGGAGTGCTGGGTTCAGCTGTGTTGTCAGTTCCATCATTACCCTTCTCTTTGCTCTGCAAGTGAGCTAGAGAGGTGTGACACCATCCTGACCACATCCTGCATGACCACATCCCATGTACAGATGTGCATGGGAAAGAGCAGCTGAGAAAGGAGTTGGTTCAGCATGGAAGGATGAAGCAGTTGTGGAGGCGTATGGTTTTGTCTTTCCCCTTGAAAAACTTGGCTTGAGAGTCTTTGGCTGACTGTGCTCATGGAAGAAGTGGCATCTTTTAGACGGGTGGGAGGCACCAAGGAATAGGGGGATGAGGGAGAGACAGGGGTAGGTGGGTTATTCCAGTCCTGTTGAGAGAAGGCATTAGGACAAGGAGGAAGGGCCAGAAGCATTTCCTGTGGTCTTGTCCAGGTTGAGGCTAGTCTACAGTAAGGCTGCTGGTGTGGAGTTTATTTTGCAAATGTCACCAGTGATTTGTTAGAGCAGGCGTTTCAGTTGCACCGGAGCAGGCAGCCAAAGCAGTGGAGGTGGCACTGAGTGCTGCCTGCAGCCCATAGCCAATGGTCCTTGGGGTTAACACTGAGGTGGAGCTGTCAGAGCCTTGTCCATACTGGGAGGTAATGGGACCCATACTCCTTAATTACTGCCCATGGAGCTGCTGACAGAACCCTGGAGCTTCAGCCCTTGTTAAACTCATTTTCAGCTGTCACTTGGCTGTGGTGGCAATGGAGCCCCGGGTCTGTTTACAGCCTGTGTTCCTGCTCCTGCAGATGGAGGAGCAATAGATGCTTTTGCCAGAGCATATCCCATCGGGCAGTTTGGCTTCTCTTCTGGGGGCTGGGGGATGCGTGTTACTGAGTTTAATCCAAGAGAAACTATTTTGATACTTGAAATGACTTCAGAATCAAAATGTTGCCTTGCTGTGTGCTGGCAGATCAGCTGCTGGCCCTGCAGACACGCAGTGGCAGGTGATGAGCTGCAGTGTGTCACCTGTTCTGAGGCATGGCCTGCATGCACATACACCTGCTGGATCTTCCACACTGAGTGTATCCAGAGTTCAGTCTTCTCAAAAAGAATTCCTAATGCATTGCACAAGAATTTGGGTGCTGAAGGGGTAAATTCTGTTAAATCTTGTTAAAAGGATGTGGAAAACTGTACAAAAGTCCAAAGTAGAGATAAAAATAATTGAAATACCGAAGGAAATGTTTTAGAGTGGGAAATTGAATTTAATTTTCAGCTCATCATGAGGAGGATCCAGAACTGAAGTTACAGGTTTTGGTGTTTGAGCTCTCTTTTCCCTGGAATGATGCTCTAGCAGAAGGTGCTCAGCAGATGTTGGAGTAAGTCCTGATAGGGGTGTGTGTGGGTGTGTGTGAGATAAACAGTTCAGGGACTGCATCTGGTAATGTGACCCTCTCCATTCCAGTGGTAGCTGGGCTGTGGAGGTGGCCTGGGGTCAGTGTGTGGGCACAGTGGCGTGTGGAGGGTCTCACTGGGGCAAGGGGGCTACAGACTACAGACAGGTGATGCTCTGGCAGTTCTTATTTTGGTAAAAAGCTCAAGGCAACGCGAGGAGCACCTTGCAGGCACCCCACAATTATCATAATAAACAGTTTTATCATCTGCTTGGCAGTCAATAATGTGGCTTACGCTGCTTTAGTATCTCACTGGTATTGATCACCTTGGCGGCTGTGCCACGGTCAGCTCCCGTTAACCCGTGCGCGTCGGCGGCTCCGGCCATCCTGCCAGGGGGCTCAGGGCTCACCTGTCACCCACGTGTGTGCAGCAAGGGACAGCAGCATGGGGCAAACCCAGCTTTGAATCAGAGGCCTGAGGGTGGGATTTTGATCTAGGAGCGAGGGATTGAGTGCATGTCCTGTGTATGGGGGGGTTTAAAATAGAAGGATTGACATACGGTTCTCAGTTTGGGCTCAGAGGAGTTTGGGCTTGTAACAGTGTTGTGTGGGTTGTGGTGCTCTGTCAGAAGAAGGGTTCCCTAAGACCCCTGTGTGCCCCGAGACAGTGAAGGAGAAGGAGGGCTGCTCTCTGCAGTGACACTGTAGTGCTTTACTGGGGCTTTGGGCTCCAAATGGGACCATGCACTGGACATCCCCTTGGCTTTGCCTGGCTCTGCTGGGACTGGCTGAGGCATTGGCATGCCAGCACCACTGACACCTGCCTGGCCTGTGAGAACAAAGACTGTGGAATGGGCACATGCTGGGAAACAGACTTGGCCCTGCAGCAGCTGCTGGGCTGAGCTGGGGTAGCTGGGCGCTGCTGGCTCTACCAAAGGCACTGTCTGGGCTAAGTGAGCCCTTGGGGGTGCTCTGACAGCATTGCCTCCGCTTCTGGAAGCGCAGACAGCAATTAGGAATATCAGGTTAGTAGCTGACTCCATTTTGGGAGGGAGAAAGATGATTTGCTGTCCGCATCCAGATGGGGCTTTGAGGAAGGATGGGACTTTCTGAGATTTGGTTGTACCTAGATAGTTGGGTCTTGTGGCCCAGTATTTCTCCTAATGGAATTTCCCATCATTTACTGCCCTGCTGATTCCTGATCAATGAAAATAAAATTGCATTGCCTCCTGAGAGGCTCCATGTATGGCTGCAGCCTCCAGCTGTGTCAGTTCCGGTAAGATAATCTCATCAGGCGTGCAAGAGGGTAATAGGAAATAAAAATAAAACCCACAATTAGCAAGAGGCCAGGCAGCTGAGTAACGCTTTCAGTCCTGGAGGTCTGGAGATGTGTGCGTAGCAACTTCCCCCCTCCCCTCTGAAGGTGCCCGTGTCCCTCGCAGTGTGCTGCCGTGTGGTGCTCACCAGGCTTGGCAGTGCCTGCAGATGCATCGGGCACATCCTTTGGAATCCCCGTTTACCTGGATCTGTGTCAGCTCTCCCATGTGAGGTGGTTAAGGGTTTCACAGGTGGTGGTTCTGAGGTGCACCAGGGATGCAGCAGCTGATGGAGGGACTGTGCACCATGCGCACTGAGAGCATGAACTTGAGACTTTGAGCTGTCAGGTGGTCCATAGGTGTTGACTCCTGATGATTGCTGCAATCAGGAGAGTTTATTTTGGCCAGATAAGGAACATGCTTAGGCTGTATATGAAGTCTGGAGCAGGATGTTGTTTTGGGAGCAACAAATGCGGATGCTGTTTACAGGAGTACGGGACCACTTGGATCTGCTAAAAGTTGGCCTAAAGGATGCTCCAAATGGGGCAGTTTCCCAGCTATACCAGCAAGTTTCTTTACCTGTTTTTGGGGTTTTTTTTTTAATTATCTTCCAGTGACACGTCTGTAACTGGTGTTTATACTGAAATGTGAATGGCTGGTATAAGCAGACATACCAGTGACCTTTGCAATGGGACTGTGCAACCCCAGTGTGTAGTTCAGAGCTGATGTATCAGCCACGGTGTTGTCTGAGCAGCCAGTGGAATGGTTACAGAATGACCTAATACCTCTGAGCCTGCTCTCCCAATCCAAAGCATTGGCTTTCCCAAAGGGTGGGAAAGAGCAGCTGAGCCCAGAATGTCGCAGTGAGTCTGCTTCCTAACAAGGACTGGATCCGAGCCCTGGCAGAGGAGATCTGCATGACTTATGAGTCTAACTCTTACCCTTGGCTTGGCCCTTGACACTAGTCTGGAGCACACATGTTGTTTGGGTAAATCTGGAGGAGGAAGGAGCATTGGCAGGATTTCTTTGCGAGTCGCGCGAGGCTGCGCGTGTGGAGCATGGCTGTGGAGCGCAGCCTGGCAGCGGAGCAGCAGCCCTTCCAGCTGGGCCACGGAGGCTTGGCTGTGTCTGATCCCAAAGCCATGTAGCAGGGCTGGAAACTCGGAGCATTTCAGGACTTCTCCCTTCACAAGCATCACCAGGGGTTTGGTGGGGGTAGCGGTTGCCGGTACAAGGTCTTGTGGATGTTCCTGCCCACCATGGAGGACACGGGGCCCAGACAGAGCCGTGGTGGCCGGAACTGTGTGTGAGCCACTGGACAGGCACTGGGGGGACAGCACAAGCTGCAGCATGGCAAAACGGGGGGACAAGCATGGCCCTCTTCCTGAGGCACTGGGGCTTGGGGGAACGTGAGGGGCTGTGGGGTCTATGTGACAGAGCGAGGCAGTTTGTCCTCAGCAGCTCTTTGATTAGTTTTGGAGTTGGATCAACAATGGTGCACTGAAAATGCAAACCAGATGCAAATGTAGTTATTTATGCAGCAGCATAGGCTGAGAACAGCATTTAACAAGAAAGGTTCGGGGGTTTGGAGCAAAGGGGTGAGTTGCGCAACGGCAGAATCGTGAGATGTGTGATGTTTTGAAACAAAATCTGGAACTTCTGTGGTGTCCTACTCAAAAGGAGAGGTTCCTGCAGAACCTGAGAACAAGTTTGGTGCCCTAGGAGCATGTGAATGCCCTGTCATGTATGAGCTAAGCAAGTGCTTCAGTTTGCTGTGTAGAGAGAAATGTGACTGAAGCCAGCTTACCTCTGCTGCAAAATATTCTTAGTGCTAAGAATCTCCTGAAGGAATAAGCGCTCTTGTCCCCAGCTGCTCACGGAAAGCCTTCCGGCCCTCCTTGGGATCACTCCACTCTCAATGGCAGTGGGCTGAAGATTAGATAAATATTTCTGTGTGTAGTGCAGTAGCTGGCTCAAAGGGATCAGCAAACTTGGAGTAATAGTTCATAACAAAATGCCTTCTGAAAAGCTGCCTGACTTGTGTTACTTCCATTGGCTCAGTTTTAGCTGGTGTGAAGGACAGAGGGGAAAATGTGGATGATGTGGAAGGTTCACCTTTTCAAGGAGCCCCTTTCTCTCAGTTTCATGCCAAGTGTTTGAGCCCTGCAGCTTTCCAGCCCTGTTTTGTTCAGCGTTTCCTTTACTTCCTGCTGCTTGAAAAGCTGTTTATGCTAATGATGCCAGGAAGATCTGAGGGACCGGCTGTGCCCGTGGATGTGAGCCCTGTGTCAGCTCTCGCACCGTGGCCGTGCCAGCGCGCGTGCACAGAGCAGCGCCGCTTGCGCTGTCGGCTGGAGTGCTGCCCAAGGCGATCCCTCCACAGGGCTGTCTTCCTGCTGGGGGAGGACTGTCTTGTCCTTTTGAGGTGCCTGATGGATCTTTTCTTTCAGTAGACCACTGTGTGCCACGTCATCCCCTTCTGGGACCTTGGGCCCTTCAGGATCCATGGGCTAGAATCTCTCAGAGGGGAAAGCTCGTAGTGTTCATAGGAACTTCCACAGAGGCAAAATTTTTTCACTGAAAAGGTGGTCAGGCACTAGCACAGGCTGCCTAGGGCAGTGTTATAGTCATCATCCCAGGGAAGGATTTAAAAGATGTGTAGATGTGGTATTTGGGGACACAGGTTAGTGGTGGCCTTGGTGGTGCTGGGTTAATGGTTAGACTTGCTGCTCTTAAGGGTCTTTCCCAACCCAAATGATTCTTCAGTTCTATGAATTCTTGGCTTTGTCAGGATAACCAACTGGCTTGTGAGGACTTGCAGCCCCAAGACTCTTTGGAACCCATGGGTCAATGTTGTTTGGATGCTTCTTCCACCAGCAGGCAGGGCTGGCTTTTTAATTCTGCTCCCACTGCAGAGGCATTGGACATGGCCATGTGTCCAGATGGAAACAGTCTGGCATACAGCAGAGCACTGGAAGAAGTCAGAACTGAGCTTGGGCTTTTGGTTGGTAAAGCCTCACTGCAAAAGAGGAAGACAGATGTCAGGTGTTCAGGATTTGGCAAGACTGGCATCTTGCTTGTCAGACTGTGTTTGCCAGTGAGATAACTCCACATCAGGGTGTGTGCCAAAACACAGCTCGGTATCACTTGGAGAGGTGCAAAATATGACTTGCTATGTGAAAGGGAAAAATTAGTTTGTAATTTCTTCATTAAAATGTTGAACTTGGCAAATACATCAGTATTTTCAGGGATGGGTTTTTTGGTTAGGAATTGCATAAGAGTAATCCCAAGGCACTGATGTTGTAAAATGCTGGCAGAAAAACCCCAACTAGAAATCATTCTTCGCACTGTGCATCCACATTCCCTGTTATGCTCAGGTTTTGGCACATAAGTACCATTTTATCCTAATAGCTTAGGTCTTGTTGCAGAGTTCTCAGCACTTCCCTTAGGCTGGCAGGTATCTTGCTGCTTTCTGGTACCTTAATGAATGTGAGAGCTGGGATCCGTGTCTTCTGTTTAACTTAAAAGATAGAAGGATTTTACAGAACTGGGAATTGAAACTCTTGGTATTGCCACTCGAATCTCCAGCCAGCATTGCTGAGGAAATTTGAAAATATCTTTCTATTCTAGGAAGTAACTCTTCACATATTTGTGTGATAGCAGCTGCTGTAGAAATCACATGAAGTGACAACATGCTCCTGCCACCTTGTTTTACCCTCTTCTGTGACCATCCTGCTTGCCAAGTGAGACAGCATGTGCTCACCTAATTGCAGGCAGTATCATAATTCATATGCATAAAGGAGCAAAATTAAAGTTGCTTTGGCAACATACATTCTGTTCTTCCTTAATTTTTGAATTCTTGATCCTAGGCAATTATTTTTATCATTTCTTTCCATTTGCAATTTCCTAAGTGTTACCCGAGTGCTGTGTAGCACGCCAGGTGCGGGGAGGTGACACAGAAAGCTTTGATGCTCCAGATTCGTTGTGTCACCGCTTCAGAGGGTCACAGTGACTGCCTTGCACCCCCTGCCTGGGCTCCTGCTCTCAGGAGCTTTGAGCATACCTGTTCCCAGGGATCTCCAAGGTCCCTTCCCAAGCTATTTCGTGTTTCTGTGACTGTGAAGTTGAGTTGGCTGCTTGCTCACTTTTGGTAGGTCCATCCCTAGTTTTCAGGCTGGAACAAGTGTCATCAAGTGCCATTGCTGAGACAGGAGCTTCTTGGCCAACCTGGACTCCACACTCGCCAGGCATTGTCCTTCTGAGGACGCTGCAGAAGGCCAGGCTGAGCGTGTGAGGAGGGGTGTGGGCAGAGTGTCTGAGTGCACCGTTAGTCCTGTGCTGTCCTTGTCCTTCCATCTCTGTCCCTTTTGGCTTTCATGAGCCACTGGCACCCTGGAGGTGGCTGAGGGCCTGAGCTCTTCCCTGTGCCGTGCAGCTGGGCAGACGGAGGGCAGCCTACAGGGACCGTCGGCCAGGTAATGGCTGTGGGTGTAATGCATCTGCTTGTGTCTTCTCTGTGTCCTCAGCGCCCTTTTTTCCATGGTGCCATGTGGGTCATTAGCTGAGGGAACAGTTTCTCACTGTCGCTTTCTCCTTTTGTTTTCCTCCTTCCTCATTGCTTCCAGTCTTGGTTTACTGCCAAACAGCCTCTTGTGAAAGGGCCGCCTAATTAACCCTGTGCTAATTAACAATTTAAAATTACACAGCACGGCTGTTCATATTTAATTCTCGGGAAGCCTGGGCAACAGCAGGAGCCCCCGCCTCCCTCCCGCTCCATCCCTGCTGCCCGCGCTGCTGCCAGCGTCCCCAGGGAGGAAGCAGCCTGGTGCCGCAGGCTGGGGGTGCCCAGGAGCCCCCAGCTTGCCAGGGGCTGCAGGGTGTTGCTTTAGCACCAGCCACTCCTCAGTGGGAGCGTTGCTGGAAGATGGAATGTCTGTCCCTGTGAGGATGGGGCTGGGCGCTGGAAGGAGATGACGGGGGGCCACAGGCATTGACTCCGTGCACGTCCTGCACAGCGTGGCTGCCAGCTGCAGGCCTGGTTGTAGGAAGGCGGCACAAGTGTGGGGCACACAGAGTTGTGCTGTCACCTGCACCTGCCATCCTGCAGCTCTGGGCCGCCGGGGTGCCTGGCAGAGCACTCCTGGCCTGCGGTGCCTGCGCTGCCCTGGCTGGTCCCATGTCGGTTCCAAGGGGCTGTGAGATGCAGTGGTGCGGTGAGGAAGGGCCAGGGGCTTGGACGGGCCGTGGGCCAGAGGCAGGGTGGGCATGGCAGCGGTGGGATGTGAGGCTGCAGAAGGGACCAGGAGAGCCCTTCTTTGCTGCTGGGGCGGTGTGAGAGCGCGGAGCCTCTGGCGCTCAGGCTGTTCTCTCTGTAACTGGAGTTCATTGATTTTACGGGAAACCATGTTTACAGACAGAGTGCTGATCGACCTGACGAGTTGACTTCTGCCTCCTTAAGTAAGAACTACCTTTTCTTATTGACTGGCTGATAAACAGAGCAGAGAGGGTGGCAGGGGGAGCGAATGGGAGGTGTGGAGCACACCATGTCTGTCTGTCCATCTGAGCTCTCCGTGTCCCCACACAGGTGGCCTAGGGGCAGTCTGGGGTGGTGGAAGATGCAGGGCCCAGTAGTGGGCTAATAACTGCATTGTGCTCCTGCTTAGAACCTGGTTTGCTTTAGAAAGGAAGTTGCTGTTTTCAGTTTCAAGAGATGATTCCTGCAGCTTCTGTGTGAATAGAAACAAATACTTTCATGCCTTGTGCTCTCTTCAGGAACAGCTGTGATGGTGACTGAACCATCAGAAGAGTGTGAGCTTGTGTAGGGGCTCAGCTTGTGTCCGGGGCTTGGGCTGGCCATTTCAGCTCTGGGTTTTTCCACATGCCATGTAAGGGCTCCTCCGTGTTGAGGAAAGGGAGAGGAGAGAAGATTCCTTTGGCATAGCACATCTTGAGCTGGTTAAGTTGGAGTGAGTGGGGGAGAGCTGTTAAAGCAAGCCAAGGCAGAAAAGCCCACCAATTAATTGGAGCGTGCGGGTCTGCCTGGCCGGGCCGGGAGAGAGATTGGCTTTCCTGTCAATAAACAAGTCCCCAGTGCAGCATCAAAGCTGCAGTCCTTTATCAATCGCGGCCTCCTCTTCCCGCATGTTCCTGTAACTTACCAAGCATTTATTACATTGATTTTCCAATCAGGCTGTTAACCCTCCCGCCCCTCCAGCCCTGCTAACCCTTCCAGCCTGGCTGTCAGTCAGGCATCTCCTGCCACTCAGGAGTTCTTGATGGCAGAACCGCTCTGACCCTGCCTATGTCTCACCTGGCTTTGTGTCCCAGGAGCTGGCTGTGCTGGCCTGCACAATGCTCCATGTCTAAAAGAACTGGTAGGGTGTTGTCATTCCATGTTGCGCTTTGAAGTCTGCATGGATATTCCTGAAACTTCACTTGGCAAAAGTGTGAGGCTTATGGAGTTTCTTTTTCCTCATTTTCCCCATATGAATCTGTGTTGGTTCCATTTGGATTGCAGTTGCCAGTGCAGAAGTAGCAGTGAAAAGGGAGAGAGAAGGCGTGTTGTGGGAAGGTGAACGTGCAGTCTCAACGCAGAAGGATCTGGGATCAGTTTAAGGAAAACACACAGCTAAGGACAAATGTTCCAGGGAGAGAGCTGGTGCAGTAGGAGCCGTTACATGGCTGGAGCTTATTTTAGGCTAGGGGAACAAAACTGGCTGATGAAGAGCCCAGAGCCTTTTGGCAGTGGGATTCTGCTCTTCCTTCTTGTTCTGCTCAGTGCACCAGATTACTGTTACTGCAGAGAAAATCCCTATTTATTCCCAGTGCAACTGCAGAGGCAGCTGTGTATGACATAGAATCCAGGCAAGGTGAGACTGGAGGTGCTGTAGAGTAATGTTGTGTGTGAACACGTTGGATGGTGTCTCCCTTGCAGCTGCGTGTCCTTCTGCAGGTATCTTTGCGCAAGGGCTTTGAGAGTATTACTTTGCCTTCAGTGGTAGTTTAAAATGCTTTTTCTTTGAGCTTCACCAGAAGTAAAATGTAAAGGGAAAGTACAAACACATTAGAGAACTCAGCAGAAGTGTGGATGGCTTTGTATAGTAAAGGAAAATAAACTGGGAGATAGTGAAACCAGAAAAAACAAACGTTGAATGTCACTCCATTTTCCTTTCCTTGAACTAATTCAGGTAGTTCACATGGTGCTGCTGTGGCACATCACCTGCTCTGCAGCTGCTCATGTCTTCTTTGGCAGGTTTCCAGTTCCCTTCATGCTTTCTGTATCAGCTGAAGAGGGCTCCATCAGGATTGCAGGACTCCTTTAGGATTGCAGTGTTGGAGTTGTTGACCGGATGCAGCAAAGGGGGTCACGATGACGGGGGGCCCTGGATGTCGGCCGCGGTCAGTAGCCCAGGCCCGCTGACTGCCTGGCGGTTGGTGGGAATCCTCCAGTCAGGTTGATTTGGTGGAATGGAAGTACTGAGAAGGCTGTCCTCCTCTTCCAGGACCTGCACCCACCGTTTGTCTCCAGGGGTGAGAGGAAGCAGTCTGTGTGCAGAGGCTGTGCCCTGCAGGATCTCTGGGAGCTTCCTGGAGCGTGGTGGGCTGACCGCTTTCCAATCCCCAGGATGCACCCTTGTCAGATCTGGAATTTCCTGTTTGGTTTCTCTCCTGACATCTCTGTATTTAAACTCTGTCCAGAACAGAGCAGTTACGTCTCCTGTGCATTCTGAGCGCTGTTACTCCAAAATCGCTGGGAGTTGCTCTGGGTCACATGGTCTCCCATTGAGGTGTGCATGTGGTAGGGCTGGGTCTGTGCTTCCCAAGCCTTTGGCAGAAGGGTAACACCCAGAAGAACAGCATCTGCCTTAGGGGGAGCCAGAGAATACGAGTTTTTACCAAGTTATAAAGCCACAGAACTGTTTTGTTGTCGTGTCTTGTTTCTGTCACAAGCTTTCCCATGATGATTTTGTTTGTTTTCTGAAGACCAAAGGCCTTGGTGGTGACAGTGCAGGTCCTACAATCTTCCTGCTGGCTCCCTTTAAGAAAGATTTTAAGGAGGTCTTTGCCACCTTCCAGGTTCCTTCAGTTTGCCTCTTGCATTACTGCTGCCAACATGTTTCCATTGCTCATTCCCCGAGTGCATTCCCCGAGGCTGGGCTGGCTGTCCCTGGAGCCCGTCTTGGCATGCCAGCTCCCACTTCGCTCCCAAGGAGCAGGGTCAGCAGCCCTTGTGGTGGTGGGGTCTTTACGGGCACACCCTGACTCACCTGCCTCTCTCCTCTCCCCATCTGCAGGTCCAAGCCGTACCGGGTGCAATGAGCGCTCCGTACCAGCCCTGCCATGGAAGGCTGTGACTCGCCCGTCATCCCCGGGAAGGACAATGGGTGCGGCATTCCTCAGCACCAGCAATGGACTGATCTCAACAGCGCCCACCTCCCTGACCCGGCCGGCAGCATGGAGCAGCCCGCGGCGGAGAGCTGCAGCCCCCTGGACAGCCTGAGGGTCCCCTTCCCCGAGCGCGTCCCTGAGAGCAGCGCGGCGGGTCCCGGCGCCGAGCCCGCGGGCAAGGAGGTGAGCTGCGGGCAGTGCGCGGCCTCCTTCGCCGGCCTGCAGAGCTACATGGAGCACCGCTGCACCGGCGCCCGCCCGCCCCCGCCGCTGCGGGGGGAGAGCGGGAGCGAGAGCAGCGAGGACGGCGAGGAGGAGAGCGACGTGGAGAACCTGGCCGGCGAGATCGTCTACCAGCCCGATGGCTCAGCCTACATCGTGGAGAGCCTCAGCCAGCTGGTGCAAAGCGGGGGTGCCGGCGGCAGCGGGACTCTCCCCTCGCTGCTCCCGAACTCTCTGCCCAAGCAGGGAGAGCCCTCTGCCGCCGCTCCTGTCTACCCACAGATCATCAACACCTTCCACATAGCCTCATCCTTCGGGAAGTGGTTTGAGAGCTCAGACCAGGCCTTCCCGAATACCTCAGCCCTGGCGGGCATCAGCCCCGTCCTGCACAGCTTCCGCGTCTTCGATGTGCGACACAAAAGCAACAAGGATTACCTGAACAGCGACGGTTCTGCCAAAAGCTCCTGTGTATCCAAAGATGTTCCCAACAATGTGGACCTGTCCAAATTCGATGGCTTTGTGCTCTATGGGAAGAGGAAGCCCATCCTGATGTGTTTCTTGTGCAAGCTCTCCTTTGGGTATGTCCGCTCGTTCGTGACCCATGCCGTGCACGACCACCGAATGACTCTGAGTGAGGAGGAGCGGAAAATTCTTAGCAATAAGAACATCTCCGCTATCATCCAAGGGATAGGCAAAGACAAGGAACCCCTTGTCAGCTTTCTGGAACCAAAAAACAAAACCTTTCAGCACCCTCTCGTTTCCGCAGCTAACCTCATAGGCCCTGGACACAGTTTTTATGGTAAATTCAGTGGCATTTGCATGGAAGGTGAGCAGGCCCTCCAGGCCGGGGCGGCTGGTGGAGCTGAGCCGCCACCAGCCGCGGGTGTCCTGGCCCCCAGTGCACTCCTCAACCTGGGTGGGCTGACCAGCTCAGCGCTGAAGACTCCCATTACCTCAGTCCCCCTGGGCCCGCTGGCTTCCAGTCCCACCAAATCCTCGGAGGGGAAGGACCCTGGGGTGGCAGAGGGGGAGAAGCAAGAGGGGGACGACCAGGACAGCCTCTTGGAAAAAGTGGAGCCAGCCGAGGAGGTGGAAGAGGAGGAGGAGGAGGATGTGGAAGAGGAAGAGGAGGAAGAGGAAGAGGAGGAAGAGGAAGAAGATGAGGATGATGAGGGTTGCAAAGGACTATTTCCAAACGAGTTGGAGGATGAACTGGAGGACCGGCCCCAGGAGGATGTTGGGGCTGTGGCAGGCAGTGGCAGCAGCAAAAAGGACCTTGCTCTCTCAAACCAAAGCATTTCTAACTCTCCCTTAA
Source organism: Coloeus monedula (assembly GCF_965178545.1). Taxonomy (NCBI): domain Eukaryota; kingdom Metazoa; phylum Chordata; class Aves; order Passeriformes; family Corvidae; genus Coloeus; species Coloeus monedula. The sequence goes on from NC_138793.1 coordinate 20,753,442, forward strand.
TGCCTAACGTGCTCCAGACCCTGTCGAGGGGCACGGCTTCTACTAGTTCTAATTCTGCTTCTTCCTTTGTCTTTGATGGTGCAAACAGGAGGAATCACTTAAGCTTTAACAATGAGGGCGGCGGAGCCAGTGTGGCCGAGGGCAGCAGGAGGCTGGACTTTATCGATGAAAGTGCCAATAAAGACAATGCCACAGCACCAGAACCAAATGAGAGTGCAGAGGGCGAGGACGGGAGCTACATCTCCCATCACCAGCATGCTGGCCCCCTCTGTGAACTTGGGGGTGGGGAGTGCCCCTCGGGGAGCGGCGTGGAGTGCCCGAAGTGTGACACGGTCCTGGGCTCCTCGCGGTCGCTGGGTGGCCACATGACTATGATGCATTCTCGCAACTCGTGTAAGACACTCAAGTGTCCCAAGTGCAATTGGCACTACAAGTACCAGCAGACGCTTGAGGCGCACATGAAGGAGAAACATCCCGAGCCAGGTGGCTCCTGTGTCTACTGCAAGAGCGGGCAGCCGCACCCACGTCTGGCGCGGGGCGAGAGCTACACCTGTGGTTACAAGCCCTTCCGCTGTGAGGTCTGTAACTACTCCACAACTACCAAAGGCAACCTCAGTATTCATATGCAGTCCGACAAGCATCTCAACAACATGCAGAACCTGCAGAACGGAGGGGGAGAGCAAGTCTTCAGCCACACCGCAGGGGCAGCGGCGGCAGCTGCTGCCGCCGCAGCAGCCGCCGCCGCCAACATTGGTAGCACCTGTGGGGCTCCCTCCCCCACCAAACCAAAAACCAAACCTACATGGCGGTGCGAGGTGTGCGACTATGAGACCAACGTAGCTAGAAACCTTCGGATTCACATGACCAGTGAGAAGCACATGCACAATATGATGCTGCTTCAGCAAAACATGTCCCAAATCCAACATAACCGGCACCTGGGCCTCGGTAGCCTGCCATCCCCTGCTGAGGCCGAGCTCTACCAGTACTACCTGGCGCAGAACATGAACCTTCCCAACTTGAAGATGGACAGCACTTCCTCAGATGGACAGTTCATGATGGGGGGGTTCCAGCTCGATCCCACCAACCCCATGGCAACGATGGCTCCATCTCTAGGTGAGGCTGAAGGGGTTTCCACCATGTTCATGTGAGAGAGCCAGCAAAGGGGTCTGGCACTGTGGCCCCATGAGCTGCCTTTGTGTGGTGGTCAAGGATGGAGGCTGCACAGTGCAGTTTTCTCATCTGTGTTCACCCAGAGCAGTTTTTCTCATCTTGTGGCTTTTCTGGTACATTTTCGAAGAGTTTTCGTAGGGAGTTAATGCAACAGCAGATACGGGTTACAGATGCCATGCACTGAACGTTCTTCCTCATTGTGGAAAGCATCCTAACTACAGTGTTTCCTGAGAACTTTTCCTGGGTTTGGTGAGGAGTGGGAGTAGTTTGGTGGATAGCTTTGAGAGAGGGTGCAGTCAGCTGCTGGCACTCCCAAAGGCAGGTGCATTTGTTCGGGGCCGGTTTGTTCCACACTGTGTTGCCTTGAGAAGACAAGGTAAGCAGGTTTGAGAGGGGTGGAAGGGGTGGTGTTCCACTGCTGCCAGAGTGACGGATGGGATTGGAGGCTTTTGAAGCTCAGAGCCCCTCCTTACTGAAGCACAGGGCAGTTGTGATAAGTTGGGAACGTTTTAACTGAAGCTCCTAAAGTAAATGACAGGGCCTTGGATGTCTGTGAGCTGCCTGGAGAGCGATTTGTGAACTGTGCACTTGATGGTTGCAGATCTCACACTGAGGGTTGCAGAGGGAGGCCCTGCCCCTGTTAATAAGCACTTGACACCGGCTTGGCCCTTTTGACTCGGATGCACACACTGTCAGCTTTGCGAGAAGTGAAGCAGATCTTTCCCATTCTTACACTTCGGTCCAAAACTGAGCAGAACATTAATAATTCAGAAGAGTCTGCTTTTGGGTTTTTCCTGTGTGGTGAGTTCAGGAGAGAGTAACTTAAAGAGCATTTGCTTCTTAGCAAATAGGTTGCAATGTAGGAAATGAAAAGTTTTGGAAATAACATCTCTTTTTGATTAACTGATGAATTGTTGACCTGGTTTCCTTTCATAGGATTGTTAAGCTGAGCTGTGACATCAAATCAAGGTAAAATACCAAAAAGCTGTAGAAAGACCATAAATGTCTTAAAAACAGAAAAGGAAAGCGATGTGGCACGGGGGTCCTGGTGGTCTCTGTGCTTGGTACAGAGTTTCTCTGTCTGCATCTCTCAGGTCCTCTGGTGTGAGTAGGAGCGTGTTGTGCTCAGTAGCTGTGAGTGAGCAGAGTTGAGCTCTGCTTTGAAGAGCCAGCCTGACAAACACAGGGTCCTCCTGGCTTTCCTTGACATGCTCTCGCACTCTATTATTAGTTGTCTTTACCTTGTCAGCACTGTTTTTAGAAGGTTCTTCACCATTTTGAACTCTTGGACAAGAGATGAGATGTAATGGTGCAGGAGTAGCACTTTTCAGGTTGTTTCTGTCCATGCCATGTTCTGCACTGTTGCCAGCTTGTGATAGCAGTGCGGCGACCTCCCTGTGATGCAGCCACCACCTGGGCTTGTGGCTGTTGACCTTTGTTTTATGTGATAGAGACTGTGCTTAGCTACTGCATGAGGTAGCATTTGCTTCTCCTGGGAGGCAAGAAAAAACAGAATGAAGTATTAACGCTGTTCTTGAAATGGCCACAGAAACTTTCAATGTGGTGCTACGGAATTCTTCATCCTCTCAAAGTCTGTAAGGTTTTTCTCACCACCTTTGATGGGCAAAAGGCTGGATGATCCTTCAGCAAAGTGGGTAGCAAGGGTGATTGTAGTCTGTTCCCAGCCTTCTATGCTGGCTGCAGTGACTCTTTTCGTCAGCTCTGGTGCAGACCAGCAACACGGAGGAGTGGGCGAAGGGACAGCTGCATGTGGTATCACTGTGTGTTTGTGGGTACACAGGTGGCTCTTGGGAGCAGCTTATGTTCTGCTCTGTGTTTATCTTCTGGCAAGAATTCAGCCTTTCTGACCTCTCCTTCCTCTTTTTTCTTCGTGCAGTGGGTGGCGAGATCCCGCTGGACATGCGGTTGGGTGGTGGACAGCTGGTGTCTGAGGAGCTCATGAACTTGGGTGAAAGTTTCACGCAAACGAATGACCCGTCGCTGAAGCTCTTCCAGTGTGCTGTGTGCAACAAGTTCACTACAGATAATTTGGACATGCTGGGCCTCCACATGAACGTGGAGCGAAGCCTCCCTGAGGACGAGTGGAAGGCGGTGATGGGGGACTCGTACCAGTGCAAGCTGTGCCGCTACAACACACAGCTCAAGGCCAACTTCCAGCTGCACTGTAAGACAGACAAGCACGTGCAGAAATACCAGCTGGTGGCACATATCAAGGAGGGGGGCAAAGCCAACGAATGGAGGCTCAAGTGCGTGGCCATTGGGAACCCAGTCCATCTGAAATGCAACGCGTGCGACTACTACACCAACAGTCTGGAGAAGCTACGTCTTCACACCGTGAACTCAAGGCATGAGGCCAGCCTGAAGCTTTATAAGGTAAGGGTTGGCTCTGCTTTGTCTTCTTTCATTTTCCAAGGAAAATCTATGTTGAACCACAATGGACTCTGACCTTTTGGAGATGAGCTGCTCAGAGCTCTCCATTGGGATCCAATCCCACTTCATGCTGCAGCTCGTCAGCCTGTGTTCTGTTAGTGACTGTGGTTGTCCAGGCTTCAGGCCAGTTGATGTTCATGCCACAGTGCTTTAGAGGGGGCTTGGTGTCTTACGACAGTGCAGCTGTGATACTCTGCACAGAAATTGAACAATCACTGTTTGAAAAGTTGTGCAAGGTGACATTTGCCTGTGGTTTGTTGGCTCTTTCCCATACGAGTTTGTCACTTTGTGGTGCTTGAAGGCTTTCACTGTGGTCAGCGTGCTGGTCGTGGCGCTGGGCGGATGGAGGGGCCGTCGCTGTGGTGCTGTTGTGCTCTGTGTACGTCAGCGCTGGGATCTGTAAGCAAAGTGCTGCTGGAGGCTGGGAAAGGGAGGAGGCTGAAGAGGAGCCGTGAGCGTGTGCGCGGCCGTGCACGTTGGAGGCATTGCGTGTTTTCATCCACAGCGGTATTTGGGCTGTCACTCCCGTCTTGTTGTCTTTACTTTTCCTCCCATCCCCCCTCGTTCTGTGTTGTCTTTATAACCATCATCTCTTTCCAGTCTCATTTGTCTCGTCCCCAACCCCCTCCCCTTGCTGGCCCGAACCCTGTGGGCTGTAACCCAAGAGGAGCTCCGGATACAGTAAATAGTCCTTTCACTCGTGCAGCAGAATTGCTCCAGACGTTTCTATTGATTTTCACTGGACTTAAAGCTTCACCTTTTTCTCTAATCATCCCATAATAGCTTTAGTATGAACAATCAGGTACGAATTGCCATAAATCTCAGCAGCCGCATCCCCTCCATTCACACGTGCTCTCCCGCTCGTTGTCTGCTCATTTCTCACAGGTTTTTTAATATTCATTCTGTCCTCATCCTTTTTTTCCTGCTTTCTCCCAAATGTGGTGAGGTTTCTTTATATACACACGGAGTGTACCTTGTGATTTTTAATTATTTCTTTGAAAATTTTTCTTTATGTAATGGGAATTTAAGACCTGACATTGAGCTCTACAGTACCTACCCACATCACAGTGTAGACACATTTTCAAAACTTCTGGGTTTTTCTGAGGAATGAACAATTCCAGCAAATTCAGGGAGGAAGGAGATAGCCAGGAGCATCATATAAGGTTTACCTCGAGCTGTGGTTGTTGGACCTACCTGGAATTGGTGGGGCGCTGCTCAGAGCGGGGTTTTGTTTCTCAGAGCTCACTGTTGAGGCCAGGATGGCTGTGACAGTGACTGTTCCATCTTGAGCTGGGATCCAGCCTCACCCAGCAGAGTCTGGCTCTGGAAATGATCAGGTCTGCATATACACCTCTGCTCTCTGGTGTGCAGGAGACCTGAGAGAGTTACACAGCTTGGAAACTGGGGGTGGGAGAGCCCCAGTGAGACTTAAAGAACCCAGCTGAGGGAACTGAATCTTCTCTGTGGAGGTCAGTTTGGGGTACAAGAGAGTTGTTTGAAAACTATATTATGATTTTTTTTACACGTAATACTGTTAAGTCTGTATTGCAAAGGTTTTAAGTTTTCTTTATCCAGGCCCTTCATCTACAGTGGGTTCCACTGGGGCAAAACAATTGGGGCACTAGAATTCTCTCACTGAGGGGAAAGAAAAGGGGAAAAAAAAAGAAGAAAGGGAAAAAATCAATCCTACCAGCGTTGGAGAACAGGCATAGGTTCTTGTAATAAAGATTCCTAGGATGTTTTCCTTAGGCAGGCAAAGAGGAATTGTCAGTTTTCAGGTTTGTGAGAGGCCTGGACAGTGTCAGTGCTGCTACAGCCCTGTGTTGCCTCCGACACAACAGCAGTGAAACACCAGCTGAAGGATAACATGTTTCAGAATAATGGATTCCTTTGGATGCTCCATATATTGGCCTTCTAGTATGGCTGGATAAAGCTTGGAGCAGAGGTTGGTGGATGACTGGATTCACAGCATCTTGCTCCAGCATAGCTGGAATCAGGGATTGATTTAGTGGAAAAGCCTCTCTCTGGATGAGGCGTGGATCAGATGAGCTCCAGCGCAGCTCTCCGGTCCTTGGAGCGGCTGTAGCGCCATGTCTCTGCTGATAACTGAAGGGATGCAGCGGCAGCGGGGGGAGTTCACAGAATGGTTTCTCTTCTCTCAGGCCTTGGTGTGGTCTGCAGTAAATTGAGATTGATTGGATGTTATTTTTCCTCTTGCTAATGTAATCCATTAGCCTGGCACATGCATAATCAGTTTAGAGCACAGTTAACTGGATGTAATCGAGTTCTTCCCTGCCTGCTGGAGAAAATCCTCTCCAGATGCTGCTGGGTGAGAGCACACACTGGGCTTATCACACACAATCCTCCTTATTCTGCTGCTTTTGCCATTTTTTTCCTAAATCACATGTTATTGGCTGCTTGTATTGCCCAAGTGCCACTTCTGTCAGTGTTACTTGCTGCCAGAAAATGTGATCTGGAGACACTGTCAGTCTGTAGTCGGGTGAACCTTTTAGTCTTCTCCTGCAACGCTCCCAGTGCCAGGGGAGAAGGTCTGGTCTTCTGCTGCCATCTTTGTCCTGCACATTGCAATAGCTTCCATCAGGCCCCTTCCCCATCAGGGGTAAGGGGAGAGGAATGGCAAAAAACTGGAAAGGTCTGCTAGCCTTTTGTTTATTGTTGTGTTCTCCCAATTCCTTGCTGTCCCCTTAAAATTCTGTGACTAAACTGGAAATCCTGTTGTTTATCTGGCAGTTGCTGGGGGAACATGGTGCCTGTGCCTCTCCTGTGACTGCTGACCAGCTTGGGTGACTGAGGGGATTTCTATCCTGAAGAGCTCCCTGGAGAGCAAGAGCACCATTGTCAATGCATGGCATTACGTTTTTGAGATGGGTGTTTTCTGGCTTGAGGTAGAGTATGGGTTTGAAGACCCTTCCTCCCATGGCTGGGACAGCCCAAGGGACGTGGTGCCGCCTGGGCTGGGTGACAGGGATGGTTGTGAGCAGAGGCAAGTGCAGCTCCCTGCAACAGCAACCAGGGCTCATCTCCTCGGGACCGCAGAGCTTGAGACCAGGCGTGGAGCAGAGCAGCAGTGTTCCACACAGCTGGAAGAGGTTGGGTGCAAGTTCCCAGTGTCTGCTGCACAGGTGGAGTTTCCAGAAGGAATTAATCTCCTTGAGAAGGAGCCAGGTTTGGACATTTCCTACAACTTCCTGACAATCTCTAGTTCAGAATGTGCAGCTCAGAAGAAGTTTAAACAAAGAACTACTGAAGAAACACGCTGCTGGCCAGACTGCCAGCAAGTGCCTTCAATGAGTTCATTCAGTGTCTTCCTTTTCAGTGTTTCCAAGTGCTGAGTTCACTTTTTTAGGGAATAGGGAGTCTGAGGGAGAGGGCTTGGGTTACATGGTGCCATGCATAGAGGCTCTTTGTTAGCTAGAGATGCAGAGTGTGCAGGAAAATGACTCTTTAATATCAGTGCTCATGGTGCTAGTGATGATGAAACTGTGGACCTGTGCTGACTCGGACAGAAGCAAAGCTGACCTGTGGGAAGGGAAGGAGGATGTGCAGCTGCACGCCCAGCAGAAGGCCTCAGTTCCACCGTGGAGCAGCATTGTCCCATCATCCCTCTCCCACAGGAGCTTGTGTCTCCTTTGCCGGCCACAGGATTCTCAAAGAAACTTGTTGGAACATCCCCAAAAAGTTTTAATCCCAGAGGGTGCATGGAATATTGTATGAGATGTAGTTACAGAATGATGATGGCAATGTATTTGAGTTCAATGCCCTTCCATAATAGAAACAGACAAAAAGAGTACCTTCTGTAATAGTAGCTAACTTTGAAGTTAAAATTACATGAAAATTGATGAGCTACTGTTAGATACAGTAAAGGGTTGTGATATATGTGTGGGTCACAGAGGAGTTACCAAAAAGCACCTTAGGTGTATGTGTTAAATGTAACAACCCCTGAGAAAACAGAGCAGGGGGGAACCCAGCCAAAGTCCACAGAAAGGCGAATGTGATCAAATAGGGAAGTATTACATGTGGAGGTAGGGAAAAGGAAGAAGGCCTGTGTTACGGGGGGGGGGGGGCGGGGGGGAAGGAGGAGAGATTCCTCTCATGTGTTTAAGAACAGAATTGAAAGATACCTCTATATGGAGGATAAATTCTGAAGAATGGTCTAATGTGGAGGAGCTGTGAAGGAAAAAGCCACTGTCTTAGCAGGACTCCGCTCTGAAGAGTTCTGGAGGAACCCCACAGGAGGGGGCAGAGGCTCCTGGCAGTAGCATGGGCCAGAAGTTGCAAAGCATTAAGTCAGCAAGTTGATAGAACCTGTAATAGAAAAGTCTTAGTAGGCATATGGATTAGGAAGGGGAAAAGCTGGCTTCTGGAAGAGAGGTTCTTGCAGCACTTCCGTTGTTTGAAGGAGTCAGCCAGGCTACAGGCAGGGCTGGGCTGGTCCATATGGGCAAGGGGTTCCCAGGGTCTTTGATAAGATTCTTCATGAACAGACTGGGAAAGAGGTCTGGGCATGGGTGGGGAGGTGAAAGATGAGAAACAGAAGGCCTGACTTTCCACGATGGAGAAAAAAGATTGGAAAGATACAGGAGGTTTCTGTGTTTGTAAGTGATCAAAACACAGAGTTGAAAGCAATCTTAAAAATCAGCTATAAGGTAAAAATAATGTACGGCTTAGAAGTAAAGCTGTGACAGTTGCAGAAGAACTTTACAACATCAAGTGATTCCACAGGAAATGATTGATGGAATTTGGTGTCACAGTGTTAGAGGGATGGGGGGCAGATAGCCCTGCTGGAGGCGGGGGGGTGAGGAGAGGAGGGGCGGCTAGGCTTCCTGCTTCCCCACATGCAAAAAAACAGAAGAAAACAAAAAAAGGGGGTTAAAATTGTTCTTCCTGCAAGCAAGATGTGGAATTACTGCCACTCTCTTTGAAGACATTGCCTCAATGGTCAATGGGAAGCAGAAGGGCAAGGGGACAATATGTGAGCTGTGTACGTCTTCACTTTGTCTCATGGTTCAATATTGTGCTCAACTTTGTTTTAGGAAGGCTTAAAAAAAAGCCCTAGAAGATACCAGAGAAAGTTGCAGGAATGGCAGATGGCTGGAATGACTTGGGTAAAGACCACTGACTTTGAAGTTGGCTTGACACAGGAATCCAGGGTGGAGGAAAACTTGAGTATTTCATAATTTTCAGTGCTCTGGAAATTGCTGGTTCAATGAAATACTGCTGCTTTTGCATTGGTGTGAGTTAGTCTTGCCATAATTCTGTGGTAAGGTCGAGCTGAGAGTCCTCTCATTCCACCACTTGGCTGACAGGAGATGTTCCCTGTAGGACTTCAGTGTAGGAAAGCTCTGGTGAGCAGCCCAGCTCCAGGCCACAGACCTGCCAGAGAGCTCCACTTGAAGCTGCCAGGAGCTGGGCTGATTCAGTTCTGAAATACCCAGATGATGTCGTGGGCAAAAGGAGACGTGTTTGGGTTCTGATATTTATCACAAACTTCCTCCCATCTCTGCCTTTTAAGGTTGTTGGGGTAAAGTTGCTCACAGAAAATCTGTCATGCTCATTACGAGATTTAGAGCTCTGTTAACCTTTGATTTCATCGCTGTCTGCCTTCAGTGTGTTTTGGCTTTATTTTTGCAAGTTTATCTCTTGGAATACAGATGCAGCATCAGAGCTCTGAATTACACTCTTGAGCAACACAAATTGTGCCTGAAGCCTATTTAAATTACAGCATATGAGGGACTTTAAACTGATTTCCTCTAAGGTTTAAGACAAATTCCAATGGCAGCTTCACAAGGGAAATAAATACTCATTTAAGTCTCCCTACAAAGTTGTTTTTAAAGATGGTCTCCAAAACCTTTAATTTAAATCTGCATCCACTAGTCTTGGATAAACTCATAATGAAAGGAGCTTATGAACTGCTAATGTGAGAAGGACAGACCCTTACGATCTGGTACTTTCAGTCCTGTTGGGATTGACAAGTATTTTGATATAAAAAGCTCTCAGTATCAGTTTAACCCTCTGAGACACCTCCCTCGTGGGGTTGCACGTTCCTCTGAGTGATGGATTCCTCCATGGTGTCACCCTGGCATTAAAAGATGTCTTTACCTTCCTTCAGGTATTGAATACCAAAGTCCGCTAGTAGAGGATCACAGAGCTCACCCTTTCTCTGCGCTGCTTTTTGAAAGGGCTGGAATCAGAACTGCTGAGAGCACACAGCATTGCTTGCTCTATGTTTTATTTATGGGCCTCTGCCACTTAGGTTTTTCTTTCAACACTTTTCCAGTAGGTGCTGAGCCATGTGCAGCCAGCAGCTTAGTAAAGAAACCACCCTGTAAAAGCAGTGTAAATAGCAAAGGAGTGAGAGTGCAGCTGGAGCAGGAGCCCTGATCACACAGCAGGAACCAGGAGCTCCCCAAGACATGGAGCTAAAAGCCTGCAATCAAACAGGGTCTAGAATTCAAAGTACTTGTGAGAATGGGCTACAAAACCCAACTAAACAAACCAAACACAAGAAAAGAAATACGAACAGAAAAACACCTTGTCAAGTTTTATCCAAATCTATGTAAGCTGAGTTTTTCCTGGCTTCTGTAGTAGCCCGTGGGCAGAGCAGTGGGAGTGGGTCTTGGCTCTCCCTATTCACCCAGAGCTATGGGTCGGCAGGGACAGAGGCTCAGCACGGGGCAGGGGGGGTGGTCTTGCAAAGCTGTTCTGAGCCTCAGGTGTCACCTCAAAACAAGGTGTCGTGTTGATGGAAGGTCGGTGTGCATCTGACCCTTTCCCATGCACGATGCAAGTTCTGTCTGTGTTTATGGTTCATTCTTTTATCCTGGTAATTTTGGAACATGTGGATGAGTATTTAAATTTCCAAGCAGGAATTTTTCCCACGTCAGGTGATGCTTGTTGTTGGGATGTTCAGGGAGAGGACAAGGTGGTTCTGGCCACAGCCTTGGTGCAGGGCTGCTGACAAAAGCTCTGGCAGACCTTGCCTTGGTGGTGTAAGCTGTCAGTGACCCTCTGTCCCTCCTGTGCTGGTGTGGGAAGTCCCTGCTCTGCAGAGGAGAGTGTGAAGGGAGATGCTGGTCCAGATCCAAAAGACTGGCATTGTCTTCTGGGTGATCAGCTGCTGTGAGCAGAGTGGTAGGCATCTATTTACTCCCCTGCCTGCAGATTTAGCTTTGCCATGGGAAGCTTCAGTCAGGAGAGCTGAGATGTTTGTCCAGGACAGGTAACGGGCCTGTTTGTTGTGGCCTTATCCAACTGGTTTTGGGGTCTTACCCTGGTGTGTTTGTCAGGATCTTATCACAGCATGTTTGTCAGGGTCTTTTCCCCACATTACTGCAGACACCCAATACGCGCAGTTGAAGACAAACTGGTAGGACTGGAACAAGTCAGGGTTTAGGAGTGCTGGAGCAAGGAGGTAGAGGAGCTGGGAGACAATTTGGTGTGAGGCTGAAGCAGGCAAGCAGCACTGCGGTGCAGGGCTCAAAGCGTGCGCTGAAGAGCTGTGCTCAAGTAGTTCCCCCTGAGGATCCCACGCTCCTTCTGGGCGGTCGTGTTTCTCTTTGCAGAGGTTGTTAAGGAAACTTCCCAGTCAGCCCATTCCAGAGACTCCTGAGCAGTCACGCTCCCAAAGCCAGAGACTTTCACTGCTGGGACCAAAGCCCCTCCTGTGGTGCCTCCAGTGACCTGATGTGTCCCGCATGACTCCCCACACCCCCCACTCACCCAGTCAGACCAGCCTTCCTCACCAGTTCCACCCCAGGTTTCCCATGGCACAGTCTCAGATGACTCATTCCATAAAGCCATTCATTCCTGCTCTAGTAACACAGAAACACTTTGAGCTGGTGCCTCTGTGGAGGGACCCCCAACAAAAGAGCACCTGGGCTTTTATACCCTCGCAGTCTACCCACACACAAGTCTCCAGGTCTCGGGCTCCTGCCCCTCTCTCCCTGTCCATCCACCTCGCTGGTGTTACTGGACTCCAATCTCCTTGGTTATCCTAGAGGCTGGCAATTCCCATTTCCTGCTGTGTCTCCCAGTGTCCATTCGCCTGCCTGGTGTCACCCATATTCATGCCCTTTGTTATCTCAAAGGTTGGCAACTCGCGGCCTCTTGTCCTGGGCTCGAACCCAGAGCTCAATCTGCATTTCAGTCTGTGTCTTGAATCCAGCTACCTGGACCAGATGGATTCCTCAACACAGGTAATATGCCTCGAAGCCCTCAGAATGCTCTTAGTTGCTTTCCTGGTTGGGCAGGGTCATGTTTTCAGTGCCTTGGGTACCAGCCCTGGCCAAGCACCAGTTCTGCGGCTGTAGGCTTGCTGGCGACGACCTCATTAAATAATGGATGGGCATTCATTAGCATCCATCTATGGCGGGGGCTGCTTTGAAGGCTGGGAAGGAGCCCACAAGATGCTTTCCCCAACCTGTTCTATGTGACCTGGCATGGACTGCCGATTTCTGTTTGGCTGTGCCAGTGCACTGTGCTGCGGGATGCTGCGTTGTCCTTCTCCAGCTTTAACTGAGCTGTTCCTAAAGAAACTGTTGTAACAAAGTCCCCAAAATTGCTGTGGAAGCAGCATGGGAGGTTCTGTGTTTGCTGTCTCATAGGGAATTCATTAAATTACCATAAATAATGTATGCATGATACATAACTTAATACCGTAATGGGCTTTTGCTCCTTCTTGCCAGTCCTAAAAATCCTGCCCCTGTGCTGTGACGTGTGTAGCCAAGTTCTGCAAGGCAAATTAGGCAATAAGTTACACTTGTGCAACAGGTTCTCTGGAAGTTGTGCCTTGGGGTATGGTTGGACGGGCTCTGGTAAGCCTGGCTGCAGCTGTTGGGAGATCCTTGGCTCCGGGTAGCTTTGGCAGAGAGGCAAGGCCAGGTGCCCCCAGCACAGGGCTGCGGGGCAGAGCCCAGCACACTGTCCCCCCTCAGCATCCCTCTCGTTCTGCTTTAAAGCAGGGAGGTACCTGCATCTGGCCATCAAACCATCCGTGCAGTGCAGCTATTCCAGGATCCCGGGTTTCTTCTTTGTCCTAGAGATTACCTCGGGATTTTTCTGTTCTGCTGACTTGGCCGTGGCTCGGGTAGACGTGCAGTGGCTGCTGTGTCCCTCAGCTGTTTGAGCCTGCTGTAACCCCCTGTGTCAGCTCTGGGATCGCAGGCCAGGGAGGTGAGGAGCTGGTTGCAGGAGACAGAGATGTTCTGATCTCACGGGGTAGGACATAAATGCCTGACTTGTATCCCTGCCTTTCATCTCTGGGCAAACCTGCAGACCTGCTCAAGCTGATGCATGTTCCTGTTTGGGTTCCACCACATAGATGTGGTGGTTGGGATTCTCTGACCCAGTTATTGCCCCTCAGCTGCCCCGTGGCCTCTGGGCTGTCTCCTGCCCCTCATTCAGGCAGTACAGCCCCATCTGACCCACTCTGCTCCTCCTTGTGCTCAGAGAAGGATGGATACAAAGAGAATCACCTGGGGAAGTTTCAGGCAGCAGTAACAAAGCCTGTCTCCACAGAGGGGAGGCTAATTACACAGCTAATTAATCCAACAGATGTCACTTTAAATGCCTGTTTCTTTGTGATTCTGTTGCACACATCATGCTGGTTAAACAGACTTCATGGACCCCGTTCAAAATGCCTGCGCAGGCTGCTGGGAGCTGCCAGGGAGACCCCAGGGTGTCCTGTTCCATAGGGAGGAGCAAGTCCCAGGCAGCCTGGGCTGGGCTGCACTGTGCACAGACTGCACATGGGGGAAATGCCATGTAATAGCTGTGTTGAGTTAAAAAGTCTGAAATAGAAGCTGTGAGGATTGAAGGGGTTGTTTACATTCTTGCTGCAAGTACAGGGCTGAGGCAGAGGGGATGTCCTCCCACCGCAGGGCTGGGGGGCGAGGCAGAGGGTACCCCATCCTGCCTCATCAGCTCTGCTTGGCATGAGGAAAAGAGAGTTTGGAAACCTGAGCTGCTCCAGTGAGGTCAACAGTTCAGACCCAAGGCAGTGGAGGGCACAAAGTGCTGTCTATCTGTGAGGTGAATGTGGTCTGTCTGGTTCCTGCAGCATCAGGAGGGCTCCCTGCTCTGCCTCCTCAGGGGGGAGGCAAAGTTGAACATTTCTTCTCATGAAGGCATAGCTGAGGCCTGATGGCCCCCCAGAAGAAGGGAGCAGTTCCATATCCTTGTGTGGAGCTGGTCCCATGTGCTGAAAGTCAGTGGTCATTGTGTTCTTGCCACCTCTGCTGAGACTCCCCTAGTGCAGCATCTGTATGCATCTGGCTGCCAGCTGTGGGAATGGGGACAGCCGTGGCACCGCAGTGGTGTCAGTGCTGGGGCTTTGTAAGTGGGTGTTGTGGTACATTTCCCTCTTCATGTGGTTCTGCAAGCTGGTACCATTTGGGCAGGGTGCGAACGTGTGTCCATCACCTGAGGCCAACCCTGCTGTTGTCAGATCCCATCAGGCTGCATGGGAATGTCCCCACTGAAGATTGGGATTGGGAAATGTTCCATGTTCTGTGTGTCTGCTCTGCTGCCTTGGCCTTTTATTCTGCTTGGATACTAGAGGAGTCGGATGGTTCCCTGCATCTCACTGAGCAGATTCCTTCTGGACGCAGTGGACTCATGCAGCACTTGGCTGCAGTGCGGACCAGGGCCCCCAGCCCTGTGCTTGGGGGGAGCTGCTGGAATGGAAATGCAACCCCAGCACTCTGGAAATGCCCCATGAGAGAGTGCTGGAGGCGCAGTGGTTGAGCTGCCTGGTACAGCTGAGGGGGAAGAGCATCTTCCTGGGGTCTCAACATCCTCGATGAATCGCAGTTGGCGGCTTGATTCAGTGTAATGGATGTGTGCTCATTTCCCACAGCTGATGAGGATTATATCAGCTTGGTTTAACAGTCTCATTTGCTGCTCCCAGTGCACACTTGTTTTAATGCGTTTCAGTTAATGAGGTAGAAGAGAGAATGAGGTGTTACTGTTTATGTACAGACAGCGAGGCTGTGCTGAGGGCTCTGGAGCCCGGCAGTCCCTGCCCAGTGCTCTCCAAGGGACAGCATTAGCTGGCATTTATAGAAAATTTATTGGCTGCGGTTTATCCAGGTAAAATTTCTCCCAGTGGTGCACGTTTCCCTCTCCTGCCTACCTTATGCTTTATTGCAAGCTGCAAGACATGTTGCCAGCAGCCTGTCCACGGGCAGGTGATGTCAGCGGGCTGAGGGCCCTGGTGGTGTGTCTCACAAAACACTGCAGCATATTTGATGTGGGCAAAGCTGCTGCCATCTACCTGGGATAAAAAGTTCATGTGTGCCCCGAGGGGGTTTATGGCTGGGACACTCCATGCTTTCATTGTTGCACTGCTGTGGTGTTTTCCTGTCCTAGCAGAGTCAGGGCCGTGCAGTGCCAGGCACTGGGTGAGCCAGTTCCTCCACCGGTGCCCTCGGAGGGCTGTGTCCCCTCCAGAGGAGGTGTGCTGTGCCCAGGTGTGGAAATGGACACCAGTGCCCTGACCAGAGGGACTCTGCCTTCCTGAAAAACAGGTTGTCCTTGTGCTGACTGTGAATATGTGCCGTGGGGTGGGCTGGAGCTGCACTCCTCAGAGCAGCATCCCGTGTCCCCAGCCCGTGCTTGGTGCCAGTGAATGGTTGAGGCCACTGCCTCCGTGCTGGCCAAGGGCCAGGCTGGCACCAGGGCTGACAGCAGCCAGAGGCCATGCATACGGTGCTGCTTTGAAGGTGAAGCTGCTGTTGGTTTAAGCGGGAATTAAACAATTACCACGTCTTAGTTCTCCCCACCTCCAGTGGATTGACTCTATAAATTGTCAGCCTGTTGACATTTTAATGTGAATTATGTCATATGGTATCCCCTTTGATTTCAACATGCCTTAGTTTGTAAATACACGAGCCTCTCAAAGAGCTGTGGTTAGCATGCACGCGGGTGGCTCCAGGGGTTTTGGTGGGGAAGGAGAGCAGCACTGTCTCGCTGCAGCTCGGGTGCTCTGGTGCCCGGTGCGGCTCCGGCACCGCGCTCGAGGCACGCGCGGCCACGGCTGCTGAGGGCTCAGGCAGCCCCGGGGGCCCCCACGGGGCAGGGGCAGCTCCCGGGGTCCCGCTGCATCCCCTGGGTCCCGCTGCGTGTGGCTGCTTCCCTGCCCTCCGTGGGGCGAGAGCTGCCCACGTCTGCCCATTGCTGGTGTCTCCGGCCAGCTGCAGGAGCTGTGCCTGTCCCCTTGTCTGGCTCCCGCTGGGTCTCCTCACATCCCTGTCCCCATCCAGCCCCCAGCCTGTGCTGCAGAGAAACTCCTAATTCAGCAGGTCCTGATAGTTTGGGTCAGCCTTCCTTTATGTTCTTCAAAAGCCGGCCCAGAGAGTTCTTGTAGTCTTCACATGTGTGCCAGAAGAAGGAGGGTCTTTAGGCAGGGGCAGCAGAAGAGCAGGGAGCTCTCCTGGGGTGACACCTTGCTGCCTTCAGGTGAGATACACCACCTTCCTCTCCAGCACAAAGCCAGAGGGTGTACCAGTTTGAGAACTCTGATTTCCTTCACTTCACCCCCAATATTCGTGGGACCGTTCTGTAACTCTGGGGTTACCTGCAGGTGTGTCGTGTTAGGGCCCCAGTTGTACTTTCGGGGGTGGCTGCAGGGTGCACGTGCTGTGGTACCTACTGCTGAGCCCAGGACCTGCCTGTGGGAGGAGGCACAGAAGGACAGTACCTAGCTTTGGCTTTTGACCAGTAGCAGCAGTGCTGGAAAGGGACCAGATGCTGGAAGTCCCTCAGAGAAGGGACTTGCTGTCCCAGAGCAGGTTCTCAAGCATGCTGTGACCATAGGTGGGAGAGATTTAAAGGCTTTGGAGTCCTGCAGATGATGTTTTCATGTCATGGGGTATGTGTTACAGACACGTCTGGCTGCCTGTGGGTGTTTTCCATGGTCCCACAAAGCAAGAACTTTGCTTTTATCATTTTTACACCTCCTTGGCTCTGACCTACCTGGATTTTCCAGTGCATGCACTGCAGTGCCCAAATAGGCCTATCAAAGTGTCTGACTCGGGCTGGGCAGGGGGATTATCCGGGCGTGAAACCTGCAGACTGACCTCCTGGTAGCATATGCTAACCCCAAGCAGGTATTCTTGCAGATAAATTAATCTCATGTAGTCACAGAAATGAGAATTTTGGAGCAGTTGGAGTAACTGGAGTTACACCTGCAATTTCATAAACAGGGTTTAGAAATCTGTTACCTCCTCACAGCTTTCTGCTGTGAGCGGATGCTGCTCCCAAGAAAAGGTTTTGTTGCTTCCATTTTATTTTTGAATTGCAGTGGTCAGTACACCCTCCTAATACCGATCAGTGCTGCCTCCATAGTGTTTGTCATTTACCCCTTGTGTGTCTCTGCAGACTGTCCACTGGGATTGCCGAGCCAGAATGGCTAAAACCAGTAAATAGTGGGCTTGTTTTTTCCCAGGGGTTTCTGTACCTGTGAAAGCAAATGCCAGTAGATGCAGATACACATGAACAAAGAGAGCACCGAAGAGCAGAGACATTTATCATCTTGGGTTTGCTCTGTTTGCTTCCGTGTGCTTCTACACTCTCCGTGTTTTCCATTGCTGTAGTCTGTCTTGGAGGGAATAGCTGCAACTAATGCTTAGAGCCATTCTATGCTCTTGTAGATCCCTCTGCAGAATTATACTGCAGTTGAATTAGTTTTAGATACACACACGAAATACAGAGCAGCAAACCCAACCGTTCACAGGCTGCAGACTGCTCGGAGGCCATGTATGGAATCCATGAGCCGGACAGTTCTGCTGCTGTGGGTCACTGATGTGTCCTTCCTGGTGGAAACCAGGTGGGCTGGGAACCAGTGCATGCCCAAGGACTGGAGAGGTCTCTCAGTTAAATTTGGAGGAGGCTGTGTTTGAAAGGCTTCTCCTCCCCAAGAACTTGGTGGCTTTCCTTACAGAGTAGTTGCTCAGGGGGGTGGAGCAAGGAGCAGTTGTGTGAATTTCTGTACACAGTTCTTAGGACACAATAGTGTCCGTTGGGTTCACGGAGCCCTCACAACCATCTAGAACATAGGAAGTAGCAGGTTGCCTTAATTCAGGCCTTTGTGTGCAGACATTATTTTGGTTCTTAATTATAAGTAGTTCCATACATATTTTTCCAGCAGGATTCTTGCCTCATTCTGTGAGTAATTATTCCATTTCTTTTTATCTTCCTCTTTCATTACATTGCCCCAGGCTTTGTCTAATACAATCCAAAGCTTTCACCGAATGAAGAATTATTTATTGTCTCATGGGCATTTCCGTGGTGCTCTGTGTTCTGTTTGTGTTTCACAGACACTTAAAGAACTTACCTCGGCAGTGCGGTCTGAAATCAGCCGGCGCTCTTGTCCTCATGTTCAGGGTCGGCTGATGCACCACATGTACCTCAAAGGTCCTGTTCTGGCTGCCCAGCCTGGTGCCCAGCCCTGCAGTCTGTGCTGCTGGAGAAGGGCTGCTCCACTTCTAGGGGGCTTCCCTGGCTCTACTGGTTTTCATCTCACCTTCAAGACTCAGCGAGTATTATGTATTTCCTCTTTCTGCTTCCGTTCTGTCATATTAGGCCATCACATATCCTTTAGTTTTCCTTCCTCCCTTATCACCTGATCTTGAAAATCCTTGCTGTGGACTGTGAGCAAAGGATGAACTGAGTCTGTTGTTTTTCCATGGATCCCTGTTGGCTTCTGCATGGGGAGATTGTGTCCTCCATGTCTTTGATACTGATATCCTGCAATTTATGGAGAGGATTGAAAAATTGTCTTGTGCATTGTTGTTACTGCTTTTGGTTATCTGCTGGGAGTTGAGGTGGTGCAGTGCTGTAAGAAGTTAAAAAGAAGCACTATCAAAACAAGGAAAGCTTCAGTCCATCACAACTTCCCTGGAGATAGATGAAACAATAAATCCCAGGCGAGGGGAGTTAATCTGTGTCCGTAGTGTTCCGTTAAAGAATGTGAGCTCAGGGTGGGTTTCTGTGTCATGGCGCATTATTGCAACAGTCCCTTGCTGCACGTGGGGGTCCCCTCCTGTTCCCTGGGTCCTGCCTCCAGAGGGAGCTCACTTCCATGGTGCTCCTCTGACTCACTGCTGGGGTTCTACGCTGCGGTCCCTGGGGCAGCTGGAGCCAAGGCAAGGGAAGGGACTGGCACACCTGGGTGCCCCTTGACTTTGGGATGTGGGGCAGAGCACAGTGGTATAAGACAGTCCTCAAGCTTTTCCTTCAGAAACTGGTGGTTCTTTTCCAAAAGACTTAATATGGGGGAAAAATAGGATTTTAATTTAAATCCTTAGAACAGGTTCCACACATAGAGAGGAGTTTGGGTGGCTAAGTCTGAGCTGCATTATCAACA
Source organism: Coloeus monedula (assembly GCF_965178545.1). Classification (NCBI taxonomy): domain Eukaryota; kingdom Metazoa; phylum Chordata; class Aves; order Passeriformes; family Corvidae; genus Coloeus; species Coloeus monedula. Next base: position 20,772,448 of record NC_138793.1, read on the forward strand.
CAAGACCCAAGTGTGCGTTGCATCCGAGCCTCCTTGGAGAGCCCTCCTGCTTAACACAGGGATCATTCCCTTGGCGGCCGGAGGAAACAAAACATCACCGGTATGGAGAGTTCTAGCCTGGGTCTGTGTTACAGAAAGCCCTCTTCAATCACTCAGCAGCTACATAATTACAATATGGACAACAGATTTCGATCCTGCTGTCTTTCCAGGTTCCCCCCAGACCTTTTGATTACATAATTTGCTTTTTATCCAGTGTTTTTCCATATTCCCAGGCTGCTCTAGTTCACCTGAGTGTTCACAGCTTAACAACTCACACTGAACTGATTATTTTCAAGTAGATGTACAAAATCTGTTACAAAGGTCTGGGCAGTGGCATTGTGAGGCCTGCTTACGGTTACTGTCTTCAGTTGTTCTTTCCCCATTTGTTTTCCTGACCCTGGAAAAGATGAGGCTCCCTGAATTCTTCAGCTCCTGCCTGTCCCAGCACTGAGAAGGGAGTGGGCTGGAAGCCCTGAGCCTCTTCGTTGGTGATGTTGCTGTGTTGTGGCACAATTTTTTTTTTTTCTTTTTTCATCACTCCGTCCTATTGCTTTCTGTACGGCACTTTGCAGGCAAAAGTACAGATTTTCCACCGTGTTCAATCAGGGATGACAGCATCCCTGGAAATATGAAGTGACAAAACTGTATGCATTCCTGAGGATCAGAATGTCCCTAGTCCATGCTTTGGTTCAGTTACAAGGGGAGTTCAACCATTCCCAAGCTCTGTGCTGCTCCACAGGAGCTGCTGGATGAGGCTAGATCTGGGTGACATCCCTCACATCCTGACTGGCTGTAGGAGAGGTCACTTCATGTGAAGTTTGTTGGTTCCTGTTGGTCAGAGGTGCACAGGTGAGCAGCAGAGGTGCCCTTGCAGGGCTGTGGTGGGTCCTGTGGTGGAGCCGCAGCTGGACAGGAGCATGCAGGGTTGAGGGCAGCACTTTACGGGCCAGCTGATAGGAAGTGTACTCTCATTGTGCTTTGGTTTAGCACTATAATTAGCAGGATCAATACTCACACTCCTGTGTGCATCTCCATGTACAGCAGCGCTTGCGCCTGTGTCTCCCAGGGGAGATTTTGGGGGTCTGGAAGATTCTCTGCAGTTGAAGTTGCCCAAGAGTGGATTTGCTGTGCTGGCAAGTCTTTGTAGCGCAGCTGTGGGAGAAGAGAGAGTTCAGTGCTGCAGGAGGGTGCCCAAGTACAGTCAGACCTGTTTGTTTCCCCCTCTCTGGGCTGCTCAGCAAGTGCACGGCGACACAGGTGTGCAAGGGATACCTGTGCTCCTGGAGTTAGGTACTGCAGCTGAAGAACAGCGTCTCTGGCTGTTCCCTCACCCTCTTGGCATCTCCTCCCTCCCTCAAGAGGTTTTCAGCCAGCATCCCACTCTGTTTCCCCTACACTGAAAGGGGTTGGCCGGCATAAGTGGGCCAGTGCTGACTCTCCTGTGGACTTTGTCCTTCTGCGAGACACGGGAAGGAAGTCTTCCACAGGAGGAGTCTTAGTGGAGCTCTTGGCTTTCAGCTGTCACCACAGAGGTTTGCATCTTCGGGCATCTCTTCTAAGGAATGATTAATTAGTACTTGCAGGTGTGTTGCACAATTAAAAAGGCGTGGGGGATGTTATTACACGTTCGGCCTCTTGCTTTCTGTTAACCTCTCTTGTTCTGTGTCCACAGACCCCATGGGACTGTGGGTGTGCGGGGATGCTGCTCGTCACGGGCGACATAAACAATGTCCTTGTTAGGAGCTGCTCCAAGACCCTGTGAAGAAGTTGGCTGCTGGAGCCAAGCAGGAGCTGGGACTGTGCCTCCCCCTGGGCTTTAGCCCCTCCTCATTAAGCAGGTCCGGGCTATTGATTGGGAGCTTGTGTTTGGAAGAGTCTTACTTACTCCATGCATTATCTTGACAGATTGATCAGACCTGATTGAGAACCTCTTAAAGGAACGAACAGCTGTAATGGGAAAGTTGGACTCTGTCATCCGTTAGGATGATTCTGGGAGCGAGAAGAACGAGGCTGACATCTTGGAGCAATTGTATTTACAATTAACATGGCTGAAAACGATTGCCTCTATTGATCCCCCCTTCCTGCAATTACAGCCCCATTGTTTACATTCCAGCACTTCAGTTATAAAAAGGAAATTCAATAATTATTGCATTATTTAAAGTTAAAGTGCCACAGAGTTTGCTGGCTATGCTCGCTGGTTGATTTAACGTTCAGTAAAATCCATGCTGAGCTCTCCATCCTTAGGCTGAGCAATATTTGGCTTTTAATGAGACTTCAAGGGCTGGTGGAACAAACCCCATTTGCTGGGTCACTTTTGGGTTTGTGGGGGAACCCAAAACCTTGCAGCACAGCCAGGACCAGCCGCATGGCTAGCGAGGAGAGCATCTGTGGTGTCACTTAATGCCAGGCAGGGCTGGAGGGCTCAGAAAATACAGATTTGGTGGGGTATAGGGATGGGCTGTTAATGGGGGCAGTTGTGGCTGTTCTTCAGGCCTTTCCATGTGATCTGGGGACTTAGATTGGTACCTCAGCCTCTGTGGCAGGAGGGAGTGCTACATTTCCAGCCTCTTGGTAAGAAAAGTAAGGATCAGAGAGCAGTTACCACAAGCTGAGCTGCAGAAACTCAGGGACAAACAAGCCTGAACCCCACCGCTGGCACTGCACCATGGAGCTGTGATGCACAGAGGCAGGAGGCTGGAGGAGGGAAGGGTTTGTAATGCTGCTCCTCTGGAAGCAGTAAACAATTCAGGATGTTGATGGATATGAAAGAGCAGAGGTTCAGCTTTTGAACCTGCTGGATGCAGAATCAATTTTCCCCCCTTCCAGGGGGATGGGGGGCAGCTGTGGGCACTCCAACTCTCCCCAGAGCGCAGACAGCGTGTCCCACTGCGCGCTGCAGCCGCCCGCCGCTCCCCGGCTCCAGGAAATTCCAGCTGGGGCTGCAGGTGTGAAAGGAGAGCAAGATGAATTGGCCAACCCTGACTTTTATGGAGTACTTGGAACAGACCAGGATCAGACAGCTGCATCCACATGACTTTCATTAAAAATTCAGATTCTTCTCCTCCAGGGCTGTGTGATTTATCTCGTGCAGCACATCAGAGGCACATGGGGGCCAAGAGATGCTCACAAGGCTTCTGAGGTCTGCAGTGGGGTCGGGTCCCTTTCTGTGGTGACCCGTAGCCCCCCTCCAGCTCCGCTGTAAGGGTCACCTCCTGTCCCTCCCTGGGGGCGTACAGTCCTCGCTGGCACCTGAAGTGTTTCCTACCAAGCCTGTGACTAATTACCCCTGTCTGACCTTACCCCGAGGAAGAGTCAGTCCCTGGGTATTCTCCTGCGCTGCACATGTGCTGGTGGGGCTGAAGTGGTTCCAGTAGCTCCTGAGCTTGGGTCAACCTCTCCGAGTAAACGCTGAGGCGCTCCCTGGTTCTGTGTGCTGGTTCTGGTCACTGGGGCTGCTCAGACATCAGTGCTTGCAGGAGAAGGCCAGCGCAGTGCACCTCTGCAGTGCTGCTTCTTTCTGTGGCTTTTGTGATCTTCCAGCAGATTTTGGCTCCTCCTTCTCCAGCTGCATCTGTCAATTCTCTGAAATCACTGCTAACTTTACCCATGCTAACGGAGCTGAGTGCTGAGTTCAGAGGTAGGAAAAGTGTTACATGTGGACAAAACCTCTGCCAAAGATGTTGAAGTCTGACAACTTCTTTTTCGAGAAGCCCTGAATAGTGGAGTGGCCTTTGTTTTCGTGGCAGGGTATCCTGCGATGTGAGAGTGCTGGGAAGTGATGTGGAGGAGGTTTCTCCAGACTGTTTGTCAGTGACCCACACACCACCTGGCCGTACGGAATGGTCAGAGGGGTGAGGAAGAGGATGTTTGTGCAAGCAGGAGGGCGGGGGACTCGCTGGGGCCATGCCTGGCAGGCTTTGCACAGCCCTGGGGTGCTGTCAGCTGAGGATCTGCAGGGCTGCAGCCGGCAGCCCTCTCACAGCCAGAGCGAGGAATGTTGTTCCTTTTGGTTGTGCTGGTTTGCTGCTGTGTAGCGTTTATGAGCTTATTTTCCCACTTTGGGTTCTGGCCTCCAGTCCTGTTATCTCACCTGCTTCTCCTGCCCAGAGAGACCCAGACGTGCAGGGGAGCTCACAGGGGAGCTGGGGACCGCCATCTGCCTGTCATTGGGACAGTGACTGACTTTCTGCTGCTGGTTGTCCTGTCAACGTCTGCACAAGAAGAGGCCATCCTCGAGTCTGGAGAGAGTTTTCTCACACGTTCTACTGCTTTTGTACCACGGACACCACCTGGGGGTGGTGACGGGGTGTTCCCCCTCACAGTGCAAACCAAGGACTTGAGAGTGCTGTGAGCATGGGCTTGTCCTGAGCAGCATTCAGGGCCCTCCGAAGGGAAAGCTTTGTGCCAGTTGAGGTTAAGACTGCATAGAAATGGGACCTTTTTTTATTGAGTAATAAACATCCAAAGCATGAGATAGTTCAAAGTGTTGTTGCATCTCCCTGGTGGGCTGAGGTTACAGGTCAGATGTCCCCCAGAACAGCAGCTGAGCTACTTAACATGGCAGAGAGGGACTGGAGAACCCCCTCGTGCCCCTGGCAGTGCTTCAGGGGGGGGTTCTGTCCTGTCACCGTTGGAATCAGGCTCGTTACACCATGGCTGAATAAACTTTGCACAGAAGAGATTTTGAGCAGATAGTTGCTTAACATCTTTAAAAATTTAAAAGATTTTTAAAAATTTAAAAGATGTAGAAAAGCTTAGAAATCAGATGGTGAATATGAACTGCAGGAGCAGCTACAGAGACGTTCATGAGAGTTTGTTACTTGTGTAACAGCAGCAACTTGGGGTCTCAGTCCTGGGTACTACAGTTTTAGCTCCAAAGACCATTGTGTGCTATGTGGCATGGGGTGAGGGGGGCTGCCTGCAATTGGGCAGGCTGATACAGTGTCATGTTCAATTCCATGATTATTGTAAATTACTGTGAGTGAGGCAGCATAAGATGGAGAGAGACGGTAAAATAAACAGAGTTTGGGGTATGTGAAGGATGGAGGGAGAGAAAAAAGAACTGACTGTAGCGTCATTCCTTACTTTGTTTAAAAATCAGATTTCCGTAGTCGTACCCTGTGAGCATTTACTACTTAGTAGAAGAAAACAGTTCTGAGGCAGATGTTGGAGAGTGGCGCATGGGCAGTTGGTGTGGTAGGACCGGCCTGGCCCGGCGTGTGCAGCTGGCACCGGTGTAGGGCCACCCCGGGGCCAGGGCAGGGCTGGGGGACACTGAGGGGCGGGTGGCACGGAGCGGGGGAAGAGGAGGGAGATGAGGCCTCTGAGCAGGACCCTCCTGTGCTAATCGCTGTGAGAACACAGCCTTGCCCGGAGACCCGCACACTCCGTGCACGGCGGGCAGGCTGCGCTTGGTGTGGCGCATGTGGGAATAGGTGCTGGGAGCCCGTGGTGCTGAGCCACAGTTGGTGTACGGACAGGAACACCCGTGTCCCCTGGGAAGCTGCACTCGTGAGCCGTATGGTTTCCATCAGAGCGTTCCTCTCTCTGTTTCTGATTTAAAGTGTAGCTTTGACTCACCCTGATCAATATTTTGCATGCCATGCGTGAAGAACCAGATGTTGGAAGTTTCCTATTGTGGAGAGGGAGGGGGCAAACACCCCCCCAGACTCACAGAAATCGATGTTTTCTGACAGAAGTTGGTTGGTTTTCCTTGGAACAATATATTCTTTTGATTTTCAAGTTGATTTGTCTTCTAACAAGGTTCTGGTTTAGTATTTTGAATTTGTTTCCTGTGATACGGATAAATTCTCACAAGAGGGAAGTTTAACAGTGTGATGGGCAATAACTACACGTACTTGGACAGCATTTCATCGCCTCCAGCAGTGCACAGCTTGGACTGGCTCGGCCCTCACATCTTTTTTCTCTGGACTGCTCCTTTCCTCTGCCGGGGGATGGGTCGAATCAGGTGCACGCGGTGCTGTGCCCAGGGCTTGGTGGTGGTGGCACCCTCAGCCTGTGACTTGTCCAGCACAATAGGCAGGTGAGGCTGACCCCAGCGCGAGGGATGTTTGAGACGAAGCAAAAGAAGAGCATAAAATAAGACACATTTATTAAACTGTTTAAAACAAATGTTTTCCTAAAACCCCCTTTTAAATGAGAACAGCACAGACTGTGCCTCTGGTTCCACAGAGACCATGTCCTTAATATTTCCTTGAACCCGTGACCGGATTTTTCTCTAATTGCTCACTGGGGGTTTCCTCTGGCTCTGTGCAGAAGCTGCTGCTGAGCCCGTGGGCGCTTCCTGAGCTCCAGCACGGGGTTTGTGGGATGGGCTGGCGAGGATGGGGCTGGTGTGGTTCCTGGAGCCAGGCCCCAGCCTGCAGCAAGCTGGGAGCAGGGAGGTTATGGCAGGGGTTGGAGCTGGGGCGTTATGGCAGGGGTCAGGGCAGAGCCAGGCTGGTGAGGCTGGCACGCGACTCTTGCGACGGGCTCGCTGACCTTTCACGCCTTAAGCCATTCATCTTTTTCTGGCTCAGGAAGAGGGTAACACATGCAGACAATAGAAATGAGATGAGGAAGAAGTTCTTATAAGGCAAAACAGCAAAAAATCTTTTGAGGGCACCAGTGGGATTAGTGCCCTCGTGGATTCTTCAAATATTACAGTGAATTTAATTAAATACATCGTGATCCCAAAAGAGGCTAGTCTAATTAGCCAGATCTAGAATACATTTATTCTCTTTCCTCACCCTTCCAATCAGAAGCCTAGGCATCAGCTCATATCCTATTTTTAATCATTCCTAGACTCAGAGGGCTCTCCTTCCTCCATGTGAGCAAGGCACACAGCGCTGGGTAATATGTGTCTTTAATCTTATCTCAGCTGTAACTGAGATAATAAGCATCAGAATTTTTACCAGAAGGTCCTGGCTGCACGTAGGCAATATTTTTGATTGACAAACCTCAAGATCATTTCCAAATCACTGTACTTGTGCCTTGGGCCAAGTGTGTGGTGAGGAAAGAGTTCCGTGAGATGACACAAAGACACAAGGGGGTGCCGGGGTTGGATGGGAGGAGCTGGCAGGGAGTATTGCTCAGCTGAACTGTTCGGTGTGGGGTGGAAACACCAAAGGCCTTCACTGAGGGATCTCATTTTGTTTCACCTTGGTATTCATTTTTTCTCAACTAGTGACACACCCTTACTGTGGAATTGGGAAAGTTCCTGTGACCTCCTGCTGCCCAGGGGGGAGGGACAGCAGCTGTGCCGTGGCAGCCAGCGTGGCTGTGCATGGTGAATTCTTCCTTCTGGTTCTAAGAAATAATTGCCATGTCTGTGGGATCCATGACAGGAAATGGCTGTTTGTTTCCCCAGAGGCACGTATCTGTGTACCACAGGATTGATAAGTTTTGCCAAATAATCGCGGTATCATAATCTGGAGTTAGTGGTATTGGCTGCAACAGCACAGCTCAGGAGGGGGACAAGGTTTTTCCAAGTGCTGGCCTCTCACAGTGGTACTTGGCTGCATGCTCACCGTTGGCTTTTCAGCCTGGGTCTCTTTCACAAGCCAGGCTGCTGCTTCCCTCCTGACCCAAGGGAGTAAAACTTGGATGCCAGGGAGCAGAGAGCTGGATGATGGACAGGATGGCTCTGCACTCTGCTTCCATACACTGTGCAGGACCTCTCTGTCTAATGGGTTTGTTGTGTTCTAGGGTTGCTTTAGTTTTACTCTTCCTAGTTTTCCATGAGAATTTTACAAAATTTAATTTTATGTTTGATATGCAGTTGGATCCTCTCCCAGGACAAGCTTTGAGTGTGAAGGAGTGAGCCCTGAGTGGGTCATGAGCAGGTGTTACTGCTGGGTCTAGTGCTTTCCCTCACTGAGGGAGGTGATCTTGTCTGTCTCCATCTGTGCTTTGTGCCCATTTCAGTGTCTTTTGGTTTTCATGCTCTTCAGCAGGAGAGCATGTAATACCTTGGGAGCAAACAGGCTTTGTCTCACTGGATCTGTGTCAAAATGTGGTTCCTTAACCAATTCCCAGGTGGCTTTTAGCAGTTTACAGTGGACTAACCCAGGAGACTGGGGGCAATAAAGGACGCTGACATCCCTCTGCTTTGTTCTCCACAGCACCTGCAGCACCATGAGAGCGGGGTCGAAGGTGAAAGCTGCTACTACCACTGTGTCCTCTGTAACTACTCCACTAAGGCCAAGCTGAACCTCATCCAGCACGTACGCTCCATGAAACACCAGCGGAGTGAAAGCCTCCGGAAGCTACAGCGCCTCCAGAAAGGTCTTCCTGAGGAAGAGGAGGACCTAGGACAGATCTTCACCATTCGCAAGTGTCCAGCTGCCGAGGCCGGTGAGTGCTGCTGCCTTGGCGTGAGCGGGCCCAGCGCCACAGGGTGGGTGGGTGGCATTAGACCCACTGTGCTCTTCGGTGACAAACTTGGTGATGTTCCTGTTTCTCTTCCCTGCTGTGCGATGACACAGTTTATCAATAACACATTACAGGAATCCCACCTGGCCTGAGGTGGGATTTGGGATGTAGAAGTTTAGGATGTTGAAGTTACGTGTGTTGATTCAGGTTGGTGTCTTAAACCCTGGAACATTGTATGAACATCTAAAGATACTGTCATATCTGGGCAGTTCAACAAACCAGTGCACTAGTAGATGTTTTCCAATGAGTCAAGTGATGCCCTGAGCACCAGCATAAGCTGTGCCAGCTTGGCACTGATTTCTGGTACTTCAGCCACACTGGACTGGGAGGAGGAGCTGGGCAAAAGGGGTGGGCACGACATGCAAGTTTTCCATGTCTGTTCTCCATGTCTGTTTTCCATGTCTCCTCTTCATAAGGAAAATAAAGTGAAGGGCTTGTATGAAACATTTGCTCACACAGATCATAGGACAGGGGTTGCAGCTGCGAATCCAGCAAGAGGAAATGTGCCTAAAAGGAGCAGTTAGGCTGGGTGGAGCAGAGATGGTACTTTGTTTAGTCACACAAAGGATTGAGAAGTTTTTCATGTTCTGAAAAATCAAGGTCTCCTGAAGCCCTCTTCAGAGGGAGGAGAGGAGGAGAATCAATCTGTGTCAGCTGGTTTGTGTGCTGTCAAGGCATGAAGGTGCTGGAGCTGGGGTGTGCCAGCAAAAGCCTTCACAGTCCTCCTCTTAGCTTCAAGCAGGACTTTTCTCTATGACTGCTATGAAAATTGGTAAATCCTACATATAGCCTGAGGAACTGGCATTCTGCAGTGAATGCACGTGGAGGTGAGGAAGGTGGTCTTGGCTGAAAAGGCTGAGAAGGAACGGCGGCAGCAGCTGATGGAGAATATGTGGGGGTTTCATAAATGTCCCTTGAATTCACACCTGGGTCTCATTGCTGTTATGCCTGTGAGAAACGAGGATCTGAAATAAACCCAAAACACCCCAAGAGTGAAGACAGGAGATTTTTCATTAAGAGTTAAATTCAGTCTTGTGGAAAAAAGTGCCCAATCTGTGACCTTGGCGGCCCAGCAGAGTCGAGAGCGTGGAACACGCTTCCCCAAAGGTCACAGTGACAGTGAGAGCGTGGTGGCTGCCACACCGCCCGGGGGGGACAGCGGCTCTGGCAGCCCTTCCGCTGCGCTGCGGTGCTCTGCCGTAGGAAAACATTCCGAGTTCAGAAGGGTTCTTTGGGCAGGGCTGTGGGTTGTGAGCTGCTTAAATGCAAAACGAGCAGAGAGGGGAAACCATCCGTGCCCTTTGTGATAGACAGAACAACCTTGAAAACCTTGTTTACTCTAGAAATTTCTGTTTACCTTGTCTTTTATTGTACAAACCTTATCTTTCCCATCCGGCCGCCCAGATTAGGACATGGCAGATACTGGGAGGGCAGGAGCTGACTGGCTGGGAGGGAAAACATTTTGGTGACCATTTTAAAAAATGTAGTATTTTTGAAGTGAAAGTCCTGACAAGTCACTGAAAGGAAAGCTTGATTTACAAGTATTTAATTTTCTTTAAGCCTGTTGGTTCTTCAACAAAAACTGACAGAGAACAAGACACTGACAATTTCTTGATCATATTTTATTTCAAAGGTTATGAATACAAGCAAGAATAAGGCTGCAGAAGGCAAAGGGTCAGTTTTGCTTGTCACTTTAAGCTGAGATACTTAATTTCAGACACTCCTCAAGCCCACTGTTGAGCTGGTCAAAATGGGACACCTCACTGGCATGCTGGCCCAGGCATCCCTGCAGGGATGGGAGTCAGGTTTGGATGAGAAGCTGCTGTAACCCCAAGGGGGAGAAGGGGTGCTCCCATCTCCCACTCATTCTGATCCCATTGTGGGGATGCTCAGCTGCGGGGCAGGGCTGTGCACGGGGGCGGTGTGAGTCTGTGCCCTGCGTCTCCTCCTTCTCTGTAACAGGGTCTCTCCTGTGTCCCTATTATGGTTTTTAATGTTGTTTTCTGAGGGCTGGGTGGACTTTTCCCCTTTGCCGCAGTCCAAGTGCAGTGGTCTGTTCTGTACTGTGGCCTCGTGTGACAGAGTGGAGTCACCCTGTTCCCCTCCCGCTCCGTCCCATTGCTGTGCACAGAGCGCAGGTGCTGGTGTTGAATGCTGTGTGTACCTGCTCCGTGTGTACCTACTCTCTGGTGTGTGCAAGTATGTAGGAGAAAGCAGTGCTGTCTGGAGACGGTGAGTAGATATTTGCTTGTGTAGATGCATCTCAATCTGTTGGAAGAGAGCTCTGATCACACCTTAATTAGTCCTCTAACAATCTGCAAAGGTCAGTGCCAATTGCCTGTTCATTTACATTTGTAATTGTGATGGTTCTTGATTGCACATTAGTTGCAATTCACTCCCTCCCACCCTGAAGAAGCACAGGCAGCCTGAGCAGCCGCTCCAGGGACACAGGAGCCTTTGTCCCTGCCTGTGCCAGCCCCTCAGCACTCCTCAAAAATTGGGTGTCTTTTGGGGAAGAGCTTTAGGATCTGCCCTCCGCTTCCAGTAAGGGAATGACAAAGTTGTTGGCAGGGAAATTACATGGACATCAGGCAGGAAACCCAATCCTCCTTGAACTGGATAATTAAAGACAATTAAACTTTTCTGCTTGCTTTGAGAAGTGTGCTCATTATGCAAGAGATGGGGAAGCGGTTGGAAGTTCAGCTGGTTTGTTGATCAGAGAGAACACAGCTTCAGGGAGGGGGTATTGTCCTCTCAGGGTATTTTTGGACATCTCTTGCTGTGGTATCTGGGTTGCTGCCACTGCAGATGTCAGCCCCTTGCTGCAGCAGCATCTGTGTAACGTTACTCATAAGCTAATTGATTTTTAATGATGGGGGTTTCGAGAAGAAAAAAGTGAAGAAAGAGTGACCATAATAAAAACCAAAACGGTCTCATGTCAGATGAATGCACTTACGGCTCATTAGATAATGACAGAAACAAATGTGAAACAACCTGCATCGAGTTTTCATTCTGACTTTGGAAGTGTTTCTTTCATCCCAGAAGGCATCAAGCACCACACCCCTCTCCGTAGCTCGGGCAGCTGCACACAGGGTCGTTGGTCAGAGCGAGGTTTCTGCCCTCTGTCCACCACATAGTGCTCCTGCTCTCCCCATCATATTCCTCTCCATGTGCCACCCATGTAGGTGGGGCTGTTGAGCCCCCATTGCTTAGCCTTTGTACCCCTGGGCAAGTGCTGGTCGCACTTAATGTGTTTCCTCCCTTACCTGTTTCTCCTGACTCCTCCTGTTTTCCATCTCTTCTCTCCCTTTCCATAGTGTCTTCCTGTGGGAGGAGCAGTAGGCCTTTGCCCGCCCTTCCCACTGTGTGGGACAGGCATCCTTTAGGTGTCCGTCAGGTGTCCATGCTCCTTGCCTGCACCAACCTCTCCCCATTTCACCGCAGAGGACAGTCACACCTCAGTGTGGTGGTCACACTGTCACAGCAATCCTTCTCGTTGCTGCCAAATCCTTCGCAATCATCTCCTTCCAGCGCAGGGTTCTTGTTGGGGCCCTTGCAGGAAGAGCAGGGCCAGCTCTCTGGCAGCCCTTGCTGGCCACCAAATGCCGTGAACAGCCCCTTTGTCCTGGCAGGACGAACAGGGGGCTGGGGAGTTCACCTCTGCCCCTCTGCCCACCCTTGCTGGAGCACCCGTGCTGCTCCCTCTGCCAGCCCGCAGCAGGGGACTGGCCAGTCTCCCTGCTCCAAACAGGTGGATTACAATTATTTTGAGGACTGTCTTTACTGCAAAACTCTGCTCTGTTCTCAGAGCAGAGTTTCGCAGTAAAAGCTGGAAAGCTGCTGGCTCCCTGGAAGGGGGGGATGCCTCAGAGGCCCTGCTTTCCCCTTCCGTCCGCCCCACAGGCAGAGGTGCACTGTTTGTCCACGTCTCCCTTGCGTTTCAGTGTGTGACCTTTTGAAGGGCTGGGAGCTGCAGACTGAAATCGGGATGTGAATCTTTAATGAAACCAAGTATGTAAACAGACCTAAGGTACAGCCGAAGCGGTGTTCAGATGAGAAAATCCCACGTGGTTTAAAAATAGTAGCTCCCAACCTCAGAATCACAGAATCACACCTCAGCCTGACTCTGCCTGTGTCGCCTGCAGACAGCAGGGTGCTCATTTGGTTGCTGCACCTCTGTGCACTGAGTCATGCAAACACTGTGTTCCTCCCTCTCACAAGCAGTTCTGTGGCTGCCCCAGGGGTTCGAAGGCATCACCATCAGGGGGACAGGAGCAGGTCCCACGTGCTGGGGAGCCAGTTTGGTCAGGGAGCAACCAGGATGTGGTTTGCAGTGAGAGGTTTCTCTCAAATGCAAAGTTTCTATCAAGCAGAAGGGAGGCTCGATGCCAGCCCGGTTGAATCCATTTGTGATCTGGCAGGCCCACAGCATGCTCTAATACCTCATCTGCTTCCTCAAGACTGAGGCACTACTCTCTGGTTCCCTCCTCTACTGTCCAGGCTCTCCAGTTCCCCTATTCCCTTGGTAGCCATTTCCTGGATTGGGAATTGTGACCAGCCCATCTGTAAAATGAAGCAAATTGTGTAGAAAAGGAGAGGAGATCTTCCACAAAAAACTCCTGTGAGGGAACCATCCTGTTATTTTCCCACCTTGAAGATGGGCAACCATGCAGGGCATTTTTTCCTCACCATCGTAAAGCACGGAGTAATTACTCATGGAGCTTGTTACAGCAGGGGTGGGAGATGTGCCTTTGGGGTGGATTTTTCATGATAGCAGGCTCTCTACTTCCAGTAGAACTTTAAGACTTTTGAAGGGAAAGTTGTTAGTGGCAAATTATATTTCTCCCTGCTTGAAATAAATGTAGTGGGATCTGACATCCTCCACTTGGTCTCCATTAAAGACAGTGTGGTCATTCTTAATGACGCCTGTTGGTCTCCAGCTTCTGCTGGAGGTAATGGAGGGTTTTGGAAAGAAATCTCCAGTTTGTTTTGTAATCTCTCTCCACTTTTTCATGGGACTTGATTTCACACAGCAGTTAAGAGCTTACCAAAGCAGATCACCTCTATGGTGCCTGCAAGAAAAGAGCACGCGGAGTCCATGCTACAGCATCAGCCAGTCAAAACCCCTCTGCAGCTCTGGCTCTGCTGATGATGCCCCAGGTACATGTCTGAAATGTGTGGCCCTTGCAGAGGGCTGGGGAAGTAATTTCCAGGCTTGTCCTTGATTGACACATTTAATAATCTGCCAACCCAGGTTATAGCCTGAGCTCCTGTGTGCAAACACCAAGTGCTGCCCAGCTTCATCCGTATCTCTAGGGCTTTTTACCTCTCACTCTCCAAAACTTGATACTGCCTTTTCCCAATACGCGATCTGTAACCCCCGAGAGCAGCAGCCTGCTCAGGCTTTGTTTCCAAAGTGCTGCATGTAAATCCAGCCAAACCATCAGTACGTGCATGGTCAGAGGTGGGCGAGCAGCCACAGGTTCATGGGAGTCATTGGGGGCCCTGTCGTGTGCACCCGGCTTCTGCTGGGCCCGTGTCCTGCAGCTGGGGGTGTGCAGCAGCTCTGTTGTCCAAGGTGGAAATCCCTTCCTGTCATCTCCTCAGACACAGAGAGTGGGACGAGGGATTGTCCTGTTTTGAGAAAACATTTACCCATGGTGCAGTCGCACATGTGGGCTAGCAGCAGAGGCAAGCAGCCCTGGGCGATGTGTGTATTGCGCTGATTGAACTCGCAGTTCCCTTTACTGCAGCAGTTCTGATCTCCCTGCCAACCCCACCAACTACCCCCACAGGCAGGATTATCTCTTGTTTTCCAAGATCTCGTGTCACATGTGTTCATTTAGAGGACAGTTTGTTGCCTTCTCCTTTGTTGTTCTGGTGAACCTTGGAATTTTTTCATTTTTCTTATCGATTGAATGGCTTCAGGACTTTTTACCTTTCCAGCAAGTTCCTAATAGAGTTGCAGTATTTCTGGCAGGGTCTCTCCACTGGAGGCCGTCCCAAGGCTGGGCAGATGACAGAGTCTCTCCTCCGTGGTCAGGCAGAGAGACTAGGGAAGCTTTTGGTTCTGCTTTAGTTTCACATTGCTTTAATGGTCATTGAAATCCAGCAAAGGTGTTTCTGGCAGCCATGGATCAGGGTGGCTATGCCCAGCTGACTCCTTCGGAAGGCCTGAGGATGTGAGGAGAGCCCAAACAGTTTGAAAAACTTTTAGGGGACTTTTCTTTCCTGGTATTGCCCTGTAACATTGCTGTTCCCTCCTTGTGTCCTTTCTCCCACCTAAATTTTGAGGAACCCCATTCGCATCCCAGCTGCATCTCTCTGTCCTTTTCCATTTGGGACACCATGGGGCTGTTGAGGTCTGGCTCCACAGAATGCAGGGATAAAATTGGTTCTCTTTAATATCTGGCAGAGGCAGATTTCCTTTGTTTTTTATTTTTTGGGGTTGGTTTTGAGTTTAAAGTCAAGAGCAGTTGTGCCTTAGCTCTGCTTTGACCAACCAGCAGCAAAGAGATAATCTCAAAAGGATATGAAAGGTTTAATCATTTTAATTTTGTTTTTATTAAAGTTGGTTGTGACTTTTTTCCTGTGCCCCTGGTAAAAGGGGGGTAACAGAAACCTACCCAAACCCTCAAGCATCTGCTTAATGAAACTGCAGCGGGAGGCGCCTGCGGAAGGAAGCGGTGGGATGGCCGGGCTGGGGAGGGCAGGCCAACGGCATGCGGCAGCAGCACCCAGCCGTGGCAGGAATCTCATAAGCTCCATCCCACTCCAGCCACCCCTTGTCCTGGGGAGCTCATGGCTTTCATTAAGCAGAAGGAGAGGAAGCTCTGACAGCTGACTTGTTCTAGAATGTTTTTCTTGTTTGACTGCATCTTAAAGCCCTTTCCACTTAGGAAAAGTAAAGGGGGAAGTATCACCAGATGCTGCAGTACAACACTATGAGACTCCCGGTCCCTCTTCTCGGCTTTTTTCTCCATATCCATGCAAACTCCAGAGCCAGACTGAAGCCCAGCTGTCAGAGCTCCACATCTCCCTGAGCTCCATTTCCCTTGGGACTCAAGAGTGGCATCCCTGTCTCTTGGTAGTCCATCCCTGAAGCTCTGCTGCCGGTGCCCAGTGCATGGTGCCCACTGCACCTTCTGCTTCTCTTCCCTGTTTCTCTTTTCTCCTTTCTCCTGCACAGATGTAGAATAGGGAACTCTTCTGAGGATGTGGTTGTTGGAGTGGTGCAGGTTAAAGATTGAAGGTCTCTCCCTGTGAGGAGTGAATCAGTAAAGTTTTGAAGGCATTGCAGGTACTGCAGCATGGCCTCAAGGTGTGTTGGAGCAGGTTAGATGTCCATGTGAGTGACATGGGATTCACACTGACAGCAAACTCGGCTCATGGTGAAGGTCCCGTCAGTGTAGCCATGCTGTGTCTTGTCCCAGCGTCGCCCCTGCTCAGGTGCTGTGTCTGACCCAACCCCCTGCTTCAATCTTCTGGTAGCATGAAGAAAAAGAAACCCTCCAAAACCTTAGACATGTGCTCCAGCAACTGTTCCTCCACTGCTAGCCCTGATTTATGATGTTTCTCTCATAGACTGTGTTGCAGCAGCTCATATCCAGCACCTTCCCACAGGTCTGACTCTTGTAGCCATTGCTGCACTTCTGTTTCCTCCCTTCCCATGCTACTGGGCTTCAAATTAAATACCTCTGGAATGAACATGCCTCCTCCTGTGTTCCCACGTTAATGAGTTGAAAGTTTCCTGGCTGCTGTGTTGTTCTTGGTGTATTAGTTTGGAGTCTTGTTCCACTGTTGACCTGAACTGAGAGGGGCTGGAGCTTCAGCACAGTTTTGGTGGGACCTCAGTACCTTCTTCCCTGCTAATGTGCCCTGGCTGGGGACAGTGGCAGAAAGGAAAGGTCAGTCACATTCAGCTGGGCACAGGCGTTGTGTTTGGAGGCAGCCAAGGATGTTTGAGTGGTTTGTAAGTAAACAGTGGAGCAGGGTGAGACCTGGAGCAGCACACTGGTGTGCCATCCTGTTTGGAAGGTGAGGTTGAAGCCTGCTGCCACTGAACATGGCCATTTGGGGTATAGGCTTCACTGTCCTGCACGAAAGATCCATTTGTGTATAAAAGCTGATACAAGTCTGCAGGGTCATGCTCAGCACTGGAAGAGAATGTCCTTGTACCTTCCTCTCTTCAGGGAATACCCTTGCAGGGCA
This sequence comes from Coloeus monedula, assembly GCF_965178545.1. Classification (NCBI taxonomy): domain Eukaryota; kingdom Metazoa; phylum Chordata; class Aves; order Passeriformes; family Corvidae; genus Coloeus; species Coloeus monedula. The sequence continues at coordinate 20,789,131 of NC_138793.1, forward strand.
TCAGCTCCTTTCCTGGTTGTTCCTGCCTTTTCCCTGCCGTTGTTCTCTCAGAGTTCATTCTGCTGCAGGAGCACGTGTCTGATGGTCTTTAACTGGCAGGACTGAAGGAAGAGCCCCGCTGCTACCCAAACCTTGCCATGCAAACCCAGTGCACTGCCCAAGATGAAAAAGTGCTTTGAGACCTTTGTTCAGAGGAGACATTGTGAGGATAGGAAGTGTTCTCCTCCACCTCTCATCTGTAGGTTATGGACTTAATTGCAACAGATACACAGCTTGGGTTCTGAAATGGATTCCTTTTTTTCCATATGAGCCATAGGCAAAATGAGATTCCATACATTATAAGGGGATGATTTGTGACACAGGGTTTTACAGCAGCTGGCTCAGGCTGGCAGTGACCCCTGGCCTGACCCGCTCCAGCATTCCCACTGCTGTGGTGTGCATGTTGGACCACTCTCCTGTGTCCCTGCTCTGGTCCTCTGTTTGCCTGTGCTTCTGAAATGCACTTGCTTCCTGTCCCTTCTGCGAGGCCTATTGATCCTCTGGTGATGACATTAACATCCTCAGAACTGCCTGAGAAGGAGCTACCACATGCATTTATTTTTCCACTAAAACTCTAAGATTGGCTAATAACGTGCCTGTCAGCACCAGTGTCCTGCCTGCTCTGACTGCTTCAGAGGGAAATCTGGGGACCCATAAACAAATTCCTACCTCAAATCAAGGTCTCATCCTTGTTCCTGCTAAAATTCAGTTCATGCCCCTAAGCAAGAGGGTTATATTTATTCCAAATACTCAGTTTGCTTTTCCAAGTTGCACATCTCGATGCCTTTGCCATATATTTTGTTTTGACGTTAATGATTTCTTGAGGCCACAAGTTACAAAGGTTAATTGGGAGCTGTATGAGAAATTACTATCTGTATTTGCTTCCAATTTGCACTTTTTTTTCCCCTTTCCCCTGTCAGTCCCTCCAAGAGTGATGAGTGAGAAAAGCAGTGTTGGTCCAACTCCACTGAACCTTCACTTGGATGCTCCTGTGAAGGCCACCTTCAGCTCAAAGAGCCTGAGCCCTCTCTTCCTCTGTGTGGGTACCTCCTCCTACCCCTTTTCAGGCTTTTCATTCATCTGTGGTCACTTCATTAAATAAATAGCAGTGGTTTGGGTTTTTTGTTCTATTCTACACATGTGCTTTCTCCCCTGTCAGTGTGTCAGGCGTAGGTTTCCACTGGCCTGCAGGGATGTGCTGGCCTCTCCACACGATGCACCCCAAACATCCCCACTCAGTGCCCTTCCTGCCCCCGCCTGGGGCCCCAAGCCCCTAAATCTCAACATTGCTCTGAGATGGTGCATGTGGGGCCCTGCATGGCCCCGCCCTCGCTCCCCAGGGTTAGGGTTAGGGCACCCCAGGGGCACAGCCCGATGTGACTTCCCATCTCTGTGTTCACGTGTGCAGGCGCTGCCGCACCTTCTCTGGGAACAGCTCTAGCATTTGGTTACCAATTAAGTTGAAGCATTCTGGCCTTTTCCCATCCCCCTTTCATAGTGATGAAGGTTGAATTAGGGCTGGGTGTTTGGGATTGTTCCCTGGCCTCCACTGCTACTTTGCTGCCTCCTTTGTGGCCAAACAATGGGATTAATTTGGCCTTTGCCAGCCATGCTCAGCGCCAGCCGTTCCACTTCACTTGCGCAGCCGCCTCTCCCTTCCACAGCACCTACTCCCTGGCTCCTCCTGTTCTCTTTCCGTGTGTGGCGTGGAGGGTCACTCGTGGTTTGTTTTGTGTTGGTCTGGCAGGGTCAGGGGCCTGCCGGTCTCCTCCTGCTCCACAGGACCTGTCAGGCGAGGTGACCACCCGTTGCCAGGCGAGCCCGTCCCCCGCTGGCCGCAGCCATGCAGGGCAGCATCCCCTTCCTTCTGCACAAATTGGCAAGGACTAACCTTGTCATATCTAGTGCGGCGCTCACGGGCGCCTGCCTCCGAGGGGTAATCATGCAGGCATAAATTCGGAAAGTTGCTAAGCTATGAGCAGTCTTATGAGCATTAAAAGTGTCCTCTTTGCCAGAAAGGTCATTCATAACTTGGCTGCGCCGCTGATGTACAGTCAGTGATATTGATTGATTAATGTATAAAAAGCACCAAATCCATTTGCTTCTATGAAAGAGAATAAAGTGCAGTCGACTCTCTCTTTATTTTCACCTCATCCTTTTGTTTGAAGGACGTTTTTTTTTCTCTTTTTGTTTTGCCAGCTAGGTTTAAGGGGGTTACAAAAAGCCAGTTTCTGCCAAGTAATGCGTTCACAAAGGGAACATTGATTCACATCAGTGTCGCTTGAATTACCCTTAAAGGTTTGCCAAGGAGTTGTTCTTATATTAACCTTCTGTTCATCAAAGACAAAATAAATAAATAAGTCATAAAATCAGCTTCACTGCCCATGCTGGAGTTGGATGCAAAACAGGAATTTCTCCTATTCGGAATTTGTGCTCCAGGTGCTGCACCTTGGCCCCTCTCCCCAGGCTCTTGGCCTTTTCCCTCCTGCAAAGCTGCTCCCTCAAGGCCCCAGTCTGAGCTGGGACAAGTGTTGATGGTTTTAGAGAGGGGGGCTCCTGCAGGGGAGTATTTTTGGAAGGATGTTGTATAAAAAGTTCATTTAATCACTGCAAGCATAACTAGAATGATTTCTACACAGGACAGTGAGGCCCAAGGCATTCTGCCCTGGCCAGGGTTGGCATTCTTCTCATTCACCCAAGGTCTTGTCTGTTTTTCTGCACTTACTTGACCACTGGTAATTAATAATGTGTTGTTCCCATTTTCCTCTGGTTAATTCTGAAATAGGAGACACCTTGGTGCCCATGGAGCTTTGTGCAGCAACATCCCACCTTCCTCTCTCTCTGGGTGCACCGACATTGTCCATGTCCATCCCAAAGCACCCTCACCGCCTGTGTGGGCAGCAAGGGGCCGCAGGTGTCTGTTCTTTGGCAGGATGTCTGGCCCATGAGATCCAGAAGTGGCTGTCCTCTGCAGCAGGAGCTCTGTTGCTTTTCCTCAGTGCTGTTTAACCAAACCTCTGCATTTTCACTCAGTGCCTGTTCCAAAACTCTGCAGTGCCATTCAGTGACATTTCTTCTCCAGAGCAGGAGTTTCTTTGGCTTCACTCTGCCTATCAGGCAGCTGTGCCCATCACACTCATCCAGCAAACACAGAGCTTGCAAATCACCTTCCCTTGGAAACATCTCTGCACGAGCTGTCCCACCTGACTGTCACAAGAGTGACCAGCCATCCCCAGCACAAGAGTCTACGGCAGCCCTTGGGTTCTCCATGTCATTTCAGATAACCTGAGCCGTCCCACCACAAGGGATGCCCTCACTCATGGCTTCCAGCCTGGCAGCACCTGGTGGGCTCCTCGGCTCCTAAAGCACTGGCTTGGAGCCACAGGGGAGCTCAGCTCCGGAGTTCTGCTCAGACCCATGGAAGCACTGTGCTGGCTGCGGCATGAGCAGCCTGAAGTGCCCGTGACCCCATGCACCAGTGGTGTTCTGGTGGTGCTCTGCACTAGTGCATGAGCCCGCGGGTACCTGAGGTCCCACGAACAACTTCAGCACTGCCCACGTGGCACTTTTATTGCAGTGTCTCTTACTGGTGAAGAACGATGGTGATAACTCTGCCAGCTGTGAGGGTGCGTGCTGGGGTGAGCACCAAAAATGGCAGTGTGCAGGATCCCTGCGGGATGTTCCTCCCACAAGTTTCTCTGCCTACTTTGCCCGCGTGGTGCATGTGCTGTGGTGGGCCCTGGACTTTGTGCTGCCCGTTTCACATCCCCAAGGGGTAAACCCCCAAACCCGGACACAGCTGACAGCAGGGCTTGGCACCTGGTGTTCCCAGGAAAAGCCTTTTCCCCCGTGACTGCTGTACAATCCGAAAGGAGAATCATCCTATTTTTTAATCTTTTTCTCTGACTGTGGGAGCACTACAGCCGGCCGAGGCCCCCTCCCCCTCTGGCGAGGCAGTGAGGATTGGATCAGATGATACGGAGTGTGCATGCTGAGAATGAATCCATTTTCTCTCCTCCATCTCCCCAGAATAAATTAGAATTTGCCTGATTTAATAAAATGGCTTCATCTCTCTCTGCCATCTTTTCTATCTCCCATGCGTTTCATCCCCACCCCCACTGCAAAAGAATAGATCTCGCCTGTGCGGGTCCTGTTTGGGGCCATGCTGCGGTGCGTGGGGTTAGTCAGCACCGCACGCTCCGCCTGCCCAAGGGTCTGGCCAGGACAGCACAGGATTTGTCCCTGTGTCTCCATTTCCTTATAGTCCAAGGAGGTGGCTGTAATTGCTGTTGAGGTCAGTGTAATTTACTGTCCATCTGTCATAAACCTGCCCTCGCCAGGGATGTGACTGCCATGTAGAGTGTTTGGGGACAGGGAGGGGCTGGGGACAGGGATTATACAGCCCAGATTTGCCCCAACACAGTGCTCTGTAAGTAGTGTGTGTGTGTATGTGTGTGTGTGTGTGTGTGTGTGTGTGTGTGTGTGTGTCTGAGCGCGTGGAGCGGGGCTGAGCACTGCCACAGACCCCGAGGAGGAATTATTGTCCAAATTTAGGTGGTTTTGCTACAGCCAAACCTTTTTCTGTCGCCTGGATCTGGTGGTTTAATTCCTGTTTCGTAGGCTGATTTTTTCCTTTCCGTTCTGACACTAATTGCACCAGGCGCATTGGGAGTGGCGGCTGCTGAGCGGTACCAGCTAAATGTTAAGAAAGGTTTTAAAAACAGACTGAACTCTTCCTTAATGAGGCTCAATCGTGCTCTCCTCCGGGTGGTTTTGTTTTGCTGATCTGTCAGTTTTTCGAGGATTTAATTGCACTTTTTTCGTATTAGTCTTTGAAATGGGGCTAAGCAGCTTTCTCTAAAATGCAACACAAAAAGGAGAGATGCTTCCCTATTTTCTTGCTTTGCTTTCATCACTCCGGGATCATCATCTGCCACTGGCACCTGGGACCCTGCAGTAGTAAAGAATAAAATATGTAAGAGCATAAGTGAAGGGTGGGCTGCACTGCTATGGTGGCCCTGCAACTGGAAACCCTTGCCAGTGGTTCCGTTTGCCTCCTGGCTCCTCTGTCTGTCTCCAGCTGGGTTGCCAGTTACGCTACTCCTAGAAGACCTTCCTGATGCTGGGTTTATAGGGAGAAGTAGGAGGCAAAGGCTGAACTGGTTTGTCCAATGTAGCTCATTTCCTGCAGAAATGACACAAAAATGAGTCAGAACCAAGCAGTGCTGCAATGCTCTGGAATGGTTGTAGGCTCCTCGAGCAGTGGAGCTTGCCAGAGCCTCTGGAGGCCTCTGAGCCCAGGCCCTGCTCAGAGACAGGCCAGCCAGGGCTGTCTCTGCTGGGGTCTGAAGCATCTCCAAGGGGTGGAGACCCCCCAGCCTCTCTGGATCCCAGTGTCCCGCTGCTACAGTGCTGGGAGTCCAGGGCAGGGGTTTCCAAACAGATGATGCCGGGATGGGAGGAGGCAGGAGAGAGCAGGCAGATGTATCCATGAGGCTATTATCTTTATGGCATAGAGAAAACACATTTGAAGCAATCAGCATGGCATTCTTAATGGCTTCACTTCCTTGTGCTCTCCTCACGGGACAGGTTGCACAGCAGCCAGGGCTACCGGGGCTGTGCAAGCGCCGCCCCGCCACGCACTGCTTTTAACCAGTGCTTTGTTTTGCAGAGATGCACAAAGCTGCTGCTGAGTTTCCCGAGGATGCTGATGAACAACGGAGCAGTGAGAGCTCCAAGCCACACAGCAGTGACTCTCCTTCCTTAATGTGCAATTTATTTTTACATCTCTTTGCAATTACATATCTTTTTTTCCACTTTTTCTTCCCTTCCTCTGGCTTTGTTTCTTTTCCTCTTTCGCCTTTTTTCATGTTTATCCCTTAAATATTTCAGTCTCTTACTTCTAGTCTCAGCCTAACAAAGCATGTTTTCTTTTCTTGTTCTGATGCGTGCCTGCCTCCCTGTGAGCTCCCAGCACACCTCTCATGAGGATGTAAAATCTAAGAACCAGATCTTTGAGATTTCAAAATAAAATAAAAGTAAACTCTGCTTTAAAAACACTTTAGCAGGAAAGCCAGGCTAATTGTAAATCAATGAGTCTTAAAATGCAGCATTGATCTCCAGTTAGAAGTTTGAAGGGGAAAGCAGTAATTACTGTACTGAAGGTAGATTTTTTTTTTTCTCTCAGCAAGTTCTGGGCAGAAGGAAGGCTCATTAGGGCAGCACTTCAGAATCTGAGTAATTAGTTTAAAAAGTACTTTTGTGGTGTTATTCCCATGGCTAGAAATTATTGGAGTCTTCACAGATTTATAGTTCTGCTCTGATAAAGTTTGATTTATTATTGTGTTTGGTGGGGAATATCCTTCCTACACAGTCACTTGGGTGATGACCTGGAGTGGGGATCAGGCCAGGAAGGATTGCTGTGGGCATGTGGGGCCTCTTGCCAGCGGAGGAACCTCAGCCCAGTAGGATGGGATGTGAGGTCTTTGTGAACAAACTCTGGCCAATACTCCAAAAGAAAACAGAGCAGACATCTGGGAATCAGAACAGCGGCTCTTACTCCTTGTGAATGTTGTTGGCCTCCTGTCCAGTTACCTGCTAGTCCCTTCTTGCTCATGGGGGAGACAGCTCAGAAGATCTCTCAGTCTTTGTCATACCATGACCAGCTCTGTGCTGTTTTGTTGGGCCATTCCCTGTGCCCACCCTCCTCAGGAAAGCACGACTGGTCTGGCAGGACTGTCAGGCTCCCCTAAGCCCATGGCATTTCTCCATGGGTTTTCCAGCTAATTCCTCCCATGAGCAGTGTGATCCTGCTCTCCTTTTCCAGGCTGAGGCAGAGGAAGTGGCTGCAGGCACCACCTGGGATGTGGGTGCAGCCTCGTGTGATGTGGTCTGGGTTTGCTCTGGAAGGTGGGATAGAGCAGAAGTATCCAGGGCTTATTCCCTTACAAAACTATGCTAATTTGGGGAACCGACCCTGGAATTAGCATTGATCCATGTGCAGGAAGGCTTTGTGGCATGGGTGGTGAGCCCATCTGTACTTGGGGAGCGGGTTTGTGCTCCTGCCAGTCTCCCCAGTGTGTTAAATTGGGATAGTTGCACAGTCTGACTTGTCAATCCCATACCTCTTGCCGTGGCTGTTCCTACTCACCAGACTCGATAAATATTTTCACAGAAATTACTCATTTTGCAGGGACTGCCATAGATCTGATTCTGGAGGGAAGGAAAGGGGAAGGTCTCTGGAGGCAGAAAACCCTTGTGTGGCAGAAAGCCTGCTGGGAAGTCAGCTCAAGAAGAATTAGAAACCCTTTAAATAAATGCTTACTTGACATGACTCTGTCTCCCCCAGTCTAACAAGCAGGGAAGCGAATGGCAGCCGCTGGCCAGAAATTGATTGCATTAATTGATATGCCAATAAGAGAGCTTGTTACATCCGCCATTGGTTAGGAGGCCGGCTAACAAGTCCCGCTGATCAATGGAACCAATAAAGATTTCATCCATTAATGAGCAACATGGTAATTAATGTTATCCATAAACCAATTAGCCTGGGTAGCTAATGTGCTGGTTAGCACAGTGAGTGGTGGAGCCATGGGTGGGCACAGGCCGGCTCATGCACAGGGGACATCACCTCCCCTGTATGAAGGAGACATCATCACCTCTCTGGTGTGGAGGGGACATCGCCTCTCCAGTGCCACCATGGGGCTTGGAGCAACAGCCAGCTCACTCTGGGCCTCCCAGAGCAAGGGAGCTGGGAGGGTGGCTGGTGGGATAGGTCACATCGCTGGAAAGGGGCATGCTTCTCTAGATTTTCAAGGCACTTTCAGCTCTTTCTTTCATTTTGGAACCTTTGTGTAACACACGGGCACCTTTCCCACTTAGATGTTTTTGGAGGTGCACAGGTTTCTGTAACTTGTGTTCCATGGTGTAAGGCAGCATTTGGGTTCTTACTCTGTTGCTGGGAAGCTGCTGGAACCTCTCGAGCCCCCACCAACCGCAGATGCTGCTGTGCACAGCCCTGCACCGGGCTTTCCCCACACCGCCAGAACCAGTAACAGTGTTAACACAGGTAAACACAGCGTGAAGGCTGCTGCCTAAATCCACTTGCCAGGGGCTTGCCCCAGGTGCCAGCACCACTATGGCATCAGGACAGTCCATAGGGATCAGGACAGGAGGTGCTGGAGCAGCCGCAGGCCCTGGGCAGCATCAATCCCACAGGCTCCACCGTGGAGTTACCTTGGATTGTTGGATATTGACCCTGGGAGACCCCTTGTGGATTCCCTAATTGAAAATTAATACCAGATCAATGCCATGGGCAATTTGCATATTGATCATAAACAACTTTGAAGGCACCAAGTGTGTGTCGAATCGATAGAGCTCTCGAGCAGGCTGCAGGGAGAGTGTCCCCGTGCCGGGCGCCTCGGCGGCTCATGCCGGAGAAGCTTGGTGAAGGCGGTGGAGGTGCTGGAGCATGGGTGGTTTGCACCAGACTGGAGTCACAGCATGGAGTTCACAGCCTTTTCCTGTGGTTCCCTTCGGAAGGGGAAGGATGGGAACGGCTCTTTGTTTGCTTATTTTAAACCAAATGGCCACAGCCCAGAGGCATCCCAGGGAGTGGGGGACATCACCCTGTCCTGGGCACACAGCCCTCCCTCCCCACCTGCCACATGCAGCCTGACACCTGCAATAGAGAAGCAGAGGCACTGTTTTTCTGAGGACATCAGAAGGGAACTCAGCAGTGATTTTTGCCTGACATTTTTGTCTTACATTTGCTCTGTGAGGGCAGTATTTAGACCCTTCTCTGTCTGCCCAGGACATTCACCAGTTATTTCAGAATGGCTTTGGGCTGAAGGCAGCAAATATTTTGTGTCAAACTCAAATAAAACCTCAAAAACTTAATCTGAAAATCTGTAACTCATCCTTGGAAGTTTCTGGCACAGAGGGATCCCTGTGGGCAGGGAGATAAAGCATATGGACAGGCACTGCATTACCTGCCCCTCTGCACATGTGTGTGGTGCAAGGCAGTGCCTTGGACCCTGCAGGGGAACCACCTCTGGCCTGGCCATAGACAGAGCACAGGGAGCAGAGAGAGGGCAGGACTGGAAACCCACATCCCAAAGTTGCCACTTATTTTAGGAGCAGCCGGCAGCTCCAGGAAGTCGCTGTGCATCTGATTAGCGTGTTACGGAGCTTTCATTGACTCGGCTGTGCTGTGCTGATGAACTGAGGCTGGGGACAAGCGCCTGTAATTGAGAGAAATAAATTCTTATCACAGGCCTCTGCTGGAGTCACCACCTGTGCATGCGCCTTGCTCCAGGTTCCAGGAGTGGATCCAGTCCCCAGAGCACCTGACATGCCCTTGTTAGTGGGAAGGAGCCAGGCTCAGGACTGCAGACACCAAGCACCATCCTGGGATGGCTGAAAGGTTCTGTCCACCCAGTCCACTGGCGTGGCCCACCTGGTGCTACCTCCCTGCTTGACCACAGGCCAGCAGCTTGAGAGCCATCAGTACCCTCAAGTGTCTCCTTGGGAGCTGCTCTGTGCTCTTCCCTTTTTCTTGATCCTCTGTGTTTCACTTGGGAGCTGGAGCAGCTGTTCTCCATTCTTACCTGAGATCTGATGACAAGCGGAAGATCCTTTCCTGATCTGTGTCAGGAGACATGGGCATCACAGAAGAAAGGGTTTTGTGATGCTGCAAAAGAAATAAGAATGAAGGTATAGTTTCTCTGAAAAGAAACCCATCTGCTGTTTTAAATTAAGAGGAAAAAACAGAAGTCCAGGGTCACAGGGCTCTGCAGCTCACTGTGGTGCAAGGCTGCAGTGGGCAGCCCCGTCCCCACTGCAGTGGGGCTGTGCTCGGGTTCCCTTGGCTGCTCGCAGCCCCTGTTATTTTGCCAGTTCTCGGGGCCGTGGACAGACTGCCTCAGTGGGTGCATGCGGCAGTGGGGAGGTGAGTGGAAAGGCTTCACTCGACATTCCCTGACCTCCTAGTACAGCTGAGTGCTGGAGAGGCAGCACTGAAATTGCAGTCGCTTTCAATTACCCAAAGCCAAGAGAGGTGGAGAAAAAGGGGCTGTTGGCTCCAGGAAACTGAAGTCGCTGCTGCTGAAAGCTTGTTAGTACAAGGGGAAAAGCAATTACTGACATTTTGCCAGTGCCACTAACCCAAACCCAGGGAGGAACAACCCAGGCCAGGCTGTGGCCATCCCTGCCATGCAGGGTGATGTGAGACGCCTCAAGCATGCCCTCAAGGACAGCTCCATGGCTGTGGAGCTGTGGGGTGTCTCCCCTCCCTTTTCTCTTCAGCAGGTGTTGGTTGTGCATGCAGGAGCTCACCTGTGTTACCTGCTCTCTTCTGCACCAGCCCAAGTGGTGTTTGGTATCGAGAGCTTTGAGGGTGCTGGCAGAGGGGCTGGGAGAGAGGTGGTGGCATGGGAATGAAGACTCCACAGGCTGTCCACTGACAGGACTGGAAGTGGGGCTCTGTCTTTGAGGGGCCGCCTCGCTGCCATGGCCTCTGTTCTTCAGCTGTTCACACCAAAAACTTTGGTACTGCAGCTCTGCCAGGCTGGTTTTTCTGCCTGGTGAGCCTGCACAGGTATTGTGCTTGTGCTACCAAAGTGTCTGTCCAGCCTGCTGCGTGTATTTGTCCTGTCCTTCTCAGGGCTCCTGGGGATGCTCAACTCCTAACTCCAAAGTCCCCTTAAAAGCTTAAAGGCTCTCTGCAGACATGACTTTGGTTGCCACTACAGTGACCCCGATGCTGGTAGTCTGAGCATCCCTGCTGGCTCCCTCCCACCTTCCTCAGAGTCACAGAACCATTTAGGTTGGACAGGACCTCTAAGGTCATTGAGTCCAACCTTTGACCAGTCAGCACTGTGTCAACTAGACCATAGTGCTGAGTGCCACATCCAGTCGTTTCCCTCAACTGCCTTTGCCTTGAGGCAGCAGCATGTCTGGGGGTGATCCTCTTTCATTTTTTATTATATATATTATTTATGGCCATTTATGATTTCCCATGTTTGGGGATATTGTTACTTCATAGAAATGAGGTCCAGGAAGAGCCTGCCAACACGGCACTGGGATCTAGTCAAGAACAAACCGACCAGACCATGGGTGTCAGACCCTCTAGGACTCACCCCATGTACAAACCATCCTTAGGGACATTCACTTAGAACTATTGGTCTTTTTTCCATGTTCTTTGTAACAAAAAACTTGCCTCCCTGGGGACAAGAAGTGACAATTTGCCGTGGACACTGTACCCGGCTGTGGACCTGCTCCCCTGCCCTGGATCAGCCCCACCACTTTCCTCCACTGCCCCATGTCTGTGTTGGGAACTTGTGGTACCACAGGCTGCAGGGATATTTTAATTGTCCGTTAACCAGGGCACTGCAATTACGGCTTTCCCAAGTTTTTAGCTGAGCTTAAAAGAACTCCAAACATGCTGAGATGGGGAAACAGTTGGGGAGGGGGAGAAAGAGGGTCAGCAAGACATTAATTAACTTTTCCTTGGAGCAATACCATGGAGAGGGAGAATAGAGTAGCAGTTGTAGGACTTGTATATTTAAAGAAAAAACAGAAAGAGGACATTTTAGTGTTTCGTTTAAGTGTGGTTTGTGAGGATGATGGGTTAAAGTTGTTAGGAGCTCTCCTGTGAATATTCAGCCCCTAAGGCTAAGCGTGAATTAATTATAGCTCATTTTTGTTATAGTTACAGTGTTCTCAAGATGTACCTTGTTGCGAAGTTGCTAAAGTTGGCTACTAACTTTGGTTTGGCATTGGTGCTGGTTTTGTTTGTGGACCTCTGCAGTTTTTCTGAAGTGAGCCTATATTCCCAGTGAGCACAAAGCATCTCTTGCTCTGCTGGCATGGTCTGCTGAGGGCCTGCAGTGCTCTGCTCTGAAGGAACAAGTGACAGGATAAGGAGAAATGGCCTCAAGTTGTGCCAGGGGAGGTTTAGGTCATGTACTGGGAAAATCCTTTCTTGGAAAGGGTTGTCCAGCCCTGGCACAGGCTGCCCAGGGCAGTGGTAGAGTCGCCATCCCTGGCAGGATTTAAAACCCACGCCGATGTGGTACTTGGGGACATGGGTCAGTGGAAGCCAGGACAGCGCTGGAGGAGCAGTTGGACTCAATAATCTTAGAGGGCTTTTCCAACCCAAATGATTCCATGGTTCTACCAAACCTGCCATTGTCTGCTCAAGCAGTTCCACCATGTGTCTTTAGCAGAAGGCCAGGGTTGCCTTCCCTCACAGAGTGGGGCTGGGCACCCATCCCCCAGGCACCTTTGCTGTGCTCCTGCCTCGGTACCTCTGCCACCCAACTCGTGCATCCTCTTTCTCCCATAGATCCCCTTTGTCTCTGGACCCTTGTCCCGCAGGTCTCTGTGTGGAGACTGCTCTGTCCTCTCCCTGCAGACCTGGAGCTGGAGATGGGCTCTTTTGTTTTGCTGTTTGATCTGTGGTTGTGTTTTTGCATGCATCTCCTTTCCAGCTGATTCCAGTTTGCAGCTAGGTTAAACTGTGCAAAATACTGTTTAAAAGAAAAAGAGAAAGGAACTTGTCAAGATGCATTTGTTAGATCACGTTTAAAATGAAACAGAATTGAAGGTAGTTTTTGTCCAAGAAAGGGGAGGCTGAAAAGCCGTCAAGCCGCAGGAGAAAGCCCCTCCTTTGTTGTCCTCCTGACATTGAAGTGTAATTTTTCATGGTTATTTGGACTGGAAAATGGGGGGAAAGGGAGAGATGGGCTTGCGATTATTTCCCATAAATGACAACACAATCACATCACGCTCCACTACAAACATACTCAAGGAATTTGCCTTTTTTTTTTTATATTTCATATGTGAAAATAACAGCAACCTTTCTAGTGCTGCTGAAATTAAAGGGGGTGAGTCCCCGTTGGGTTTCACTGGCTTAAAATACAGCCCAGTTTGTGAAAAACATGGACAGCCTTGTTCCCGGGGAGTGGGAGAATGGCAGTGCTCTCCCAGGGAAGGGGTTCTTGGTTGTGCATGCTCCATCCCTGGGTGTGTTGAAGGCCAGGTTTGATGGGGCTTGAAGCAACCTGGTCTAGTGGAAGGTGTTCCTTCATATGTCAGGAGTTTGAAACAAAATGGTCTTGAAGGTTGCTCCCAAGCCAAAACAATTCTGTGACTCTCTGATATCTATGTCAGCTGAGCACGCCATAGTCAGCAGTTTCTGTTTGTCAGTGAAAGCAGCAGAGGTGCTCTGGCCATGCTCTGGAATGGAGCTGTCTGGGAAATAAGTGTCATTAAACAAAGGTACATGTAGTATTATATTGTTTTTCCTGCAGCCCTTTGTCAGGTGGGACTCATCCACCAGCTTTGCATCCAGGCTGGAGCTCCGTGGCATTCCTCTCGTAACCTTGCCTAGTGCTGGCTTTGCACTGTTTGGAGTCCTGCTCTTCCTTTCAGGAAAACAGTAGGAATGAACAAGCTGATGCAGAGTAATCCCGTTAGGAGCTGGCACAGATGGTATTGCAGCACATACATGCATCCATAGCGGGAGCTGAAGTCAGACCCCCACCTGGGCTCTACCTCTGCTCTGTTACCACAGCAGAGGGCACTGGGCCCATGGGCATGGTGTGAGGTGGGACTACCCTCCCTGTGCCTCTGTGACCCTTTCTGAGTCAGCTGCACCAGGCCCTGCATGGTGACCCTGGCGCAGCTTGGGGACAGCTGAGCTCATCCTGGGCTTCCAGGATGCAGGAGGGCATCGACCCACTGTGGACCTCCCTCCTCCTCCATGTGAACCCAAACCTCTCTACCCAGGGCCCTGGGGGACTCAGTTTAAAGTGGTTGCAAGCAGTTGAACTTGTGACTCAGGCGGGTTGGTGGGCGCCGGCGGGGCAGCCCCTCGGCAGCGCAGGGCGGTGCCAGCCCTGGTCCGTGCCCGCAGCCGCTGTGCACGGCCAGCCCCTCGCCCCCGACAGCCGCAGCCTGCAGCAGCCAGCCAGCCCTCAGTCCTGCCTTTCTGTCGGCTTTTTTGGCTACTTATCCTGAAAAGGGGAGCGTCAGAGATTCTTTTTGTTCCAAAGGAGAGACCCTGTGTACAATTAAAACTTGTTTCTGGTAAACCTCATTCCAGGAAAGATGAGCTTTTAACAAAAGGCTTTTGACAGCTGCAGGGTATTTCATTTTTTTAATGCCGAATGAAAAATCAATACATTTTTCTAGGTTATACATATTCAGAACAGGCTTGATATTTCCATTATAATGGAAAATGGGTGTCTGCACATCTCGCCTGTCAGAGCTGCACCGCCACATTTTCCAAGCCACTGCTAAATATTTCAAACCTGATTTGATTGTGGTTCATGACAGCTAATGTTTCTCAGCTCTCGAGCCTGCCGGAGGGTGGAGAGGCAGCGCACGCTCTTTCCCATGCCTACATTTCCACCACCAAAGAAATGCCCTTTATCCCTTCGGATAAGAGCTCTGGGTTTGTTAAGGAAAACCTGGTTGGGAAAAAGAGAGGTGAGAGGTCTTGGGCTGTTCAAGCCGGTCTGGATCCCATCAGCATTTGCCGACTTCTCCAGCTCTCAAACTTCCTGGGTTTGGGAAGGGACAGACCTCAGTGGTGTGATCCTGTGCAATTGCGCACAGCAGTTTGGGTACATTTTGGTGTGTGACTGAGTCAAAGGTTCCCTGACCTCTGCAGAAGTCAGATACTTGTGATTTTCCAGACTCTTCTCCTGCTCTTCCCCCTCCTCTCCCCCCACCCCCCCCACTTTGTGAATGGTTTAATTTTAAATTAAAAGGAAATACTGCTCTCTAAAATGATTTATTCATGAAGGAAGCAAAGACTCTGCCTAGGATTTTGCATGGGACAGGTGGGTTGGGATGGAAGAGCAGCTCCTTTAGCTGCAGGGGCTACAATTCCTTGCTCTCAGCGTTGACCTGAGCCCTGGCAGTTGGAAAATTCCTTTTAAAAGTTATTAATAAAGCACCATGGATTCAGGAATGAAGCTCTGGCATGGGAACCAGTGCGCAGTATGTGTTGTTTGGATTTCCCGGGAGCATGATTCCCCCATACAAATCCCACAGCAACGGCTCTTGCACCTTTGGAGTCCCAACAGCATGTGCAGCTTTTGGGAGGAGGGGTCAGGTAGTAGTGAAAAGGTCACGGTGGTTTGGAAGTAAATTCCCTGTGTCTTGCTGACCACTACTCATTCAGCCGCAGGAGCTGGTCTTGGGGTGGTCTGCACACTCTGCTGCAGGTGGGTCCTGTGGGTCATTACATGAGGACAGTGGTGGGCTCTGGTCGTGTGCAGCGTGACACCGGTTTGCAGTGGCAATGGAAGCTCCTTGTGGTGTGCAGTGGATTGAGAGGAGGAGCAGATCTTCCCTACCAGATATGCTGCTGGCCTTGTTCTCGCAGAGGGATGCCCCAAAGGAGTACAGGGGATGGATGGTTGGGTGCCTTCACACAGGTGTTTGCTTTCCAGACCTGCGCTGCACCCTCAAGCTGCTGCTGTGGCTCACCAGCCGCGGAGAGTGTGGGCACAGACCTTTCAGGAGCAGGAGCTTTGCTGCTTTTACTGTCAGTGCTGAGCTCTGCTTGGCAGAAGGTGGGTCAGACATGGGTGTGGGCGTTGGAGGCAACTTCTCAGCTGGTCAGACCCCAGTGCAGCACACAGAACCAGCTCAGGGGTGGCTGTCCCCACCTTTTCTGGGCTCAGTGGGAGCACTGGTGGCTGTGCCACAGGCCACACTGAGCATGATGAGCAGAGCAGCCTCAGCCTTCCAGAGAAGTCTGCTGGAAGGGGATCACGAGGCAGATGGAGTTAGCGCTTCCCCTTCCCTGGGGCTCTGTGCCAGAGGCCCTGGCAGCAAGGAGATGAGCTGGGATGGTACCAGGACCCTACCCAAGCTGGTTCAGAGCCTCTCTGGACAGGTGTGCTAGACTCCATTCCCTTCCCATCCTGCTTCAGAAAAATTACTTTTCAGAAAAAAACCAGCTCAGGGTGGAGCAGGAGGAGGGTTCGCAGCTGGATCTGCTCCCTGCCCTCTGCCTGGTGCGGGCTGTTGAGCCAGGAGCAGTTTGTGTCCTCAGAAAGGAGCGTTCCTGGCACAGGGGCTGTGGAATGCTCAGTGCCAGAGATGTGGGGGCTCAGTCCAGGTTGGCGGTGGATGGACAGGAGGAGCTGCAGCCCCGGCTGTGCTGGGGACTTGCTGTTTGTAGCCTTGTTTTTTAATCATTTTCTCCCATTATTGGTATTCATAGCTCACATTTTTCCGGTTACTGTCCGCCTGGGCTTTCATCCATTTTAAAGAGCTATTTTTTCCCTTGTTGATGATGATGATGGTATAAAGACAGATGGTGTAACTGCTTATGAATGTCCTATTTTATTCCCCTCGAACCAGACAGCACACTGGAAGACACGTATTATTTCCACATGCTCAGGTTAGAGCCCAGACAGCGGCGGAGCCTGGCTCGCCCTTCCTCTTCCTCCCATGCCGATGCTGACACCTCCGGGTCGCAGCCGGGAGTGCCGCTGCGCCAGGCGCCCTTTGTTGTTCAGCCAGGCCGGGGGGCTCTGGGCCGGGGGGCTCTGGGCCGGGGGGCTCTGGGCTGGGACTGCGTGGTGGTGGGGCCGGGACCAGGGCAGGGGGTGATGGGCCATGGGTGATGAGCGGTGGGTCATGAGCTGCGGGCCATGGGCAATGGGGGCCATCTCCTCGTGGTTCCAGGGGGGCCTCAGAGCACCTGAGCCAGCAGAGAATGGTTAAAATGATGATTTAAATTAAATATAGAAAACCCATTAACAAAGGTTTTTAATAAAACCAGCTAAAATCTGCTTCCACAGCAGCTGCCCAGCTGAATGGACACTCTTGCCCTGTGTGAAGTGGTTTGAAGGCACTAGGGTGGTGGGGTTGGGGTGGGGATGGTTTGTTGTGTTTTTTCCCTGGAGTGGAAAAAAGATTGGAATTTTAATTTCTGAAATGTGAACCCAGCTGCTGGTTTCACAGCCCTTCTCCCAGTAAACTTGAGCGCTCCGCTCACATGGCAAACTGCCCATCTCACCCCTCCACCAGTGATGTGTGCCTTTCTACATGTTGGATGCCTTTGTCAGCATTGCCACCCATCTCCCCTCTCATTCCCAATTTAGGCTGTCATATCCTCAAAGGGCACTGCTAAGTATCTGCAAGCTGCTAATATATATTTTTAATCTGAGTTTCTGGCCCTGTCTTTGTTAGGAGGAGGATGGGGGTTGGTGCCTGAACCAGTTAGGTGGTTCAGGTAAATCTCAGGATAGCATGAGTTCATGGGGTTTACCATGACCAGGTAATGCGAGTTAAAATTTTAAACTGTGCTGCCTAAAAATGGGTACAGTGGTCTAAAAGTGCCCTTTTTAACCCGGTGGTGGGGTAACCCCTGTCAGTTACCAGGACTGTACATTAATACCCATGATAGTAGGTGATAATGTGGCTGCTACACCCTGGTGTAAGCGCTCTCACTCCCAGTGTCCCACCTGATGAGGTGCCTTGGAGTGGAGCTGCACCACAGCGGGTTGACACGCTCTGTGCCCGTGCTGTTGTTACGGGCTGGACCATGGCGCTCTGTGTTTTGTTCTGAGCTTTCAGCACTTCACCGAGTGTTTCCTCCATGCTTTTGCACCTGTGTGGTGCTGCCCAGGTTTGTAGACTCTTCCCCTGACTGGGATGAAGGCAAGACTTGCCAGCATGTTCCTCCTGTGCCTCATGTCTGGGCTGGGGCTGCAGCAGACCAAGCTGCTCCGAGCTTGGTCTGAGCAGGAGGGATGTCATGTGTCTGCAGTGGACTCTGGCATCTTGGTGACCAGGGTCAGTACTGCACCATGTCAGTGGGGCCAAAGAGCCTGAGAGGGGGATGACAAGGAAGGATGAGGCTGAAGGTGCTGGAGGCTCCAGTCGCTCCCTGATGCTTCTGTAATCCCTGACATGGCTGGGCAGAACCTTCTTGTGTAGACAACCATGTAACTGTACATGACATCTCAGGGGACCTTAGTAGCTCCAGGTGGTAAAAGTAGGCGAGGTTCTTCATTTTGTCTTCATCTCTCACTTCTTTCCTGTACAGTTCCTATAAGCAGGTGTGTTGGGAGAACACTGGGCGATGTTGATACCTGCCACCCAACACTTGTGCACACCCCTTGCTGCTGCTCTTACTCACTGGCAGCTACATATTCTTCTGTTCTGCCTTCCATGTCTGTGTCACACTTTCTGCTTTTCTTCTTTCAGAAGAACCCAGTGAAGATGTGGAAGGGCCCAGTGAAACAGCTGGTGATGCTGAGGAGCCTGCCAAGGAGCAAGAGAGTGGAGGGGACAAGGACCAGAGTAAATGGACAGGTATGATTCTGTGATGTATCCGAGGTGGTGTTTGGTCCATCATTTTCTTTAAATCCAGGAAAGAGAGGCAGGAAGAACACTGGTCCACAAAACCCTTTTTAACTGACCACAGCGTGTCAGTGTGACCTAAGTGTCATCCTCTGTGAAGGCTTTGGGTGTAGCTTCTTGACATACTCAGTAGTTTGAGTTGTGGTGGGTCATGTGTCCCCCCTCTAAGCCCCAGCCTGGCGCTGGGCCATGGGTGCTCTGGGACTGGACCCAGGCAATGGGGATCAACAGCTGGGAGAGGAGGAGGGAGAAGGGGACAACCCCTCCTGGCAGCAGCCAACACATGGTTGGATTAAGCATATCATTTGATGATTCTATGATTGGCCTACTCTGGAGAAGGCCATCCATCTTCCACCCTCATCTGGCCCTTGCTGACCACTTCAGCCTAGGTGCAGAATATGCGGTGCTGAAGGTAGCATTCATTTTCCTTGGCCCAGGGCACAGCAGTTCTGGCTCCAGGTCCCATTTGGTTGGCAGGCTCGGCATTGGTCCGTGCAATGCCTCGGTCTGCACAGAGACCCTTCTTCCAGGCAGCCTTCTCCTGCTGCGTTCACGGTTGCCCCTTGGTGAGCCCCAGACAAAGACATTTTGTCTTACATAGTCTTCCCAAAATGGAATGTGGTATTTCGCCTCTACAGTTATAATCTCAGCACATCTCAATCTCAGTCAATGGAAGATGTGTCCTAACTGGTGGAGAGAGCAATCTGGGCCTTGTGGGCTGTTGAAGTTTGTGCTTTCAGTATGGGCTGCACTTGCTGAGGTTGCTCCGTGTGTTCCTTCCTGCCACAGACTGACTCTTAACCCAGAAGTGCAATTTTGCTTGGCTGTAGCTGGTTTCTAGTCTCAGTTCATTGTGTGGGATTGTGTGATCCTGAACACAACCATTTTGTGAAGTGTCACAGAAAGAGGTAAGTATTGTTTAATGATTAAATCTCTTCAGGGGTAAATAGGGTCCTTTGCCCAAATCTGAAGCACTTAAAAAGGCTGATCTGTATGAAAAGATTGTATCTCAAAATATGTAAGGAAAAATGAGGAGCCTGCTTTTTAAACCAACCCTTTTCTCTCCAGAAACTCTGAATTTGGATGGTTTAACTTCTTCACCCTGCCAGTGCAGCTCCCAACCCAGTGCTTGTGAGGCAAGGAGCAGATCAGAAATGGGACAGCTCCATGGGGTCTGCAAAGGGAACCGTGTGGGGAGGACACAGAGCAGGTGTGTGAGCCCATGGAGCGTGGGACTGGCCTTGTGCGAGCCAAGGTGTGCGTGATGTGCTGGCACTGAACTCAGGCCCTGCTTCCAAACATGTAACACCACCCTGAACTTCAAAGCAAGATAATGTTACCAATTGTTGCTGTCCAGCAGGTGTGCAAAGCAGGCACCACATCTTGGTCGTGTTTCTGCTCTTGTCCCTCGAGGAACATGACTGTGTTGACAGGTCCTCCTGGACCTCAGACATGGGAAGGAATAGAAACTGGGTCAGGTTATTCCTGAAAGCTCCAGAAGTGTACAGGGATACAAAAACCTGATACAAGTGGAGCCATGAGCAGGGAGGGGAGCAGGCAGTACCAGGGAGCTCTCCTTGGAGGAGGAGGAGGAGGAGGTTGCCGACACAGCCGGTCTGCCCTCGGCAGCAGTGGAAGGCTGTGACCATGGTGTCACAAAGCTAAAGAGCCTGGAGCCTTCTCTGCATTTGCCTTCACTGAGCAGAGCAGCACAGCCCGTGTCAGCAGCACCGTGGGGAGAGCCCGTCCCCCAGCTACCAGGGAATGGGCTGCAGAGCACTTGGTGATGCTGAACATGGTCCCTGACCTGCTGTACTGTACCTGGGTGTTGGGAGACTGTGCCTGGAGCATATCAAACCTGCCAGCTGCTCTCTCTTGTGCTGTGCAGAGGAAAGGGGAGCTGTAACGAAGGACAGACATGGGGCTTGTCCCTGACTGAAGGAATGGCTGGGGAACTGTACACCTGCCATCTCTGCCCCAGATTTTCCTGGGAATTGACCAAACAACTGTTTGTAAGTGCTGATGGGAAGATAATGAGATGAGGAACAGTCGACACAGATTTGTCAAGAACAAATCATGTCAACACGACCCAATTTCCCTTCGTGTGAAGAAGGTCCTGTTTGGAGTCAGTGTCTCCTTGGGAAGGCTTTCGATGCCACTTTTCAGGACAGGCTGAAATGAAGCACAGACATTGTGGTGTGGGTGACAATATTGTGCCTTTGGTGGGTTTCATTAGTACTGGAAAGCTCTCCGTTCCTGCGCTGGGGTGTTGGGGAGGCTGGGCAGCAATTTCAGAAAGCCCAAACAGCAGGAATGACCCAGAACAGAACAACATCAGTCAGGAGGAGAAAATGGAATGAACAGGCTTATTTGACCTAAAAAAAGACCAAAGAGGAGGACAAGATAAGTCTTCTTGTGCATGAAATGCTTCTGAAAGGAAGGAAATAATTTTTTCTCCATGTTGAGGATACAGACAACAAGACACAAAGGGCTTAAATTGAAAGGAGAAAGATTGATGTTAGATAACAAATTTTAAAAAGTCTTCCTGTACAGCCTGTGGCTTAAGCACTGGAGTGGGTTTTCTGGGAAGGTTCCTCAGAGGTCTTTCAAGAAGATTAGAGGAGCTGCTGTCAGCAGTGAGGGAGGCTCAGTCTATCCTGCTTTGGATGGACTGGCTGACCTTCGGAGAAGCCTCTGAGCCAGGTGACTCTGTGAAGATGGAGATGAGGGCAGGAGAGGTGTGGGCTGAAAGCCAGTGACAGGGTATGTGAAAGGGAAGGGGGACAGACCCTTCTGCTTCTCACCACCTGCAATTTGATCATACGTTCCTCAGCAATTTACTCTCCTTTGTGCTTTGGTTTCCTCACTGCACATAGGGGATTTATTTCTTCCATTTTCTTAAAGGCTTGTAAGATCTGTAACAAGACACTGAGTTCCTTTGCCCATCTCCCTGCCCCAGCCCAGGGGTGAGGGTCTGCACCGCGGTGGATACAGTCTGGGCACAGCCTGTGCTGGGGTTAGTGTTAGCACCAAGGAGAAAACCTGTTTTCATTGTAAACTTGTCAAAATGTCTCAACTGCAAAATAAATTTACTGATTCATTCTTTGTATTTATTTTAAAATGGAACAGTGTGAAGCACAAACGGTTTTTTTAGGTGATACTTTTCAATTGAATATACACAGGGAAAACTTCATCCCGTATAAGGACTCACTGGATCTTGATTTTCACAGACATCTCTGTGGTTTCTGGAAGGTTCTGGAAGGTGGCAGTGCCTCCACACTGGAGCAGGGAGATGCTGTGTGCCTGATGGCTCAGTGTTAGACATTATCTTGTCATGACTAATGTGAGATTTACCACAAGCAAACCAGCAAGGGTGAAAGGAATCATGGCTGATCCTGACTCTATTTTTAAGGCAGGATGTAGATAATGGATACTCAGCTGAAGCCCTGCTCATTGCAGTACAAGGCCTCTCAGATTTGGGGGGTGGTGCTGGTTCATGTCTCTGATGGAGGAGCCCATCACCAGCAGTGACCCAGCTACCAGAGGCTTCCTTAATGCACTGTCCATTGGGTACATGGAGAATATATGGGGTTTTTCCACAAAAACAAGAAACAAAGTCTACTTAAAATATAGATTGAAATGAAATCTTTCTGGAGGACTGGCCTGAAGGGCTTTTATTTTTGTTAATGATTTTTTTTTTTTTTTTTTAATCCATGATGCTCACCTAACAGAGCAATTAGTGCAATGGACCGTCCCTGATTCGAATCCGTGGTAGATTGCTATTAAAGGAAGTATTAATGGGCTGCTGAGAGCTGGGAAATTATTGCAGAAAAGTGTGTTTATGGAGTATGGTGCTGGCAGGCATGATTTCAATCGGATTTGACATGTTTAACATAAATGTATACTGCACAGCTCCTGCAGTTTATGAATAATTCCTACAGGCCGACTGCCTTTCTAATTACTGAAATTGAAAAAAACAGGTCAGGCACATCCTGACGGAAATCTATTCCTGCTCCTCCCCCCGGCTGCTTTTTGCTGCTTTTTTTTTAATATCTGGCATTTGTGGAGCACTTAATGGCTGGGATGTTCTGGGGGCCTGAGAGGCTGGGAGGAAGGGGACAAGGGGCACGATGGAGCCACTCTCAGCACTGGCGCCTGGGCGAGGGAAACCTGGGAGAGGGAATGGGAGAGAAGGACTGCGAGATTGCCTATATCTGTGTTTTTCTGAGGATATATGAAGCACAAAAGGCTCCTGGGTTGGCAGCTGCAGCCCAGAAACATGGCTGGGCCGGGTGGCCTCATGCAGCAGCCGGCTTGCCTCCGGGCATGCTGGGCTCTGGCGGCATCGGAGATGCTGCGGGAACTGACATGGGTTGCAGGAGAGGCCCGTGGTGCTAAGCAAAGTGCCACCTCAGTGAGTCCCTGGTGCTGCTTGGCATCTCATGCAGGCATCTGCTGAGTGTTCCGTGTTCATATGAAGCAAGGCAGGGAAGTCTGGTGGTGGCTGGAGCTTCTGGATATGAATATTTAATGGTAATTCAGCTGTGGGTACTCGCTGCAGGTGGGAAGGTATGACACAGCATTAGAAAAACAAATTATTCGGCCATTTTCAGGGCTGGAACCATGCGAGGCAGCAGCGAGGACGGGTGCAGAGTGCGCGTGCCGAGTGTGGGGCCTTTACCTGTCAATCGAGTTACTGTCAAATACAGAGCTGAGAAATGCTGTAGAGCAACAAGTAGTGCACAGGCCTAAAAGTGTGGCTACAGCAGCTGATTAGAATGGAAGTTCCTTCAGGAAATGGGGAATTAAACAGTGTCTGAGGAGGAAATGTTGGCTGCATGTTACTGAGGAGGCAACAGCGCTGCGGCAATGCTGGGTGCCCCGTGCCCTTCCCCGGGGGTCCGTGTGAGCTCTGGCCATTCCTGGATCATGGCAGTTTCTGGAGAATGGATGAAACTGATAAATTAGCCCTGGATTTTGGGAGACACACAGGTGCTGTAAGGGCACAGGGGCAGCAGCCTTGGGCATTGATGGCACAGGGCTGTGTGGCACAGTAGCAGCTCCCACTGGTCTGAGGACTTGTGGTGCTGAGTGATGGCTCCAAGAACACGTTGAGGTGATTTGAGGAAGGAGACACCACCAAATATGGAATGCTGTTTTCCATCAGGCTGTGAAACCACAGTTCCTTCGTCTCACTGAGAACTTTCCCAAGCCAGCTGCTGGACTTCGTGGCAAGGAGTTTTTTGGAGGCTGGTAGTGTTTAGATCAATGGCAATATCAGAAACCCCACTGTAAATTTCTAGGGCAAGTGGCAAGCTGGTTTACGGAATGCAGGGAGATGAGAACCTCTGGCTTACGGAAAGCAGCATGAATTAATAATCATTTAATTGGCTTTTCCATTATGTTGCTTGGTTGGGAGATGGAAGTTTAGATGAAGGGGCTGTCAGTGATACTTTAGCTAAAAGAATCTGATGGATAGGAGGTGGGTGGTGACTTCCTTCCCACCAGGATAGAGAGCAGCAGTTTAGGGGATCCATGCTGGCTTTGCCTCTGGAACCAGCAAAGGAAAGGCCCCCACTTCCAAAGAAGTGCCCATCCACCTCTGGAATAATCCCAGGGAGGACCTCACCTCCTCCTCTGAGAAGCAGAAGCTGCTGAGAAGAGAGAGAAGATCAGTAGAGCTCTAGAAGTTCTGTGGCAGCCCTGCTCCATCACACTTGGCTTTTAGGGGACATTTGTTGAGAAACACAGATCTTCCTCTAAGTCAGCAAATCTGAACTAAATCCATTTAAGGAGTCAAATAACAATACTCTCCAATATGTACATCATACTTTAAACCAGATGCCTTTTCCTGCCCTGCAAGGCCTGGACCTGGAAGCAAGATGCTGGCCATGGTCACGGCACAGGTAGTGTCTCCATGTGCTCCAGTGCCACGCAGCCCTTCCAGACCATGGCCTTTTGGACATTTTGAACTCAGGATATTCTGTCCTGTTCTCTCTGCACAGACAGAAGGTCCCATGCTGTGCTCAGAGCTCTGCAGGCAGGTGCCAAGCCATGTCCTCATTTCTCCTGGTAGCAGAGAGTTCTTAATTCCTCTGATCATCTGTGATGTGGACTGAATGTGTCATTTTGTGCATTTGACTGTTTATCAGCAATAAACTTCAGTCTTGGTGTTAAAATTCTCAGTTGAGCTGTCAACTCAAAAACTAATACTTAAAATAAATATCCCATGTGCAACAAATCAGTTATTCTTGGGTCTGGACAATCACCAATAATTCTGGTTCTGAAGGATTAAGGTTATGGGGTTGGATCAAGTGCATTTAATGAAACTGGACACTTAGGAGATGGTACATTTTAATTCCCTGTTACTAATTCTAAGCAGGCTGCTTCACAGTAGAAAGGAGATGAGAAAATGCCCTGTTGTGACTCCCAAGGTTGGAGCTGGCATTCAGCAGCCTGGGGTAGCTGATGGTTGGGCTGAATTCAGCCACTGCATCCAAAAACATTCCACTGGTGAGCAGCTGGCAGCAGTCGGTGCCCAGTGCAGGGACACAGCGTGGACCACACAGGAGCCACTGTCACTGGGCTAGAGAGGTCTAAAGGGACCCGAAGCCATGATTGTCACTGTCATCTGCACCCAGTGCAGGTCTGCAGCAGGGCTCACATGTGCCAGACCACCCTCGCAGACCTGGGGTCTCCAGCTGCTCGTCCCAACACCCAACTGCCTGATCGGGGCTGGCATGTCAGTGTCCGAGGTCACACTGAGGACTGGACAGTGTCAGCAGCCATCAGGCTACTGACAAGGGCCACTCACATCACACAGGGCTCGGGTAGGGCATTTAAAGGCAGGGCGGTCCTTCAGCTGCCACAGTGCTGGCTCCTGGTGGTGGTGTCTCCTGCCCGAACCCACCGGGAGAGACTGTGTTCCTCAGCGGACGAGCAGCAGGGTGGTGCCATGTTCCTAATGCTCCAAGTACGTTCATTACAGGAAGCAAGGAAGGTCAGCTCTGGCCCTGCAGATGTCTTTAAGCCCTTTCCAGTTCTGAAGCCCAGGGAGAGTCTTGGTCCAGGCAGTGAGCTGAGCGGAGTAGCCCGTCATTCTGTGAGGGCAGAGCAGGATCTGTGATGGTGTCCGTCAGTCAGCACTGACTGCAAACTCATTCCATGCCTGGTTTGGATATTTTTGTGGAGTTGGCAGCACAGCAGAGTCCTGGGGTTTGGGTTTCAGGTACAGCCAGGACTGTACATGCATGCATGGAGGCTGCTGCCCAGCCAGGCATGAAGCACCAGGCATGCAGCTGGCTCTGGGCTCCGAGCTCATTTGGTATGGACAAGCCTACCAGGAGAAATTCAGCAGTCCCAGATCAAATCCTCTAATCCCTGCCTCCCTCTGGCAGTACCATTACCTGTATTATTTGTAATACTTGTTTTCCCTCTCCTGGAAATTATTTTGCCTCTATTCAGCTGAATGCAGAGATGGGGACTGACAGGGAAGGTAGCTGGAAATGGGAATGCATTCTCCACTGTGATGCGGTACATTTGGAAATAACAGCTCATGCCAGTGCACAGAAGGGTCTTTGGGAAGGAAGCAGTTTGCTGGGATCTGACTCCTGACGATATCATCTGAAACAAGGAGCAGATATCAGCAGGTTCACAAGTTGAGTAGGAGACAGGGGAAAGAGTATGGGGGACTGGCCTGAGAATGCTACAGCGCCTTGTTAATCGGCAGCTGATCCATCATATTAAATATCCAGCTGTCAGATATTACCTTTCAAGTGAAAATGAATAACTCCCATTAAGGGCGAAATGGGTTTGAAGTCGATTCGAGACAGATTAAAGTACCGTTATGAATGTGTGTTCGGGGAGGAGGAGACGGGGGCTGTGTATAATATACTTGTCCTTACAGTTTTTAAATAATAGATGTCCCACAAATTTATGTACTTGAAGGCAGCCAGGGTTCGAGGGAGGAGAAAGGTCAGGGATGTGCTTCTCCCAGTGCCACAACTCGTGGAGTGTTTTGCTGTTGACTTCAGGGCTTGTTTGCATTTCTCTGTTTCAGTGGAATAAAATGGCCTTTCCTCGGCTTATCACAGTGGGAGTGTTTGGGTCCTGTTGGCTGGGTCCCACCGAAATCAGGATTTTGGCAGGACCATGTGCTAGGAAGCACCAGATCTGCACATTCCTCTGGAGGCGTGGGCTGAGCTGGCCAGAGCCATCCCAACAGCACCACTGCTGCCAGCACGGGTGCCGTCGATGGGGCTGACAGCCACAACCAGCAGCCCTCTCCAGGGCAAATGCATTTCAGAGTGTCTGTATGTAGAATACCCCTGGGTCAGCCAGGGGTATGAGTTCTACCTTACCGAGTAAATCCAGTTGCTCCTGGAGGTGACACATGGGCCTTCACCATCTGGCCAAGCATTTGTGTGTCCAATGCGGCCACAGGCCCAGCATCTCCTGCACATGCAGGTTGTTAGCAGCCCCCAGAAACAGATGAGGTCTTTCTGCTTCTGACCACCAGTGACACAGTTCCCTTGCTGTGGGAGATCAGGAAGAATAAACTGGTTTTCGCCAGGTGTGCGTTGTAGGACATAGGTTAGTCCTCAGATTCATCCTCCTCCAAGTCCTTAGGGTGTGTGTCAAGCAGAAAATGGAAGCACTGTCATCGTCCAACCTAGGCCTCTTTGGGCTGTCCTGATGTTAATCACTTTTTGTTGCAGCACCAGCCAGCCAGCCAGAGAAGGAGCTGACGGAGCCTCCAGCATCCTCTAAGCGGATAGCGTTTCCCAGCAGCTCTGAGTCACCTCTCTCCTTTAAGTGGTCAAAAACTTCAGAGGAGACCAAATCAGAGCAGGTAAGATGGAAGAACCTGTCTCTCTGTGCAGGTAATGTGTTTCCAATGTGCCAAAAGCAAAGACTAAAATGGGAGAAAGAGGATGAAAGGCAGTAACTGGTGGTAGAAGGCATCAAATTATTGAAGCCTAGCTGCAAGAGAGGGAAGTAGCAGCTGGAAGAGCTGTGTGATTCATGTGTCTGCTCCGCAGATGTACCAGTGTCCGTATTGCAAGTACAGCAACACAGACGTGAACCGGCTGCGGGTGCACGCCATGACCCAGCACTCGGTGCAGCCCATGCTCCGCTGCCCACTCTGCCAGGACATGCTGAACAACAAGATCCACCTGCAGTTGCACCTCACCCACCTGCACAGCGTGTCACCTGACTGCGTCGAGAAACTCATCATGACGGTAAGTGGCTGTGTAAGCAAGTGTGGCTGCTGCCATCCCAGCGTGTCCACTGCCATCCTGACATGTCCACCACTGTCCCCACAAAGGTGAGGAGCAGAGAGTTGCTGTGGTGGTCAGCTCCTTCACATGTCAGAGCTCTGCCATCAAGGTTTGCTGCACCCTGGTACGTTGTGTCCCTGCTTGAGCCCTGTGAAGCTCAAGTGTTGAGTGATTTCCCTGGGAAATCAGGATAAATACTCTTTCCTTGACCTGATGAGGTCAGTGCATGGGATGGTAGCTTGTGCAGAAGCTTCTGGGAGATGCAAAAGCTGATGGGATATATTGTTCCTGTTGTTTCTTCGGTATAATATTTGTTGCAAGGTGTCTACATTTAAGAACTTGTCATCAAGTTTATAAAATAAGTTTTTATTTTGATTCCTGCCAATTCCTTCTCTTTGTGTTTTTTTCTTGCACCCTGTTTCTGCTTGTTTTCTCCCTTTTTTGCCAGTTCTTGGCACTGGAGGTGAATAACACTGTGTTTGTTGTAACACTGATGTCCTTTATCAGCTCCTTCCTGTGACATCTTCTGAGCAAGCACATGCAGCATGGCCCAGCTGTTCTCTTACAGTTTTCTTGTCTTCTCTTTCTGTCACTCTTCCTCTCTACAACTCCCTGAAAGAAGGTTGGAGCCAGGTGGGGTAGGTCTCTTCTCCCACATAACAAGTGACAGGACAAGAGGACTAGCTGTAAGCTGCACCAGGGGAAGTTTAGATTGGATATTAGGGAAAATTTCTTCATGGAAGGGATTGGAAGCCCTGGCACAGGCTGCTTAGGGAAGGTGTCAAGGCACCATCCTCATTTTGAGGTGTTCAAAAATCATGCGGATATGGCATTTGAGGACACAGTTTAACGTGGTGGTGGTGTTGGGTTGATGGTTGGACTTGGAAGACTAAGGGTCTTCAATGATCCTATGGTTCTTTTTGTGATTCCTTCTCGAAGACAGAAGTCACAGAGTCACAGAATCATGAGTAGTCTTGGGAGGGACCACTGGGATTGCTCCAGTCTAACTGCCCTGCTCTGGCAGGGTCCCTTGAGCATGTTGCTCAGGATTGTGTCCAGACAGCATTCGAATATCTCCAGGAAAGGAGACTCCAAAGGCTCTCTGGGCAGCCTGTTGCAGTTCCCACTCCATAAGGGCCTTTATGCTCTTACCTTCCTGCTTTGCATTACCAGCTGCCTGTCCCCTCAGGGCTCCTCAGGATGTAGCTGCGCCATGCCGGCCGCCTGCACACCTGGGTCACAGAGCTGTCCCATCCCAGAGACCACGGCCTCTGTGACCTGTGGCCACTTCATTGGTGCTGCTCAAGTGTGTAAATACCTTCTGGGGGCTTGAACGGCGCTTGTTCACCTCCTAACTACATTAGTGGCAGGTGTTTTGGCTTTCTAAGAGCAGGGACCAGAAGCCAAGCCCCTTCCCTGGGACAGCAGGTGTAACCAGTTTGTTCAGGGTAGCTGTTACACTGGTGTGAAATGGTTTGTTTTGAGCCAGGCAGGATGTGTGGTCTGGATGTGTGGTCTGGAGCGGGAGTGTTGGGTTGGTCCATCCTCAGGCACATGTCCTCCAGGATATGAGGGAATAGCAGGAGCCTCTCGTGACGGAGCTCAGGACACTCTGCCGAGCAGGTCAGGGACAGTCCCTTAGGTGAGCGCACCTGCTGTGCTAGAGCAGGGCTGCGATGCTCTGCAAGGATCAGCAGAGACTGGCCCAGCCATGATGCTCATTGTCATGTGTATTCCAGGTTTTCCCACCTTTCTTCCCTCTGGCACCTGGAGACACATCTGGGGAGAGGCTTCTCCTCCTCCAGGTCTCACAGCATGGGGTGAAGAAGGTGGGTCTTTTTGTATTATTCTACGGCAACATTTTGAGCAGTCAGTACAGTTTGTGCAGAACATGGCAATATTGGAGGATCCTAATTTTGCTCATTCTCGTGAAGATCCCATCTTGATTTGATGCGCACGTCAGGTGTTGGTGCCACCACGAGGGAATTGCAGCCCCGTAGCTGAGAGCCAGGTCCCTCTCGACGCACCGTGTCTGTGCTCAGCGTTGGAGGAGGCTCCAGTTAATAACAACTTATCAGACGCCGTTCAGGAACCTGCAGTGTCTAATATGTCTGTTGCCATGGTAACGGCTCCTGCTTGCGCTCAGCATCTCCGAGCTGCCTGGTCGTGCTCCCTCCTTTTCATATCAGTGAGCAGCAGGGCTGGCTGTCCCATGGGACCCCCATGTCCTCCCACTGGCCCCGATGCAGGGACAGGGGCTGGCGGGGCTGCCTGAGGAGCAGAGCGCATGCCGTGCCCCAGTGCCACACAGGAACAGGGGCTGGGGCTCACGCTGTCCCCCCGTCTCCTGCAGCTTCCCTTACATGGGGCTGGTGGATGAGCGTAGCCGAGTTCTGTCTCTGTGGCATCTCAGCCTCTCTGAGTGGGGCCAGGCGCCATCTTTCCCATGGCAGCCTCTGCTTGGGCCTGCTCGACTCGGCGGGGCCCGTAATGAGGGTGAAGTGCAGTTCGCCCGCGCGGGCGATTGACAAGACTGATGGGCTGGAGCTGGGAGAGAGGACGGCTTCCCAAGAGCCTCCAGGAGCGGGAGCTCTCCCTCCTCCCGCAGCCAGCCTTATCCTTCTGCACATTTCTGTCTCGTCATCTCTGCTCTCAGCTTTCTCTTCCTCAGTTTAGGGCATCTTCCCTGTGTTCCAGCCATCTTTCCATCTTTTTTTTTTCTCCCTTGCTTCAGGAGTCATTCCTGCCCATCTCTACCATCTCACTTCCCCCTCCTGCTATCTTTACATTTTTACCCTCTTTCCCATTGTCTTTTCTTATTGCTCTCTCCCTTCTGCTGTCACTCAATTTTTCTCTCTCCCTCCTTTTCACCCCCTCCCTCTCCCCCCTTTCCCTCTCACTCTGTGTCTCATTCTCCATCTCGGATGAAGGTAATGAAAATAATCGGGCTTCATTAATTCTGAGCCCTGTGAGATGATAGCCATTTGGAGCCATGTTTGCCAATTAGATGGTCTAAATTAGAAGTGACCTTGGTATACTGCCATCACTTTGCCTCTCGGAGTCTAATGAAGCTTTTCACTCCAGCACCCTCTCTCTCTCTCTTTGTAATGGAAATTACCTCCTTTGTCTGGTGGGGAACCTTCCCTCCCGTCTGTATTTCCCCTGGTTTCATAGACATGGGGACAGTGATGTATCTCCTCAGACCTCTTCTAGAGGTTTTCTTTTCAGAGCCACATGATTTCAGCATTTTGGGGTATATTCAGAGGAACTGTAGCCTTGTTTGGTGTCCATGGACAGTCAGCACAGGCAGGTGAAGTGTGAGGGGAGCTAGCTGCTCACACTAGCTAAGAGTAATTTTTTGGGCATGTCAGCAATATGCGGGTGTCATATTGATGGGTGTTGGGCTCTGAGCCTCCAGCTCTGCACACGAGCAGCTCTGCAGTTGGTTGTTAAAAATCCAGTAGATCTGGAGGTGGCAGGAGCTGTGCTTGTCGCTGCTGGAGCTTGTCACCAGTGAGGAGTGGGCCCACTGCTTGTTCTGCAGAGGGCTGACAGGTTTGTAGGTGTCAGGGTGTGTGGATGCTGGTGGGGCAGGGAGGCAGGAGACCTGGCCCGTCAGCCCTCAGGTGCTCTGTAACAGTCCTCACTGGGCCACTGTGTCCATAGAAATGGCCACTGAAGTGGGGTTGTGCCTGCCTCTCTATGGATCTCATCATCATGAAGACATGTTATCTGCTAAGGGGTCTGAATTTCACCCAAAAGGTAGGGTGCTTGGAAAGGTAGGGTGCTTGGAAGCAGAGAGGCTTGTCCAGCAACTTCCCATTGTCTAAGGACCTTCTGTGTGATAACAGTAGAACTGAGAGGGACCCATCGGAGCTGCAGGGGATGGTGCTCAGGCTGTGCACAGGTGTGGATCCAGGGTGACTGAGACGGAGGTGCCATGCTGCAGTGAGCTTTGCTGGTGACTTGTGGGCCAGGAGATGGTAGCTGCAGCCACACAGCGGGTATAGTTTGGTGTTAGACAGAAAAGAACAGGTATGAACAGGAGAAGGGAAGGGAGGAGACAAGCCACATTTGTTGAACTCACAGCTGGAGGGTTGTGTTTTAGTAATGGCTCACACTGACTGATGTGTTGCCATTCTAAAACAGTGTTGGAGACATTGAAACAGGTAGACAGAAGTCGAGGAGGGGGAGAGATGCCAGGATGACACACCAGGTATCTCCTGTGCAGGTGAGAGGGAGGTGGAGAGCATTTGACAGCCGCACGCACTAACACGGGCTGTGCTCCAGATAAACACACTCCTTTCGATTACTGGAACAGTTCATGGCATGAAATACATCTGCAGTACAAAATGCTGTGTCGCAGAGCACCGC
The DNA here is from genome assembly GCF_965178545.1 of Coloeus monedula. NCBI lineage: Eukaryota > Metazoa > Chordata > Aves > Passeriformes > Corvidae > Coloeus > Coloeus monedula. The sequence goes on from NC_138793.1 coordinate 20,821,215, forward strand.
TCCTGTCTCACCTGCCAGGGAGTCGTGGTCCACTGCACCTTCCTGCCCCATCATGCCCCCACTCTTGGTTTATATGAAAAGCAGCCTCAGCATGCAAGGCAAATTCTGCAGGTCCAAGGAAATGAGATGTCCTCGGATGTTTTTGCAGTGTGAAAGGGCAAACCCTTCCAAAAGGGCAGTCTGGAATTCCGTGTCAGTGCAAAGTGATTTGGAATGTGCAGCCCATTTGCACTCGTATCTTTGCCACCTGCTCAGGGCTGGTCCATAGGGATGAAAAGCTGGAGGGTCCTGCCCTAGATCATGGTGTAGGAAAGGGGCAGGAGCAGCCTGGATTGAGCCAGAGGACTAGAGTGGGTCCACTTGCTGACCAGTGCCTTGTTTCCAGTGGTTTGCTCTCCAAGGCCAGCCTATGGCCGCACCGCCACAGTTCCCACATCCATACCCAGAATTTCTAGTTCCCTGCACTTTTTTCCAAGCTTTTTTTTCTGTTTGCCTTTGGGAATTTTGTGCCTGTAGCAATTTAATGTACCACAGCCTTTTTTTTCTTCCTTTTTTTTTCCCCTGTGGTGGAGGGAAGATGGAAGGAAGGGAAGGAATGGTGGCTGTGGAGATGCAGGTAGATAAAGGTAATTACTTAAACACATATAGGGCAGGACTTACAGGTTTGGAGCCCCAGATTAAGATGCAGAGGAGCATGTGAGGTTGATGATTATATTTCGGGGAGAGTTAATTGACGGAAGGTGAAGGCAGACAAAGAACCGCTGCTTACTGCCTTCTTGAATCCCAATCAGGAATTATGATTAAAGACGCGGCGAGACAACAGAGGCCTGATGAATTGGTGTCTTTTTTTTTCTTTTTTGCCGTCATTCACACTTGATTGACTTCAACCTTTCAAGTGCAAAAGTCTCTCTTTTCCATTATTATTCATAGCCATCTGAGTTTTTCTAATTAAAGTGTATGAAAACAATTACTGATCCGTCGTACTGAGCGTGGTGGTGGGGACGGCTGCCGTACTGTAACGCCTATGAAAAGCCACAGCTCTATAATGATGTGCAGCTGAGGTGTTAGATAATTTTATTCTTTTTCTACTCTGTTGGGGTTTTTTTTAATTTCTCATGATTTATTTTTCATAATTCCTAAAGATCCTAGGAAAGCAGGCTCTTCCTGCTGCTAGAGCTGAGAGGGACGGTTTCTTCTTGCCTTCCCTTCTCGGCGTCCATGCTCGTCCCCCTCCTCCGAGCCCAGCTACTGGAAATTACTGTGTGACCTTTCACGTCTCCCAACCCACCGCCCACAGCCATCAGATGCTTCCGTTTAGAGTAGAAGGTGGAATGAGTTTGATGTGCTCAGCTCCCCTCCTGGGATGTGTCAGCTGCCTTCTCTCCTGCTCCATGGGACCTGGCACTTACTGCCGTGCACTGGATGGCCCAGGAAGGGGAGGGAGCTCTGTGTCCCTGACAGCTCAGCTCACAGCTCTGCAGCCACTTCTGTGCCACCATTTCATCCTGAGATTTTCCATGAGCTTGAGCTTCCCCACTTCCTATCTCCTGCAGTTCACTCAGAGCCTTGTGGTCCTTGGCTGTGCAGAAAGCCGGGTAAATGGCATGCAGCTGCCACACACATTCTCCCTCCTGAAATCCAGGGTTCAGATGCCCCCTCCATATCTAGCAGAAGGATGGAGAGGCTTGTTTTGCCTCACGCCTGAATGGGAGTGTTTAGTTGTGCCTCACCTTCCCAGCAGTGGGAGGCTGGAAGCAGGAGCACCACAGGCATCACCAGGAGCACCTGGTGAAAGGGGAACGCTGCCTGGGTGTAGGTGGCGTGGGCAGCTGCTCGAGGCTGTAGAGGAGTCTTCACTTGGCACAGGCACTGACCAGCACGGGCAGCCCTGTGCTGGGTCTGTCTGTCCCGGTGCTGTGAGGCAGCGTTCCAGCAGTGCGAGACACTGGCTCCAGACATTCAGAAGGACATTCATTGTCCTGCATCTGATGCCAGCCATGTGCAGGCTGCTGGTGAGATGGCTTGTGACCAGGTATATCCAAAGAAACAGTTTTCCAGAACAGGATGAGTGTGTGCATTTGGCTCTTCCAAAGAGCCTCCAGTTGAGCCATGCAGATTCTCAGCTCTTTAGGAGCGGTGGTGTCTCAGCACTGCACTGGTTTTGCTGGTGCAGGATCTAGCCAAATACTTGAAGAGGAGCAAAGGGAACGCATCAGTCAGAGCAAGGAAAGGGTTACAAAAGCTTTTTATTTCACAATTTGCTTTCTCTTTAGTCCTTCCTTATTCATCCTTTCCTTTGTCACCTCTCTCCTTATTTGTACTTTTCTTTCTCATGCCCCTCCCTTCCCTGCATCGATACACTTTGAAAACAGTGCTGCAATGCTCCCTGGTTCAAGATTACAGTGTACTTTACTAGGTATGATTTAATTAGGGGCCTTATTATGTTTTCAGCAGCTTAAGGTGGGCCTTTCAACTTATCTACCTAATTGGTTGCACAAGAAGTTTCACAGCCCATGACAAAACATTGTCAGTGATCAAAGTCTGAATTCCACATAAAGGAAAAATATTAATAATAAGATTATTCTTCAAGTGTGCACTGCTAATTATGTCCAGAATGTAACTGTAGAAACACTTTTGACTGATTTGAGCTTTGTCTAATAAATACGAGTCTTCAGTGAGCTGTGAAAAATGACGCCTCTGACTTCACAATACCGATGTCTAGTTTTGCCACTGAAGATGTTTAAAATATTTTCCTGTGTTTTTCCTCTCCCTATGTCTTTTTCCCCTGTCTCTAGGTGACAACCCCTGAGGTGATGATGCCCAGCAGCATGTTCCTCCCAGCAGCTGCTCCAGAGAAGGATGGGAACTCAGGCGCAGAGGAGCTGGGGAAACAGTCTGGTGAGTACAGGTCAATGAGGTCCATGGTCCCAACCACTCCCCCAACTCCATCACCTGGTCAGGGAGCAGTTTCATTCCTGTTAATCCTCTCTTTGATAGGACCAAGACTCAAATACTATGTTCAGTTTGATGAGCCTTCTTTTTCCAAAATAGGCAGGACATCAAAAAGGAACAGTGAAGACAGAGGTGGCTGAATGGCTTTTGCTTGAAAGGGAGAATTGAAGGTGATAAATGCACTAAGGGATGTGTGTGTGAATAATTTCCAGAGATTCAAGGTGGGCAAGGAAGTAAATTGTGTAGGTTTATGCAGTGGGCCATGATGAGGTTAATGGGCTGGTATTGAAACAAATGAATGAAGATAGAGGAGAAATGTTAGAAATACTTGTTGTGTTCCCACACAGAGTATTCAGGACTGAAAGGGGGTGTTGATCTACCATGGTGTGCTGGTGTAATTTTTGGGTTTGCTCTAATTCTGTTTTCACAGAGATCTCTGAGGATGTGGGGAAGACCCTTTTGCCATCGGACAGCGCAGAGCACAGCGGGGACCCCAAGCCCACTCCAGCTGATCCGAGCGCTGCCCGGGAGGACTCTGGCTTCCTGTGCTGGAAGAAGGGCTGCAGCCAAGTGTTCAAGAGCTCAGCAGCCCTGCAGACACACTTCAATGACGTCCATGCCAAGCGGCCTCAGCTGCCAGTCTCTGACCGCCACGTCTACAAGTACCGCTGCAATCAGTGCAGCCTGGCCTTCAAAACCATTGAGAAGCTGCAGCTCCA